>NC_134402.1:333390344-334590344 GCF_038048845.1 Mixophyes fleayi
ACATTTATAGGAAGCACTTCTGTCTTTGAAGTATTCAATTTATAAAGGGAGGCTTTCCCAAACTGTAACAGCAGGTCCTGGATCGCTGGCAGCGAGGTCTCCGGTTTAGTCACAAATAGGAGCACGTCGTCAGCGAATAGACACACTTTATGGGATGTCCCTTTCACCTCTAAGCCTGAGCATCTTTGGTCCAGTCTTATCCGTGCCGCCAACGGTTCTATGGCCATCAGATATATTATGGGGTACATGGGGCAGCCCTGTCTGGTCCTGTTAGTAATTGAAAAATTTATAGAAAGAAATCCATCACTATATACTCGCGCTGAAGGGTTTGAGTATAGGGATAGTATGGCCTTTAAGATGTTGCCAGCGAATCCGAAGGTGTGTAGAACCTGAGTCATATAAGACCAGTGTAACCTATCGAACGCCTTTTCAGCGTCCAGGGATAACAGTAACATGCTATCATTATTCTTATGGCATTGTTCTATTAAGTGAAGTATACGCCTCGAATTATCAGGTCCCTGTCTACCTGTCACGAAGCCCACCTGATCTGGGTGGATCAGTTTCGGGGTGATAGGAGCGAGTCTGTTAGCAATCAGTTTTGCGAATATTTTATTATCAGAATTTAAAAGGGCTATGGGACGATAGTTCTTGCAATCAGTAGGGTCTTTTCCAGGTTTGGGGATAACTACTATATGGGATTCTAACATCTCAGAAGGGAAGGAACCAGAGTGGGTCCCGGCCTCATATAGTTGGAGAAGTATAGGTGACAGTACATCTTGAAATGTGGAGAAGAATGAGTTGCTGTATCCGTCAGGACCAGGTGCCTTATTCTTAGGGAGTTGTTTAATGACCCAATCTATCTCATCTAAGGACCAAGGGGTATTCAGTTCCTGTCTGAGAGGGGGGGATATGGTTGGTAGGGGGAGATCTCTCAGGAAGGTGGCAATATCATGATCTGTCGGTCGATGGGTAGAGGAGTCGGTATGTAAATTATATAAGTCTGTATAGAAAGCTGCAAGAGAGTCTGCAATAGCTTTAGGGTTAGTAATCTTAGCACCCTTGGAAGTCGTAATGGTTTTAATACGATTTTGAGCTTGCAGTCCCCTAAGTTTACGTGCCAGCAATCCGCTCGCTCTGTTACCCGCTACATAATATTTTTGGCGTAGTTTAGATAGTGCCATTTGGGTACGCTGCATAAGAAGTTTTTGTAATTCTGCTTTGACCTGCTTTCTCTCAAGGTTTAGCGCTTTGGACGGGTGTGTTTTGTTCTGAGTGTCTAATAGTTTAAGTTTCGTCTGTAGAAACAAGTTCGCCTTATGTAGTCTAGAAGCTACTTGAATAATCCTGCCCCGAACAACCGCTTTAAGGGCGCACCAATAAGTAAAGACCGAGGTATCAGCTGGGTCATTAGTTTGTGTGAAGGAGTGAATAGCATCTTTTATCTCTAATTTTGCCTCAAGCGAGAGTAATAGGTGTTCTGGCACCGCCATGGCCGTAACGCAAAGGGCATTCGGTTAGATTTCCATGTCCACGTCACAGGAGCGTGGTCAGACCACGACATGGGGAGAATCTGCGTTTTATGTGTATTTTGTAAGGACCATTTGTCTGAGAGGATGAGATCAATCCTGGAGTAGGTATTATGAACTGTAGAGAAGTAGGTGTAATCTCTAACTTTAGGGTTAGCTGTTCTCCATACATCATATAATCCAAATTCGGCCAAAAGTCTACCCAGAGCCATATCCGAGATGGTAGAGGATTGTGACTGTTTTGATCCTGGTTTTAGAGACCTGTCTAATTTGGGTTCCACTACTAGATTGAAATCACCCATTATCACCAAACTGCCTCTTTAAACCTTTTCAATCAATGCTAAAATATTTTTCAGGAAGTGAAGTTGTCTGGAGTTAGGGGCGTACAGTGACACTAAAGTTATCCATTTCTCATTCAATTGTCCTATAACTATCAGATATCTACCCATCTTGTCTTCCACTGTAGTAGAAAGTTTAAAAGAACACTTAGAGCCGAGTAGAATGGCAACCCCGCAGTATAACAAATAGGGAAACGCCGGTCCCTGAAGACAGGTGGGGCTTTGGCAGCAAAGTGTGTCTCCTGGATTGCTATTATGTCAGCTTTCGCTTTGTGAAATGATGTTAACGTCAGTCTACGTTTAGCAGGGGAGTTAAGTCCTCTAGCATTTTGAGACAGAAATGTAACCATCACTTAAAAGGGGGGATTAGAGGTATTACAACTAATATACAATCTGTGAGGTCAAATATGACCTGGCCTCTTAATTGAGTCAAAGCAATTGTCTTCAGGTGCTGTGTTCCAATGGGTAAGGGGAGGGGCAAAAGAGGGGGGGTTACATATCCCCTCTGGGGGTGGGGAAACAGAAATAATCCCAAATATAGGATTAACATTTTTGCCGGAGAGGGGAAATACCGGCAAAATCACAAACTTGGGGTGCGTGGCCTGGGCCAATCGGCACCACCGCCCGCATGCACAGCCCAAACCGTAACCTGTCTAAAGACGAATAATCACATAAAGAGATATGAGCACACATCAGAAACTATCTCAAAGTATGGATATCATAACAAGCAAATATATAGCGTTTTTACATTCCCTAAACACAAGGAAATAACATGTATTACATTATCAAGAAAGAGAATATTTATATCAGACCCCATATATTTATAAATATATGTACATATATATATATATATATATATATATATATATATATATATATATATATATATATATATATATATATATATATATATATATATATATATATACATACACACACACACTTAGTAAGCGACAAGCATCCCTTTCCCTATATATGAAAAAGCCCAAATAGCTATCCCGGTAAGAGGAAATATAAATGGTAATCAAATTTTATATATCCCAACTTTGTATTCAATTAAAGCGCCCTCTTAACAATAATATAACAAATATACAAAATATAGGTGAGAACAGAGGTGAATCAAGTAGAACCTTATCTGAAAGGTGGGTCAGCATGGAGTCATCTCTCCGTTATAGCTCAGTCTCTAAATACCGTGAAGGTACTGCATCCATGTGGTGGACCGTATCTGTAGGAAAAGGCATTATCCGCTCCGTGTATACATAGATATAGAGGGGTATCCAACAACGAGCAATAACCTAACTTTACAACTGAGGAACCCGCTCAATATACTGTAGAAGGACCTAGAACCGTTCGTCTAAGTCTCCAAAGTCATTGGATACAACTTAAGGATACTCATCTAGGGCCCAGAAATAGTTGGATGGACTTGGTAAGTACTTGCTCCAACGGATCCTTCTGTATTGTCTTTAAGGAGAAGAGTTCCCGGAGAGTTTGTATTGCTCTGACCGACTATTTTCATTATCAGAGGAAGAATGTGTACTTGGGTCTCAGTCCAAATAAGAAAGAGCTCAAACCGAACTAGGGAGTTCCTCCCGAGACGGAGATTCTCTACGTCTCGATCCCCCCTGAGTAGACCAATCGTTGGAAATGTGGGTTCTAGCTTTAGGATCAGACTGTGTAACCGGAAGGTTCCAGGATGTTAAGAGTTTTGTCCCTTCCTCGACTGAGTTTATGATATGTAGTACGATGTGTCTGTGGATCAATAGTTTCACTGGGAACCCTCATCTGTAGGAAATATCATTACTTCTTAGAGCTCTAGTGACTGATTGGAAAGCTCTTCGCTTCGCCACCGTGTGTTGGGAAAAATCGGGGAACACTTGAATATCCTGTAGGAGATCTGTGCCCTCTGCTTCCCTGGCTGCCCGCAGGATAAGTTCCTTAATATGGAAGAAGTGGATGCATAATAAGGTATCTCTGGGAACGGTGTCTGGAACTCTCTTATTTTTAGGGAGTTGGTGTATGCGGTCAATGGTTAAGTCTAATATGGAAGCAGAAGGGAGGAGTTTCTGAAACAGATTTATGGCAAAGGATGGTAAATCTGCATTTGAGATCTGCTCTGGTATTCCCCGAATTTTGAGGTTGTTGCGACGCGATCTGTCCTCCATATCCGCCATCTTATCCCTCATGGTGGCAACCTCTGCCTCCAGTTGTTCATGAGATGTAATTAGCTCATTATGTGAGGAGACCACCTCTTCTGACTTGTTCTCTAGCTGGACCGTCCTGGAACCTAATGCAGCCACCTCTGCTTGAATGGCTTTCATGGAGGCTCTCAGTTCCGATGATAAGTCGGCTTTCAAAGAAGCTAATAAGGATTGCATTGACTTAAGCGAAATCGGTGCCTCGGGATCGGTCATACGAATAGGGGACTCCGGAGGCGGGGTAAATGTCGAGGCAATATCCAGCTGTTCAGAGGCATCGCCCTGTCCACTCCCCACTTCCCGAAGGGGGGACATAGATCGGTTTGTTTTGTCTAAAGAAGGGTAGTTGCGCAGTTGTGTTAGGCGGATTAAGATTTTTGATCTTTTTGATCCTTCTTGGAGCCATCTGGGTACGTTGTCAGTGCACTTAGTTTAATGGGAGTGTCAATAAGATATGCAGACTCAAGTTTGCAGAAGCTCTGGAGGGAGGTAACCAGACCTAAATTGTTATAGATAGGGTGGTCATTTAATTACCGGGTGATCCTTCCACGTTACACTATTGACACAACATGAGGTTTGATCCCATGATTTAGTCGTGCTCAATCTCGTATAGTAGGGCACATGCGGGCGGTGGTCAGAACATCTTGTAATTTACATGCGAATATTAGCTGAAACTGGATTCACTGTCATCTGACAGCTGTCACCCAGTCAATACATTGCAATAAAACATATGACCACTAGATGGCGGCAGCCCGCAGCAAATAGGGCTGATCGTGGGTCTATAGAGAGATTCCAGCCCGGGTACTGAAAGTGTTGGAGCAACTACTTTGCAGCATTTAGTAGATCACTTCGAAGGGCCACGTTATGCAATACCAGAATGACTTAGGGAAGAATATGCCAGATGTCACCTTGGGTCCTATAGTGGTACAGTAGTCCCGAGCTCACCGGGGATAACTAGCTGGGCCCGCAGGGGGAGAAACACTGACCTGTCTTGATACAGATCTAGCTGAATGCTTGAGTTGTGAGCCTGTAGCAGGTGTCAGCAGAGGAGCCGGATTTTGCAAGTGGCTGTGTTTCTCTTGATTGAGTGGTCAGAGGGCTGCACTTTGCTTCTATCAGCGGAAGGATCCCACAACGAGGCGATGGTTGCCTTGAGAAGGTGGGCGCTTTATTCTTTTAGTGTAAGCCCCAATGCAGAGATGCCGACCCCGCTCAATTCCGTCCGACCGGAAGTCCCGCGGCGAAACCGGAACTTTGTGCAATCTTTTAACGTTGCATGTTTTAATATGCTGTAATTCTGGTGCTGTGGAATCTATAGAGCCTTATAAATCAACAATGATGAGGAGATTTAATACCTGTAAATTGTGTATATCACGTGGCCCTGAAGAAAGCATGCATATACACAGATATACGTTGTACACCATCACTATATAGTAATGCTTTGAAAACATGTCGTTGGACTCATTCAAAGGATTTTTTTCACTCTTGATAGTACCTACAATGTTATCAGTGTATGAAATGAAATCCAATATGTACATTCCGAATCAATACATTGGTATTTTATAAGCCACTGGTATAAATAGGTTAACACTAAGAAATATGTTTCCATCTGCAGCACTATTCACTGCAGATGTTTGTCAGGGATTACACTGGGTACGAGTGTAATATAAAAAGAGACAAAAACAAATCTAGTGGTAGTCATACTGTCAATGTAAACATGTAGTTTGATCAGACATCTAAATATATTCTGCAATTTGCATCAAAACAATCTGTGTGTATGGCAGCTTGTAAATTCCAAGGTACATTGTTTCGTGTACAGTGCCTTGTGCTGAGCATTAATCATCCTTGTTGCACAGCCTCTCACCTTTAAGTAGCACTGGTATGTGTTGAAGATAATGGGATTGCCCTTGTTAAATTTACGCTGCATTTCCAATGTCAGACGGCTGATTGCAGGCTGGAAATAGGTCTGTTCTGCATCGACCATCAAACGAACATCTGTTTCTAAGGCTTTCTAGATGGAAAAGAAATAATATAATGTACATAAAAAAAAAAAAAAAAGACATTGACTGTCATCCAAATGAAAGGAAAGACACATGGCTAAGAGACAATGAGCAAAATGTTTCACAAACTTAAAAATTTCTCCTCCTTACATTATTATATATGGGTCCAAGAGCATTGTCAATTGGCAACTGTGTATAGCTGGTATACAGGCCATGCTGGAATCTATAGCTATGATATATAAATGGCCTGTTTCCATGCATTGTTACATATTTTACTCCCGCCATATAATCAAGACCATTATACATCATAGCATATGCATGGCCTGTATACCAGCTAAACAGAGTTACTGCTCTCTGTGGATATAATTAAATCCAGTAGAAAGAGCATAGCAGCTTATGTTTCATATGTCCAAGTTCAATGAAAATTAAAAATTCTGCTTGGCAGGCATATCGGTACAAAAGGAGATAAGGCAAGATATTTAGTGAAATATGCAGTAGGGCACAAGTCAATAAATGAACATTGTCTAAAAAAAAAAACACCCCTTAGGCAACATTTATCAATTCAAAAGGCATTTTCTTTTAAAAAATAAAATAAAATAAAAATGTCTAAAACAACCTTAGCAAAGTTTATCAATATTAGTGTTAACTTTAAAGAGTTAGCAGATAAAATGCATTTATAATGCTTTTTTAGGGGGTGGGGGATAAACACAAATTGGTGTGGAACAAAGGGCTTAAACCTTTTCTGGAGAAAATAAAATAATGCCAGCAAGGTATATAAAAAAAACAAGCTCCTTTATTGTAGCATGGCTTTCAGCAACAATACTACATACAGCATGATGTTCCTGGAGGATATATCTCCCTTTTTCAAGCAAAATGCACAAACTGGGGGTTTAATGCATTTTGGTTTTTGCAGGCTCGATCTCTCTCCCCTAAGGAATCTAGTACTGGTGGTGGGCATTTTTTTTTTCTATGTATTTATTATTTGGCCTCATGGGCCGTTATGTACGAAAAGGACACACCCTAATCTCCACCAATAGTAAAGCAGGAAGACTACAGAGTGGACCTGAAGGAAAACGGTTTCTTTTAATTATGTGACACCTATGAGTCAGTGACCGGTTGCATTTTAAAAAGGAAGATCCAAAGTTGGGAGGTACAGTATCTGCATTGTACTAAATGTTCTTCCTCAATGGTAAGTGGAATATTGTGCAGGCGCTTCATCTCATAGTACCCAATGGCATGGTATAACAAGCAAAACGTTGAATGCTCACAAATAACAGGCAACAAAGCCCTGCCCTGTGCTCCTTTTTTCAGTAATAAAAACGAGCTTATTGTTGATAAGGACTGAATGCCAATTTGTTTAGAGAAATTGAAGCAGCAATTATGTTGTAATGAGACAATAAGTATCTTTCATCTTGCAATAAGGTACACCATCCTAATCAATTTGTTTTTAAGAAGCTTTAAACGATTCTTTAGGGCTGCTGATAACCTATGTCACAAACAAGTGGCTGACAAAGTTTTTCTTCAAAAGGTCAAAAGCATACGTTTGTTTGCATTTCATTATGAAAGATTACATTTCAGCATTCATACATTTATTTAAATTAGTGCTTATTAAAGGGATTTCAAAGACTTCCTGATCTAGCTGGCATTTTGAAGGGCTGTTCCTACCCTTTTAGATGTTTGAAATATAGTGGCATTGATTTACTGCACCATCTGAGCCATGTTTACAGCTCATCTTAGGAATGCTGGATCTAAATATTAATGAGACTCTGAAAGTCATTCTGTGCCAGCTCTTGACCAGCTAGGTTACTTCAGATCTATAGATTTGCGAATGCAAAGCCATTAAGAACAAAGAACATCTTTATACATAGTCAAATGCAGTCTATACCAAATAGGTTACAGTATGGTATGCACCAGCTTCAACAAACCTTTGGTACATTTTCAAAGAAATATGGTTAGGGAATTATTGCTTTGAAGTTGTTTATGTTCTAATAACAAGACTGGAGATGACAAAGTATGTGTTACAGTTTGGTTATAAATTATGTATTATGCACATTATTATTATGTATTATTGTAAAGTGCTGGAGTATACTGGCACTATATAAATGTTAATAATAACAATAATTATGTATGCTGCCTCTATGACACTCATAAAAGATCAAAAGTAGAAACATGTCCCAAACAATCACAGCCCCTGATATGGTGGTACTGGCTCCTTTATCACCTTGAGGTATTTCATAAAGCTGAATTGTTATCTGTAAGAGTGGTCGATACTGCAGTATAAGTATAAATAATACAGCCAAAGCCATTTTGTATCCAGTCTCCAGCATACCTAATTTGATCAACAAAAAATAAAGTGTGAAAACTGTGAGGCTGATTTAAGAAACTTGAAAAATACCCAGATGCAGCTTTTTTTTCTTTTAAGATAAGAAACGGCATCTATTTGTGTATAAAGCACTTGTGCACATCTTTATCCTGCTTATTGATGCTCACTTACAGTGGGCCCCTTAGCAAAATGTTGATAGTTATGCACATACTTGCCAACTTTTCCTCGTTGGCTTCAGGGAGATCCCAGGGGAGGTGGGCATGCAGTGGGCAGGGCTTGATGAATTGCGTCATTTTGCCCCCCCCTTAAACGATGGGCTAAGAGGACACGATATTTGCTTCATTAAGTCCCGCCCCCCCCCGTCTGCCACTTATCTATGGCGGGGCGAGAACCGGGAGGTTGCCCTGCTCTCTCGGGAGGTCCGGACATTCCGGGAGAGTAGGCAACTATGCGTTAAAGAAAAGCAGCTATTGAGTCTCTAGAGACTGAAGTGTCTTTTACATTTCTGTCTCCGTTACTGATGTCATGTTGTCTTACCTGTCATTCTTTAATTAAATCTTGGTATCCATGAAAATGGCCACCTCCATAGGCATCAATACATGGACATAGGAAACAATTTCTGAACTGTGTCATCATGCCACAGATGGCGAAGCCAACCACGTCTTGTACTGGCTCAGCATCAGGGAGAATGACAGACTCTTCAGGGAGTGAGGGAGATCACCCCTATTTCAGGGAGTCTCCCTGACATTCAGGGAGAGTTGGCAAGTATGGTTATACCATTCAGGCAGCTACTTTGCATAATGTTTTGACAGCTTACAGTTCCACAGAATACAGAACGCTAAAAGTAAAAATGTCACCTAAAAATACTGCTTACTATCACTTGTGAAACAACTCTAATTTAAACTCTTTTTTTATTCCAAGATAAAGCTCACTGGAGTTTAAGGCGAGTCTTAATTAAAAGAAAATTCCACTTAAAAAAAAGAAAAGAAAAAAGTTTTCACGCTATAAGTAACCACCATCCATATGGTGGGGGTAGTCCAGTAGAGACCCGTTTGTTCTGTGCTGCTCACTGAGACTCACTTTGAAAATGGGCCACGCTTTCATCAGGGTCAGACTGGCCCACCGGGGAAATCTCTGGTGTGCCCCATTAACTGAGGGCATTGAGTGGCATTATGCATCTCTGACAGTGACAGCTGCGAGCAAAAGCGGAGGAGCTTCTGAAGGTGTTGGAAGAAAATGATGTTGAGTGAACAAAAGCTGCAGAATAAGGGACAATGTTTGAATGGGATGATGTTGCCAGCACTGTGATTGAGATATGGCTAAATGGAGAAATGCATTTTTAGGGAAAAGTGATGAGTGCCAATTACCCTATCCTCTAAATTCCCATATAGAATATAACTATACCTTTATTTCAATCAGCAATAACCACTGGCCCTATTGTTTTGTCCTGTACAGCATTTGGGATACAGATAAGAAGAAAAGTGTGTGGGAAGGGAGGGCTCTTTAATGTGGGTGGGAGTGCATGGGCTATTCTTTTAATGGGGACGGTGAGGACTAGTCATTTAACAGTTGCTGGGAGATATGACTTACTTGGTGGGGCGATGGTGGGGGCGGTTTGATTTTATAGTATGGGAGTGAGTTCATAGTGGTAGCTGTTATGGTGGTGTGTTGGGACAATTTATTTAATACTGGGGTGGTTTGGACTAATAATAAAATGTGGGCCAGAGTTTGTGGAGAAGGAAGGATATTTATTAAATAAGAATACTAATTTTAATGTTGGGGTAGTAGGGGACAGGGATATTTAACAAATGTTAATTTTCTTAATTTAACTTTAGGGCTTATTGCAGGTAGGGATGCCTAAATATTAAAATGTGGGTGCTATTGACTTAAATTCTGGGATGGTATGGGGGAGGGATGCCTAAAAAGTTTAGCCATTGCTCAGATTTCTGTATAACAATCCCTTTTTCCAAGCAGGGCCCCAACATTCCAGGATCCAGGCAAGCAGCAACTAAGCTTAAGACATAAGCAGCAACAGATAATGAAAGCTGCAACAACAGGTAGGAGAGAGCAGGACATTCTGTACATTGTCCTTTCCTTCTAACATTGTACTGTAAAGGAAAGAGGAATCACTGAGGTAACGTGACCGGGTCAGTAATTCTTTGATTCTTTCGTCCCCTCTAGGGCTGTCCACACGTTTCTGGGGGCTGTCCACGCCCCTTCATGGTGACACACAGACTATTTTGTGGGCCCTTCATGCACCAGTCCGGCACTGGCCTCCACAAAGAAAGACCCTACATATATAACTTGCTGCAGTGGATGTGTTGTGAGGATTGTCTCCATTCAGTCATGATGCCATAACATTTGAAATTCCCCCTGCTTTAAGTCTGGAGTTAGGAAACATAACAGCTTGCCCTTATTTCAATTGTCCTATGTCTATTTACATTAGTTTATTTGAGAAAATTAAAGTGCTTCTAACTATAAACTGTTTCTACATGCTGCAAAAGTTATCCAAATAACACTAGGGGCTAGTGGTCAAAGCCTGTGTATAGTCAATCTTAGAAATGATGATGTAGACTCCGAACCCCCCCCCCCCCCCTCCTCCAAAAAAAACAAACCCCGAAAACCTCCAAATGACAAAACAAACAGTAACCAATAAAATGAAATGTCTCCAAATTGCATATGGTCCACCTCATGAAGTTAGTAAAACTATTTTTGTAAAAGAAGTAGTAGGGCAAGCTTACTTCACCATATATAGTTATGTTTGCTATGCATAGTAATGTGTTTAAACAACTGTGGTTAGAAGTTATGGAAAAAGCTGTTTTGCTGTATTTCTTTGCAATTATATTTCTATGACTGCACATATATATCACAATTATGCAGTCTGTCCTCCCATTAGAAAGTATTAATGCTCGTCAAGCACTTACTCCAGACATTATTATGAGAGTATCAAGACATGTCAATTTCCAACAGCTCTGAATAGACTTTAGTGTACTTATTGCATTAATGTTTAATTCTTCAGCACTGTGTTTTATCATTGCCATTTACCTCCTTTGTGATGGGTTATACATTGAAACCTGACATGTACTGCAAGAAATATACAGCTTGTCAAGAAAACCAGATAGGAATAATGTTCCTGACCTTTGCAAGAATATCCATTCTCTGCAACATTCTCTTCATCTGTAGGTCCTCTTCCTCTGTGAATCTGGACAGGAGGGGTTCTAACTGGCCACTCTGAAAATGTACAATTAGCCTCATTGCAGGTTAAATGCGATTTGGAATATGAATGACTACCTGTACATAGGTATTCACAGTAATAAACATTCTGATTCGTTTCTTTTTAATTTTAAAACATTTTTGTATTGCCCGCAGAACACTCTAAACATAAGTATGTCAGTTCGATTTATTCATCCACTGCAAATTTATTCAGGTGTGAATAAAAATCTGCCTAATTTATGCAAATACATCCCTACTGACTTGGTACAAATCAGCACAAAAATGAGTTTATTCTCCCATACAACTCTTCTGCCTTACTGCATATAAAAAGGACACTTGTTTATTTATAGTTAATTTCTTGTTGATGGGCAAAGGTTAGTAGTTTTGGAAGAGATACAATAAAAAAATAAAACAAAAAACTGCAATAGGCAACATTTCTGCGAAATAATGAGTGCACGGTGTGCATTAAAAGTGTCAAACTGAGCATTAAAATGCTATCAATTTATACTTCTATTAAGAGAAGAATAATAGAAGCAATATGCTATTAAATTCCAGAGACATGCTATAAAAGAGGAAATCTTGCTGCAACTAGCTAGTAGGAACAGATTTAAATTAGCCTGCCCCGGCAGAGATATAAAACCTATACAATATTATAAGGTCAGCGTCACTATTCATGATTGAATAATCATCATCAAGGTGAAGATATCATGACGATGAATTACAAGAATGAGGGTCATGACAAATAGAATAGAAGATAACAAAGAGGCAAGAGAACGTTTAAGTGTTCTCAGAGGAAACCTCCTGCAGTTCTGCGAAAGGCCAAATGGTGGCAGAGTTTCATTACATATTGCAAAGGCTTTCTCAAAAGTTGTTTGATTCTTTAGCATGCTGATAATAAGCCAAAGCCTAGAATTTCATGAGTCGTGCAGGTGAAAAATCCCATAAGATTTTTCCCCCTCATATCTTACTATAAAACATTTTATTAGAAATATGCTCAAAAAAAATGATACAACTCTGAAGCTGTAGGGCAGCAGAAGCACATCGGAAGGAAAAACACACACAACAGAGGATAGTGGTATTAGAAGAAAACGCTCTCTATGGTGGGGAGAGTAATAGCGCGGATGAATATATAAGAAGGCTAACCTGAGCATAAGACAATACAGATAATAGGGCCCAGGGTTTTTGCAGCAGATAAAATGTAAAATGAGCTGAGAAGCCCATGTCACTGTAAATGGTAGATCGTCAAAGCTGGTTAGTTTTTTCTATTTAGTTTTTGACAAACAGCCACAATTGTAAGTATATTTTCTGTTCAACATAGGACAAAATTGGCATAAAATAGTCCATTCAGTGTTAATATTTCCACCTCCTGTTCTCATATCAGAGCAATAATATTTAGCACATACAACTGGAGATTTATTCCTGTGCACAAATGTGAGCTGCAGCCATATTGCCATTACAGAAAAGACAGTAGACATTTACAAAGCACAACATTTTCGAGCCACAGTGCAAATTTGACTTTACTACGGTGCCTCAATTTGAGCAAAAGCCGATGGGAGATGTTGGTCAGTTTTGCAAAAATGATATTCCATTTTGTGGAGCAAGATTATTGAAATGAGATAAAGGGATTGGGGTGGAGGGTGAACTTTTAGGAGCGTTCTTTGCTGTGTAGAACGGTGCATTTCTACTCTGCTAAAGGATTTATTTAACTAGTAGAGATCAGGTTTTGTCCTAAACTTTTTTGCCTCTCTGCACACACTTCTAGTTTGCAGAGTTGTCTGCTGAGAACAGAAAGCACCATTCCTTTCCCTTAAAACAACCCTTCAGCGCTGCGCAACATTCTAGGGGCACATAACCCGAGTGCCCTGGAATCAGGACAAAGGCCTGATCCACTTAACAGTTTTACAGCCCTGTGTTCATAAGTTGTTGACTATTGCTTAAAACACTTGCTTACCATATCAGTTTCCTTTATTAGATTGTTAGCTCTTGTGAAAAGAACGCAGACTGAACTATTTATCTTAAGTATTGCTGCTGTATTTTATGTAATATTTGTCTTTCCACTTTACAGCATTGGAGAATGTGTTGGCACTTTAGAAATAAAATATATTTTAAAATTAAAATACCTGCAAATTTGGCACCAAGAGAAGTTTGGAAAGCTTGGTTCTGCTGTCAATCAAACTGTTCCAGTCCAGCAAATCCACAGTACTAAAAATTACATAGTCAGGTTAGATAATACAGCAACTGTTTTGTTTTATACACTCAATATTTGATGTGAGGTGTAGGATGTGGGGACTTCACAGTTTTGGCAGATATCCAATAAGCCTAATTCAATCACTGCGTACGGTTGTGTTGGGTGATCTTGCACTATTACTGCATTATTGCTGCATTAGATATGGGACTTTTATTGCTACAATGCTGGGGATTTATATCCAATAGCCAGCGCTGAATGAATAGACAAACAGCATACAAATGACTTACAAGCTCTGGGCATACTTTTTAATTTAATTAACATCTAGATTCAGTGGTGTTAAAGTTTAAACCCCAAATGTACTGAATCTTTTTGAATATCAATATTATATGCATTAACTTGTTACCAATGATTACTAATATACAAAATTACAAGGTTTACAAGCATTTAAAATACGGGCCAGTATGTTTTTGGTTTTAATATATTGTACGAGCAGTGCATTCCATAAACCGTAGTATGGCTGGTTATGTTAATAATAAAAAATACAGTTTCGTTGGTCCCAAGTTTCAATTGTAGGAACCATTTTTGTTAAAAAAAAAGTTTAGAGTACATATCAAGGAATTCAAAAGCAATTCCTATTACAATTTAGAGAACACATCTAAAAAGATTAAATAATATTGATTTAATGCTAGTATTTTTTTTCTTTATCTAATTTTATCAAATTTTCTTAATTACATACACTAAATCAGGCCTGGTCAATCTCTGACTCTCCAGATGTTTGAGCAATGTAAACCAATAAGAAAGGAAAGTCAGATGCTTGGTTGCATAGGAAGAGGAATCAGTGGCATAAATAAAAAAGTAATGTCACTGTATAGATCATTGGTATGGTCCCATCTAGAATACTGTGTTCAATTCTGGAGGCCATATCTCCAGAAGGATATAAAACATTAGAAACTGTACAAAGAAGGGCAACTAAAATGGTGCATGGGCTACAGCACAAAACTTACCCGGAAAGACTAAAAGATCTTAATATGTATAGTTTAGAGCAGAGGAGGGAACAGGGGAACAATATAGAAACTTTCAAACATATCAAGGAATTGAACAAGGTACAGGATGGAAACATTATTGGACAGAAGAGAAGTATTAGAACACAAGGCCAGAGGAAATTTGAGGAAAAATTATAGGTGGTAGGGAAAAAAAGACATAAGGATAGCCTTACAAAGAACTAAGGACCAAATAGGGTTTGAGGTTACCATTGGTTAAAAAATGGGCAGACTATTTGGCCAAGTGGTTCTTAAATGCCATCAAATTCTATGTTTCTATGTGTTGTGAAACTACAAACCCCATCAAGTTATACCAGCAGATACAACCAGATTGCTTGCAAGGCACCCTGGCAGTTGTAGTTTCACAATACGTGGAGGGCTACATGTTGACCAGGCCTGACCTAAATTATAGAGATCATTCCAATTTGAAAATCTGTCCCTGGTACACCCTTCATGTTAGTCATGGCATTAAAACATTATTTTATGTCTTGTAAGCAACTTCACATTTGCTTTAAGTTGTAGATTTAACGGTTTATGCAATCATTCCTTTAACAAGTTATCATTCAGGTGTGTTATACCACTTTCATACTGCCGCCCCGGCAATATCCCGGGTAGTTAACCCGGGGCACAGGGCAGTAAAGATAACAAGATTCCCGGGTCGGGCGGGTTCATACTGCACCTGTCCGACCCGGGTTTTAGAAAAATAAAAAAGTGTTAAAAAAGATTTTAATTAAAAAAAAATACATAAGAAATGTTTACTTAACCTATTTTCAGCCAGCGGTGTCTCCGGTGCGTTGCAGGCTGTCAGGGGGACCTCTGGGTACTAAAATGACGTCATTTCTAGTCCATTAGAAATTACGTCATTTTAGTACCCAGAGGTCCCCCTGACAGCCTGCAACGCACCGGAGACGCCGCTGGCTGAAAATAGGTTAAGTAAACATTTCTTATGTATTTTTTATTAAAATCCTTTTTTTTTTACTTCACAATTATTTTTTTTACAGTATGAATGGTGAGACCCGGGAATTACACGGGTTGCACCATTCATACTGCAGGCTAGCGGGGTCCAACACGGGAATTACCCCTCGCAAAATCCCGGGTCTAAGTCCCGGGATTTTAGACCCGGGATTTTGTGGTTGGACTATTCATACTGCACCAAGACCCGGGTTTTTCAGCGTGCCTCTGCAAAAACACGGGTTTTTGGTGCAGTATGAATGGGGTATTAGACACCACAGTGTTCTATTGTGAACCCTGCTCTATTCTAAGCCCTTTTTCACACTGCATCAATTAGGCTGGGTATACACTACAGAAATGTTTCACCAATGTGTGATCATCATCAGCTATTTATATAGCGCCACTAGCGCTGTTCAGAAAACGCGCTCACATCAGTCCCTGTCCCATTGGAGCTTATAGTCTAAATTCCCTAATATACACACACAGAGGAAGCTCAATTTAATAGCAGCCAATTAACCAATTCCTATGTTTCCGAGAGGAAATCAACGCAAACACAGGCAGAGCATACAAACTCTAAACAGATAAGGCCATGGTTTGGAATTGAACTCATGACCCCAATGCTGTGAGGCAGAAAAGTGCTAACCACTAAACCACCGTTTTATCTACACCGATTGTACCAAAGACTGAAAAATAAATAAATAAATAATAAAAAAGTCCTGATCCGCATGCTGATTCATGCGTTCACACTATACACGTTTTAAAAGATTTACCCCGAGATCTCTGCTTTTCAACTTTCATAACAGTCGGCTGATAAGATCATGACTCCTCTATGGAGATACATAGCTGAGATTTTATGTTCTGCTGAACAATCACATAAAATAACGATCGGTGCTTTGGAACCATGGTCATTCATCGTGCTAGTGCACACACTAATGTAATATCAGTCCAAAACTGTTGTTTATCAGATGTTTGGCCCAATAATTGGCTACAAAACCTGTAGTGTGTACCTGTAGTTTTACAGGCAGCCCTGTCACATACCGCCAAATTTAAGTTGTTTATAATCAAGACAGTGTGTGCATGCACAAGGTGTGGTTACACTACATGGGGCGTTGCCACATGTTAGGCATGTCCAGCGCTAAGTCACTCCTAGTCCCATTCCCCTGCCCTAAATCACCCTTTGCCATTGTAGTGGCACATCTACCAACTGCCATAGGATAGTCCCCTCAAATCAGGTCTGTCCCATCTTAATTGGGAAAGGTAGAAGCTATGCTCACTAACACACTATTTCAGGAGATGTGTGCTGATCTTGTGGGAGGCAGTGACCTGTCCACTTGTGATTATATGCGCTGTAAACATTCCAATTACTGGTTGGCGGCGCAGTGTTTGTTCTATTCTCACCAGCTGGGAGACATACAGACATAGCAGACATGTAAAAGGTGCTCTCTGAGCAAAGTCAAACGCACTTCAATAATATGACTACATTGAGAAAGATTTTCTAGACTGTACAAGTTACATCATATTTTGCAATCCTTTCACTCAGCCAGGAGGACTATTATGTTTAGAGAGGACAAATAGAAAGAGCTACTTTATTCACACAATTTTCTATCAGAGTGTTTTCTCAAGCACCTAATCTCTTAAAAGGTGACATAATGTAACAACAAAGCAGATGGAGGAAAGGCATTGTGCGCTACTCAGAATGACTTGTGAACAACAGTGGCTAATGTTACATTTTAGTAAGTATATTTGAGCTGTTATACTCAGAGAATAATCACAATAGTGTCTTAATAAAAAGATTTTCTGGGTTGAATAAGTTTTAGAAACATAAATAAACTTTTGTAAGAAACTTTATTCGTATTTTTCTTGAAGCTACATAGACAGAATTGATTTTTTTTTTTGTAACACGGAGAATGATTTTCAATTCAGTCTATCTGTTCTGTGCATTGAATATCACTGGCATTAGAAAGGAGAGATAAAGTACTAAGAATAAGGATTCCTAGAACAAGTATTTAGCATGACATAGTATAGGATTTCCACACCGTCATTTTTTAAATTAACACACATGGTAAAACACTTCCTTATCAGTGGAAAATATTGACAATAAAAAAGTGTTTGCAAAACATTAAATATATTTAATGAATTAGCGTTGTGGTGTCAAAAGCACCTCTATATGAAATCTTTTTCCATCAGTTTGATCACCAATACTCAGAGTTTGGTGAAGCAGGGAGAAGAGTCACCAAACATCACAGTCTGTGACTTCCTGCTTGCCTCCTTTCTCATCTTCAAGTCATTAAAATGGCCCAGTCACACACAGGCCTGCCTGCATTTGCACAAATTGACAGTGGTCACTGCCTCACACAAGATGACCACATATTTACTGAAATGGTCTTTGTTACTATGAGCATTCCGTTCTATTCCAGCCTACCTCACATGAGCAGACAACTTAATATAAAAAGGTGTTTTGATGCTACTTAAATGCACCAAAAAATATTTAATTTGATAAGTCAAAACACAATTAAATATTGGCATGCCAACAACATGAGGAAAAACTTTTTCAGGTACTTAAATGTATGTATTTAAGAATGTTAAAATAGGCAAAATAATCAATTTCACCATTATTAGGGACAAGGGCTCTGCAGCACCATGAATATAGAATACAGTAAAACATGGTATAACAGGACAAAGCAAAAAAGTACACAAATAATATAGGTAGTACACTACAACACAGACAAAACAGTACTTTTAAGACATGAAAATTTTTAATGCAAAGCTTAAAAACTCTTACATTATTTCTAGGCTTGTTCCTGGAAGTACAGACTGATGGTGAAGCCCTCTCTATCAGATAAGCTTCTGAAATATTTATCAATTGTAAGTGCTTCACTGAGGGTAACATTTGACAAACAATACAGCACTGTCTCCTTGTCTATATTGTATATGTATTTAAAATATGCCAAATTGCTACTGCAAGATTGATAAACAGAAATGCCATGTGACCCTAATTATGTGACACAGTCATATTTATTGCCAGTGGCAATCTGCTATGTCTTGCATCCGTTAGAAAGGTTGGGGTGACATAATTGCACACTTCATTTAACATACTTGATTAGAGCTGTCCAATTAGTGGCACACTTATCAGATGTGCCTCCATGACAACCTCCAGACTACCGTATTACGTCATTTTTAAAGTGCGTTTCACTAGGATAAGAACACTATTTTGTATAAGCCGCCTAGCGTTTGATACGCTTCAGCTTTTACCTTATTTCACTTACCAAGGGTTATCCTACCTCCATAAAATAAAGACACAAGACACTTGATTGACAAATTAATAGATCACACATTTCATTAAAAATTAAACTGAACTGAAGTGGTGGCAAATTAAAGAAAGACCAATTCAGCCTTCTGCCATATCCATAAACTGTAAATTATTGAACTAAAATATTGAACACTTCTGGGCAGTAGAGCCCAACTATACCCCATTTTGGCTCACAAGCTGAGGCCCGCCCGGCCAGGCGGTGCCCATTAACTCCCCAGGGGGTAGTAGAACTAACAGAACCTCCCTGTTAAGGGAGAGTGCCCAACCGCCACTCAAATGTGTAATTATGGCTGCTGATTGGACTACTTTCCGCCACTCCAGGAACCAAAGCCCACCACCACCGTGACCTCTCAAAGCCCAACAAGAAGCCAAAAAATGTGCTCAATGAAATATGCCAAACATTCCTCAGACAAATGAACCCCATCCATTATAGAATTGTAGCAATTTAATTCTAATGGCCGGAAAACTAATCACTGAACAGCCTAAACCTATAAAAAAAACTTCCCAATGGCTCTATTAAGGTAAAAACAAGCCTTGACGAGACCAATCGAATTATCAACACCTCTCCAATGTAACCTAGGAATAATCTCTGTCCATACTAAATGGACTAAGGGCCAACAGGATCTAATTACCGTAACATCTGACTTAAAGTGCTCAGTGAGGTCCAATCCATTAAATTTACCCAGGTCATTACCCCGAACTGAAGGACTAATATACCAGGACGCTCAAATTTGACCTCATTAGCAAAAAGAATATCCAAAAGGGAAGCCCAACGAAACTCCTTTAAACCCAACCAACGGATTATGGGAAAATGCTCAAGCTGTGAGCTGAACCGCTCTTACTGGCCAAAAAAATAAAGGAATGGCCCACCAGACACATTGTCCGGACGTTCCATCATGAACCTGAAACATGGAGGTAAATAAGACATAAACAGAAAGCCAAAGCAACGTATGAACAAATAAAGAACAAATATAGCAAAACATAGTCAGTGCATGCACACACAGGATGAAAATCGCAAAACCTCAGAGCCACAAGCAAACCAAGCCCCCTTTCAGAGGAAAAAAATAGACAAATCCCTCCAGTCTCCTTTGAGCAAGTTAAACAATGTATGTAATGGTCAGCCTCAAACGTAGCAGAACAAAGTCCTAAGGTGCTGCAGACGGCCTGATATAGCTCTTAAAAACAAATCAATTTCCACCTGCCCAAAGCTCTCTGAGACTGCCACAGTAGCAGCACCTATCCTAAAAGAGCGAGTACTGTAATCAGCTACCTTCAAACGAAGCTTAATTATACATTTCTGGAAAACCGCCATAAAATGAAATTTAGTTACAGGAGAACTATCACAATGCCTCAGCCAATTACCACTAGGAGCAGGTTCCATATCCAGATGAACTGAAGCTAAGTGCGCCAGGCAAACCCTGACATTCTCTCTACGTTGCAAATTGATCCAACACCCTTTAACGATTGGGTCTGTTTTAGACCTGTGGATCTTAAAAAAGTAAACAATCGCCTCTGGCAACTATATTCTTATTAAGTAAACCTGTACTGGATGCCGAATTTGAATAAGCAACCAATTCTAAAGGCTCAGAAGAAAACCATTGAAAAAGCCAAATGAAACAAATGTGCTTCAAACATATCAATAGTTACCTCTGTAACAACCCTCGACAGCTGAACCAAAAGCCTGCATCAACAGACCTCCTCTTATCCTCCCCAACTGGAGAGAGAGCGTGGCCCAACCTTTTAAGGTTTTACAAACCAGAAAAGATTTGGTAACACCACAGTACCCCTTCAACTGTAAAACGAAATACACACCAGAGCAGACACCATAAAGGTCTTTGACTTACCAGAAGCAAAACCATTCAAATAAAAGCCAAAACACGTTGCTCTTTCACCTTACCTCTAAAGTCATACAAGAAACAGAAACCTTTCCAAGATGACCAGGCGTCCCTATATTTCTTCAAAGTAAATGAGGATACTACATGCCCAACCAGATATTCTATACCAGCCTGATAATCTGCCAAAAAGATTTGAGGCATGGAACCCCCAAACTTTAGCTGCTTGCGCGAAAGTACGAAACTTTGCCCAATCAAAACATGACAAGGCATGACATATCAAATTAACGAACGGAATATGCCTTGCTTTAAAAACAATATAAAGGCACAAGTATTTATATACCAGATGCCTTGGGACGGGGGGGGGGTGGCCTTCTGACTATTAATAACTTGGACCACTCCTTAATTATCACACTATAAAATAATACTCATCTTGCAAGCGATCACCCCACAATTCAAACACTACCATAATCGGAAAAAATTCCAAAAGAAGATACCTCGTGAGTCCCTCCTGATGCACATACCCCATTAGGAGGAGCCCACAAGTGAACCCCATTGAAATGCTGTACTGGCTCGGCATGAAAAATTGAAAAGGTAGAAGATGGGACTGAACCTGCATTATCTTGACCCTTTGAACCCCAGTAAACAAATCTAGCCACTTTGGCCTCTGACAACCTGCAACATCCAGTCACAGTATTAATTTCAATACTCAAGTACGGAAAAGAGGCACACCCAGAACGGTGAATAAAAACTTAGCAGCAAATAATACATCTTGGCACGCATTAGATCCCATCAGACTGATGAACAAAAAATCATACAAATAATCTAGATAGGCCACACCTAGATGCGCTGTACGAGCAACTATACACCATATGAAGACAGCACTCAAAAAAGGCACAGAACACTGCGCATCCCATGGGCAAACATTTATCCACATACTCCTCATCAAGCAAACAAACACCCATATATTGGAATAAAGAAGGATGCAATGGAAGAAGTCTAAAGGCAAATTCTACATCAAGCTACGCCAGCAATGGCCAGACTCACATTGCTATACAAGCGTTGATACTTCCTTAAAAGGATTGATACACCACTCTGCACTCTTCATCCGCAATCGCATCATTCACAGAAATACCAGGAGGATGTAGTAAATGTTGTATAAGCCTGAACTTATACTGTTCTTTTTTGGGTACTACTCCCACTGGTGACAAAACCAAACCCGGAAAAGGAGTTGATGAAATAGGACAACACATCCCACCCAAATTCACTTTCTTAGAAGCTTTTTCCGGAACTAAAAGTGGCACCTCCCTGGGCGATTTTAAATTCCTAGGAGAACAAACCTAAACATGGCCACTAACAGGCAGGTTAAAGCAGTTTAAAAAATCCTCCCATAAGAATTGCGCAGCTTGACTACTGGGATACCACCCCAACCACTTGTGCAGTTTGCTGAAGTTTAATAATTTGACGAAGGTGATAATTAATAATTTCTGTACACTACAATCAGTAGCGAAGCGCTTTATACACAACACATTATCGTAACATTTAAATATGTTTTTCGTATTTTCAATCTTTTAATATAAAATATAAAGGGGTGAAGAGGCTGATTAATGTTTCTAACATTTAAATTACATTGGGATCATTCTGTTTGCAACTGCATGAGAAAATTTCCGATATTATTTATGCAAATAATATCACTTTTCATTCACCAAATAGCAACTCCAGAGATGTCATAAAATAACTGGTTTATACAGATCTAGAGGCGGGAACTTCAGGAAGGACACCTGGCCACTTCAAGGAACAATGACCAGAGGAATCAACCAATGGCACATAGAGTTTTTGAGAGGTCATAACCCATCGACTTATGAATGTGAACCTTAATACTGTAACTGTGTATCTTTGTGATGTCACTACTTTTCACAACTGTACAGTGTATAAACTGATCACCTCTGGCTTTGGAAACCAGAGCATTCTGATAGAAGCTTGTGTCCGTGCTAACAGCGCAAACTTTGCCTTCTAATATTTTGCGAATAAAACCTTTGCACTTTGGAACCACAGCAATCACATAGGAGAATTATTATAGCAAACGATACAAATGGACGTAATAGTTTGGGGGCTTGAGAGCGGACTCCACACTACTCTAGGACACGCGGACCTACAGATTTTGGATTATCAACAAAGGGTGGAAGACGCATCACATAAGGCAAGAATTCATATTGTTCGATACTTTTATTTTACATTTTGTGTTTATAACCCAAGTTCCTGCTTTGAGAGTCTATTAGGAGGTGCTGGAGTGAACCTGGATGGACATAGGTAAAATTGTTTTACATAGTCTTATTTTGCGATTGCTATGCAAAGCTTTTGTTTGTTTAAACAGTGCATATTATGCTCCTACACTGCCACAAACTTCAATATAGAGCTATAGTAGATTCTGTTTTGTTATAATCTAGTAAATTGGTTGGTCGGCCTAGTGCTGGTTATGGAGAAATCAGCGCTACCCCACGCATCTCCCCTCCCCCAATTTTTCCGCAACCACCACTAGTCTGGCAACACTAGGGTTAATACTGGATAGAGGGGGGGGCCACACCCTTTTTTTTTGTTTAATGATATATTTATTTTTTTACACAGTAAAGAGTCGGCCGATTTGCCAGCTCAGCAGGCTCTGATAGTGCAGCCCTGCTCCTAAATTCAACAGGCCAAGGGTTTTGTGATCTGTGGCTTGATGAATTTGGGCCCACGTAAAGCCGAGATATGGGTGGAATATTCTGATTGCAAGTTGCGCTCAAAATACGTACCCTAATGAATCGGGCTCAATATGTCTAACAGTTAAATAATTTAAGTGTCCACTGATAGACCCCTGCTGAAAGGGGGAGAATTGGGAGATCCTGACCGTACTCCCTGATTAGACCGCCAGGAATACAAGAAGAGCAGTATGTCAATGGAGTCACTTGATAGGACACTGAGTTTGTTACTTTGGGGTGCTGACTGATAGAGGCTGCTGGAGGGTACATGCTACCATTTACCCTGTACCTTGTGAATGTCTTATGGTGTTGTGCTGTCGTAATAAAGTCTTATTTTGGATATATTCTGGTCTGCCCAAGTGAGTTGAATCCCACGGAGAGTAACCACTGTCCCAGCTAAGGGTGCTTTCCTCACAGACCTAAATACACAATGGTTGGCTTTTATGAAAGCCAGCTGCAGACAGCATTCTGCCCAAAAATTGGCCACTGATCCCTTACATTCATTCAAACATTGTGCAAACCCAGGAGTGGATATGTAGAAATGACATATCAATGGTGCCACCATAAATTTATAGCATTCACATCTAACAAAAAAACAACATCTACTGCAGCAACAGTAATAATGGTAACATACATATATAAATGACACACATAACTGCACCACGGTATAGAACAAGTGCAAGTACCAAACTATCCACTGGAGAAAACAGTAGAAGAATGACAACACCACTGTTCCCTCCAAGTCATTCTGTAATTATAGTTAAGAATCCTTCAATTTAGAGTCCTCATTAACTTAAACTTATAATGCTTTCTTTTTTCAGGTTGGACTTCCCGTTCCTCTTTCAATTTAATAGAAAAACAAATAAATGACAAAATAGTTAAAAATGGGTGTTGGGGCTGGAGAATATATAGCAAGAGAATATATATATCTTCCTATTTCTCCTTGGTTCTCACTGCTATTGCCATCCTAAAATGGTGCTATCTAGAAGAATATTCCTGAGGTACATATACCACTGGGATCCTTCTTAAATAGGCACTTCAATTACTCAGTGATTAGGGAGATGCACTCTAAAACAGCGAGTGTGCAGGTAGGGATGTCAGGAGATTAATGTGGGGGCAGTGGACAGTGAGAGTGTTTATTTTGAAAAAGTGTCATTAATGAATGGAAGAATGTGTTTAATATTACAAAGTGTAGGTTTTGAGGGTTTTTGTGGGAACCATGGGAAGTCATAGCAGCAGTCCCTACACCTTTTCCTTTTTGTTAGGTCAGCAGGCAAATCAACAAAAGAAGAAGGTTTTATGAATTACACATTTACGATCTTCAGTCTTGTACCATTATATATTGTCGAGACTTTAATAGTATATTGCTTAATGCTCTGCTAACCTAACAAGCGTAAAAAAAAATTCAAGCAACATTTCATTCATGTCAAATATTAATGCAACAAATATACACACATACATCAAATGCTATACAAACTGTGAAGCATTCAAATTATGCTGCCAACTGGTACTGAGCTCTTATTTTAGCAATTCTCCGTAAAAACTTTCTTTGACATGCATCTATTTGCTAGTAAATGATTTAAAAACTCTACCTTGTATTATTGACCTTGCAGCTACAATTCTTATACTAAAGATGCAAATCTGTTTAAAGACCCAGAAACGTTAACCCCAATGACAACTTCCAATAAAGCAGACAAAAAAAAATATGTAATTTGCCAATGGCATGTTTGCAAATCTGTACTTGAAGCAGACAAGGGATTTCAACAAAAGCTAAATACTACTGCTAAACTATAAAAATGGTCAATTTTTTAAATTTATTTTTAAAAAGTTTATCAAAATAATTCAGATCAAAATACCTTTAATGATGTCCTGTCTCAAAGAGAAACAAACATCATATAAAATTTGAAATAGCCGTTAGAAGCCGTTTGGTTGGTAAAGGTATACAGGACATTTGTAAGGGACTTCATTAATAAAAAGGTGCCATTTGTGTGACAATACAACCAAATGCATTTCATACTATCAGTTGGGCTTCACATTCTAGGATTTCCCAGTGGACCTTGTCCTGCCTGTAAGCTTCTAGAATCTTAGCTTGTGACTAATCAGTGTCCCATATTATTATATAGTCTTACTGCCTTTTTATATAGTAAGTGAGCATAAAAGAATGCAGATGCGTCAGTTATATGGACTCGTTAACTCCTGGTCAGAAGGCTGAGCAAAACACAGGTAAAAGGTACTGTACAGTTGTCTTAAAGAATGGCGACGATACCATGGAGCTGAGGAGTTACCACTGTTCTACTAAATGGTAGTATGGTATGGTACATAGTGTTAGAAAAAATAGTATGGTATGGTATAAATCAGTTTAAAACAGACAGTTAAACAGTCAAGTAGGGTTGCTATCCTGACAGAATTGAACAAAAAAAAAATACCCATGAAACACCAACCTCACTCAGAATAGTGAGTTGATTCAGGAAAGGAAGCACATGAGCATATGACGGAAGAATTAAAATTTAGACTATTACTCTTGGGGGTATATTTACTAAACTGCGGGTCCAATGAACCGTTGATTCCAGTTTTCCAAAAATGGCAGGAAAGCGCAGAGAATCAGCGGTTCATCAGCCCCGCAGTTTAGTAAATATACCTCCTAGTCTTATAAATGATTTTTCACGATTGCTTATTAGTGTTTATATAGAATTATAGTAACCAATGCAGAGAATCAACATCAATTGTACATTGCTCTTCAGCATGAGCTAGATACAGACCCATATTTATATGGACACAAAGGTGGCTTGCAGAGCCATCGTGATACGGCATATACATACTGACTGAATGATTGCAATTCTCAACCTCATGGTAATCGGTGGCGGTCATTATTCAGACACTGTAAATGTCGGCACTTAACATGCAGACATGAAAACGTTGGCATGATAAATGCCGACACTTGCATTGTGTAGACAGGTGGACAATAGCGATATTCACAATGTCGCCCATAACAATGCTGTCATTAAAAGACCAATGCCGCCAGTTCTTTTAATGTCAGCATTGTGAATGTCGCCAGTCACACTGACTACATTGTCTACACAATGCAAGTGTCAGCATTTAGCCTGCCAACATTTTCATGTTGGCAGGTTAAGTGCAGACATTCAGTGTTGGAATATCGCACCCTACCCATGGTAATGTCACATATCTGTATGCAATGCTGGCGTTTACTAGAACACTTAAGTCTACACCAGTGGTTCTCAACTCAACTCAGACATCAGCAGCAATGCTTGTTTTGAGGGAAATGTACTATATTTACTGAATCAATGTGTTCCTGACAGGAAGTCCACAGAAGATGCAGTGTTGAGGATTCCGTTCTGTCTGAGAAAAAGTGTGCTTTAATGTACTACAGGCTAAGTAAGTAAGGAGCACCCTTTTGCGGACAATGCAACAGATAAAAGGCAAAATACTTTGGAGTATAGTGTGCTATAGATATGAAGTCAAAATTAGGAGAAGTGTCTCTGGCGAGCAGAAGAAAGAAAAATTATATGGAGAATGAGGTCGTTATAAATTTAAGGTGCTTAACAAATGGTGTAAATTTTCCCTTTATGACCAAGAGATAAAATGAAATGAGTATATATAGGACACTGAAATTTTTACATCCTCAAAATGTACAATTTTACTAGTGAAGCATACCCTGATAGCCCAAGATTTTCTCCCGTGAACCAGTTATGACTTTCATCTTTTGTAGCGATTCCTAGTGCTACCAGACTGTCCTGTAATGGAAGACAAACTATATTTAGGTGTATAGCTTTCTACAGCAAATGCACAAAGGACAGTAAAACAGAACTACTTAATTTCACCCCTCATATGATCAGCCTTTATTACAAGAACAGTTGTTTTAAAGGAATACATTTTCAAACTAAAATATCTCTATATCTCATATAAAAAAAAAAATCTAAAAATTATATTTTGCCGTTAAAAATAATAAAAATAAAATTGCATAGTTTGGACTTTTTTTGCATTTAATACTAAAAAAACAAAATTTACATGTTTAAACATTCTAGAACTTTAAGAGCAAGGAAACCAACTAATCAACGTAATGAATTTCTCATGGAAAGCAATTAAAATCCTATGCCTAAATTATTAAAAATGTATTTCTATTGCTTTTCCTGTTATACTGATCAAGCGAGTCTGAAATCTGTCTTGATCTCGTCATCTCTGATTACTTGGGAGGCAGAGTGAGGTCCAACAGCAAAACACAATTTAACACGGACAAAAATTACAGAAAGATGGCTGCCAATGGCCCCTAATTTCCAGGGACAGTCCCTGTTTTCCAGCTTTGACCAACAGAACAATTATATTTCTCTTCCTTTCAGCATGCTAGTTGCATTTACCATCTGTTCTACTTCTCCGGGGCTTATAAGTTAAGACTTCTTGTAGAGTCATTCTTCAAACTGAAATAAGTTCATCACAACCACATTCTGTGAACATGCTGGGAACTGTAGTGATCCTAGGTCTGCCGAGACATTATCACATATTTGGATGCATAAAGTGTCCCTGGAAAGGATTCTATTATGTTGGCAAATATGCACCAGTGTAGCGAGAAAAATGGCTAAGCTGACTGAAAGCTATTAGGAAGGCAGACAGGAATGGTCATTCATATACATTGCAACAGAAAATTTGTTTTGAGAAAATAGTAAACAATATCTATCACAAAATGCATTTTGTCTCAAGTTCTTTCGCTTGTGCTGAAATTGCTTACTTCCACAACAGTGAATATTAGCTAAACTAGAATACTTAGGTAAGGACTCCTTTAATTACTTGTAACTTCTCCACTTCCAGTTCAATTTCCACAGCAGCCAGCCCAGCTTTCCCCTGCTCTGCTGCTAGGTGATGGAAGAATCTCCGCCATTTTATAAGCACTTCAGAAAACTGCAACTGAAGGAGAATAAGGAGGAGGGGTGAGGAGCACATTGTAACACAGGCAGACATGTACCATCACATCCATTTCAATTTCTTCCTGCTCATATAATTTGATGAAAACACACACTGCACCCTGTAAATTAATGGTTTTAATATATTTTAGGATGATCTAGCGATTGATAGAACATGCACGAAGAACGACTGCAACATTATGGGCAGGCAATAGAAAGAATGCTAAATTAGACCTAATTTAGGACAGATTATATTTTAATGGAAATGGTAAATTACTTTGATTGCTACAGGCTATGTCTGGTTCATTAATTCAGACAGTTTATAGGACCAAATGAGAGACTAGTTTGTGATACATAGTTGTTTTCCCATTTAAAAGTATATGTCAAAATATAGAAGATGACTTTAGAGATCTCTCACTGGGAAAAGACAGAATCTGCTAGATAACTGGCTAATCCACTATAATATAATCTACTATATAAATGCCTAGTGGCGTGTGTGGGAAAAAAAAACAACCAAGCTGCAGCGCCACCTGCTGGGCAGAGTTATACACTGACATATATTTCTTGAAGGAGAAGTGACAGTTGGGAGTGGTTGGTGGTTTGCCGGGGGTGACCTTTTTCAACAAAAGGGCCCTTTACCCACCGGTGTTAAATGCTAAGCATTTGCAAACACATCCGACAGACGGCTGATATGCGCCGACATATTCAGATGTATGTTTCATTTCAATAGCCCATTAAATTCAATGGTGTTTCCAGCAATGGCTTTAGGCAGAAGTCCCATTGAAATTATACAGGAAAGCTCCATATATATATAAAAGGAAAACAAAAATAGGGACAGCATAGCAGCCTCCAACCCCGACCCCACCCCCTCCCAGAACTCCCACAACTAGCACCGGCGCTAGACAACCTAGACTGCATTCCACAAAAACAGTGGCACAACAGTGCGAGGTCCCCTTTCCAGAGTGGAAACTAGTTCCAGGCTAGACAGCCTGGGTTAGTCCCCACTGTTAATCAGGAAAACTGGAGTGAACCTGCTGTCATAGTGAAAACCAGTCCCAGGCTGGTCAGTGCAGGGCTGGAGGGGTGAGGAGTAGCCCAGCCAAATAAAAAGCATGGTTCCCTCAGAGATTCTACTACCAGAAAAGCTTCTCCCAGCCCCCTCCCCCTTCAGTTTGTGGGGATCATTGTAATGAGGAATCTTGTGACCCCTTTAGTGGACCCAGTATAATGGTAAGTGTTTCATAAACAGTGAAATGGAGCCAACAGCATCCAAAACATATGTTGCACTCTAAGCGCAACTATAAATGCAAATGGGTAAGGACACAGAATGGGTGTTATTTTCACATAGGATTGCATGCTTTGCACTTGCAATTAAAACCACAAACCTTAACACTGTAAATGGCATTTCTACACCATTATTCATATTTTGTTGAGCATATAATCCATTTCTGGAAATGACAACAATAGCATCAGAAATAATCATGTGTGTCAGTCCCATTGTCAGAAGTACAAGACGGTGCTGGTTCTTAGGAAATGGGAACAATTTTTTATTCTACCAATATATTAGATTGTTGCTTGAACACCTGGAGATAAATACCTATTGGTGTAGGATTTAGTATGCTGTCCTAAGTGTGGGACATGCAACAATATCAATTCTATACTATTTTATTTACAGAGCAGAAGAAATTGTTCTTTATCTTCCACTGATGAGGTAAAGAACAGGTAAAATGGTCGCCCACAATTCTTTAAAAACATGTTTAATCTTTAATATTCTGGTTGAGTGAGGCAAGTCATTCACTAGCTATAAAGCTGCAAAGTTCCAAGTCACTATCACAATAAAAAAGCACAAATGCGCCGTTAGCAGCAATATATGCTACGCAGACTTCTTTTTTAAAATTACTTTACAACTTACATTTAAAAAAAAAATAATATATAGAAAAGAGCTATATAATGTTCCTATTATAAAACTGTCTTTGCTTTCAGAAGATATAGCACAGTCCCATATATGGCAGCTTCCAGTTAGCAAGCCAAAGTAAGCCAATCGCATATTTGCTTCCATTAATCTACCTTGAACTAGACAGATCAAAGTTAATTATTAACTGGTTTATATGGGTTACTGCTTGTTGTAAGTTCACAACATTAATATCACACACTCAATGTAAAACACTCTGGTAAATACGCTGTAATGCAGAAGGTCCAAAAAAACCAGTGTAATTGAAAGAATCTGTACACACACTTCTGACAAGCTTTACTTTATCTCAATTTCAATGTTGCCTGTAACTTTCACAAGCAATTATGCTCCCTACAACATAATGAAGCTCTATGGGAGTGTTTATCAAGTGCACATTACACTATGCTGCTGAGGATCTTTGAGAACATGCTTTGAACACTCGGTTTATAGTGAGGACAAAGTACCTGGCTCTTTCTAACTTTTTACAGGCACAGATTGAAATGCCTATGTGTACAAGCGTCAGGACATAAGACAGAAAAAGCAAAAAGATATCCTCTGAGGGACATGGAAAATGAATCAATTACATAAGGGGTATGGCCAGACGACAATTGGTTAAAGTGGAAATTTATAAGTGGCAGCATGGAAAATGTAAGTGACCACTGCTGACAACCAGAATTTAATTTTGCCATCTACACAGAGAAAGCTATATGAATTTTGAGGATCAATGAATCTAATCTATTGTAAGAGTGCATCCTGCTACCTCTATATTGCCTTCAGGATATCTGTATAAAGAACATCAAATGTTACTCCTTTGCAGGAAGAAAAGGTATTTTCATTTTCAGAACTTTTGTTTGTTTTTTTTAAAGTGAAACAAACAAACCCACACTATGACAAAAAGCTTTAAAATATTATGGAAAATAATGCTGATTAAATATAATCTTACCAGAAACTGTGGTCTTCCTAATGCAGTGAGCTTTATTGCAGAAAAACCATCTTCAGAACTCCCACCTATAAATATAAAATCCCAACAATGGATGTCAGCGCATTAGGATGTTTTATATTTTCAGTCTATAGTGAATGTCTCTTAGATACCATTATGGGTTCACAACAAACTTCAACCCTCTATCACTCATAAAGCTGGAGGTATTCTGATGTTTCAGTACAAAAATGGTTAGTCACTGCATTTTTCGTGGAAAACAAAACAAAGAACAGCAATTCTAAGTCATTTCTTTTATGCAGTGATATAATAAAAACTGTGTTTTTTTCACAAGGCATACATTTACTAATAACTACACGCCTTTGTTTTTTATGTCTATGTAAGTTCACTGATTTCTAGTGAATTGATGGTCTGCATTCCTAAAAGTACTGGTCAGCCCACAAAATGCCTCAATCAAATGTATTTAGAAAAACTGTACACCATCATTTATTTATATAGCGCCACTAATTACGCAGCGTTGTACATCAGTCCCTGCCCCATTGGAGCTTACAGTCTAAAATTCCCTAAGATACACACACAGACAGACCTACAGATTAGGGTCAATTTGATAGCAGCCAATAATACTACCAGTGTGTTTTTGGAGTGTGTGAGAAAACCTGAGCACGCTGAGGAAACCCACCCAAACATGTGGAGAACATACAAATGCCTCATAGATAAGGCCAAGGTTGGGAATTGAACTCACAACTCCGGCGCTGTGAGGCAGAAGTGCTAACCACTAAGCCATCATCATGCTGCCCAACACTTTATATTTCAGTGCTTCAAATAGAACAACTCACCTTAAAACAGAATGGGGAGAGACATTAATATCAAGGGGTAGATTTATCAAGCCTTCTAAAAAGGATTTTAGTTATTTTCAAAAAGGTACTAGAATCTGGTTGCTATGGACAACACCTCTAGTTTTCCTTTGGGGTAGATTTATTGCTTAATTAAAATAATTATGCTGTATACTACAACTTATATAACTCACAATATGTGAAATAGGCCTCTGCCAGTAATTGTCTGCTAGGAACTTAGAAACACACTTGTATATATTTGTAAACAAGTGCTCTTATATGAAAAATCAGAACACAATTAAATGTCATTTTAAATCGTCTAAAATGACACATTAAAACCAAAAATGGCAGGTATTAACTCAGAAACTTTACCTAACATTTTTACAGCAGCCTCCTATTGCCGTAACTAGACCACCATTTTTGTAATTAGTTTTGAGGTTTTTGGGCTGTAACATTTCTGTTTGTACATTGTATGTTGCATCTATGTTTTTACACACTTATGATGTCACTATTTCAGCACTTCCATTATTCCAGGACAGGAAATAGAAAAGGTTTTAGGACAGTTGTTAAATATGATAACAAAAAAACAAACAAATAAACCTAAATACTTTTACCCTAAAGATACCTTTATAAATATACCCCACTCTTGCTGCCATGTGATTTTTTTAATGGTTGCCAAATGTCAATGGCAGCTACAGGATGTTTTTAAACAGATAATTTCAGACTGAAGTCCTCTTTCAGGTCCAAGGATCTCTCCCACAATGTTATGCTAATTAACAGAATTGTTTCAATTAGGCAATATCAAATTTGATTGGAGGAATCAACTTTCTGGGAAAAAAAACCAAATAAAATATTTTCTAAAGACAAACAGTGTATGACAGTCAGTGATATATTAGGTTGTGAAAAAAAAAACAATGTAAAAATTAATTGCTTGCAGAATAAACAGCAACATAATGTATCCAAACTCCTTGTTGCAGAGATGTTACTTGGCTAAATGGAAAACCATCACAGAACAAGTAAATACCAGCTGGAATTCAAGATCAAGCAAGCCTGTCCATTCAGCCACATAGGAGCATTAGATTTAAATAAATTACAGTGGAGCTGACAAAGAAAGGTTTGAAACAAAAATAGGTTTGACAACATACCTCTAGCAAAAATGATTTTTTGAAGGACCCTGTATAATAAACCAATATTTACTCCAAAAAACACAGCAATATTTACTGCATGAAAATACAGAATTAAAAATAATTGCTTCTCACATATTACCGGAACCTGAGTTTTTCTATGCTTCATCCACTCAGGATAAAACAAAGAGCTACACCAAGTATCATATGTAAACGTCCTGACTAGGCTTAAGGAATGGAACAAGAGGTTATATCAGTGGTTCCCAAACTTTATCAGTTCAAGAGACCTTAGGGTCTCCATAATTTTTCCAAGGCACCCCTAAGCCAAAATAATTACCAGGTAGTCACGATTTTTAAGTAGTTGGGTCAAAATATCATAAGCAGCATTTAGGTCCCTTCACCAGATCACACTGCGTCCCTTTCACCATATTACACTGTGCCCCTTCCCCATGTCGCACTCTGTGTCTCTCCTTCACTAGCTCTCACACTCTTTGACCCCCATTTCACCAGCTCCCACATTCTGTTTCCCCCTTTCCTTTACTTACCTTCTTTCCTTCTGTCTTCTTTCTTGTTGTTCAGCTCTGCTGCTGCTTTTCACGAACACTGTCGAACGTGATGACATCACGCCCAACAGTCAGTGAGAAGAGAACAGTGAGAAGGAGGAGAATGAAGATTCTGCGCTACTGGAGTGGTAAGTTCTTTTTTTTATTTATTTATTTCTTTTTCTGGACAAGCAGCCCTGGCCGCGGCACCCCGGTGACAGCTCTGTGGCACACCAGGGAGCCGCAGCGCACACTTTGGGAACTACTAGGTTATATGCTTGCTTCCAGGCAGCTTCCTTCTGAAATCCTCTGCCTTGCCTTGATGTAGAATGAAATAATGGAAGAGTGCATAGAAAAACTCACATGGGAAAGAACCGAAGAAGAGGTTAAATGTGCCCTTAGTTCACAGAAGCCTTCTAAAGTGCCAGGCCCAGATGGCTTCACTAAGGCCTATTACAAAACATTTGCCCCCAAGATACTTCCCAAACTCAGTATTCTATTCAATGCGATATTACATGGTGACACTTTTCACCCTGACTCAACCTCATCCACTATTATAGTTTTACCTAAACCGGGAAAAGACCACACCGCTTGCACAAATTATCGCCCTATTTCCCTCCTTAACACAGACATTAAACTCTTCGCCAAAATCCTAGCTAACAGACTGAATGGAGTCCTGGCCGACCTCATAGACCCAGACCAGGTGGGATTTATTCCTAATAGACAGGCACCAGATAACATTTGCAGAGTAATAGACTTAGTCCATCATGTCAATTCAAACAAACTCCCCTCGCTGCTTCTGGCTTTGGACGCGGAGAAAGCATTTGATAGGGTTTCTTGGCCCTTTATGTTCTCCGCGTTAGAGGCTTTTGGTCTCCAAGGACATTTCTTACAAGCCATATCGGCATTATACTCTAATCCCACCTCACGGGTTGTGACCAACGGCCAGGTCTCTATTCATATTCAACTACACAATGGCACAAGACAAGGCTGTCCGCTGTCCCCACTGCTGTTCGCTTTATGCATTGAACCTCTAGCAGCCAAAATACGCATCAATTCTGATATAACTGGTATCTCCCTGGGTGCTGAATATAAAATTTTCCTCTTTGCTGACGATGTATTACGAACGTTGACAAACCCAATGGTTTCGCTCACAAATCTAGTGTTAGAACTAGAACATTTTGGCAAGCTATCGGGTTACAAAATTAATGACTCTAAGTCTGAGGCATTGCCGCTTCATATTCCACGTATCACTAGAGAAGCTCTCCAACAGTCCTTTACCTTTCAATGGCGACCCCACTCAATTAGATATCTGGGGATAAATATCACTAAACATTTCTCTGGTCTTTACAAATCAAACTATCTACCTCTACTAACAAACATCCAACAAGACTTATCCAAATGGGAGCCCATGTATATCTCTTGGGTAGGCAGAATTCAGGTAATCAAGATGAACATCCTTCCCTGCCTACTTTATTTATTGCAGACACTCCCAGTACCAATCCCTTGTGAAATCTTAATGCTCCAATCGACCTGCAACCGGTTTATATGGCAGGGAAAGAAACCCACATTAAGTAAGACTTTGCTGGCTAAACCCAAAGAGGCTGGAGGCCTAGGCCTTCCGTTATTACATGAATACTACCTGGCCACTCAGTTAAGTTATGTTCTCTCACGGCACCTCAACCCAGGCCTGAAAAAATGGGTGGACATTGAAAATGTTTTGTCACCATTCGCCCCCGTGCATTACCTCCATGGCTTCCCAGATCCAGTAGACCTGCCGCGGTACACTCTTGCCCCTCCATATCTTTTACACTAAATACTTGGGACCTGGCCAACAAAAGATATAGTCTGGCACCTTACCTGTCTCCCTTGACACCTATCTGGACTCACCCACTTTTTCAGCCAGGTAGGTCAGAAGCGACAGCCGGCTGGTGGAGAAGGCATAAAATGGAGCGCTTCCTACATATTGTGGGGGAAACCACTCCTGCCTCATATGAAGAAATTCAGAATAAATGCCATCCGCCCCCATCGGTACATTTCCAATATATACAAATTCTGAACTTTATACAGTCACAAGCCAGATCCACCCGATTGCGTAATATCTCCCTATTTGAGCGGCATTGTGTATATTCCGCGGGTCGCAGAGGCAATATTTCAATTATGTACCCCATGCTTATAGCCCCTCTAGACCAAATTCCTGAACCTCACGAGTAGGCTTGGCAACATGATCTGGGGATAACGTTGGACAGCAAGGAGTGGTCTACTATCTGAACGAGAACTGCAAAGGTCTCCATAAACGCAGGTATACAAGAAAACTGCTATAAAATGTATTCGCGCTGGTACCTAGATCCAGAAAAACTGCATCGTATGTACTCATCTGTTTCTGATCGTTGCTGGCGCCTATGTGGAGCCAAGGGAAGTTTTTTGCACATTTGGTGGGAATGCCCGGTCATCCAAACTTTTTGGAATCTTACTCTGGCTATAACACGTAAGGTAACCGGTTTCAGAGTTACCAAGGTACCGGCTCAGGTGTTGCTAAATCAACCTATTCCTGATATAGGCAGGGCCGTAAACTGTTTAATTGCTCATATCTATCAGGCTTCCAAGTTACTTATTGCGAGAGCATGGAAGCAACTTTCCGCTCCTTCTAAAACAGAGCTGCTTAAATCATATTTGGTTTATCTTCTCTATGGAACATATCTCCGCCCTACTGAATAACTCTGTTCCCAAATATCGGGAAGTTTGGTCACCATGGTTCAACTGGCAACAATCTCCTGTTCCAGGAAATATTTGATTAAAAAACCTAACCTTCCTCTAATAACCAACAAGAAAAGCCCCCCAAAAAAACACCGCTATACCATAAATGTTTTAGAGTCTTAACAATTAATAGAATACCCTCTTTTTTCTTTCCTTTCTTTAGTGACATTATGGCTATATTTCATAAACGTTATTTTGACTCTTTGTAGTAACAGCCATTTGTTATTGGCTCGACTGAAAATATGTTCACTTATTTGTCTATGCGGTTTCAAAATAAAAAAAATAGGAAGAAAAACTCACATGACTTTGTACAGTGCAAAAGCACTATGTACAAAGCGACCAATTCAATGTTACAAGCCTGCTTTACAAGAGCCTGGACACTAAAACAATTACTTGAGAACATTGTATAAAAAAAATAAACATTTTCAAGAGCACAACTTTAATAATGTATACTAGACCAGTTACATACTGCCAAACATGCTACCTCGTCTTAAAATAAGATCCATTCCATATGACAATACCCATTAGTGTTTGCACTTTGGTATCAATGCTTAGTCTTTTGGTTTCTACTTGTTCCATGTCAAAGCTTGTCAACGCACTTGAATAAGACCATTATTATATTCGAAATTTACTATATACAGTACATAAACAGTACATAAACATTAGGGGTTAACAAACTGTTTAATCATAATTTTGCTGTATTTTTTCCATTAATTACTGTGTGGGATCACTGCAGAATCTCTCTAGGCCTAAACTTTACTACCAGCTAATCGCATTGTGGCTAGTATGGCAGTCTGGTTGTTATAAACTCACAGGCTAAGAGGAGTCTCCGTCAATTGTGTTCACTCTCATTTTATGGTGGAGCTCTGAGGTTGTGTTATTTGATATAATTATTTTTCACTCCAGTTTTTCAAAATTTTCTTTCATTACCTCTGTACCCACAGCCCAGGGGAAGCGTACTAGTGCTCTTCAGCATAGGACTGTTCAGTTTTTGTGCCCCCCCTCCCCCCCCTCAATAGTGGCAACAGCCCTGTACTAACCAGGCTGATGCTAATTCAAACTATGATAGGAACACACTACAGTGTCCTTGTTCTAGTTTGACTGCCAAAGCCTGTCTAGCCTGGTGCTGGTTTCTACTTTAGCACCAGGGAACCCAAGCTAGTTACCTACTTGTTTAGCAGGAACCAGCCATGGCTGTATAGGGCCATTTCTGGCAATAGTTTCTTTTGCGATGGATGGGAGCATGCTTTTTTTTAAGTTTATTTACTGGAGCTCCATTTCAATGACGTTGTTAGTTGCTGGAAACCCCATTACATTAAATGGGCTATTCAAAGTAACTGGAAAAGCTCAATGACACTTGCTTCTGGACGCATTCACAAAAACACATGTGAATGCTTCCAGGGCCTATAAGCTACAAATATATTGCATATAAACTGCTTATCAAAGCATAGTGTTTATTTAAATTCATCTTCTTCTCCACTCCCTTGCTAAACATTCCTTCTGTAAGTCTCTCATCACCTCCCAATCATCCAACCACCAGGGCCTCTGCTCTACCTTCACCAACAGCGAACACACTTAGGTACCATAGACAGTTGAGGGGTGAGGATTGCCGAGGTTATGTTGATGCTCCTGGCTATTGATAAGTTACCTTGTTTGCCAAGTGCATGTAGTGATAAAGTTGTTCTGTTTGGCGTTAATCTACTCATCTCTGCCTGAGTGAACTCCAAACCCATTGAGATAACGGATCTGAAAGTTGGCCAATAAGCAGCCGTGAACAAACCCAGAGTATCTAAATGTGGTGTTAATTACTCGGTATCCCTACATACATCTTCATAATATGTAGGAGACTTGTATTAACTATGTTCAGCAGTTTCCATGTTTGGTAAGAATTGTTTTACGATTAGGTCATGATTTTTGTTTTGTCGGAGTTTGGTCCAGCACACGACAAGTACAGATTCATTTACACACCAAGAAAATGTTGCCAACATTTAAAAACCAATATCTAGAGAGTATGAAATTAGGATACAGTGGGCATAGGAAGAAATAATACAGGCTTAATGTTTCCCATCCACAGCTTGCATAGTATAGAGACAATTTAAAGGTTGATTGAAGAAAATCTTTATCTTTAACATGTTAATGTTCCACTTTGAGAATGGCTAATATGAACAAACCCCAAAAAGCTCACACTGTTACAAATGTATCTGCAAACTGTTTACTGGAAAATAAACATAAGTGAAAATATCAGTGGACTTTAACAGTGTTAACAATACTTTGTTAACACTGAAAAATGATAGTAACTCCTTTAGTAACAGTCATTACTTCACAAGTTACAGTACATATGGGTATAAGGTTTGCACAAATGGTGGCCAAATGTTTTACTCTCCAACGGTTAATTAAAGATAATTTAGAAAACAAGAAGCTTTTTACTCTTGTGGACCTCTACACACACCTGAAGCTTCAATACATTTCAGAAATGTCTCCATGTGATAGTCACACTTGGCTTCATCAGCATAAAAGTAAGTTCGGGCACTAATGACACCACCACGTCGGTCACCAAAGCCAGGCTGTACTTGGTATTTCTTTTCTCGTTGCACGGCACCTAAAAAAAAAAAATACATTACATTAAATAGACATATAAAATTGTTAAAGTAATATAAACCTAAAAAATAGGTTTAAACCATTATGGAAAAAGAATCTTTCTGACATGGTGTGTAATTTTACTGTGGCATCTTACTACAGGCTATGGTCTTCAGTTATCAGCCATGTAGGCACCATTAACAGTATCCTTCAATAGTTTAACTAAGGTATTATCAATAACTCACCTCAAATAACAAATTGCCTTTCATTTTAGGTGAAAAGCCAATGTATGTTTGTAAGCATCTAAATAAAGTCTATTCTCCTTTGGGAATGACTTAATTGAATAGCCTTCCTAAAGTGTGTAGCTTATAAAGCTCCCGTTTTTCTCATTAACAGAGGGAGGAACCACTTAAATTAAAAATATCTACAGACCTAGGATCAACCAACATATAACTAAGAGAAGATATAACAAAGACAAAGACCATATAAAACCCATAAATAGCCATCTGCAAGGTTACTGGTTTTGGCCACATTACAGAGATGTCAAAAGAAGTGACATGGGCTAATTTATTATCATGCACACAACTGTGATTAAGAGCCACACATTTCTTCCTACCCTTGCAAAAAAACAACTATGCAGTATCCCTTGTTGCACATTTGAGACAGGTCAGAAGTGTGTGATTTATTAAAGCGGAGCTAAAAGGCTTCCCATGTTTGTGCAACAATACCTTCCAACCTTCACAAGGGCCAATGACATAATGGACTGCCAATATCTCTGGCACGTACAGAAGTGTAGGCCTCATTTTTCGATTCTATTACACCTGCTTCCTGAGCAATATGAGCATATTAGAGAATGCAAAATCACTACACATTACTTAAAAGATGTATTACCTTGGACTTAGAAAATACAATTTTTTTTTCTTAAATAGATCATGAAACTCCAAACGATGTGTAGATGAGATTCAGGCCTTTCCAGGAAATGCTGACTATTTTGAGAAGTATAGTCTGATCAATAGCTATTTAATTTCGCTACAGTGACCGAAATATAGAACATATAATAAATAGATTGAAAGCCAACAATGTTATACATGTCTGCTGAATCAATGCTACAGCATATTCTTATTAAAAGACAGTCAATGGTTTTAGTTTTGTGAGCTCTTAATAGATGATGGTTATAAAATTCAAAGCAGATTAAGGTTTCGAGTGATTGTATCCAGTGAGCCATAATTAAAGTCGTTTGAGAGCAAGTGGTCTCCCCAAAGGCTTGCAGTAAACAGACATTAGTAAAAGTGTTCCCACTAGCTTTTAAAAAGTAATATTTAAAGAGCAGGACTATACACTGTAGCTATAGAAGGAAATTTGTTTAATACACACACACACACACACACACACACACACACACACACACACACTACATTAAGCTATAACTAGCAGCACACAAAGACAGGGCTATAAACAGTAATTTTGTCCAGGGTGGACCGCATAATCACAAGCAGTGGGAAGAAGTGCTGCAATGGCATACCCCCACTGTACAGGGTGTGTGTATTATACATATACCAATATTGAGGTCCTCAAATTATGAAAATAAAGTGTAGCACTGGGGTGCAATAGTACAAAAAAAAGCATGGAGACCACCTGGTAAAAATCCAAATTGGAGACAGCACTAACCAGATTAGCCTATGGGCAATTGCAATCCATCCAGTAAAAGCAAATAAGTGATCAACATTGCAGTCTCATTTGAGACCTCTGTCAAGATAACAAGTGCCTGTGTTCCTTACCCAAATATATCCTAAGGAAAAATTAATGAACCGCCTATGGGGTGTTAACCAAGTGATGGGGGCTAGGAACAAGGATTGTGTGTCATATGCACGCATACCAGTAAGGAGAAACGCAAACACCAGTTATTATAAAAAAACAAACAACAAACTGATGTAGAAAAAAAAAAAACAACATACCTTGCAACATATTGAAAGTATAGTAAGAGAATATCAAAACATACAGTGAGGGCTAAAAGTTGGTTTTTCACAAAGTTTGCTGCTTAAGGGGCGTATTCAATTGTTAAAAAGTCCTGCGGCGTTAAAACTATTACAGTTAATACGGTAAAATAAGTTGTAACGGTAATCATGCATGGACCACAGGATTTTCGGCATTTCCGCCGACAATTAAATACGCCTTTTGGCAGATGTTGTTATGGTATACTCACAATTTTGCCTAAGAACACAGCCATGAATAAAGAATGGTACCAAAACATCCTCCAAGATCAACTTCTCCCAACCATCCAAACACAGTTTGGTGACGAACAATGCCTTTTCCAGCATGATGGAGCACCTTGCCATAAGGCAAAAGTGATACCCAAGTGGCTCGGGGATCAAAACATCAAAATTTTGATGCCGTGGCCAGGAAACTACCCATTGAGAAATTGTGGTCAATCCGCAAGAGATGGGTGGACAAACAAATTTCCACAAATTCTGACAAACTCCAAGCATTGATTAGGCAAGAATGGACGGCCATCAGTCAGTATGTGGCCCAGAAGTTGATGGACAGCATGCCAGGGCGAATTGCAGAGGTCGTCAAAAAGAAGGGTCAACACTGCAAATATTGACTCTTTGCATAAACTTAATGTAATTGCCAATAAAAGCCTTTGACACGTATGAAATGCTTTTAATTTTACTTTAGTATAACACAGCAACATCTGACAAAAAAGGTCTAAAAACAGTGAAGGAGCAAACTTTGTGAAAACCAAGACTTGTGTCATTCTCAAAACTTTTGCCCATGACTGTATACTAATATAATCTGCAAAGGGTGACATTACAAAGAAAAAGGAAACATTACAATGGATGCAATAAATAACATGTACAGGATAGTACATTGTATCAAAACCCCAATATAGGGAAGAGAGAGACCGATTCATCTCCAAATGCAAAGTACTTAAAAATGAAAAAAATATAGAACAAGAGAAAGAAAATAGCCAATGACCCTTGCATCTGTTTTTTCTATCAATCAAGTCACCATCATATCCTCAAGCAAAAGATTAGAAAGGAAAAAACAAAACAAAACAAACATATTTAAGTACTATTGAAGTTCGCAGACATAAAGCCTAAGGGTGAAGTTGTGCAGTCGCTGGTTAGGTTCATGATTATCACAAGGTCCATATATAATAATCAAAATCAAGTGGGCATTGTCTTTGTTACAGGCCAACAAGGGAAAAAATATTGTATTGTCATTGTATCAATCAAGACTTGCTTGCAGCTAGTCGAGATCAGCCAGGATATCTGTACGCCACAATATTTCTTACAAATTATTCCCCATTATTACTGAAAACGGTAAATTACTTGAGAAAGGTGCTCAAATGAATCACCCGGTTAAATCCTTTGGGGGGCCAGTGTCCAAATTATAGATCTATGTTGTTTCCCAGTTAAGGTTATATATAAAGAGACGTACTTTTTTTTAATATATATATATTATATATATATATATATATATATATATATATATATATATATATATATATATATATATATATATATATATATATATATATATATATATATATTTTTACACGCTTCATGACTGGGATAGAAAAGACAAAAGTGCCATTAAACTTCTGCCAATTTTATTAGTTGCCTACAAATCTAGTTTTAGTATTCAGCAGAAGGGGACACTTGAAAATGATGGGGCAATTGTAGGTCATGGTTGGAGTTAACACTTAAGTATCAGTCCTGTGACTAGCCAGTAGGGGGTTGATGAACACACAAGTGTGCTATATAGTAGATAGATGAGCTGAAACTGCCAGCTGAACTTTGCTTTAGTAGAAATATTCCCAAGGAGGCAAGATACACACAACTAAGCATTATTTCTGTGAGGGCTTATTTAATTTGGTTAATAATGAAATGCTAGCTAGGATAGAAGTCTATCTTTAAACCACTAGTTAAAAAAGCATACATTTTTTTAACAGAACTAAAAAGGTATACAAATAAAAATGACATTTGAAGCACAATAACTTTAAATGTTTAAAACTGCATGACTATGATGCAATAATACTGGATGTTTCACTAAGGTGTCACCTTATTCAGTCTGCCAAATCAACTGCGTAAGAGAACATTTAGTCCTAAATTTGACTTGTTCAGGCTGTCTTAAAATAGTGGATTTTTTTATTCAAATAAATGTTTACCTTGATAATAATTTAAAAGATAAGGACTTAAGGACTTCAACAAACATTTTGTGAGCTAGATGTTGTCTGTGATATCCAAGTTGGAGAGCTATGTTCTAAGTGAATACAGTATTTTAAAGGACTAAAGCGTTTTTTACCTGTAAAGAAAAAAACTCCACATCGCTACCCTCTACAGAGTATGATGTCATACTTATAACTGCAATACTGCACTGACCGCTACAGCAGAAATTTTTGCAGTACTCCTGAGTATAGGCTATAGCTGTTTATTCTGGCCCTTAGAAATAGTAATGTGCTATATTGCTCCTTAACATATGATAATATACTACCTTGTTATTTGCGCTACATCATACTATCACTTGTTCTAACAATATATCAAATTAGAAATCTGTTATGTATGACATTGTAGCTGGGGAAGGATAAGCACTAACAGCCAGAATCCTGCGTGACAGCACAGGATTACAGTTATGTGGAACTCTCAAAAGGAAGTGGTTGGATGGGGGACATAATTTAGCTGGAAAACCACATTAACTATAAATAAGTTTCATCTTATTTTTTGTGACTTCAGTTGTAAAAATACTTTGAGAGCTTATAAGAGGAAGTTTTAAGCTAAAATAAATAAATAATGAAATGGTTAAATTCTGTTGGCACAGTTTCTTCAACTATGGTATGAATATTAGCTTTTTCCGCAGTCAAACGCTTTCAACTCTTTCCTAATTATACCAGCGCAGACCTTTGTCAACTGCTTAAAGTCTTGTGAAGCTAGACTGACCACAGGGGAAAGTATAATACAATCATGTTGCTCTGTAAATCAAAGAATACCATTTGTTTCTTCACAATATCACTTGCTTACAAAAAAACAAACTGGGATGGTAGGCATGACATTGTTATGCTGGCAATGAGTGATATTTGTTGAGCAAGAATGCACTTTGGTGGCAAAAAATTTGTGTTCTGCATATTTGTTCTCAGCTTCTGAAAAAAATGACAGGTTGTATAACTTACTAATCTAAGAAACCTTTCACACATAAACCAGCGTGCTATTGTAGATTCAGTATGTTCCACTACTTTCTACAGTTGGTCTTATTTATCAATTGTTCATCCAAATACAATTATGTCTTACAAATAGTTCCATTAATTCCATGCATTTGACTATTCTCTATTTACATTTCTGAAATGTAGTTGGCACGTCTATGCTGTGCTAGTGGACAAACCGTACTGTCCTACATTCCTTTAAATGCCATGTCAGAATGAGAGCATAAATCTGATATGATGAAATAGAATATTAAATGCCAGGGCCCAAATAAAATATTGCATTGATACATAAATGAACCTGAATAATAAATGTTAAACCTGATCATCTAAATAAACCTGATCCGATAAATGTTTGACCAAATGTTTTTAAAAAGGAAACAATTAGCCGAGTAGGAGGTAATTCGGTTGAGCAAACCCTTTTGTGAGGTGACATGCTTAAGATATGCAGATCACAGACATTCATTGTTTTTGATCACATATTCCACTTCCTAATTGACTTCCTTTCAATAGGTAGGGTAAACACAAATAACCACTAAATGTAAATGAGAGAGCCAGATGCCTAGGTAAGAATCATGGAGACAAAGGCCACATTTGAAAGCCTATACAGGTATATAGAAGTATGGGCTTTAAAGGAAAATGTCTTCATAGTTCATATTTTGGGAAATCTGGATGTCACTCCATACCAAGGAACAGAAATCACACCAGGTTTGTGAATGACAGGTACTGGCGGTATCCTGGAATACCTATAATCATGTATCTTTGGAAAAGGTGAGTCACATTGTCATAATTCCATCATGTTTGGAATTTAAATGTTCAGGAGATTATGACTGGTTTATTAAAGGGGCAGTTATGTCTCTGGGATATATCTGAGAGAAGCTACCAAAGGTCAAAAATTTAGGAATCGTTTTTAACAAATCCTAAGTGACTCGACATCCCTGTCCCCCTATTAGTATTTAACACTGCTCCTGTGAAGACCATCCCATTTCATTTTGCTTAAAAAACCCTGTGTTGGGAAGGGCAGGGTGTCAGACTTTTTGGGAAATCAATTCACATTGATAAGCTGTCCATCTTCCAAGTCAATTTCCCTGGGCCAGAAAAGGCAAATTAAGTGCTACTCTGAATGTAACCTCTTATTTTAAACTGCTTTGCTTGTGTATGTTATCTCAATCTATTAATTGATTATTAATTATTTTTTATATCTGAATGCCCTGTACTTTTGTATATTAAATTTATAATTTAATATGTGGTCATTGATACTCTAATGAATCCATTAGCCTGCTAAGAAGAATATAGCTTGACCAAGCTAACCCTTTGAATACCAGTGTGTGATTTGTTGATACATTTGATTAACAAGCTGTGCGTGCTTGTATTTACTTTTGTGTAATAGTCTGGAGGAGTGAAGAGTTAACCGTTTGCTTGCTGGTGTGGGTCTTGCTAGTCTGTGAGCAGCTAGAAGCCTTGTGTGCCAGTGTGGGACAGTATATTGGGGTCCTATTTCCCATATTCAATAGGTGGTGGAAAACCTGAATCGTGTGAGGTGTGAGCGCTGTTTGGGGGCGATTCAGTAGGTCTATAACCTATTGTGATAGGTAAAGAGAGACTGCGGGCTGGAATCGTGTCACCTCATACAGCAAACACCCCCAAAGTCCCAGCAGCTGGCAGCGTGTTCGTGACAAATTGGTGGCACAGTGGTGGGATTATTTAATTCCTAAGAGTATGAAGTGCATGGTTTAAGCAATTAATCCTTGCACTTATAAACAGACTGCAACCTTGGGAGGAATACAATAGTTTTACAAGGACAAAACTCAGGGCTTATTATTTTTTTTTTTTGAAGACATACGTGCAAAGCAGTTCCCTTCCCTCTCTCTGTTTTTTCTTTTCTATCTTTTATTTTGCAACGTAACTGAGGAGATGGCTGCGGCATATAAACGCATGACAAAGGAGGCGCTGATTTCACAATGTGAGGATGGAGGAATTCCCACTAGTGGCAAAAGCAAGGAGCAATTGATTGTTCTCTTGTACAGAGAAATCAGCATCAAGTCGTAGATGTGTCCCAGGAAGGGCACAGACAGGATTCAGAAGCGAACCTGACTGTGGATATTGCTCAAAAAACAGTGGACTGTTAATTTCGGATGATTCTAAATGTTCATGTGTGGACACTGATATGGAAGTTTATTTGCAAACTGCCATAAAACATTTGGGCCCAGCAGATATTACAACCAAAATGCAGCTTATACAGCAGTTACAGGAAAAGGAAGCTGCTGACCATCAGGAGAGGCGCACTGCTATGGTGGCAGCAGAGAGGCGTGCTGATATGGAGGCAGAGGAGTGCCAGGCAGAAAGAGAAGCTGCCGAGCGAGAGGGAGAGAGGAGATACCAGCTGGAGCTTGCCAAGCTCCAATGCCAGCCACAAACCAGAAAGACTAGTATCAGCAGACCCTGTCCAGAGAATTTTCCTGTATTGGAAAAAGATGAGGATTTGGATGCTTTTTTGCGAGGATTTGAAAAAACGTGCCGAGAGTATGGACTGTCAAAGATCAGTGGGTGCAGTATATAATCCCTGGTTTGCGAGGGAAAGCATTAGAGGCCTTTGCAGATCTTCCACCTGAGATGGACGGAGATTATGAGGCAATCAAAAGTGCCCTGTTGCAACGTTTTAATATCACGCTGGAGGCACACAGACAGAAATTCCGAGATTTAAAACGCAGTGCCTCTGACACTTATTCTGGACTTGTGGCCCAACTGTCTGCTTCTTTCAAACAGTAGATTGGAGGGTTAAAGATCCACCACCATTGATGCTCTGAAAGATTTAATGATCCAGGAGCAGTTTTTCACTTTGTGACCAGCTGATGTGAAGGAATGGGCAGTGGATCGGGACCCTGAATCATCTGCGGAAGCAGCTAGACTGGATGACTAATATACTGTCACCCGGACACCTGCAGCTAAAAGAGGGACTTTTGCGCCAGGGCAGTCTGCCTGGAAAGGGGGATGGCCAGGAGGATCAACACCACCCCCCTCAACGCCATCACCCTCTGTTTCTTCATCTTTTGGGAGGGTGGGGCAAAGCCTGTTTTGGGAGACACCCGCCGATGTTGTGCACAACCAGGTGGGACACATCAGTACCGCCTGTCCAGAAAAGAAGACCACTTCACCCACCTCTTGGAGGGTAACTTACCTACAATCTTCTCCAGCTGTCCTGTGTGTTGCTGGACCACATGGGGGCCGGAAGGACAACCTGCAAACAGTCACTGTGGGTGACAAGGTAACTGTGGGGCTAAGAGACTCTGGTGCGGATATTATCTTAGTGCGTTCAGAACTTGTAGGGTTAGAGGACTTCATTCCAGGAAAATGTATTTCTGTGCAAGGGGTGGGTGGAATTCACCTTACTTACTGTGCCTGTGGCCAAGGTTTACCTTGATCGGGGTGCTGGAAGAGGTCTAAGAGCTGTAGGAGTCTCGGATAATAGTTAGAAGGTCAATGCTAGAACCAAACATATTGATGTCAAACAAGCCGGCCTAAGTGGCCTAGTGGAACATGATGAGTTTATTGTGAAAATGGTGCTTTGAGAAGCCACTACCAAGACCCAAGAATGAAGATTTCAGAACCAAGATTGGACTCATGATATGTATCTGACAAGTGAGTGCATAACAGAATGTTTCTTTATATGCTTATTGCAGCAACAATATGTACAGTACTTGTGGCAAAAAAAAATAGAAAAATAGGATAGCCATAAAAAGTAGACACGGACATTTGTCCGAGTTTCTGCATGTAAGAAGCATCTTGCAAGAAACAGTTTTTCGCTAATAAAAACACTTAGGAGCAGATTCAATTGCAAAAAAAAATAAAAAAAAATTAAATTAAAAATCACGAGTAGTGTCTCGGAACTATTTATTGAATATTCGCTCACTTTTGCTCCCACCCTATAGAATTGCGAGCAAAAGTGAGTGTTACTTTTTACCGTATAAACGGTAAAAATGCGCAGTCGTGATGTTCCTTGAAACAGCTAATTGAATCTGCCCCTTAACACTAAAAATGTAGCAGTAAAAAAATTTCAGGTAGCCTTTCATGCATAAAGTGTTATTTTATTGGAAACTGTATTGATGTTCTACATTCGTACAGCATGTCTGTTTAAATTTTAAGTTGCTGCAGGTTGTACACAGAGGCAGCTGAAACTGATCAGAGCTGCTTTTTTTTTTAAAAATGCCATGCAGTAATCAGAGTTCAGCATGCAGGTTCTTCACTTAAAGCCTATGGCCCCGAGTCATTAAGGAGAACAAGGCATATTTAAAAAATGAAGAGTTAATTTGATCCTGGACTAAACCATGTTACAATGCAAGAGGTGCAAATTAGTTTATTACTTTGCATGTACGGAAAATACTGGCTGTGTTTTTCATGTAGCATACAAATACTTGATAGCTTTATCTTTACACTGAAATTTAAAGTTGATCTAGGACATGCCCTATCCAAACTATAAATCTGTCCCCACATTTTACCTCCCCCTCCAATGCAACATGGTTTTGCCCATCCTTAATGACTCAGACCCTATGTGTGACCAACAGATAAATTGCAGCAAAGCCATAGTAGTCAGATTCAATATTCGTGACACAAAATAATTTCTACCAATACTAATAGAACAAATAAAATATACACCTTACCAACATTTTCCTTTTCAGCCTCAGCAGTGCAAGATCTAGAAGACAAAAGCAGGATAAAGTCACGAAGTATCAACACATCTAATTACCCAAAGAAACGGACATCACAAAGTCAAAATAAACTTTAAAAACCAGAGCTGAATACTGAAATAATCAATTACGAATTAAAATGTAGATGCTTGAAGTGATTGGAGTTAGTGAACACATAGATATGTATTAAATCTGGTTGCTGTGGGTTACAGCATACTTTTTCTTTGTTGCTGAACAGTTATTCGTTTCGATTTTCTAAGCCAGTGGTGGGCAAAAGATGGACAGCATCACATGACGTCCAAGTACAGGAAGGTCACACGGAACACATGCATGGGGAGTGCATGCACTGTGCTCTCTTTCTTTCCTCTGTCCAGACCCTTTTAAGGCTGGAGGGCAGAGCATGCCCTTCACTGTTCTAAACTGTACAAGACATATTATAGGATCATACCTGTATGGGTTCGATCATTACATATTTATTTAATCAGTAGAAATCTGAATTCAGATTTATATTTTTTTATTCTAGTCCATTTTGTTTGATGGACTTATATATACAGACCTTTCTGTATACATAATTATTAAACTCTTATTAATTAGCAAACTCTTCCCCTCCATTTCTTTATATTTTCTAAAATATTCAGCATAATTCTGCTAGCACAGTATGAATACTGAGAATGCCGATAGCAAAAAACAAACCGTTGATTATTTAAGCTTCGTTTATACGGAACAAGGTATTAACTCACGAATAGTCTCATGAGTGTAGCAAAATCAATGCATCTCCTAAAATGGCCATGAAATGTTTCTACAACATGGTTATTAAAGAGATCTTCTCTCTGAACTTGTGCGACTTGCGATCAATATTTTACCTCCTAAAAATACTCTTCAATATTAAGGAAAAGTAAACCATTACACTGATGTGTAACATGCCATCATCTTGCCAGTAGCTGACATTGGCTGATAAATGAAATACTCTCTTCACTTTGCAATTTCACATGAAGTCTTCAAAAGTCAGCATCAAATTAAGCCATATAGCCTCCACTTTAAGTTTAGTCCTGCACTAGCATTCAAGGCCAGGCACAGTCTAGTGTTTAATTTGCTTTTAAAATTGAAAGTTCAAAAGCAAGGCCGAACGTTAACTAGCATTTTTACTTTCATTTCGGAGTTCACGCCTTTGACCTCAATGCGTTTATTTGAGCAAAATGTTTGGAAAACCATGATGCAACACCTACACAACGAAATTCTATTATCAGACACTAGTGGTTACTTTTCTTTAACCCTCCTACACTCTTCAAGTAAACAAAAATGTGTTTGTATAGTTTCTTTTGCCCTCTCAATTTCCAAACACTCCTTACACGATTCGAAAAACCTTCAGTGTGGCTGTAGCCTGGCATGTCTCACTATACGCCTAGATCCCACAATTATCAGGACTTTCGTCATAAGATAACCAGCAGACAATGAAATACTATTTTCTGGATGATTCAGTGTGCCAGCCAGTCATCTGTGTGCGTAAAAACTAGACATTAATCCTGACGTTCGGCACTCGGGATGAGCAGCAAGAAGGCTTTAAACATACTATGCTGGTTTGTGCCAGGACTAAGGATGCTTTCAATTACAAAGTAATAAAAATGGAATGAATCATTCAATTTTGCTACTTCTATTTTAAAAGTGGAATACAAAAAAAATATATATAAAAAGCAAAATATAACTTCCAGACCAAAAAAACAATATAAATAAAATACATTTCAGTTTAGCTTTCTTTAAGAGCATTCACTAACTAAATATATATTTAGTTGCAAGGAAGCCTGCATGACACATGCATATCATTGGTAGCTGTATGTAGTAGTAGTAAGCTCCTTTGGACAAAGAAATTATATTCTTCTTATAAAGCAGAACATATTTATAAAATCATAAATCAATATGTTTGTTTTCCAAAATATTATTTTTCAGCAAGTCAGCTTGTAGTATAAGCTAACATTTCTATTAAATATAATTTACAATGCAGACAAACACAATAATGTTTGCAGAAACAAAGTAGTTGGATGCTGAACAATTAACACTCAGACTGAGGGTAGAACATATAAACTGAGTTTCTGTGTAATGGAAAGACATACACGCAGTATTAGATTCCCAGAAGACTTCAATTTCATTTCACTGACAGTCATGTGCTGAAACAGGTCAAGAAATAGAAGCCTCCTCTATCCCAGCCAATGGGACAGAGGGGTGTGAGAGGGGTGTGTATATATAAATATATTCACTTGGGTGTTATGGAAACACTTTTAGCAGATTGCCAGAGAGATTACATAACTATAATGTTGCATAACTTCATAGTCAGCAGTGCAGGAGGCAAGTTAAAACATTTTGCAACAAGTATTAAAACAGTTTTCAGTCGATAAAGCCAAATTTCCTTTAAACACAGAAAACATTCTGAAATGTAATTAATAATTGACACAAAAGAGTAAAGTTAATGTAAACATTGTTCTCCTTGACACGTTTAAATTCATTGACATTTATTACACATTGTCCAGTGATTTGCCAGTATAGAAGAGACATGAGTGTAATCCCATTTTCAAACTAGTACAAAAACTATTAGGTTTTGTTGCTCGGAGAAGTGCGAGTGATTTTTTTTTCCCCATCTGGGAATTAAATTTATTAAATTAAAAATGGATCTGTTGCATCAAATCAACAGAAAATACTGTAGAAAATATTATAAAACAAATTCAGTTGTGCAGGTAGTGCTTGTTTCAGACTCAATTCCCGAGCATCTGTATGGCTAAAAGTCTTTACAAAAAGTAGAAATGTCTGATTCTTAGGAATATATTTGGGATTCTGTCCTTGCAATGCTGTGACCACAGCAAAGTCTGTCTAACTCCATATATGCCATTGTGTTTTAAACACAATGTGATTGTTTTGCTTTATAAAAAGGAATGTGATCATGCATTAAAATCTATTAGTATTGTATTCTAAATATTAACAGAGGGATAGCAATGGTAGTGGGAGAAGCCGTGCTTCCTACTGGATGTAAGTGCAGCCACTAAGTAGAGCCTATATGATGATGGGTGAGTTCCAACCCTCTAAAGTTTATAAGAATATGGCATAACTGGTTCTAAGGAGCATGAAGATGTATAATGGCAGGTATGTTAAAGATAAATAAACTTTAATGTGATAGGCATCACTGTGACATCATAAGTAAAAAATCTGGCCAGAATAACATACAGAATTATGGCATACATTAGCAGCAATGTACTGAGATGCTGGTAATGGAATATATGGAGTTAGACAGACTTTGCTGTGGTCACAGCATTGCAAGGACAAAATACCGCATCTCAATATGTGGGCTGCAAGTAGTAAATTAAAGCAGTTCAAGAAAAAATAGTCACATAAAAATTAAGTGCAGATATGCAATTTATATCTATGCAAAAGTAGGTCCGTCCAGTGGATGATGCAAAGTATATGAAGATAATTGAGAATGGTTCAATAATATATAGTTCCATACATAGTCTGTTAAAGTCAAACTTGTCCAGATTTTGTTGTTGTGGGAAATATTCCCAATAACTCATGTTTGTGAAAAGTTGTTGCTTGTAGATTAGGGACTTCTAGTTACCAAGGCTGTGCATGCGCAGTCTGACCTTGGTGTTTGCCGGCTGGTGATGAAGCCGTGTTGTGGTTGCAGATTGCATGCCTGCGGGCAATGTCTGAATGATTGTGACAGCTCCTGGTGTTGAGTATGGAATACTGCCCAAGTTGGTGTTGAAACTTGAAAAATTTAAAGTTAATCCAACCGGTTTCGCCCCTCAAAAGAGTCTTTCTCAGGGATATGTGCAAACTGACTGCTTGTCCTTGCCAGTGTTTATGTAGACTAGTCATTGGTTCCAGGTGTAAGTAGTCCATTGCTGATCAGTGACCTGCAGAGACTACTAGGGCCTAAGAAGACTCAGTTTACACAGCTAATTACCAGTCATAGTATTTGAACAAGGTTGTTAGTTGAACAAAGAACTTGTTCATTCACTTACTAAAATAGCAAAAAGTCTAACTATTGAGACAACCAATGGTTATATTCATTGACGTAATTATTAAAAGCTTTCAATTCGTATACAATGCAGTTAATTTGAAGGGTTCTTAATTGATGTATACTGAGAGTTGATTAATCTGCTGTGTCGTGGGGTTAAATGTATCCATGGTATGTTAAGAGGTAGGTTAGTGCTCCACAGGTAGATGTTAGTATGTGGGCACTGAGCCTTGTGTCATATATTGCCTGATTGATTTTGATTGTATTTGAATTGTTACAGGATGTCTAATATTAGATGTTTAGAAAAAAAGCCAAGGTCAAAGTCCACATTGAAGCCTCTAGGGATCAGTGTTTTAAGAGTGTAAATCCACCTGGCCTCTTCTTTTCAGATCTGTGCAATAAAATCTTCCACTCTCTGGGGCATGTGGACTTGGCAAATTCCTAGGAATTTAAAGGTGGATGGGTTATGGTCATGAAATTTTGCAAAACTGCCAGTCTCCAATTGTTTTTTGATGTTCCGCACATGTTCTGCGATCCTCACATGTAATTTATGGATAGTGTGGCCCACATACTGGCGTCCACATGGGCATTCTAGCAGGTAGACAACACCAGTGGTGACATATGTTATCTTCCCTCTGATCTTATAGGACTCTCCTGTGATGTTGGAGTGAAAGGTGGTTACTGGTTTTGTTCCGCTCTGTTTAGTAAGTTTGCAGGCTTGGCATCTGGTGCAAAAGTAAAAACCTTCCCCATTTTCTTTTAGCCCGGTCTCTGATTTTTTTAGTATTCTTAGTGGGAATGCAACATTTAACTAGCTTGGAATTTAAGGAGTTAGATTTTCTGTAGATTATTTGGTTTTTTTTGGGTAGGATTCCGCTCAGTGAGCCATCTATTTGAACAATACTCCAATGTTTCTGATGATTTTCTCTATCTCCCTGTGATTCGGGCTATATTGTGTGATAAAGGCAGTCTCGAGCCCTTGGGAATGTTATCAAGCCATCTCCTTAAATGGTTACTGGAGGCCAGGATGAAGGAATTGCAGTCCACCTGCTTAAGATGTGCTTTGGGTTGAATTTGGTTGTCTATGATGAAAATGTCAATATTCACCAGGGAAAGTAAGTAACATTTTATTACATAGTTAGTTTGAAAACACTTCACACATTTAAACAGTATACAATTATACGGAATTGACCCTTGTGGCGCTTAGCGCCCATACATTTATTAATTTAAACTATATGTTTACATTCAACCCATGCAATGTTGCGGCACCTGGTATTAAGAGTCCCGGTGTCGCATCGCACATTTAAAATGAATTATTTTGCATACAGCGCCCAGCACCGGTGTTTAACTCCTCCGGTGCCGGAGTCTATTTAAAGATGGTCGGCGCACCGAAACTTGCAGCGACCTGGCTACAGTAGTCTTCTCTTTGGCATTCAAAGTTATGTAGATTACATGACATCTTTAACATGGAAAGCAGTAGACTGCATGACATTTTATGAAACATTCCATTTATTATAACACACTCCAGTAATGCATATGTAAATCCAGTCCTCTTTTAGGGTATGACTTAATTATACTTGTCCTTCGAGAAATCCTTGTTGGCCACAATCACAAGAGGAGATGGTTATCTTTCTTCCACCAGTGAATTTGGCATTGGAAGGTTGGACTTTTCTTCCATTATTTTGCCACCTATTGTGAAGTTGTAATAGTTTAGAATTGCCTTAGGCCCCCAACATCATTGGTGACAGAATTATAACTGCCATTAAAACAAGCGGCTTCCGTATCTGGATGAGCTTGCCATCCAAGGAAGTGTATCGTTTTGGGTTTTTTTTTTTAAAACCCAGCACGGCCTGCTTTTCACATATTCTCTGCAATTACTTTGCTCTTCAGATCCCTCCAGGCAACTTGCTGACTTTTGTTCACAATCTCACACATTGTCATGTTTCCAAGAAAGATAAAAAGAAAGGACACAAAACTCTCCAGGCGCTAGATATCCAAATGAAAGTAAAATAAACAATTAAAACTATAAAAAAAAATAATAATAATTCTATTAACCTTCGTAACTTACTCCACATCTCCCCTCTATTTAAATAAACTATTCTTAATTTTGTTTTGCCTTCCTATACTAGATACCTGGGCAGTAAACTGTATACTAATTATCAGAGGTCACTGGCAAACTAAATGCTTTTGACACCACCATTTCCGAGCCTCGTTTCTCACAACGGGCCTGAGCCGTTAAGAAGAGAAGGGCAAAAAAAAAAAAAAAAAAAAAAAAAAAGGAGAGGGGGGGGGGGTTAATGTGATCCTGGACAAACCATGTTATAATGCAAGGGGTGCAAATTTAATTATTATTTTGCACATAAGATAAATACTGGCTGTTATTTCAAGTAGCACACAAATACTTGACAGCTTTATTTTTACACTGAAATTTAAAGTTGATCTAGGACATGCCCTATCCCAACTGTAAATATATCACCACATTTTAAAATTACCTCACCTCCAATGCAACATGGTTTTGCCAAGGTGCAAACTTACTCATTTTTTATGCTCTGATCTCCGTTATGACTTGGGCCAACATGTGAACTGTGAGCAGTATATATTTTAGCCATGTTGCCACTCCCAACTAATTTAGCTCCCTAGTTATGTTATATATTAAAATGTGCAAGGATCGGCGAGTTGTCTTCCTTCTTCAGTGAAGCAGGGCCACTGCCACCTACCCCTTGTGTGATGTATGTCCCATCGGACATAGTAGGACTTTGCTAACCATTTCTTTAAAGTGATAATTGCTGTTGGTGTTTTTGTATTATTAAACCGAATGCATATTTTTATCCGGTTATTTGCCTCAATGTAAAAGTATGTTTACAAGTCCATGGTACTGAGAACGCCCACTGGCTAATGATAATAAAAAAAAACAAAAACATTCTGTTATGTTCTAGTTTTGTTTCATTTAGGTGAAAGGTTCCAGTCAACAACAGCAACCAATTAACAAACATTTAAGATTTGCATATAAATTCAATGTTATCACAGTTACATTAAACACAGAACACAATACAGAATACACAAGCCAAGTTCAAATTTAAACTACTGTATTAAAAAGTTATATTAGAAGCCAATGGGTTATCCCATGACGTGTAATAAAGCAGTCTTTATAATGGGGTACTTTTATGGGTCTCCCCATTGGCTTCTGACAACATTTTCTTGAAATTTCTGTGGGAGCTGTCATGATGATATATATTACATTAGAATAATATGATAGAAAATACAGGTTATAATAATAAACTACCATCTCTTGACCAGCAGTCTCTCCCCTGCAGATTAGGTAGTTCTGGAGGGAAATTCTATTTGGTGTGATGCATCTCGGAGGATGTTTCAGAGACAATGAAAATGGCAATGGTCAACCAGACAAACAAAATATTTGGTGATATTTCAGACCAGAGTGAAGTGCCCCTTGTTGAGATGCCAAGACACCCCAAAAGGTGAATGCTATTTGCCTTCTCTCTCATCACGTCCAGAGCAATAAGCCTCGCAGTGATGTACACATGACTATTGGAAGAAGAATAATAATACTACATACAGATAGCATTCCTATACCAGTTTTGTCTAAGCTCTCACAGGCAGGCTCCTCTTATATGTCTCATGTACGTTTAACCTCATATGCCCCTGATGTCTTATGTTGAATCTTCTGCTATTCACTCACATACATGAAATTCATACTTTCATCCGTGCTAGCGCATGACTATCTATGCATGCGTTACTATGATTATTGTATTCATATATATCTTATGTTTTATGTATTCATATTATGTTTATTGTATTCATGTATGTGATATTGGTACTATAGATTCTCTGGTAGCCCATACATAATTGATGACGAAGAATGCCAGTGGATAAGAGCATTTATAAATTAAGGATAATAAAAAATAATAAATATAATTTAATACAAATTAGCATCAACATTTGCAGGACATGGCCTGTGTAAATGTGATCTAAAAAGTGGGTTGGATATGCATCTAGTAATTCCTGTTCATTTATTTTGATTCTTTGAATTTATGAATGATCAAATGTGACAAGTACATGTTAGAATGAATTCATAACAGTGTTAAAATATAAACAAGGGAGAACATCTATGAGAATGCTTGCCTTATGAGACTGCATCTGTCACTGTGTTTTTGGATAGTCAGTTCATTGTTTAAATAACCTCACAAAGCAGATGCTGCAACATTTAGCCATTTCTCTGGAGCTAGTTGGACAGCCAAACATAGCTATAATTGAAAGAACTGTATACAAGTATACTCCATCTGCATCCACTAGAACGCATGGGAAAACTATAACCAGCCTTTAATGTATATGAGAAGTACAATAATATGATTGAGATTTCATTTTTCAGAATAGTTATTAAACAAAGCTCCTGTGGAAATTTAGCTTTGGACACCGCTGCTGTTTTTTAAGGCGACAAATATAAATTACTTTTGTGGCAGATATGTTGTTTGTCACAGTTTTGCTGTTAAAAAGCAGCAAACTCTATAAGGACACAGCTTACAGTTAGTGTTTGTTTGTTTTTGAGTCTATCCTCCCTGGAAAGAACATATTCTATTCCCAGACCAACAGTGCTGTCTAACACCTGTCTCTTTCAGCTTGTTAAACTGTCTGCTGTGCTCACTACTGCAGAGTAGAGACATAAAAACAGTAGCAGAAGGTGTAGATAAGGATTTCTGTTTTATCATATTGGAAGCGAAGACAGACTAGATAAACTCAACCAGGAAAAAAAAAAAAAAAAAACAAAACAATTCAGTTGGCGTGAAGATTAAATGATAGTGATATAGGGATCACCTGTTCCAACTATATCTGGGTGGCCATGAAAAGACATTCAAAGTGATCAAGTATTGTAGGCATGCAAGATCAACTATAAATATTAAGAGCCCAGCATAAACAGGAGAAAAACAGACTTTAAAAAAAAAATAAAAAAAAAAAATATACAATGATTAACAATGCAATTAAAAAAACAAAATACAAATGTATGCAACAATTTCCATGCCTGAGAACTTTGGCGCAACTGAGCAGGTATTTTGCATATTTATTGCCTCTCCTTTGCACATTTTCATGCTCATGACATCAAAGAATAAGCTACACAAAAAAAACAGGATCTTCAATCTGAATGACAAAGGGCTATCTATATAAATGTTGATGATGAACTGTCTGTGGAAATCAGGACTAAAGAAATGTTGACGTCTTTGGCAATGTCCTTTGTTTGTGAATACTGGCTACTGCACAGTGGTATTTTGTTATTATTGTTAGCTATGCTAGATATAGTTCTAAATATACATTACATTATTCTGTATGAAAGAAAAAAAAACAAAAAAAAAAAAAACTAGGAATCATAGGAATGGGCCCGTCTTGTAGAATAAAACAAAGTTGTTCAAAAAAATATTGCTTTTTGAAATTAAATACTTCTACCATTACCGATTATAGTTTTTGGCCACTGCTCACACTGAAATGAGTAACCTCCACAAGGACACCATTATTTTAATGAAAAGGCTTGCAATACAACTATGTGAACCTAGGCAGTTGCCTTGGGTGCCACGGTGTAGTGGGTGCACTGAGGGGTCTATGCATCAAGCTAATTTTCCCATTAAAAGATACGGAAATGGCAGTTTCTGCATCTTTTAAGTATATTTTCTATGCATTAACTGCCTAACGAAGATTTCACAGAAAATCTCCTGTTTAAGCTAATACCGTGCAGCATCGCAGTCCCTGTAGATTAATATGGGGACTGTGATGCTCTGCAATGCATAAAGCTTTTACAAGCTTTACATTGCGCAGACGGGTAACGCCATGTAAGGATGGCGTTACCTGCTATTTTCCATCAGATTCTGCAGAAGCCTCTCGGACTTCGCAGAATCTGATATAGTGAAAGTGCTGTGCGCATGCGCACATCGCTTCCTCCTGTCACCAGCAGCACTGACCATAAATCCCATCCCGCAACCTTGCTGTCTAGGTGTAACCCTTGACTCACAACTATCCTTTGTTCCCTGCATCAACTCTATATTTACATCATGCTGCATACATCTAAAAACATTTCCAGAATACGTACATATCTCACACAAGACTGCAAAAAGTTTAATTCATGCGCTCATCAATTACCTCATTACTGGTGTTCCCAAAATCGGACTCGAGCCCCTACAATATATTTTGCACGCAGCAGCTAGGTTGATTTTCCTTGCAAATCGTTTTACATCTGTTGAGTCACTCTGTCAGTCTCCACATTGGTTTTTCAACGAATTAAATATAAAATTCTTCTACTAATTTACAAGGCCATCAACAAAATTGCACCAACATACAGCTCCTCACTTGTCTCAAAATATCTCCCAACTCGACACCTCCGTTCTGCACAAGATCTATGTACTCTCCCATTCTCAGTTACAGGACTTTTTCTTTTGGACTGCACACACTTTATGGAATTTACTCTCTCGCTCCACAAGACCTTCCTCTAGTCTTCACCCTTTAAGCGTTCTCTGAAAAACCACCTCTTCAGACAAGCTTATAGTATTCCTCTACCACCCTTCTTAATCTCCCTAGGTTACCCTATTACCGCCCTCTACACAAGGCAACAACCCCCTGACCAACATAGTTGAATGACTGAGCATACAGCCCACTAAATACTTTGTAACCTTTGCATTCTAGCTAGACAAATATTCAATATGATGTAGTACTTACCCTTGTGTATCAAACTATTGTCCCATAGATTGTAAGCTAGCGAGCAGGGCCTTCTTACCGCTCTGTCTGTATTACCCAGTATTGTAATTGTTACTGTTTACTCCCAATTGTGAAGCGCTACGGAATCTGCTGGCGCTATATAAATAAATGTTGATGATGATGATGATGATGGATCACTTCCCGGGGCTCCCAGAGCAGCCCCAGCAAAGTGCATAAATATGCATCACTAAGATGTGCAGCGATGCATATTTAGCAGCACCGCATCTTATGATGCATAAACCCCTGACATAATGAATGAGTGACAATGTCACTCATTCAGGGTTTAATTTTCATAGCAGTTCCCCCACATGAAGCACCAGCTGCTGACATGGAAGGGCATCAACCGGCAGCTTCATAACTGAGTAAATTCAGTTGTATGAACAGGTAAATAAATGTTTTGTTATTGTATCAAAGCATGGGTATCCATAATAAACTAGAAATAACGTACGAGTTTATACTTTAATAAATCCATCCAGCATGCCATCTGATCTGGGGGGGTTTTTTGTTTTGCTTTTTTTTTTTTTTTTTTTTAAGAGATAACAGCCTTCGCTTTGGCCTTAGGAGGGAGGTGCCAACACTCTGGGGCAGTCAGAGTTTGTGTGCTACGATAGCTTGTTTGTCAGGTAACAGGACTGTTCTGTGCAGACTGCAAACTGTCGGATTCATACTGAGGTATTGCCAGGGATGGCATGGTTTGCTTTGTCATTCCAACTTTGTCCTATATCAGCAGTAATTTAGATAGCATCTTACAGTGGCTATAGAAATATTTGATAAAGAGGGAAGTTAATACTTAATTGTTTAGAATAAAGACATATTTTACAGTAATGCTTCATATATAAAACTTAAGCACTGCCCATTACATTTGCAGAAGCTTAAGGGCTCTCCAAATGAATATACACATTACTAATTGCAAGGATTGTACATCTGTTACATCTAATGTGTGCAACTAAGACTTTTGCATTTTTATCTACAGTAGAAATGGCAGATCTGTTGCTGGCTATAGCAGTGTGCTGGGGAATCTCTTTGTGTGTTTGTTCCTTTCAGGATAACCTCACCCTTTCAAGCACCTGCTATAGCCTATAAATTGATTGAGCAACTTCCACTTCTTTATACATCTAATGTGATGTCAGATGAGCAAAGAGAAACTGCAGTCATAAGCCTAACAGGAAGAACAAAAAGGAGTCCATTAGGATGCTGAATCCGTAAACAAAACAAAAACAAAAAAAAACAACAACTCTATGCTATTGTGTGTCGCTTGACAGTAAAACAGATGCCAGCAGCAACTAAACTGTTTATAAAGCTGCAAGGTAGGCTTGGCCCCTATACATATTAATGTGATATTTTCAAGCATCATGTCCCCAAGTAATCTCCTTGATGCCTCACAATTTTATACTCAGTTGTAAAAGCAAATAAATGTTTGCTGTTTTTAAAAGCAGATTTTAGGCCCGTCAACGGAACTCAGCAGGTAGTTTATCTTGCTGTGGGTCACTATGGCTCATCCTGCAAATATCTACATTTTATGTAGTATAGGCTATAAGAACTTAAGAGATCATTTGTGCCATGAAGTGATATCATCTGTGCATTAATCATTCAACATGCAATAAATGCCAGGAGGAAAACTCAGGCTTGGCACAGTGCTGACCGATGTATCCAAGTCCCTTTGTAAGCTCAAAAGCACAATGCACCTTTCTGTTTATCATATCAGCGCTCTTGATACAAGGAGAGGGGTTACGTGTGGAGACTCAAACAATGGTGGATCATATGTATGAGTGCACATTTTAATTTCCTTTCTGCTCTCCCAATCACAATCACATGGTGTGTATCTATAACTTGGTATGACAAATAGTCCTATGTTTCTCAGCGGTCAGAAATTTTAAAAAAAGTAGTGAGAAAAGAAAAGGGCAGCGGGTGGAGACTAGAAACAAACAGACTAATGACTCAGATAGTGAACACATGTGCAAAAATATAATTTTCTATATCATGCATTGACAGATAAGTGAAGGAACAAGAATGGGTAAAAAAAAAAAAAAAAAAGGAAAGACAACATGAAAAAGTTAGTGTATTACAAATTATTTAACAAACACAATAAATAAAGTGTGAAATAGCTGCGTACCAAAACACAAAATATAGAAGGCTTATCTGATGCATAGACTGAATCGATGATAAGTCTTCTTCAGTTTTTCATATTAAGATATTAGATAGAGTTGGGAATTAGAACAAAATAGTGTAGTATGTTCATTTTAAGCCCAATCACTCCTATGAACGTAGTAGGAGTGCCAACTCAGACTCTCTATACAAAAGATATATTAAATCTCAGGCTGCCAGTAAGACATAAGAGATTTCTTTAATATCAAGAAAATATTTTTGTTAGATCATTAGAAATATTTTTGTTCTGTTTTACTGGGTACTAGCAACCCATAATTTAAATATGTGTTCTCATTAAGCACTGGAGAAGCAAAGAGTTAAGATTCTACATCAATGATAGGGAAAGGGTTAAGAAACATCAAACGCTGTTTTGTCATGTCAAATTTGATAGTTACCATTATATTCTGTAAAACAAAACAAGATAATAAAAGGGATAGTGAGGCTTGTGTTAAAACAAAAAGGTTTTTAAGAAGATCCTTCAGTATCTTCTAGTGTGTATTATTATTTGTTTATATACCAACAGAAGTGTAATGCCTGTATTCAAAATTATATTGAAAGATGTATTTACTCAATCACTGTACTCTATTTCTAGATGATGTTCCAGGGGCTGATTAACTTTCTCAAAACAGAACAATAGCCAGCCTGAGATACTTGGTTGGCAAGGAAATTCATTTAAGAGGCGTATTTATGTTAAGCACTGAGGTCAACCTGAATTTGATTTACATTTCCACTCCATTGCACATTAACACTTACCAAATCAAAATTCACACAACCTTCTAAGACCTGCTGGTAACACACGAGAAATAGATTTAAATCCAATGAAATAGATTTAAATGCAATTTGTACCTTACTGGTGAAAGGGGGCAGAGGTTAGAGAACTTTGCTACATGGATAATAAAGGATTTCAATATCTGGAACACTCAGACTAGAATGCAATGAAGATTTCAATATTGATATTGCTGTTGTAATTTTGTAGGAGATAAAAATATTTATAGTCCTAGAAAATTAAAATATCAAAATGAGCCAGGATTTAAACCCATCAGAAATTATATATATATATATATATATATATATATATATATATATATATATATATATATATATATATATATATATATATATATATATATATATATATATATATATATATATATATATATATATACACACACATACATACACACACACACACACACCGTATTTCCCCATGTATAAGACGCACCTTTTTCCCCAAAAATTTTGGGTCTTAATACCTGGGTGCTTCTTACACAGGGGTAGAGGGGATGCAGGGAGGGGCAGCGTTACAGGGGCAGCGGGGGGAGATCGAGGGGGAGCGGGGCAGCGTTACAGTGGCAGCAGGGGGGGGGGGTTCCAGCAGGCGGGGGACAGAGGCACAGTGGCAGCAGGAGGGGGGGGGGGGGGGGGGAGATTACAGGGAGAGTGTGTTGTCCGGCTACTTTGATCGCAATCAGAGCAGCCGGCCATTACCACCTCCCTGCCTTTTTTGACAGCTACCGTAATATTTTTTTTTCTTCAAATTTTGGAGCCAAAGTTAAGGTGCGTCCTATACATGGGAGCGCCTTATACATGGGGAAATACGATATATTCGCTATACGTTCAGCTTATATGGTTTAATAATCCAATTAACCCGGCATAAATGGCTTTATTTCTGTATTGTGCTTTAAAAGAATCTTCTGGAAAAATAAATACATTTCTTTGACTGCCTTAATGACTTGGTTCTATGTAGATAAATTGTAAGTGTTCTGTCAAAATCTAGGGAGCACAGAGTCCACTCTAGCATTTTTTGGGATTGGAAAAAAAGGGAAAATTAACTGAGGAATGGTTCTAAAATATTTATTGTTAATATATATTTAAATAGGGTTTCTGAAACCACAGGGCATTAAGTTACCCAATCCTACTAGCTGAGGTAATGGGCAGCAAAAAATAACCTTGTAGGTCACATACCTAAGCCAAACCGCCTTTAGGAGCTCAAATGGACTAGTTTAAAAGACCAAACTTAACTCATGTCAGACTGACTTCTAGGAAGGAGTTTAGTACATAAAAGTGAACCTTAAAAGAATAGTACTAACTGTTTCTCAAGTCCAGCTTCTGAAAAAAATCCAGGTCCAGCTTTTTCTGTGCTACTTCAGGATTTTTCCCCTTTTCCAAGGCACCAAAAACAGAACTTTTTTTCGAAATTCTTTATGATAAGGTGGACTTCTTGGCGAAAAGGAGAGTACATATGACTACCTCTGAAAAAGTAATTGCAGTATGATTTCTCACTCAGCGTAATTCCAAAGCTCCTGTCAGAGTATCTACCCTCTCTGCTGCTGGAAGAAGAATCTAGGTACTTTTATATTTGCCCTTGTGCCCACAAGATTTTTTTCAGGGCCATCCAAATTTACCTACTGAAAGTTGAAACATTTCCCAATAAAACTCCAGGGAGTTACATTTCTGCCCAAGAGACATGAATTGCAAATATTTAGGGAGGTTCTCTTTCTGCCCATGGAAATAAAGACTTTTGCTGCTTAGTTCATCATTGACAAACTTTTCACGCTGCTTTGACAGTTGATGAAATAGTTGACAGGCAGGTGACATTACATTGGAAGTCCACAACCCAGAGCTTAAGTCATAACGCAATCTCACACTGTCTGGGAGATGGTCCTGGCCTGGCTGACAAACTAATTTTATTCTGCCAGACATTATATTTTCCAGAAATTATTATATATGTCAGTGAATAGCCTAAATAAAGCACATAAACTCCTGGGATAGCATATTTTTTTTTTATCCCATGAGCAAGGCCCTCTGTACCCTTTGTTGTTTCATGTCCGCTTTTATGCATGTCCTGACTTCACTACTGTTGAGTTCTGCGACGCCTTACAAATCAACGACAATAATTAATAATAATAATAATAATAATAATAATAATAATAATAATATAGACACTTAGAACTAGTCAACCTTCTATCTGGTAATTCACACTTTAGAAATGATATGTTTGATCACAGGGTGAACAGGGAATGTCATTCCAGATTGTGCACAAACAACTTGCAGAAGTATCCAACTCCTCCACAATATTGAGGCTTTTTCACATATCGTTAATAAGGTGAGCTTTTTATTAAAAAGGAAACAAGAGTCCACTTTATCATTCACATATGCTAACAGTTGTGCATCTTCCCTAAAAAAAAATCCTTACCTAAGTATTTCTTTTAAGATGTGTGTTTGTTTAATCGCACCACATTGAGTACAAATTAAGTGTCACTTAATACAATTGCGCAATTTTCCTACACATTGATTTTCAAAATAGTGATACGAATGAAATGCTCACCTAGCATCTAAAATGGATAAGAATCTGTCAAAGTCGAATAGTTGGATGAAGTCGTTCTAAATGAATAAATATTGATTGTAATAGTTTTCAGTGCGATTGCATAGTACGTATTGTAGGACATAGTACGCCATGTCATACTAGGGTTAATTACGCAATCGCACAGGTAAACAGAGCAAATATACTTACATACACACCTACATTTGTAAATAGTTTACATTTAATAAAGTTCCAACTCACATTCTCCTTTTAGTTCTCTTTGTGTACATTGGGACATCAGTTTTTTTTTTTTCAAACCAAACTGCATATAAACAGGCACTGGCCCAGGTACTCTCTCTGACTACAGACTTCAGGATTGAATGACTTTTACTAGATTCAGTGCGCAAGCGCAATGTATCAGTTATACTTTATTGCATTTTCTTATACAATGCTATTAAATCTCTTGTGCGTTGGAACTACATTAAACACATTGGACAATCTTTATTAGCGACGATAGAAACGGACATTACAAATCATAACTTGAAATACCTGTAGCAGATCTTAGAGGGTTAATCAGTAACACTGCTCAATTAAGAAATTCTGCACCAAAACCATAGCAACAAATATATTAAAGAGTAATTTGCCGACTGGTTGCTTAGAGCAAGGCTGGGTGAAAAGGTCAATCCAAATCTGTGGATTTTTTTTTTAAATAAGTGTAGACCTTAATGTGCAAAATAGTCCAAGAATGTCCAATTTATAAATAGATTTTGAGGAGTGGTAGACAGAGGGACTCGCTACAGCTTTGTACAGATCCTCCCTGCTGACTGCTTTGTTATTATGGATGCTTTAAGCTCAACAAAACAGCACTACAGCCAAATTGCGGTGGCCTATGTACTAAGGGGCATACTGAATTGGTTGTCTTTAGAATTCATGCAGCTGTACTCCTCACTGACTGTTATAGGTACAGTTATCCTACTGTGGGTCTGCATAGCTGCTTAGTTCCGTTTCCGCTTCGGCACAATACATTCCATTCTATAGATTGCTGCCAGTCCAACAGGCTGAACAACTAGCCGGTTCTTGGGCTTGTTCTGGGAATTCAGCTGCCGATGTCACACTTCTATCCTATATCTCACCTTTGGTCAGATACACTTATATAGTGTACTAGCATCTACTTTATTTACGCTCTGCCAACATTTCTACGTTATAAGGTCAATGTCAGCAGTTTGAACTAACTAGCATGAAAAGCTATTCACACTCGTTTGTTCAATTTATACGCCGTCCCTCTGAAGATCAAGTATCTGGTCAATAAGCTGCTTGTTAGGTACACACTCTAGTCAGTACATATGGGATTGGGTTTACGTTGCATATCCAAAAAGTTGTATTTAGCCCATAAGTTTAATCAAAGTTGCTGTAACCCTCACGTGTTAAAAAACTACAATGGTACCAGTAATTACAAATGCACTGAATCAATGCCCAACAGATTTTCTGTAGCAAAGGGACTAAACCCAATTAGAGCCAAGGATTAGTTGATCAAGGCCTAAAGTGACCCAGTTTTCAAAGTGGTTATGTTGGGGGTATGCTGAATCCAGCATACATTGTTTGAGGATAAATCAATGATGGATTAGAACAGGAAACTTATAAATTAGGCAGGGTTGCCAACCCTTGTTAATTGTTTACAGACAAGTTTCTAAAAAAATTAGCGTCAGCAATTTTTTACAACACCGTTTGATTGGAACTTCTACATTCTAAGCAGATTTAATTAATTTAAGGCACTTGTTTGAAAGTGTATAGGCTTTAAATGGTTTTGATACCAGTTGTAAAGCACACGTCAAAATATGTAAGCCTCTACTATATGGAAGAGATAGCTGGCAGCTCATTTCAGTAAATTTTGCATATTTAAGGGTGCATTTTATCCAAAGTTATCCTGCTCAATGGAATGCAACTCAGTGCAACATTGTGCTTCAGCATACCTGCTGAGCATTTACAAATTGTGATTTAGATGAGCTATAAATACAAAGAGCTTCTTGTTTTTGGCTACATTAGAAGTTGCATAATTAGGTATATGCATCATGAACGAGACATCATAAATCCAGTCAAACAGGATATAACATTTGCTTCACCTAAAGGAGTTGACCTGAATAAATACCTAATCTTTCTGGAAGGATTTAATTAATGAGGACAATGGCATAAACTAATATCTCTTTCTGGCTCCAGTTAGAGTTCAAAATGAGATTGACAGTCTTCATTCATATTTTAGTGGAGAAAATAATATAAGCCCCTTCTCAACTAGTAGCACCAGAATAGTCCCATACAGAGCACACCTGCCATTCAGGAGATATTCACAGATGTTGTGTCTTACTGTAATTATGCTACACGTTTAGACAATTGTCACCAGTGCTACCAGAAAGCATTGGATATGTTTGAACGTAAATTATTGCAGGAAAAGTGAAGCTTGTCACAGCAGTTTGAGAAGTGTGTTTGTGCCCCTCACTAATCAACCAGAAAGGGCTCCGTGACTACATCTGACCCTTTGACCAGGGTTTTATGTATCTCTCAGGGTGTTAAAGTTGAGGTCCAAAATCTAAAGATTATTTACCTCTGAATCCCTTCTGCCATGTATTTCGCTGACTTTCTGCTGCCAGAATCAGTTATTCCATTCTTACAAGTAGGGCCAATTATTAGAACCTCCATATGGGTAAGTAAATGTGGTGTGTATAGATCCAGTATGCATACTATACACATCTTATCGAGATCAATCAGACATCAATTAGAACTGATGCAGAATGCATTTGGATGATAATTACCCATGTACCAATTCGAGTGTACAATTTTATCATCTATGTCAATGACTATATGTTTAAATACTCACTCAATCTCTTTTTTTTCAGCTTCCTCTTGGGTAAGATCTTCTTCCACACCATAGTCCAAAACAGACCCAACTCCAAATGCGCGATTGCGTCTTATTAGTGGCTTAATTGAATCCTGGTCTTCTCCAGCAACAAACTGTCCATAGAAGGTCATCTTCATTAGTATTTCAAAGAGCCTCTGTCCAAGTACTTTTCTTGCTAATTGGAGCAGCTTAAAGGAAACCACAAAAAAAACAGAGGTTTACTAGTTACATTTTTGCACATACATTTTGCAAATTAGATTTCCTCATAGATCAACATTCAGTTCTGTAAATTTTTGCTTAATCTGTATGATTATAAATATAATTTCTCCATGCAATATATATCATATATTTGGTATGCAATTTCCTCCTTACCAGAATTTCACTCCTACAATAAATTTTGAATGTAGCAGCGTGACCAATATTCATTGCTTCACTCTGTCAGTCCCTACATTGGTAGCCAATACTTTACTGAAGCAATTATTAAATATTTCTACCAACATACAAAGCCATTAACAGACCTGCACCAACATACATCTCCTCCTTTGTTTCAAAATATCTTGCAGCACAGCCCCTCCGCTCACCCAAATAATTGCGCTTATTGTCCATACTCATACTCCCATTCCCTATTATAGGACTTTTTTGGGAATGCACCCACCCCCGTGGAATGCCCTTCCTAGCACAAAAAAAATTCCCCTTAAGTGGCACTTAAGTTTACAATCTATAGAGTGAAAAGTGTTTGATACATGAACTTGTCAGCAATACCCTCTTATTGCTTTGTCTGTCTGTTAATACCCAATCCTATTTTATTATTGTGCTTGTCCCCAATTGTAAAGTGCTATGGAGTATGATGGCACTATATAAATAAATGTTAATATTAACAACATGATGCCCGTTTTCTGTCAGTGCAGTCCGAAACATTAACTAATCCCTTCAATAGTAACTGAATGTACTTCACAAAAATGAAATAGATATATATATCTATCTATCTATCTATCTATCGGAGGCAGTTGTGTTGAGAGTATTGAGCTTCCTCACTGTGGTCGGATATACTCATCTTGCCAAAATCACAGCACAACTACTTGCTAATCAGGTCACAATTTAACAACGAAGCGCTGACCAATTTAATCACTGTAAAGAGCACATTGAGGGTTATTTACCAACATTGTTCAAAGATAAGCCATTTACCGAATGCCTCTTATACTGAATTATACATAGCCGCCTACTCTCCTGGAATGTCCAGACTTGCGAGTTTCAAAGAATTCTCCCGGGAGAGCAGTGCAAACTCCCGCATCTGCCCATTTTCCTAGTGAAGTGAGTGGGGTTTAATGATGCGATTTACAGCGAATTGTGCCAACCTGGCCCGCGCCCACCACTGCTATACGCCAAAAATTGCAGCGTTAAGAAGTGTGGGATGTAGTTTAATGACACGATTCACACACCACACCCCTGGACTTGGCAGCGTGATTTCCCCTCCAAGATCTCCCAGAGCAGATCGAAGTATTTCGAACTATTTAATAGTGTTAGTTCTTGAATATTTACGTGTGTTGTTTACTTGTGTTTTGTACAAGTGGAAACTGGGTAAGGTTGCTTGACAGCATTCATACCTTTGCAATTTGATTACATAGACTTTACAAGCCTTTATGACACAAATTTCCATTAACCTGAAAATTTACAATTTTCATGGAATTAGTTCGTAATAACTAGAACTATAAACATACTACCTATATTTAGTCCACAACCAAGATGATTATGCAAACAATAGTTTTTCGTTGCTGCTCCCCCCCCCAACTTAACATATATCGCCATACTTTTTTTTTTTTTTGTTAATATTAAACTGAATAAATTCCAGGGAAACTGCATCAAAAGTGTATATGTTTTATTTGATCTAATTTGGGTGTTTACTTGTAGCTGAAAAACAGCAGGCATGGGATTTTATACAAGCACGCCATGATCCAGATCAAAATTCAACATACAGGCATGGCAGCATAGTATTAACAAATAAATGTTTTATATTAATTTGAAAAAAACAAAACTATTTTAAATCATTAAATTAAAAAAAATACACCAACGGCAATTTACTTAGGTTCAAAGACTCCATACATGAGTTGCAATCTTAGAAAGTTGATGTACGCTTTACATAACTTGCAATAAACATACCCTCTAAAACAAAAATAGACATAACTGGGTGAGGGCCTTCTGCATTCTGCAGTAGAGTGACTAGACTTGAGTGGTCAGCATGATGTGCGTTAGCCTATGACACTCGTCTAGCTCCTTATTTAATAATTCAGTAGCGTGCGAGAGAGAATAAGTCAGAATAGGCAATAGACCTGGAGGCTGCGTGTAAATGCTGTCCAGGGGACGCCTGTTGCCCAACAGTGTTCTAAAGCAATGTGCTCCATAGCACTGTTATTTGTTTTTCTCTGCGAAAAGAAAAGTCTCATGCGCACAAAGACACATGAAACGGATCTTGAGAAGTGGCCATGGTATTGCAGTGCACACGAGACTCTAGTACATATTTGTTAGGTTAGAATAAACATAACTTTAGAGAAGTAACTACTAACAGTAACCAGGCAAGACTAACTTTTACACTACTATTTGCTTATAATCTAGGAAGCATCATTACAACAATAGGGATACACGAGGATTATACTTGTAGTTCTAATGTGAAAAACTTAGTTTTGATTATAGGAGATGCCCATCCTCGAACATCAGAAAACCAACCCTTTTAATGGATAACATTGCAATGAGTCTCACCAATAACAGTCCATTAAAAAAGATCAGTTTGCATTGCACTTACTACAGTAGAAACATTTGTAAAATAGTGTCTGCAACACACTCCTATACTGCAGGTGAAATCAGGGCAAGGGTGATGTCACAAAATGATTTTGATGCCTGATTTTACTATAAAATAGGCCTGTGTGTGCACCCATCATCCAATCTAACAAGAAGTGATCCACACGCAGCCTGAGATCCACATTGAATTTTTTACAATTTTGCAACATAAAAAGTGTCTGGCCAATGATTTTGCTGTTTAGCTCTCCGGCAAATAGTCAAGATCATAGTCAAGAATTTGTCATCAAATCTTCTATATTCACAGCTATTAAAAAGACACAAGTCAATCTAAGAAAAAACAAAAACACAAGTTTACTGACCAAAGAGGAGCTATCCATTTTTGCAACCTCTGACATAGCAGTGACTATACTGTACATTCAGAGTCAGTGCTAGAGCTACACCCCCCTCCCACTCACAAGCATCACTGCCAGCCCTGCTGCCTCTAACTTTGGGCAGGCAGGTGATGTGGCCCTTGGCTGTGACATCATAGCAATAGTTGGACTGTGCCACAACTTGCAGTATTTATGTCAAACAGGGAGTCAGAAAACCTTGCTGTGGAATAATAAGATAAGATAAGTAGTATTGCAATATTGTTATTATTCCACTGCAGGACTTCATCAGTAGGACTCTGCAGTGTTATGCCGCTCACCGCTATCTTTTCTGATACTGGAACAGATATGTGCATTTCCCATTGGCGGCTTTGGAAGGGATTGCTTGCATGACTCAAAAGTTGGACATGAACTCTTTTATTAAGTGTTTTTCCAGCAGGGCTTCTGTTTGAAATCATGCACAAAGGAAAAAGTGGAGAAAATGCATCAATTACATGGTAGAGGACAATCAAAATTATTTGGTTTAATGTATTTATAGTACAACACAATCTTTTTCAATGCTGGATACAGTTGGCCAATACTGCTGCTAAGTCAAAACACTGAGCAACACAATCACTATAACTGTAGTTTTGAAAAAGTAGAGATGTTGCCTATAGCAACCAATCAAATTCTAGTTGTCATTTATTTAGTACATCCAAAAAAAAATGAGTTACAATCTGATTGTTTGCCATCTCCACTTTTTCAAACCTACAGCCTAGTAAATACCCCCCCCCCCCCCTGCCCCCTCTGTGTTTGTACAGAGTGGCTGAATCACTTGCGGACCACATTGGGGCCTGTTAGTGCAGTCAGGAGATGACCACAGTTGTCTTCTATCCAGATTTATGATCAAGCTGGATAATGATCATGAATTCCAATTTAATAGTAAAATCCTAAACATCTACTGTCAAGTCTCATTTTGTCACATTATTATTATAGATTATTGCTGAGCAATGTGCTCCTTTTGGGTCACACATGTGGTGATATCAGGCCAAATGTGCAACATCGTCTCATGTATGGCCAATTTAAGAAACACTACCATGACAGTCCATAGTCACCAAAAGTGGAGTTGGTAAAATTGATTATGTGCAGTAAAAGTCCTACAATGATAGCCTTTACTGGCTGGGAGATAACATGATGGTCTCTTCTGACCATCGTCTGGAGGTTTCTGAATCAAACAATTCCACAGGAAAGTTCCTGATAACTTTAGATAATAGAAGCACACCTATGACATTATCCTCACAGCAGGCAGTGCTGTGAGGATAAACTTTAGTCATGGACAATAGTTTTGAGAATGACACAAATTTTATTTTTCACAAAGTCTGCTACTTCAGTTTTTATGATGGCAATTTGCATATACTCCAGAATGACATGAAGAGTGATCAGATGAACTGCAGTTAATTTCAAAGTCAATCTTTGCCATGACAATGAACTTTATCCCAAAAAAAACATTTCCACTGCATATCAGCACCATCACAAAAAGATCTGCTGACATCAGGTCAGTGATTCTCTCATTAACACAGGTGAGAATGTTGACGAGGACAAGGCTGGAGATCACTCTGTCATGCTGACTGAGTTAAAATAACAGACTGAAAGCTTTAAAAGGAGGGTGGTGCATGAAATCATTGTTCTTCCTCTATTCCTCCGTTAACCATGGTTACCTGCAAGCAAACACATGCAGTCATCATTGCATTGCACAAAAAGGGCTTCACAGGCAAGGATATTGCGGCTACTAATATTGCACCTAAATCAACCATTTATCGGATCATCAAGAATTCCAAGGAGAGTAGCTCAATAGTTGTGAAGAAGGCTTTAGGGCACCCAAGAACGTCCAGCAAGTGCCAGGACTGTCTCCTAAGGTTGGTTCAGCTGCGGAATTGGGGTACCACCAGTGCAGAGGTTGCTCAGGAATGGCAGCAGGCAGGTGCGAGTACATCTGCACGCACAGTGAGGCGAAGACTTTTGGAGGATGACCTGGTGTCTAGAAGGCCAGCAAAGAAGCCACTTCTCTACCGGAAAAACATCATGGACAGACTGATATTCTGGGTACAGGGATTGGACTACTGAGGACTGGGGTAAAGTCATTTTCTCTGATGAATCCCATTTCAGATTGTCTGGGGCATCTGGAAAAAATAACGCTTGTCCGGAGAAAGAAAGGCGAGCGCTCCCATCAGTCCTGTGTCATGCCAACAGTAAAGTATCCCGAGACCATTCATGTGCGGGGTTGCTTCTCAGCCAAAGGACTCGGCTCACTCACAAATTTGCATAAGAACACAGCCATGAATAAAGAATGGTACCAAAACATCCTCCAAGAGCAACTTCTCCCAAACATCCACAGTTTGGTGACGAACAATGCCTTTTCCAGAATGATGAACACCATGCCATAAGGCAAAAGTGATAACTAAGTGGCTTGGGGATCAAAGCATCAAAATTTTGGGTCCATGGCCAGGAAACTCCCCAGACATTAATCCCTTTGAGAACTTGTGTTCAATCCTCAAGAGGCAGGTGGACAAACAAAAATCCACAAATTCTAATAAACTCCAAACATTGATTAGGCAAGAATGGGGGGCCATCAGTCAGTATGTGGCCCAGAAGTTGATTGACAGCATGCCAGGGCGAATTGCAGAGGTCTTTAAAAAGAAGGGTCAACATTGCAAATATTGACTCTTTGCATAAACTTAATGTAATTGTCAATAAAAACCTTTGCCACTTATGAAATGCTTGTAATTTTTCTTCAGTATACCATAGCAACATCTGACAAAAAGGTCTAAAAACATTGAAGCAGCAAACTTTGTGAAAACCAATACTTGTGTCATTCTCAAAACTGGGCCATGACTGTATATTAAAAGCAGAGAATACAATATTGAAAATGCTTTGATTTATTATTGTGATATGTGAATGAGGAAAGCAAAGACTGCTGTTATCATACACTTCTACTAAATGCGACATGTAGTCAGTGACATATGGGAACTTGTAACCGAAATCTCTCAGCTACTAGTGAGCAAATTTTGAATGGGTTTTTGTAAAAAATTTCTTATCCCATAAAAGAAAAACATCCTTTCACCATTATTTCCACTTTAGGAATAGCAGTCTTTAACCGCTTTACAACAAATAAAGCACTAGTTGGCTTTAATTCACTGTGCAAACTTTAGGTCACATGTTTGCTCTAGTTTTCTTTTTAACCATATGTGGCAATCAAGACTGTACAATGTGAAATGATTTACCATTACATATATTAGCCTTGTTAACCAGTCAGTACATGCTTTTGCCATAATTTATTCCTACTCATATATAGTGAAGTATTTTCCAGAAACTGACATGTCACTGTGGCATGGTTTTGATTCTCAGAAGACAGACAATAAAGATCTTTTACACAACACTTTCACTTTTTAGTGTAGCTTATCAATTATTACTATTACTTATGCCATTAGCATCTTACCTGCTGATTATTGTCAACTACGCTATTAACAGAACAGAGCCAGAAAACCAATAGACTCCTAAGCAGCTCCCACGTGGGTTTACTTTTATAGGCTTCCTGCGTGTTCTCAAAATTCATAGTAACAGAAGGACAAGACTTCAGTACCACATTCTCAATTCTTCCTACGTGATCTACTTCTGAACCCGGTAGCCACTGCTTCATCTCTGCTTGCCCATGTTGTGCCTTGGTCTCGGCAGTCCCTTTCACCTTCGTAGTTGCCGTTGTGGATCTCTCTCGTATTGCGATCAGTGTATGAGTCCTGATGCTCAAGGCAAGTCTGGTTACAGTGGCCATTTTGCTACATGCCATTTGTGATGCCTACTAGTAGCAGCTCAGTACACGTGAAAGCTGCGCAGAGATGATACTTAAGGCGTGATAGGGAACTCCCGAGCATTAAAAGCACCGAGAGCAGACAAGCTCTTCCTCCCGCCAGTACACACCCCTGCTTCCTGATTGGCCCAAACCAGATTGTGTAATAGATAGCAATGTAAACCTGCACGCTAGTCTAGTCATCATATGTCTTGTAGCAGCTCTGGGGGAAATAATATTGTAGGCTCATGTAACATCTTTGTAACAAATTTTACTTGCCAGAATTAAACCCGCACTTATTTTTTAAGTAACAATATAAAAAGGTAACCTAAGTTAGAAGATATAACATACAGTAGCTCAATATAATATTTATATCGGAAGACCATAAGTCATTTTAAATGTGTCATACTTGGCGACAGCAACACTTTTTATTCAGATGAACAGACTTAACGAAAAGATAAAGTGGAAGTTTTTATTAGGATTCCTGTATTTTGTTGATAGCCAGCTAACTCTGCAGTCGAAAAAATTATCCAGGTATTGTATGTATAATCACCTGCCTGGAGATACACAAGACAAGATAGTCTGGTGTATCTCCAGGTAATTATACATACAATGCCTGGATAATCTCCCCCCCACTTTTGTTTTATTTCTGGTTAAATGAAACGAATTTTTCTGGCACCAGATTTTTCTTGCACTGCAAATGCAATTGAAAAGTTCTAAAATAAATTGTAAGGCAAGGACATAGAAGGTAGACAAAATAAATGCAGACATGAAAATAAAAGGTAATTAAGGGTATGGAGGACACTGCTAATTAGAGAGCTCCAGAGCCGTAACTTCGAATTCTAGCGCCTGGGGCGAGAAAGACAAATGCAGCCCCCCTAGCCCTCAATTTTAACTAAATGAACCTAAAATATTCCTAAATTGCGCCCCCCTTCAGTGTTGCGCCCTGGGCGGTCGCCCCTGTCGCGCGGCCCTAGTTACGGCCCTGGAGAGCTCACATTCTAAGTGGAAGAGGGTGCAGTGGAAGAGTGTTGCTCAGAGTGGAGATTTGGACAGTTGCGAGGGCGTATTAGTGTGAATAGTATGATCAGGGATAAGGTAAGCTTTAAAAATGAGATGGGTTTTTAGAGAACGTCTGAAGATGTGAAGGCTGTGGGAAAGACTGATTGGGCGTAGTAGGGAATTCCGTAAGTGGGGAGCAGCACAGGAGAAGTCTTGTATATGCGACTGAGAGAAAGTAACCAGAGACGAGACAAGGAGCAGGTCAAAGGATGTTCTAAGTGGGCTGGAGGGAGGGTATTCTGATTTGAGATGTATGAAGTGGTGGTGTTGTTGAGGGCAATTTGAGTTTGATTCTAGAAGAAAAAGGGAGCCAGTGTAGGGATTTGCAAAGTGGTGCAGCAGATGTGGAGTTATGAGAGAAGAAGATCAGGGAAGGTGGCAATTCTGGCAGGACAGAAGATAATAAGTTATTATGGTAATAATGCGCTTTATTACCGTTATTACGGCAGTTACAACGCCGACTTTTTGCTTGCAGCTCAGAAAGCCGGGTTAAAACTACCGTAATAAAGGTAATAGTTTTAACGCCGCGCAAATTCAGGGGGAATTGAATTCCCCCTTAAATATCACATGTGGATAATTGCATTAGACCACACAGATTGCATGCCTGACAAAGGCTAGGTACATACTATAGAAAATTACTGCAGATCTGATTTCTGCATCGATTTTAACATCAACTGAAAGTCCCGATTATCATGTAGATTTATGTCTACACCTACGATTTACCTTCAGATCTCTCATAACCATCTGCTGAAAAGATTGTGACTCTGCATACTGTATAGAGATTTGCCTACACTGCTGGTCGTGAGAGCATACACACTTCAACATTTCATCAATATTGTTCCATCGTTGATCGTGATTTTTAAGAAGTTTATAAAACCAAAACAACAAATGTGATGTGCCCAGCTTAACATGCTGGCTGGCAAATATTAGCCAAGGGGTGCAACACTCTGGAACATTGAAACAAGCTTTCACTTCTGCTCCAGTTCTCAGACATCCTAACCCGGATTTGCCCTCCGTAGTCGAGGTTGATGCTTCCGATGTGGGTGCGGGAGCAATGTTAGCTCAAAGAGATGCCCTGCTGGACCATTTCCTCCATCCTTGTGCTTACTTGTGCCGCAAGTTCTCTCCTGCAATAAGTAATTATGACGTGGGGAATTGGAAGCCGTTGGACATCAAGGGGTAAATGTATGAACATGCGGGTTCTCCAACACCCGCGTGTTCAGCGTGTTCGGCGATTAAAGGGAAACTTCCCTTTACAATGCAGCGCCGCTTGAAATTTAATCGCCGAACATGTGGGTGTTGAAGAACCCGCATGTTCATACATTTACCCCCAAATGGGCATTCGAGGAGTGACGGCACTAGCAGGAAGCAGCCACTCATGTCATTTCACAAGAATCCCACTTACATGGAGGCCAAGAGACTTAATTTCATGGCAAGCCCGATGGGCTCTCTTCATCACTTATTTCAGGTTTGTGATCACCTTTTGACCAGGTTCCAGAAACCTTAAGGCGGATGCCCTTCTTGAAGGTTTCTGTCCCATCAGTCTCCTGTTACTGACCCACCTCCCATCATTCCGGCCTCAACTATTCTGGCTGCTTTAGCCCAAGCTTTTGGTAAGACCCTCTGGCAACTTCAACATCTAGCTCCTCCTGAAACTCCTGCTAACAGACTCTTTGTCCTAGACCATCTGAGGAAAACTGTGCTTTCAGAGTCCCATGACAACAAGGCTTCTGGTCACCCTGGCATTTCAAAAACAATTGAGAACTTGTTTTGTGTGGTTTGGTGGCCATCCTTATCGATGTTAGAGAATATGTCTTTTCCTGTGAAGTCTGCTCCAAGAACAAGTCCACTCAAAGATCTCCTTCCGGACTTTTGATGCCTTTACCTGTTCCTGTCAGACCATGGTCCCATCTGTCCATGAACTTTATTGTTGACTTACCAAAGTCTTCTGGGTATAACACAATCTATGTAATAGTGGACTGGTTTAGCTCACTTGCCTCATTATTTGTTTACCACATCTTCCGCCTGCAGGGCCTTCCTGTTGATGTAGTGTCTGATCAGGGCCCCCAGTTTGTAGCAACCTTTTGGAAGTTGTTTTGTGCCTTATTTGGGATCAATCTCAGTTTATCGTCCGCATACCACCCACAGTCTAACCGGCAGACAGAAAGAGTGAATTAATCTCTTGAACAATTCTTGCGCTTATACATCTTTAAAAACCAAGATGATTGGGCCACTCTATTTTTTTGGACAGAGTTTGCCTATAATAACGCATGTCACTCATCTACTCAAGTTTCCCTGTTTTTCTGTAATTTCGGATACCATTCCAGGGCTAATTCCCTTGTCCTTATGGCAACTACAGGCCTACCGGAGATCCATTCAATGGCTGCCTGCCTTAAAAAGATTTGGAAGAATGTTCTTATTGCTCTACAGCGGACCTCCTTTAAGTTCTTTACTGATCTACGTTGCAGTTCCTGCACTTTTAAGGTTGGTGACAAAGTGTGACTTTCTACACAAACCATCAGACTCCGGCAGTCCTGTAAAAAATTCACACCTACGTTTATTGGACCATTTGTCATCTCTAAACAAGTCAATCCTGTAGCCTTGAGATTGAAGCTTCCTAAATTTTAAAATATACCCAGTACCTTCCACCGCTCTCTACTAAAACCTGCCTTCATCTCTAGTTAATTGAAACGTTGACAATCACGCAGACCTCGGCCCGTCAAGGTTGATGGTTGTGAAGAGATTGTTGTAGAGAAGATTCTGGTTTCTAATAGAGTTCAGGGCAGATTCATTTTCTGGTGCATTGGAAGGGCTACGGTCTGGTGCAAAGTTCTTGGGTTCCACAGAAGAATGTACATGCAGATAAACTCATTGAAGTGTTCTTTTAACAGTTCCCTGGGAAACCTGGATGTAGGGGTTCCTTAACCCCTCTCCAAGGAGGGGTACTTTCACAAGCCACGGCTTCACTGATACCCGACACGGCTCGCTGTCTGCTAGGGTCTCGCCTCCTGGCCATCTCCATGACAACCGGGACGTCATTTTTTTCCCATGCGCCCTGGGTCTGTAGGGTATGAGGTATCTTCTAAAGTAAAATCAGCAATTATCTAAACTGGGGCTTAAAGCTCCTCCAATGTAAACATTGTTTAAGTTTAAGTAAATGAAACACTTAATGTGCAATATCTGGGAGCAAGAACACTGCTGTCATCTTATTTGTTGGCATTGCTGGCTGGAATATAGATGAGGATGATGATATAGTCGTCAATGTATTTGTTAGTCTGGAGGCTTGCCACCTTACAACAGCTAGTGTATAGGTCACAATGCTCTAGAATCCCCAACGTGGGATAGCTAAGGAGAGGCACATGTGCAAACAAGAGCCAGTACAAGAGAGAGGCAGGTTCAGCACGTGCCTGCTCATACACGCTAATGTGCATATGCCCAGCTATCTCACATTATCTCTCAGCACTCGAGGATGAAGTTTCAATGGCAATAACTGGGTTTATGCAAATGAATAGTAAAAATAAGATCACCTTCTTCAGAGCATGAACATATGAGTGTTAGGCAGATACCTTTCATAATTGAAAAGGGGAAATAGGACACTTGAGGATCTTCCGAAGTACCTTTGGGATCAAGGGAAATTAATTTAATAGGTATTGTCATTTCAAATTAATATCTATCAATCTAATAGTCTTTGTCTGAAAAAATGTGAATAGCACGCTACAGGGTGGAAGAGTGTATTTAACCACAACACGTGCGAACACTTGTACACAATTTTACACTTACACATACACTTGTAATTAGTTCACCTTAAAAATAGTTTCAACACATAGTCATTTATAATCAAATGTAGCAGAGTTTATATTTAAATATAATAATGTTAAATACACTTTAGTGAGATCTAGGGTTCAGGATGCAGGAAACATATCATGTCTAGTATCATTCTAATTCCCTATTTATCCTCAGACGTCCGGTTCTATCGCCTAAGAGATCACACCTTGCGTATGCAAGTTACGGATTATAGGTAATAAATGATCAGAATGGTATTGTGTGTGTAATGCAAATAGACCAGTTTGAACTAGCCTTTCGGTGCGAAGATTAGTATGCATCTGTTGGAGAGCTGACCCCCACCCTTGGAGGGCATCGTTTAACCTGGCCAATGATCTGCATTTCACTGGACTGTCCTGAAGCCTGAACCTATGGAAACATGCCAAATCATCTCTGTTGTTTTCAAAGTAACATCTGCATATAAGCAGGAGCTCTGGGGCCAACAGACAGTCTCTTTGATCACAGACTTTAGGACTGAGTGACTGTATGCTGGATCCAGGGCGCCTGCATATGTAATTAGCTGTACTTATCTTATTGAATTGTTACTCTGCTACTTTTTGCTATTAAACCGCATTGTGAGTTGGAACCACACTATTTGAAGTGGACAATTTTCATTGGATAGCGACTAGACGTACATAACAGTATGCCACCTGAAAATTCCAAATTGTTCAAAATACATCCACATATGGCACTCCTGGAATTGGCACTGTTGAGTATAATGTAGAACGTGGTACTGGTCTGTGTCACCAACTGGTCTGGGTCACCATACCTATCCATCTCTTTGTCATTTCCCAAACCTTGTCTAGATTGGTTGAAATGTATGTGGATTCACCCTGTTGAATATGCATCCAACTTAGGAAGTATGCTGTGACACTTAGAGATCCTGGCAGATAAGCAACTTGCAGGTGTTTCAAATGGTTCTCTGCTTACAGAAGACCCCTACCTGTCAAGGTTCAGGAGAAAAAGACTGTGAGACACCTTTTATTTGTTTATGCAGCTGACCTTAGTTGTACTGTCCTTATATATTCTGCGTGCATGCTAATGCGTCTTGTTGCTGAAAGAATTGCAGAACCAATAACACTGTTTTCATTGTGCTGAATTTAGAAGACTAGGTCCCAGTCTTCAAGCAACAAGTATGTTATATCATTTCCTCCAACTTTGGGCTGACAAATTCTGACAATTTCATAAACTTTTTTTCATTTTCTGTCTTATCTCTGTATTCTGCAGTGATTTCCAGTTTTCTCTTTCTGACTATATGAACTTCAAAACCTGTACCACTTAGCTCTGTTGTAAGCGGAGTAGTCTGAACATTTTGGCTAGTAGAATTTCCATGGTCTTCTCTTTTGAGGATGATAGTACTTTTACCAGCTGTTCTATAGTATGATTTTGTCTAGGTCAGCTCAAAATTATATCCCCTTAAACATCTGTAAGCAGATGTTTTGCTTTGACATCAGATCAGCTTGCCATTGTTTTAATCATAAGGACATAGTCACAGCCAAAACGGAACACCTGTATCACCTTGACAGTGCAACACAACAGGTGAGTTTAAGCACACACAGACACTTTGGGTCTGATTCATCAAGGCACATATCTGCCGATTTTGAACAAATAGTGCACAAAATCACTCTGCGAATGCCCAGAAGCGGCATACGGTAGTGTCACTCACCGGACTGCTAGACCTAGAGTTGGGCCAGTTGTCCCTCTGCCGGCGCCTGTACATGTGCAGATCAGGAGGGCTCTTTATAACCTTTCCTTTATTGGTATTGGCTATCCATTAGCCTTTTTTCCTCCTTTGACCCCTCCTTAATTGTCTGATCTTGATTCTCACCTCCTCGTGTCAGCTGTGTACTCCATTCCTGTGGCTGCTGGTAAACCTGCCTCCCGCTGTGTGCTGTAGTGACCGCTGCTTCTCACCTGCTGGCCGGATACTTCTTAGCCACATCCGTGGTAAACCTGCCTCCCGCTGTATGCTGTAGGGACCACTGCTTCTCACTTGTTGGCCGGATACTTCTTAGCCACATCCGTGGTAAACCTGCCTCCCGCTGTATGCTGTAGTGACCGCTGCTTCTCACCTGTTGGCCGGATACTTCTTAGCCACATCCATGGTGAACCTGTTTCCTGCTGTATGCTGAAGTGCCTGTTACCTATTACCTGTTGGCCATCTTTCATTCTATCAGTATTTATCACCTCTGACCGATTGCAACTATAGTGTTATATCTCTCTCATTGGACTCATTTGCTTTAGCCTTATTGGGATAACATTACCTTTGTTTGCTTATCCTATAGTTTATGTCTCATTATTTCCCCTGGCCGGACAAGTGTTGTTACCATCATCATATATATCTACGCTCTCCTGAGGATCTTCACACTGTTACTATTGTCTACCATCTAGCTGTACACCATTGGTCTCCTACACTCTCTTGGGGACCGCGACCTGCGCAGTGACGCCGCTGTCAGGATCTGCCTGCAAGCCCCTTGCAGTGTATACTGCTTTGCTTGGCAGCTCCTGCCTCCTGGACTATTTGACTTTATTAGTGTGTATTTGCAGCAGTACCTCTGATCACCAGAGGTGCTGCTATCGTGCCTTTCATGGTTGCATTAGGGGTTAACCCGTTCTCCAATTATCCCATGCACCTGGGTGTGTTCTCATTTCCCTTATATATACCTGTCACTCCCAGCACACATTACTGGTTATTGTTGTCATCCTGATGTTGTACTCTGAGGTCACTTCCTCCTGTGGTGCTCCTGGATCTATGCTGGGTGAGATCTATTTCAAGATACATTCTGCTGACCTGTTTCATATGTGAACCTGGGACTTACCTGTGCATTTCCCTGTATATGCTGCCTGGAATCTTTCCTCACCTCCCATTTACCTGCAACTGCTGAATATCTGGTATTTCTGCAAACTTATGATTTCATCACCTGTTCATACTCTCCAGCAATAAACATTGTTTGTTTTTTCACCATATCCATGCCTCCAAGAAACATGGTGATCAACGCCGCATGCCGTATCAGTTGCCTAGCAACAATAGTTGGCGTCCTCTCCCTATCAAGTAGCAGTGGATTGTGCTCTGATGTGTTAAGAAATATGGTGTTCACCGCCTTATGCTGTATCAGTTGCTGGCATCTGCTCCCTATCTGGCAGTAGCAGATTTTGCCCTGGTGTCAGCCAGGATCCATATATTGTTGCAGGATGTTCGCTGTTACACATTGGATTGGTTGCCTAGTGATAGTATCAGCATCCTCTCCTTCTGATGCAGCCGGTGCTACTTCAAATCCAGCGGCTACTATGTTAATACCAACCAGCATTTTCTCAGCTAGTCGCTAGGCAGTGTCAGCTGTTACTTGCTCCTAATCACTTGCTGCATTTCTGCAGCTAATTACCTTGAAAACATTTAATGGTTCCTTTGCATTTTTAAACCCCTTCCTGTTGTTCACCAAAGCTGGTGATAATTCCTGCTTAACCTAGTGTGCCTTTGTATCCTAACCTCATTCTGTCTCTCAGTACTTGACCTGAATTGTTTAATTGTAATTGTTATCTTCTCCTGCCTCTGACCTTGGCTTGTTAAATTGATCTGCGTTTGTCTTTACCTGCACTGAGGCCTGGTTTGCTAAACAGAATTGCTGTATTCTCCTTCTCCTGACCTTGGCTAGTTTTATGAATCTGCGTTAACCCTTACCTGTCCAGTTCTATGTTATTGACTCTTCTGTTAACATCTAGTTTGCTCACTACCTCCTTCCTTGTTCTGTCCACTCCATTGGCAAAAGAAAGGTCAACAGCTACTACTACTTCAGCATAAGTACTGGGGGCAACTGAGCACTTTGGAACACATCTAGGTCCTTGGAAATGCTGGCTGCTATAGGTGAATACCTTGTGAAGCGGTTCTGGTAGTTGAGGATACTAGAATGAAATAGGGGCGCGGCAGCGAAGCAATGGCTAGAAATTGAGAAACAGTCCATATGAGTTCCATTTAAATTACTTTCTAGATGGTACAGATGTCCCAATAGCCTGAGTAAGATGTGCATATGCTATATAAACATTATCTGAAATGCAGTCTTGCCAGACAGCCAGGCAGTGGCCCCTTGCTGGGTATACAGGCTAAACAGGTGTTTGTTACTTCAGATAAAGACTTACTTAAAATTTCCTGCTATCAGCAAACAGACTTCCTTTAGCAAAGTTACAAGCCCAAACAATGACACTTGCATATAAAATACATCCCAATGTAACACAATAAGTGCATTTCAAATTATATATTGGTGCCTGCACCTCTGATTGAAATACATTTCTACAATAAATTATTTCTACATAATCCAGCCACAAATAAGCTATTTATAAGTGATCCAGTAACACTGTGTGTTACCATTATTATTATTATGTCCTCCTTCCTGACACTTCTACCCAGCTAGATAAAGCTCTGCACAGCACATAACCTGTGTAGACAGTGACTGACATAAGAGCCAATCAAAATGGGCTGCCACTATATCGCTATCCACATTATGGGCTTTGCAACGCAAAACAATGAAAGCATGATTTGACTGAACGAGGACAGCAGTGAGCGAGATGTCAATAAATCACCACCCAGCATGCCACATGTCAGTTAGTAAAACAAGCAGCAGAGAGAATGGTGAACAATCACAATTTTCAGTGTGTCACAGACACACGTGCATTTTATTATGAATTTAGTGAAAATCAGAGATTCAATATTTGGGACACTATTATATATTGAAAACTGATCCTGAAATCTTTATTGTTGCTTGCAGCAGGATTCATATATTTATTGCATAAGCATTCTTTATCCACCTAGCTTAATGAGTTCATGATGCAATAAATATATAGGACAATCCACAAGCAGCAATGAAGCCAGTTATCTTGTGTACATATTCGGATATCTAGCTATCTGTTGATGGATTGGTTATGGATTATTAATCAAAGAGGGCTGGAAGAGGACAATTATTTATATTATTTATATTATCACTAATATGTGACAGCAGGTGGTGGACTAATTTGTGAATGCAGGCTCAGGACAAATATAAGGAACAATATTAATAAGTTATATACTGAATGCAAGCTTGGGCATTTGATTAGGCAATATATTTTGTTACACAAGTGGCATAACTATATGCAGTGGACATTTAGAAGTATGGGAATTTAGAAGTGGTGGTATAGATAATATATTTGAATTAAATTTGATAGTTTACAATGAAGGCAGTAGGAGAAGTGATGGTATGGCATACCACCATATACCAGTCCACTTCCACCACTGACAATATGTAAAATATATCCATATATTTGATTAGTAGTGATATAATTCCTAAAAAAAAATCTAATATTTGAAGAGTGGGAATGTCACTTGTTCACATTAGGGGTGTGCATCGGGTACTTTTAGTGTTTTGGGTTTTGGGTTTTGGGTTCTGATTAGCTTGAGGTTTTGGGTTCTGATTTGTTTTGCCAAAACACCTGACGAAAGGTTTTGGTTCTGATTTAGGGTTTTGGGTTCTGATTTATTTTTAAAAAAGCATAAAAAGCACTAAAATACATTATTTTGTTTTTTTTACACTCCTACGCTATTATTAACCTCAATAACATTCAATAACAATCATTTCCACTAATTTCCAGTCTATTCTGAACACCTCACACCTCACAATATTCTTTTTAGTCCAAAGCGTTGCACCGCGGTAGCTTTCTGGACTGCGTAGTGGAGTGGCCCCGGTACCCAATTTGGTACCGGGGCCACAATACCTCCTCCAACTGGTCTCAATTCCACTGCACATATGGCTGCTCCTCCATCCTCTGCAGCAAATAGAGGGTGGAGTTCTAGCGTGTCAATACCTCTTGTTTTCGATCATGACAGTGCATTTTAATTATTTTTGGATTTGCCCCCAACACTGAATGTAGTTTAATATCTGATACGCATCTATCTGGACTGCGTAGTGGAGTGGCCCCGGTACCCAATTTGGTACCGGGGCCACAATATATCACCCTCAACAGGTCTGAATTCCACTGCACAGATGGCGGACACCGGATGGACATCTAAAACCAACATAGATGTTAAGACCACAGTTCCTCTTTTTTGGGACTGCACAAACAATTAACGTAGTAATATAAATGGAAGTTACTATTTTTTTGAACTACAGAAAGAAAGAACGTAGTAATAAAAATGGCAGTTACTCTTTTTTGGAACTACAGAAAGAAAGAACGTAGTAATAAAAATGGCAGTTCCTCTTTTTTGTAACTGCAAAAACAAAGAACGTAGTAATATAAATGGAAGTTACTATTTTTTGGAACTACTGAAATAAAGAAAGTATTAATAGAATCGGCAGTTACTCCTTTTTTGAACTACAGAAAGAAAGAACGTAGTAAATGTAATATAGATTGCAGTACCTATTCTCTTGCACTGCTTAAAAATTGAACGTATTAAATGTAATATAGATTGCAGTACCTATTCTCTGGAACTGCTTAAAGAATGAACGTAGTAAATGTAATATAGATTGCAGTACCTATTCTCTTGCACTGCTTAAAGAAAGAACGTAGTAAATGTAATATAGATTGCAGTACCTATTCTCTTGCACTGCTTAAAAATTAAACGTATTAAATGTATATAGATTGCAGTACCTTTTCTCTGGAACTGCTTAAAGAATGAACGTAGTAAATGTAATATAGATTGCAGTACCTATTCTCTTGCACTGCTTAAAAATTGAACGTATTAAATGTAATATAGATTGCAGTACTTATTCTCTGGAACTGCTTAAAGAATGAACGTAGTAAATGTAATATAGATTGCAGTACCTATTCTCTTGCACTGCTTAAAGAATGAACGTAGTAAATGTAATATAGATTGCAGTACCTATTCTCTTGCACTGCTTAAAAATTGAACGTATTAAATGTAATATAGATTGCAGTACCTATTCCCTGGAACTGCTTAAAGAATGAACGTAGTAATTGTAATATAGATTGCAGTTCCTATTTTTTGGACTGCTGAAACAGTGAATGTAGGTATTGCAGTACTAATATTTCAGGACTGCAATAATATATTGCTCTAGAATTTTTTTATACTTTTTAAATTATTTTTTTATATTTTCTTTTTTGTATAATTTTTTTTTTTTTTTTTGAGTTTTTAATAATTAGACAATTACTATGGACTTAGCACAAAAATGCACAGGACTAAAGCACCACTGGACTCAGCAGGACAGACACTGGCCAAAGTACCACTGGACTCAGCAGGACAGAGCACAGGACAAAAGGACCACTGGACTCAGCAAGGACAGAGCACTGGACACAAGCATAAAGCACCACTGGACTCAGCAAGGACAGAGCACTGGACACAAGCATAAAGCACAACTGGACTGATCACGCAGGAGTACCACTACCCTACAACCTCCCTCTACCCTGATCACAGCCCAAAGGAAAATGGCGGCCGCTAGCGGGGAATTTATGCAAGTCAAGTCTCGCGAGATCCGACGCGAGACTTGGACGTCAGAGCCTCAGTTTCATTTTTTTGGCGCCGGAAATACCCGAACAGTGCTCGGATCCCGTCGGATCCGCACTGTTCGGGTTGGCTCGGATTAGCGGAATCCGAGCCCGCTCATCCTTAGTTCACATAACTCATTTATAAATTGTTTTATGATGGAATGTAAAACTGTCAGTGGAGGTAAAACATATTTGCTAGTGAGGATCGGCTCATATAAGTACGGCTGAGTCAGAATGTTGATTATTCACATAGTGTAAGATGATATTGAATAACAAAATTGAGACTAGCAGTATATTTTTTTAAAATTAAAAAAATTGTTTTCACTACAGTGCTCAGCACATTCCCTCAAACAGTCTCTTACCTCGAGGCTGTCAGCTGCACATGTTTCAACGTGATCCGCAGAGCCAATTCCTATATCTTCGGTACTTGCTCTGCTCCCTCTTCATACTGTCCACCAGCACATTGATCTGCCAACTTCTGTAAGATCAACAGGTGACAGATCAAAGTTCACTCTTTTCTTCACTAAGCCCTTTTTCCCCCAGTTACCATACTCCAACTAAAACCGTTTTCTCCCCTCACCTCTCATTTATCTTCTCAGTTATTTGGTTGGTCTCAAGTACTCTCTTCTTCATTCCTCATCTCTCTCCCTTTTTCCAAGCTCTCTCTTCTTTCCCTGCTTTCTCTCTTTTCTTTCCTCTTGTAGCACCCTGAAACCCAGGGTTTGTATTGTTAGGTTAGAAGGCTCACACTGAAAGTGTGAAAGTCATAGTAAAAATATAAGTATTTTTGATTGTAGCGACACATATCTAACTGTAAGAAAAAATAATTTGGAGATAAATGTGAAAAGCTGAAGAGCTCCCGAGAGGAACTTTCTGTCATGTCTGTATGAGCCTGATACCTGCATTCTGGGTGATTAGATTACATGAGGAAAGCGAGCTTCCCACTGCTTCCCACCCCTTACTTAACCAATCAGGAGACAGCTCACGCCTAAGAGGGCTTGTGCGCACTGTGCATGGACACACAGTGAGGTCTGTAGAGCTGACTGGAGAATCGAGGCAATGCAAAGAGGAAAAATGATAGGGGCAGAAAAATGGAAACGCAATGGTGAAGGAATGGGAAAGCAATAGAGGGCTAGTGAAAACGTAAAGAGGGCATTTTAAGGATGGAAGAAACACTCAAACAATACAATTTATTAGTGGGGCACTGTTGCAAGTTGCTCCTATGATATTTTGACACACTGATAAGTAGTCATGTCCAGTGTTGTATGGCATGGCATATAAATAAAGTTTAGTGAATACTTTGAAAGTATCTTCTTTTTTTTATTGTTTTTCAAAAGCTTCTGCTTAATAAACACTTTGTTATATTTCAAGTATTTCAGTTTGTTTTATGACATGCAAAACTATGCTTTTCATGTTACAGAACTGCCTAGCATAACAAAGTTAAGTAATGCATGCACAGCTTTTAATAGAGAACCTACATCAATTATAGAGTATCTGATTTGCCTACTAATTTCCATCTGACAGTTTTTTAAATATGTTAAATAGCACTACAAGAAGAACGTGTAATAAAAAATGCTCATGAAGAGAGGACTGCCAGTTTAAATCAATCACATAAGGAAACACACTGGAAAATAAACACAAAGTGAGTTATGGATTATTTGTTCAACAGATTTTACATTCATTATTTTTATTCTTAATCAAGAACTATTGCCTTATTGAAATTCAGATGATATCAGTATATAGCTTCTTGCATTTTACCTGCCATTAATAATAGCTATAAAAGCCAATACAAGCTCGTACTATCTTCTTACATTGCATTTTTCAAGCACGTTAGTTAATATACATTTTGATCAAAGTTGTGATACCTTGCATACTAGCATGCAGAGCCATATTCAAATAAGGGTCATCAGTGCAATCACTACTAGAGCTGTGAATAAACCTTTTATTGCCCTGGATGAGAGAGAACAAGGCACCTGCCAACTTGGTGGCAGTGATAGTGGATGCCGCCTCCAAGTGGAGGCGCATAGCCAGAGGAAGCATATCCCCAACCAACTGTGGGGGGTGTCAAGCCCTCTACAAGAACTAGAGAGCCCTCCAACCCCCTCTCTTACACCCCCTCTCTCACCGGAACACATCCATTCTCCACATTGTAACTTTTTATTGACCTTTGTGTCAGCATGAAAGGGCGTGACTATATCTGTGCTAGGCCAAACCCTGATCCTAATCCTTCAAACACACTGGAAATGCAATGAGCACAACTGTATGCAGATCCCATTTCTTGAACAGAGCATCATGAAGCCCTAGTAGCGCAGGACATTCCAGCAAAATTGGATCTTTCCCACCAGAATTGAAACAGTTGGCAGACTGCGCTGCTCTATCCTATATGTTCTTACAGCTTTGACTACCTGTTGTCGCCACCTCTGCTTTCTGCTCTGGGCTGTGGTACATTGGGCACAACAGGAGTTAAGGCCCTGATAACTACTGTACAGTTCTTGTACTACGTACTAACAATTATGTACTACTTTTTATTTTATCTCAACATTTTAGTAACAAATTCATTAAAAGTAGTTTAAAATTCATATTGAAAAAGCACTAATTTAATGACATATTTGATCATATGCCAAAATAGATGTATAAAAAACGATTTAACATTTAAGACATTTTCTTAAATTATGATGTTCACTTTATACTACATTCAAATTTTGATTTTGAATTCAGGAGCACAAATTTACTTGTGTAAAACAAATGTTACATCCAGACAAGATGTTTCTAAGAAAAGACTAAACAGTAATAATATGTTCAGTCTTAACAAAATACATACAATATATAAAATAACAAATGATCATAATCAGTTCAATGTTATTATTAATCAAGCATAATCTAGATGGGAAAGTTATCAGAAGCATGTAGGACATTTATTAGCAGTTTTAAGGGTATCCTCAAATGAAAGGTGTTGCTGTCTCCTTTTATCCAACCATGGCTGCCAATTTTTTTAAAAAAAATATGTTTCAGTGCACCACCAAGGAGATAAATCACTTTCTTATATGGAATAGAGCTATTTTCTAGTTTTAATCAACAAGTGTTTCTGGGTTGATTAGGGCGTTGTTTATTTATGGCATGAAAAGCTTAACTCTTTGAAATGTCCCAAAAACCAAACTTTTGCAGTGGGTCCAGAACAATTATCAAGGGAAGATTGTGATAAGGTGTTTTGCCAGAGTTATGGCGAATAATTATGACGGGTTTCTGCGGGAGCCTATATCAGAAGTGTCCATGTGGAACATGTAGCGGAGAGAACCAGGAAGAAATAGGAAGTTATCATAGATATATATCCTATGTATTCACCAGCCCCACCTCCCACAACAATTTTTCTCTTTTGCATGTATTTTAAACTTTTTTTTACATTTCAAGTTCTATTCTTTCTTTGTGAACCGGCAACAATTGATCTTGCTTGCACAATGCACTTTACATTGGCTGGTGAAGCGGCAGGAGACTTCTGACTATTGCTCAGCTGGCCCAGCAAAAATGCAGTGTAAATTGCAGCGATAGGAAGTTTTCTATCCCTGCTATAAGCAACACTGGTCCTATCGCTGCTTCTTAATAAATAGACCCCGAGATTTTTTAATGGAATTAAAATATCACACTTAAGGTTTTATACACAATTATATAAGTTTTATATACTGTAAAAACCAGCATAAATATTTTATCTTTGATGTAAAACATCATACAGTGGATATGTAAATTCAATTAGCTCGTCAGTTAAAATATAACAGATTGGTCCTTGGCTTCTAAATGAAAATTGGATACAGTTTTAAAAGTAATTGTTTCCAAAGAGAGTTGGATATTTCCTTTGAGCATCTAATGTAAGCAATTAATGAGAATCTTGCCAGCAAAGTAAGCGACAAGTAAAATTATTTTTGTCAGCTACTTATAAATGCTGGATACACACACAAGATCTATTTGCTATTATTTCATTATTATGTTTCACATTTTAAAATTTATGGATGCTACTTTAAATAATGTTAGGGAAGTAGCATTATTGATTAAAATAAAAAAATCCATCTTTAATTTGAATGTTTATATTAGGCACTAGTTCCCTAACCACCAAATCAGTCATCTATCCAGCGCTGTGATTGTTTTGAGCTCATTGTTCAGTATGCAAAGTAGAAAATTAATATTAAAGAAATGGAAATTTACATCTGTTCTTTCTATAGCATAAATATTAGTTTCCGTATTAGTGTCTTATATGGATCAGTTGTCTCATCTGTTGTGCAATAAACAGGATAATTATCATTCACACCAGAATGATTGCTTTGTATTTTGTATTTTTCTTGCATTGGCATTAAAAGTAAATAGAATCATAGCATTATGTCTGTAGTTGAGGCTACATTTTGGAAATGATAATTTCTATATAGTAGAAAGGAAATTTCCAATTGAATATGGGTATATGTATGCTCTGGCTATATAGTACTTGCGATATGTAGATAGACACAATGTCATCATCATCATCATCATTTATTTATTTATTTATATAGCGCTAGCAAATTCCATAGCGCTTTACAATTGGGAACAGACATTAATAAAACAATACTGGGTAATACATACAGACAGAGAGGTAAGAGGGCCCTGCTCGCAAGCTTACAATCTATGGGACACTGCAGAATATGCACAATGCATATGTGCAATATAAAGTCCCATCTGGACGCACAGAAAAAAAAATTAAATACATGTTAATACTATAATCATGAATAAAAATACATTTAAAGAAAAAAAGTTATTATTTTTTTTACATTAAATAAAATGAACAGGATGTGAATTATGCCTACATTACATAAAATGCATTTTTATAGTTGCTCTTACTTGCAAACACATGTTTTGGCATGTGTGACCGTCATTACTATTACTCTGCACTTACACCTGCCCTGTAGCTGGTGCAAGTGTTACGGGTTAAAATGACGTACCTTGGAGATGCCCAGAGCTTGATGAATGTGTGTGTGCTCAACCTTGGCACACCTTTTTTGCACATTGCCTACGTTCATACTCCCCTTCCTTCTTCTGTTCCGGCCTTCAAATTGTCATTAGTGTCATTTGCATTTGAACTTGAATTGCATGCACTTGCTTTCACTGGTGTATAGTCCGATATTGAGTATGCGCAAAGCAATTTCATGCAAAATATGGCACGCAACAGAAAAAAGAGAAAAAGGAAAATGGATTTGCTAGAGCACTCCTTATCCAATTTGAGTAATGCACTATGTATATCACATTACAGGATAGCACCTGGGATTGAACAAAATAGAATGTGTTTCACATTATAGGTTCATACCTATACTGATAGCTGCATAATGGAATACAGACAAAAGAACCAATCATAAAAATCTTATTCATATGGGGCTAATGCCTTTATTAGTAGAATGTCTTAAAAACATATCTCTATTAGGGTTGAGATATCCTCACAGTAAAAAAGTGAAATAGAAGAGAAAAAAGAAAAAGCAAATAGTTGAGTAACGTACATTTCACTGTCTATAGCTTTATCAAGAGGAACCGATTGTAGACACAAGCAGTGTCTATATAGACGGAGACAGCCAATCATACATCTCGAAAATGATTGACATAAAGAACATCCAATGAGTGATTTTAATAACAATTTCTGTTCGGTACTCCACAGTAAATGTATGAAAATAGACCAAAAATATACCAAAAATATGGTATCAGGAAAAGATGCAGGATGTCATTAATAAATAAATAAATAAATACATTAAGATATTATATATATTATAACTATTGACTGATTAAACAGCACCATAGATAAAGAGAAGTTAAATGCAAAATAAATATTGGTATTGTTGTCATATCTTTTTTGTTCAATTCTCAAAAGTTGATATATTCTTAAAGAAAATCGGAAGAAACGATACACTGTCATTTATAAAGTTCAATGATACCCAATGATACCACTTTTTTTAGGATATCATTATTCAATAGAATTGACCAATGTTTTTGTAATATTTCACGTATATCTTTCCACTCTCGACAGAAAGTACCAATGAATCTAATCTTATTAGATATGGTTTTGGGTGTGGTAGGATATAAAAGCTGGTCTCGATCTTTGATCTTTGCTTGATAAAAGCAAAGATCAAAGAATAATGATATCCTAAAAAAAGTCTTGGATGACAAGGTAAGCCTCACATGGCGACGTACCAAAAATTTGAAGGACAGACTTGTTAGGAGCCACTTTTGTAGAACTAAGAGAACAATACCCACTATTACAGGATCTTTCAAATGTGGAGGATGTAAGGCTTGTGAATACATGATTAAAACTAACCAGTTCGAGGATAAATTGGGAGATCAACATGTAATTAATCAATTTATTAACTGTAACTCTAGGGGTGTAATTTACGCCCTAAGATGCCCATGTAAAAAATATTACATAGGCAGACCAGCAGAGTCATGAAAATACGTATTCTTGAACACGTTGGTACTATCAGGAATGCCAAAACGGACAAAGAAAAATTTAAGCAACTTACCACAGTAGCAAAACATTTTTTAAATGAACACGGAGGCTCAGCCCGTGGCCTGGAAGTTTTTGCAATAGAACAGATACATTTGGGCATAAGAGGTGGCAATATGAACAAACTGCTGCTCCAACTATACGTGTTTCCTTGGGTGACCTTCGATTCCATATATACATGTTTGATTGTATCCTACATTTTATCTATTTACATTCAGGGCTTGCATTATGAACATATATTTGTTGGATATTACCTCTCATCTTATTTGAGAGAGTTAATCTACTTCTGTGACCATCAGCCCACTTTGGATGTCATTGAATTCTATAAATGATGGATCGTTTGCATCTTATATTTTATCTACTTGCATTCAGGGCTTTTACTATATACATATATCTGTTGGATATCATCTCTCATTTTTACTTGAGAGGGTCAATTTGCCATCTGACCATCAGCCCATCTCGGATGTTTTTAAAATCTGCAAATCACAACACATTGGCTCCTTTGGTTTTTTAAGAAGTATATCATCTTTTGAGAATTATATATATCTCAAATATAAAAGAGGTACAATAATAATATCACCATTTATTTTATATTTATTTTTTGCTTTTTTCGGTGTTGTTTAACTATTCAACAATTTTATAACAACACATCTATATAATTCTCAATAACATCCTGTATATCTTCTTGATACTTACCATGTTTTTGGTTCATTCCACGTACTTATTGTGAAGTACAGGGTTTACATTATGTATATATGTCTGCTTGATTTTGTTTCTCATCTCTCCCCCTTTTTTTGAGAGAAGCTATTTTTGCCAACTGACTATTAGTTCATCTTTTGGGTATCATTGAACTTTATAAATGACAGTGTATCGTTTCTTCCGATTTTCTTTAAGAGTATATCAACTTTTGAGAATTGAATAAAAAAAGATATGACAACAATACCAATATTTATTTTGTATTTAACTTCTCTTTATCTATGGTGCTGTTTAATCAGTCAATAGTTATATCTTAATGTATTTATTTATTTCTTAATGACATCCTGCATCTTTTCCTGATACTTACCATATTTTTGGTATATTTTTGGTCTATTTTCATACATTTACTGTGGAGTACCGAACAGAAATTGTTATTAAAATCACTCATTGGATGTTCTTTATGTCAATCATTTTCGAGATGTATGATTGGCTGTCTCTGTCTATATAGACACTTCTTATGTCTACAATCGGTTCCTCTTGATAAAGCTATAGACAGTGAAACGTATGTTACTCAACTATTTGCTTTTTCTTTTTTACACTTTTTTCTCTTATATTTCACTTTTTTATTGTGAGGATATCTCAACCCTAATAGAGATATGTTTTTAAGACATTCTACTAATAAAGGCATTAGCCCCATATGAATAAGATTTTTATGATTGGTTCTTTTCTCTGTATTCCATTATGCAGCTATCACTATAGGTATGAACCTATAATGTGAAACACATTCTATTTTGTTCAATCCCAGGTGCTATCCTGTAATGTGATATACATAGTGCATTACTTAAATTGGATAAGGAGTGCTCTAGCATATCCATTTTCCTTTTTCTCTTTTTTCTTTTGCTAATGTTATATAAATGGAAAGAGCACCCCCTCATCACAATAATGATTAAGATATTTAGATGAGGTTTATCCTGACTCTGTGCGGACTACTTCCCCCCTTTTTTCTTCAAAATATGGCACGCAACAGAACTTACGTTCCTTAATGAAGCAGACCCTCACTGTTTAAGGAAATATCACTAATTTGCACATCTTACATCAAGGTTCAAGTGCTCAGTCTAACCAGGTTGTCATAAAAGCAGTATTTAGTCACAGAATTGACAATTAATGTAGAACTTTCATTCATTGTAGGATTTGTTTCTGATTTTAGTCACAGAAAAAAAAGTTTATTTTGAGGACAGGGCCGGATTAACCCCAGGTCTAACTGGGCTAGAGCCCAGGGACCTCAGGCATCTGGGGGGCCCGCTGGCATTCACCGGGTCTGGGGCATCCCTGCCCCCGGCTACAACTGTCAGCTTGAGTATGGCAAGCAGCTAACAGAAAATGTTATGCTGTTAGCCGCCTGCTTTCCCTGTAGTGCTTCTAACTGAGGAGATCTCGTGAGAGTGTCTCTCACGATATCTCAGGGGGGGGCCTCGCGGGGGAATGGAGGCTCCCTTAACCCGGGGCCTCCATTCCATTAATCCGGCCCTGTTCATGGATGATTTTTTGATTTCTCAGTCTTATTAACATTTGTAATACATCTAAAATATAACATTGTTATGATGTGACTATATTAAATTGTATTTTACTACTGTTATCTTCATAGACACCTTAACCTCAATGCTTTGATTCCATAGTATTTTGATCTGTGTGTCTCTTTACCCACTCTTAATGAACAAATTTAAACAAATTATTCTCCCAGCCACAGTTTGTAACCCAAGTTGATCCTTTTTCTTCTGTCAATCCCCCCCACTGTTTTTCGTTTCTCCAAACCACACTCTTTCCAATCTAGGTATCTCCTAAATATGCTTTGTGGACCTGATTTAGAGTAAGTTGCAATTTTGAGGCCTGAAGTTTGCCTTTAAACCTATGGTCTCAAAACTGCTGTCTTAAGTTTGTATTTTAAATTACACATATTCGTGCAACTGAAAATAGAGTGTAAATATTAGACTGCATCAAGATACGCTCAAAGTGTATTTTGATGGGAGTGAATGAAAAACATCAGAAATCATTACTAGCTGATGATGTCTGATGTATATTTTTTGTCCCTGCCACATCAAGAATCTATCTTATTCTAATAACTGCCATATTAAAACAGATTAAATAGATAAATAAAAAAATACATTAAAAAACAGCTTCCCCCAAAACAGGCAACCAATGCACCAATGCAAAAAGGGAAGTGACATCAAAATGTCAATTTATACTGAATTAGATGCTATGTTTTACTGCATAATAGATAGAAAAAACTACTGTCACAACTGTACTTATAGCTTACCTCTTTTACTCAATGTACAGTAGACTGTAAGCATAACAGATCAAAGACCTTCTTTGCATGTCTTTGGTCTTTAACAATTTATGTTATTTCCAAATTTATTTGTGTACCTTTTGTTTTTCAGCAGGTGTGTTGAATAGTTCATGATAATAAAAAACAAATTGCGCTGTATTATGAATATGTATGTATGTATATGTTGAGCTATACATACCATATAATTGTAAAGAATCACTCTGCTTCCCTCTAGTGGCTAGTCATATATTGTATATGTGGATGGAGATCTATGTATGTATAACTATGAAAATTTAGATAGATAAAAATTATTTTTTGAAATTACAAAAGTGCAGAGATTTTCTATTTGTGCATGTTTTAGTCGTGCACCTAATGTATTTGTAATTGCACGTCTACATCCTAACGCTTGGAATACCTCCGGACAATTAATTTACCTATTTTTGCAGCACTGCAGGTCCAAATACAAATATGTTTGGTGAAAACGGTAAAAGGTCACTATCTATAACATCTTTATTAGCACCCAATTTAGTAATTTCAATTCACCTAAAATAATGCTTAGTTTATTCTAATTTATTCCTTAAAATAATCAGTGACTTACGTATTACATGTGTCACTATCATGTGTTTGAATGTCTTTATTACATCAGTTAAAATGCATTTAGGACTATATCTTTCCACAAAAGTGAAACTGGAAGGTGCATAAGTCATTTCATTGAAAGTATAGGAAGACTTCTGGTTACCATGACATCCTGAGTATACTTAACATCCAACTCTTAATACAGGAAGAATAATAGAGTTAATTCCCCCTAAAAGCACCTCCTCCACTCTTTTATCACATCACATGTTAGCGCATTCATGCACCTAGCCCGCACTCGGCAAGGAACAGCCTGGATCCCCCCATGACCAACCATTAGTAGAAACTAAATTTTGTACCACCATAAATGCCACCATTTGGCACACAAATCAATGCACTTTCCTGTAAAACTGGTGCAAAAACAGAAGCTGATGTCACAAAGCAGCATTTTACTTTTCAGTGCTTATAAGTTATCTTTATTGTCTGTATTGTCTTCTATTTCTTTTCTTCCTTAGAGGTATATGGTGCCTCTAGCACTCATCCTGTTGTTCAGTACTTAAATGTCTACCCAAATTTTGAAAATTGATAATATTTCTTCTTCTTCACTTGTCTTTTCTCAAGATTGCGAGGGTCAACATTTTATTGTGGTCCCACAAGGATTGCATTCTAGCCTTGTTTTTCTTTTACTCTTTTCTCTCTTTAGTATATGGCTCAACTATATGTATCTGTTGATTTGGATATGTAATGTCTTATCATACCTGTCTCCGGTGGACATTAATGTATATTATATCTCTAAAATACTCCTGAGGCACAAAGGTTTGTATCTTTTTTGTTTATACGATTAACTGTTTTTCTCTGTCTCAGTAAGGTATAGTAGCACTGATTGTGAAACATTCTGTTTTGTTCTTTTTCTTCACACAAGGTTAACTTTCTATATCCTATTTTCTTTCGCATCCCCATCCTGTTTAATAAAGGTGCCTAACTATAAAAATTAATGTAATCACTTTTCTCTTTGTTTTCTGTCATCTTTTGTTTCAATGTGATTCTAAAGTGAATTTCCTTGTCTGTGCATTTATTATTAAACTACAACCCTCTTCTGCTCTTTCAAGATTGTGAAGTGTATTTTGCATATCATTAAAAGTGTGCACCTTCAGCAAAATCCAATTTTAGGAGCACAGCCTCACTCTACAGCAGTTCAAGTGTATGCAGATGTAACCCCTAGATCCAGTACTCAGCACTGCTGCTGGGAGTTTATTCTCATAAGAGGAGTTTCCAACAGTAATCCATCGCAACCTTGGTTGCGACCTGCAAAAAAAACTACTTACCAGGATGCAGATTTTAGGGGTTAGGGTTAACCCTAACCTTAACTCCTAACCCCTAAAATAATACTTACATTACATCAATGACAGCCGGGTTCGTCCATCGCTGCTTTAACACAAGTTGTGGTTTCTGATGACGTCATTTTGCAGAGTCGCCAACAGACCGAGTCGTCCCATGAACTCATCTGCATCCTGGTAAGTAGATTTTTTTGCAGGTCGCTCTAGTATGCAATCGGAGTCCTCATGTTGTCTTTTTCTCTGTCGGGTACTCAGTACTGTTAATAGGTACTACACCCTTGTATTTTAATATGTATGTGTTGTACGGCTAAATGTATGAACAGTGACTTGGCTCTTTTAGTGGAAGACATAAAATTGTAGTAGCGTAAAAGATAAATTCTTCCTTCCCTTACCTATTATTTCATTTTGCATCAGGATTTAATAGTCTTATAATTGGCCCCTTCCTGATTACTAACAACAAATTTACCTTACTGGCAATATACTAGAGAAATGTGATTTGTTTCTTTATTTTCATTAGCTACAAGAGGGGGAATTGTGGGGAATCATTAGCCTTATTAGCAGCCATTTTGTCACTGCTCAGCCATGTTTATGAATTTCTGTAAAACATCAAACTTGTTTACTACATTTTGGAAACAGAGCACTAATGAGATATGGATGCATTCCCAGACTTGTTTGAACACCTGGACAAAATGCATCTTTTTATTTTTAGGGATGTGAATGATAATTTTGTCATGTGAAACATCTGAGAGGTTTGGATGGGTGACAACTAGAATGAATTTGCATTTTTACATAGAAATGCATTGCATTATGAGCATTAGTATAAAAACCTAGATTTTTACTTTTGAGGGGAAAATAAGTCTTTGAGAGTTTTGCTGTGAACAATCTGCCAATATATTTTCTCTGCTGTACTGTCTTGGAAAATAGTAGAGATGTGCACCGGCGACTTTTGGTGTCTCGTGTTTTGTGTTTTGGATTCGGATTTCCGCGATGTTTTGGGTTCGGATTTGTTTCGCAAAACACCTGCCGAAAGGTTTTGGTTCGGATTTAAGGTTTTGGATTCGGATTTTTTTTGAAAAAATAAAAAGTTAAAAAATCAAGTTTTTGGGCTTATTTTCACTCCTATGCTATTATTAACCTCAATAACATTCAATAACAAGCATTTCCACTAATTTAACGTGTATTCTGAACACCTCACAACATAGTTATTAGTCCAAAACGTTGCAACGAGGTATCTTTCTGGACTGCGTAGTGGAGTGGTCCCCACAATATAATAAGAAAACCATCAACTGGTCTTAATCGCACCAAAAAATGTACCTGGACTGCGTAGAGGAGTGGGTCACCACAATATAAATTAAAAACCCTGAACTTGTATGATTCGCACCAATAATGTACCTGGACTGCGTAGAGGAGTGGGTCACCACAATATAAATTAAAAACCCTGAACTTGTATGATTCGCACCAATAATGTACCTGGACTGTGTAGAGGAGTGGGTCACCACAATATATATAATAAGAAAACTATCAACTGGTATGAATCGCACCAATAATGTACCTGGACTGCGTAGAGGAGTGGGTCACCGCGATATAAATTAAAAACCCTGAACTTCTATGATTCGCACCAATAATGTACCTGGACTGCGTAGAGGAGTGGGTCACCACAATATAAATTAAAAACCATCAACTGGTATGAATCGCACCGAATAATGTACCTGGACTGCGTAGAGGAGTGGGTCACCACAATATAAATTAAAAACCCTGAACTTGTATGATTCGCACCAATAATGTACCTGGACTGCGTAGAGGAGTGGGTCACCACAATATATATAATAAGAAAACCATCAACTGGTATGAATCGCACCGAATAATGTACCTGGACTGCGTAGAGGAGTGGGTCACCACAATATAATAAGAAAACCATCAACTGGTCTTAATCGCACCAAAAAATGTACCTGGACTGCGTAGAGGAGTGGGTCACCACAATATAATTTAAAAACCCTGACCTTGTATGATTCGCACCAATAAATGTATCTGGACTGCGTAGAGGAGTGGGTCACCACAATATAATAAAAAAACCATCAACTGGTCTTAATCGCACCAAAAAATGTACCTGGACTGCGTAGAGGAGTGGGTCACCACAATATAATTTAAAAACCCTGAACTTGTATGATTCGCATTCGCACCAATAAATGTATCTGGACTGCGTAGAGGAGTGGGTCACCACAATATATATATAATAAGAAAACCATCAACTGGTATGAATCGCACCGAATAATGTACCTGGACTGCGTAGAGGAGTGGGTCACCACAATATATATAATAAGAAAACCATCAACTGGTATGAATCACACCGAATAATGTACCTGGACTGCGTAGAGGAGTGGGTCACCACAATATAAATTAAAAACCCTGAACTTGTATGATTCGCACCAATAATGTACCTGGACTGCGTAGGGGAGTGGGTCACCACAATATAAATTAAAAACCCTGAACTTGTATGATTCGCACCGATAATGTACCTGGACTGCGTAGAGGAGTGGGTCACCACAATATATATAATAAGAAAACCATCAACTGGTATGAATCACACCGAATAATGTATCTGGACTGCGTAGAGGAGTGGGTCACCACAATATAATTTAAAAACCCTGAACTTGTATGATTCGCACCAATAAATGTATCTGGACTGCGTAGAGGAGTGGTCACCACAATATAATTAATAAAAAACCCTCCACGGGTCTGAATTTCCCCAAAAAAAATTCTGGACTGTGTAGTGGGGTGGCCCCGGTACTAAATTTGATACCTGGCCCACAATACCTCCTCCAAGTTCCAAGTGTAGTGTTTATAACATATTAACACTACACTAATTCTAGCACGTCAAACCCTCTTGTTTTTAATAATGACAGGACATTTAACTTTTGATTAAATTTTTCTAATTTTTTTTACATTTTCTTTTACTTTTTGAACATGGCAAACGACTGTTGAATGGTCACATAATGCCAAAAAAATAGTTGCAAGATGGAATTGTCCTTGGGCCCTCCCACCCACCCTTATGTTGTTGAAATAGGACATGCACACTTTAACAAACCAATCATTTCAGCGACAGGGCCTACCAAACAACTGTGGCTGAAATGATTGGTTTGTTTGGGCCCCCACACCAAAATAACAATTCATCTCTCCCTGTATTCATTTTTATAAACATCATTTTTTCAACGTTGTGAGGAAGCAACCTCCTTCGCCGCTCACTGACCAGGTTCCCCGCTGCACTAAAAACTCTTTCCGAGTACACACTGGAGGGGGGACAACTCAGGTAAAATAGAGCCAGTTTGTACAGGGGCTTCCAAACTGCCTTTTTTTTCCTGCCAGTAACAATATGGACTGTCTGACATGTCTATTTGGATGGTGTCAGCAAAATAATCCTCCACCATTTTTTCAATTGTGACAGCATCCAATGCAGTGACAGTAGACATGTCTGCAATGGTTGAAAGGTCCTTCAGTCCGGACCAGATGTTATCAGCATCCCCGCCAGCGGCTCTTTTAGGAAAATTGAGCTTTTTCCTCGCAGCCATAGATGTGGAAGAAAATGAGGATGGAGCTGTTGGCATGTCACGGTCCTCTTCAGAGGACAATCTCCTGACCAGAAGGTCTTTGCACCGCTGTAGACTTGTGTCCGCCGGAAACAGAGACACAACATACGCTTTAAACCGAGGATCGAGCACGGTGGCCAGAATGTATTCCTCTGACTTTAAAAGAGTGACCACCCTCGGATCCTGGCAAAGCGTACGAAGGGCTTCATCCACAAGAGCTACATGCTTTGTTGGATCGCAATGCTTTACCAGCTCCTCCCTCTCTTTATCCAGCTGCTTCTGTAACAGCCTGATCAGGGGAATGACTTGACTCAAGCTGGCAGTGTTGGAACTGACTTCTCGTGTGGCAAGTTCAAATGGCTGGAGAACCTTGCACAACACGGAAATCAGTCTCCACTGCGCTTGACTCAGGCGCATCCCCACTCCTTTGCCTATGTCGTAGGTGGCTGTGAAGGCCTGAATGGCCTTTTGCTGCTCCTCCATCCTCTGCAGCATATAGAGGGTGGAGTTCCAGCGCATCACAACCTCTTGTTTGAGGTGATGGCAGGGCAGGTTCATGCTTTTTTGATGTGCCTCTAGTCTGCGGTAGGCACTGGCTGAATGCCGAAAGTGTCCAGCAATTTTGCGCGCCACCGCAAGCATCTCCTGCACACCCCTGTCACTCTTGAGGTAATGCTGCACCACCAAATTAATGGTGTGTGCAAAACATGGGACGTGCTGGAAATTGCCCATATTTAATGCCCGCACAATGTTACTGGCATTGTCTGACACCACAAATCCCCATGAGAGTCTAAGTGGGGTAAGCCACTGGGAGATAATTTCCCTCAGTTTCTCTAATATGTTGTCAGTGTTGTGCCTCTTATTAAAGCCTGTAATACACAATGTTGCCTGCCTTTGCACGAGCAGCCATTTTGTAGATGCTGCTACTGATGCAGCTGTTGCTGTTGCTGCGGAAGGCGATGCATCTACCCAGTGGGCTGTCACAGTCATATAGTCCTTCGTTTGCCCAGAACCACTTGTCCACATGTCCGTGGTTAAGTGGACAGTGGGTACAACCGCATTTTTCAGAGCACTGAGGATACTTGATCGTACTTCTCTGTACATTCTTGGTATCGCCTGCCTAGTGAAGTGGAATCTCGATGGGATTTGGTACCGGGGACACAATACCTCCATCAACCCTCTAAATCCCACTCCACTGGTGGCGGACACCGGGCGCACGTCTAACACCAACATTGCAGTTACAGCCGCAGTTATACGCTTTGCAATAGGGTGACTACTATCGTATTTTGTGGTCATGGCAAACGACTGTTGGACGGTCAATTGTTTTGTAAAAGACTTAGCGGTCTTACGACTTCCCCTCTGGGAAGATGACCGACTAACAGCAGCAACAGCAGCAGTGACAGTAGTAGGCGTACCGCTGCAGGATTCCTCGGATGAATCCCGTATTGGAGAGGACTCAGTCTGGCTGCTTACTTGGGCTGCAGGGCTCAATCTGATGGAGATCGTGGAGAAAGTTGACGAGGAGGGTGTTGCTGGTGTGTATCCAACTGGACCACGGGATTTAGGTGTCCCTGTACCAATGACGGTCCTAGCCCCAGTTCCTGAACTAACCACTGAACTATGAAGGTTATTCAGGTGACGTATAAGGGAGGATGTCCCTAGGTGGGCAAGATCCTTACCCCTGCTTATTTGAGCTTTACATAAGCTACATATGGCCATACATTGGTTGTCCGGATTTGGATAAAAATAACTCCAGACCGAAGAGGTGCATTTTTCGGTCTTCTGACCAGGCATGACAATAGGCTTTTTCATCCCATGGACATCAGCTGTTTCCCCCCCTGGTGCCTCATTTACAATAACCACATCACCATCCTCATCATCAACTTCCTCCACAGCGCCAGCTACATCATCAATAGCCTCCTCCCGAGTCACCTCTTCCCGTACAGTGATGGGAAGGTCAGGCTTGACAACCACCAACATCCTTGGACTCGTCTTGGGGATTTGTGATAATTTCTCTTTAGAAGGCAGAGTTGTTTGCTGTTTTGTTGCTGACAGCATAACTCTCTTCAATTTTTTGTAGGGGGGGGGAGGAGGAGGAGGGCTAAGATCCTTGGGTGAAGATGGACCACTAGTCATGAACACGGGCCAGGGCCTAAGCCGTTCCTTGCCACTACGTGTCGTAAATGGCATATTGGCAACTTTACGTTTCTCCTCAGATGATTTTAAGTTTCTCTTTTTGCTATTTTTTGAGAACTTGGGCTTTTTGGATTTTACATGCCCTGTACTAGGAGATTGGGCATCGGGCTTGGAAGACGACGTTGATGGCATTTCATCGTCTATGTCATGACTAGTGGCAGCAGCTTCAGCATTAGGAGGAAGTGGGTCTGGATCTTTCCCTACTTTATCCTCCAAATTTTTGGTCTCCATTATATGTAGCACAAGATACTGCAGAATGTGTGAACCTGGTAATATTGCAGACAGTACCAATGGACTTATACTGCAGGATTGGTTTTGCAAATTTTGTTGTAATTAATTTTTTTTAAAATAATTTTTGGGTAATTTTTTTTTTAACTTTTTTTTAATTTATTAAACACTTGGGAATAATGGGGAAATAACTATGCCCTTAGAAGCACAGGACACAGGACCACTGGACCACTGGACTGAACAGGACACAGCACAGGACCCAGCAGCACCACTGAACTCAAAATTGACAGAGCACAGCACACAGCACCACTGAACTTTTACTGTTGAATGTGTGAACTTGGTAATATTGCAGTACCAATGGGCTTATACTGCAGGATTGGTTTTGCAAATTTTGTTGTAATTAATTTTTTTTAAATATTTTTTTTGTATTTTTTTTTATAACTTTTTTTTATTTTTTAAAACACTTGGGAATAATGGGGAAATAACTATGCCCTTAGAAGCACAGAGCACAGGACACAGCACCACTGGACTGAACAGGACACAGCACAGGACCCAGCAGCACCACTGAACTCAAAATTGACAGAGCACAGCACACAGCACCACTGAACTTTTACTGTTGAATGTGTGAACTTGGTAATATTGCAGTACCAATGGGCTTATACTGCAGGATTGGTTTTGCAAATTTTGTTGTAATTAATTTTTTTTAAATATTTTTTTTGTATTTTTTTTTATAACTTTTTTTTATTTTTTAAAACACTTGGGAATAATGGGGAAATAACTATGCCCTTAGAAGCACAGAGCACAGGACACAGCACCACTGGACTGAACAGGACACAGCACAGGACCCAGCAGCACCACTGAACTCAAAATTGACAGAGCACAGCACACAGCACCACTGGACTGATACTGCAGAACACAGCACAGAACTAAACAGCACAGCACAGAACTAAACAGCACAGCACGAGATCTACCAGGACAGAGGACCACTTAACACACCCTCCCTCTACCCTGATCAATGCCCGAGTGAAGATGGCGGCGACTAGCGGGGAATTTATAGGATCCGAGTATCGCGAGATCCGACAGCGGGATTATGACTCACAGCCTCGGTTTCAAGTTTTCATTTGGCGCCAATACCCGGATCTGTCTCGGATCCGACTCGGATTGGAAAGGTTCGGGTGGGCTCGGATTCACAAAATCCGTGTGCGCTCATCTCTAGAAAATAGCTATCTATCTTCAAGGACACCTTACTAGTGGATTCATGATTTTCTTCCACCTCCCAACAACATTTTTTATATCTGTTTGTCAAGATAAATTGATGCAAATGTGTGGAAATAGGCACTTGATAAGATATAACAGAATGGAAAAACTGCATATGCTGTATGTCCATATTGTGTTTTACAAATTACCTTTACATAATGTTAACGCATACTTGCCAACTCAAGTTTCCGGGAGAGGGGGCGTGACTGGAGGGCGGGAGGGGGCGGGGGCGAGGCCAATCGCGGCATTTTGGCCCCGCCCTGTGACCCAGTCACGGCGGCGGGGCCAAAATGATGCGATTAGCCTCGCCCCGCCCCATCCCGCCCTCCAAAATGGCGTGAATCACCGAGAATCGCGTGACGTGATTCTCTGTGAATCCTGGGATGCGTGAGAAATGCCAGCTGACTCGAATTTCGGGAGTCTCCCGGACTTTCCGGGAGATTTGGCAAGTATGTGTTAACGAGAGAGAGCTAATATCTGTGATCTGTAATCAACAAAGAGGAAAAACTCCACTATACAATACATAAAAAAATAAAAAAAGTAAAAAAAAGATTCAGAAACATATTTTAACATTTTGGGATAGTAGTTATCCTTTTACTAAATCTACCTACTATGCTCACTGTTTTACTGCCTTCTTGAAGGTTGGCTTTAGAGGGCTACATCATTCAGTGCAGTGCAGTGCAAGGCTCTGAGTGATAGTCTTGCAGTTTCCTAATTAAAAAAAGACATTTGACAGAGGGAGAGAGCAGGGTTAGGTCACAGGCTGTATTAGAGCAGGGACAGAGCAATAATTGTACCTTATTCTTTCTATTATTATTTCAATTATATTCTATTCAATTCTATTATTATTACCAATTATATTAACAATATTTTGCACTGCAAGTGCTTTGGGGTGTCCCATATTCCCCAGTGTAAAACACTAATTTTTCTGGCTGCCAAAAGTCATATTCAGCAGCAGTATTTATCCAATATTTTGCACTACAAGTGCTTTTGGGTGTCCCATATTCCCCAGTGTGAAACACTAATTTTTCTGGCAGCCAAAAGTCATATTTAGCAGCAGTATCTATCTATACAACATTTTGCACTACAAGTGCTTTGGGGTGTCCCATATTCCCCAGTGTGAAACAATTTTTCTGGCTGCAAAAAGTCATATCTAGCAGCATTATCTATTGAATATTTTGCACTACATTAAAATGGATTCAAAGCAGTCCACAATAGAGCAGGATCAGCAAGCAGGTGCTGGCACCAGTCCTGATGGTAGTCTTCCTTGTACGTCATCTGGTAAAGCCTATGTAAAAGTACATAGTTTTTTTAAGGCAGGGAAAAAAAACACACCCCAAAAATATAAGTATCAGTATAAGTATAAGTGTAGGGTGCAATCTACCCCCAAATAGGAAAGGGACTTTGGGGCATTTCTATATCACGTACAGTCTTGAAAGGCTGCTGTTTTGGCAATTTCTCAATAAGGGTGGGGAGTCATACACAGACTGACCCCAAACTAGCTTTGTCCATTTCAATTTATATTGTACAGTCTATAATGGCTGAATTTTTTACTATTTTCTACAAGTAGAGGGGGGCCTATAGAGACAGAAACCAAACTGCCTTAGTCCATTTCAATTTATATTGTACAGTCTATAACGGCTGAATCTTTTACTATGTTCTACAAGTGGAGGGGGGCCTATAGAGACAGAAACCAAACTGCCTTTGTCCATTTCTTTATATATTTAACTATACGTGTAGGGTGTAATATACACCCAAAGACGATGGCTGCATTGCCAATATGCATAGATGGAGAGGAAGACAATCTGGTTTGTGTGTAGAATTAATGAGGCCTACCAGGAATTAAACTGTTTTTTTCATAATTTATTAGCTTTACAATTCTATTACTTATCCAAGAAACAGGTGGAGCACTAAATTTGGTTATTTTATGCCCAAAAATATTGATTTTTAAAAAACAAAATTGCAAAACAAAACCCAACAAAACCAAAACACACAAGGGTGGTTTGGCAAAACCAAAACACAACAGTAATCCAGATCCAAAACCAAAACCAAAACACGGGGGTCAGTGAGCATCTCTAATATATATATATATATATATATATATATATATATATATATATATATAAATATATACATACACATATACACACATATCATATATATGTGTGTGTGTGTGTGTGTGTATATGTATATATGTGTATATATGTGTGTGTGTATATATGTGCTCCTCATGCCACTCTGTACCCCTGCATCACACCGCCATCACACCCCCCTTGCATCACACTCCCCCCCCGCACCACATTCTTTCCCTGCCCTGCTTCACACTAAAGCATCGCACCATTCCCCCCCATGCATTACACACTCCCCACGCATCACACTCTCTCACCTCATCTAAGAGCGGGCGCAGCACTGGCTGTCTGTTCCTTGGAGGAGCTGCTGTGACTGCGCATGCGCAGCAGCTTCGTTTTGGCAGTGCTAGAATATACAGCCCCCACGACGCTGTCGGATAAGTGTCCGCATTGCTGTACACTGGGCAGGTATTTTGCATGTTATTATATACTTTTTCATCATCCTTTGAGGGGGGTTGTTTCCAGGGAACTAGAAACCACCCCTGCGTGCGTGCCTGAGTGGCCTATACTCCTATCATATGTTAATTTTCAGGTGCATTTGAGTAGGATCAGAATATTCATTTTACATTCCTGGTATATACATGTGTACCAAATATTAAAGTGGGTGGGGCTGGAAAACATGTAGTCATTAGAGTATTAACAGCAGCAGAGACAGTATTTCAACTCCTGTGTGTACATGTTTTGGCAAATTTTAAATGTGGGAGAGGCATGTCACAGCATATTGTTGCTAGTAGCTATAGCATAAACCGCTTATGGTGGACCACATACTATACCATATTTTACCTTTACCAGAGTTAACTTAACAAACTAAAATAACGACACAGAGGCTTGAATTGGCGTTTGAAAGGTCAGGAATTTATTAAAGACGAACCTGCTGGAAAAATTGGTGGCAAATCTAAACAGACCAATCAGCATCCAGGCCACACCTACCAGTTGTAAATTCCGTCCAAACTAATTTGGACCCGACTAGGCGTAAAATGCCAAACTCCCCCATTTGGCATATTAGCTGAGGCCCGCCCGCCTAAGCAGAGCCCCTTAACCCCGAAGGGCTATTCTGACTAATTGCTCAATCCCTTTAAGGGGATAGTGCCTACTACGCCTTAAATGTAACCAAATTGGCCGCTAATTGGGCTGCTTACCGCCACTTGTAAACACAAATATTAAACCAATACTAAAAATAGGGAATGGGTGGGTGGGTAACAACTCCAGACGACAAGAGGAAGTCAGATCCTTTTCCTATATGTTATAAGCCTCCTCTGGAATCAATCCTAGCCCCTCCCCTTCCGTCTCTACTGATTTAGTAACTCAGATTTCTACCACCACCCAGATAAGTTAACTCCTGGTATGCCTGTACTTTTACCTCTGCCTGCCCCCGCAGCGTTTATATCACCTCGGTCTAATTCCATCCCTCTGTTATATTAAACCGCTTATGGTGGACCACATACTATACCATCTTTTACCTTTACCAGAGTTAACTTAACAAACTAAAATAACGACACAGAGACTTGAATTGGCGTTTGAAAGGTCAGGAATTTATTAAAGGCGAACCTGCTGGAAAAATTGGTGGCAAATCTAAACAGACCAATCAGCATCCAGGCCACACCTGCCAGGTGTAAATTCCGTCTAAACAAATTTGGACCCGACTAGGCGTAAAATGCCAAACCCCCCCATTTGGCATATTAGCTGAGGCCCGCCCACCTAAGCGGAGCCCCTTAACCCCGAAGGGCTATTCTGACTAATTGCCCAATCCCTTTAAGGGGAGAGTGCCTACTACGCCTTTAATGTAACCAAATTGGCCGCTGATTGGGCTGCTTACCACCACAGCTAAGGTTCCCCACCAGGAACCGCAGCCCGCCACCAACTGACCTCTCATAGCCAAACAAGAAAACCAAAAATCTGCTCTATAAAGTATGCCATACCCAAATCGGACAAATGTACACAGTCGGGTCTATAGTACTGCGTCAAAACGGCCCTCATGGAAGGATAACTGATGCAGCCACCACCTACTTCCTGAAATATTTTTCGCACCGCCCGATTTACTCAATCCGAGCTGGTTTATCCGCCCCTCTCTAATTGCGCCTAGGAATAATGTCGGACCATACCAGGTGAACTGTTGGACAATGTAACTTAATGGCCCCCATATCGGATTTTATCTGCTCAATGAGCTCCAAACTGGACCACTTGCCCAGGTCTTTCCCCCCAAGGTGAATAATAAGTTCTGAAGGGCGCCCAAACCTACTCTCATTGTCTTTTAGGATATTCAACAGAGACACCCAACGCATGTCCCTAACACCTATCCATCTTATTGACTCTGCCCGGGGAAATTTGCTCAAATCATGAGCAGGGCCGCTCTTACCGGCCCATAAAATAAATGAATGGCCGACCAGCCGAATATTTCTCCCATCCTGACGTGCACCTGCAACATGGAGTAATAATGCATGTAAATTAAATGGGAAAACGTAATATAATTAATACGGAAAACAAAAAATTGCCACATTCGCGCATGATGCAGGGTGACCCATACGGAGGTAAAACCGGAAACCCCGGGGTGCCACAGCCAATCAGGCCCTCGGAAAAAAGAAATGGCAAATCCCTCCGCGCCTCCTTTCAACAAGGCAAACAACGCATGTCATGGGTCAGCCTTACTACATCGCACTAACTAAGCCTAGAGCGCCACTGCTGGCCTAACATACTGCTTAAAACACTTAGACCTCCATCTACCCAAAGCCATAATGCTCTGCTCAGACACACCTTCTTCTGCTGCTACCGTAGCTGCCCCTATCCTAAAGGAATGCGTCCCATAGTCTGCTGCACTCAAACCAAGCTTAACCACGCAATTCTTGAATACTGCTGAAAATTGAAACTTTGTAAGGGGAAAACCATCACTATGTCTAAGCCAATTACCACCGGGAGCAGGAGACATATCCCTGTACAAACTTGTCAATTCTACTGGACAAACTGCTATATCCTGGTTCCGCTGCAAAGTGATCCACTTCCCTCTACCCAACGAATCAGTCTTCAATCTATGAATTTTACAAGCAATATTCTCATCTTGTACCACAATATTCCTGAAAAGCAAGCCTGAATCAACTGCCGTCCTAGACGAGGCTACCAACTCACCTATTCTAAAAGCCCCGAAAAAAGCCATAACAAACGCCAGCCGAAACAAAGCTGCCTCAAACTCATCAGTCACCACAACCGTGATAACATTCAAAAGGTTCACTAACATTCTCTTATCAATAGGTCTACGTTTATCTTCTAACGGGGGGGGGGGGGGAATTCTAGCCCAACCTCTTAACACCTTACGCACCAATGCCTGCTTGGTAACATCGCAACTACCTGCAATTTGCAGAAAAAACTAAATACCAGCCAAAGCCAACACCATATATGTTTTAGATCTACCCGCCTGAAAACAATGCCACACATATGCAAGCATGCGCTGCCGCCCCGTCTTACCTCGAGCCTCATCAGATCCACAAAAACACTCCCAGGATGACCAAGCCTCCCGATATTTCTTTAACGTCCCAGGTGCAACCGAACACCTAGCAAGCTCTTCTATGCCAGCCTTATATTCTGCCAGACAAAATCGGGGGGTGAAACACCAGACACATTAGCATGCGGTGCTAACAAACGAAACTTATTACAATCAAACCTAGACAAAGCATCCGCAATCCCGTTATCTACCCCAGGCACATGCCTTGCCCTAAAGGTGATGTTAAGAGTCAAACATCTATAAACGAAATGTCTCAATAGACTCAGAGCTGGCAGGGAGGTAGCCCTCTGATTATTAATCGTATGTACTACCCCCAAATTGTCACACCAGAAAGATATACTTCTATTAGGCAGACAAACACCCCACAACTCGATCACTACAATGATGGGGAACAACTCCAACAGCAAGAGATTCCTTGTGAGACCCTCCTGACGCCAAGCACATGGCCAAGCTGCTGCACACCACTCCCCATCCAGGTAAGCCCCAAACCCAGAAGACCCAGCAGTATCTGTAAACAATTGCAATTCCACGTTATTGGCGCCAGGCAGGGGCCACAAACAAACTCCATTAAAACTTTCCAAGAACAATTGCCACATAGCCAAATCATCCCTAATCTCTTTGGACATTCTCACAAAATGCCTTGCCTTTGTAATCCCAACCGTAGCCCTCTCTAGCTTCCGACAAAACACCCTCCCCATGGGAATGACTCTACAGGCAAAATTAAAAAGACCAAGCAGCGACTGCACCTGTCTCAACTGCACTTTACACTCACCCTGAACTGTATCAATTACTCCCCTCAACTTAGCCACCTTCTCTGCTGGAAGCCTACAACAACCCGCAACCGTGTCAATCTCAATACCTAGGTATGACAACCTCACTGTCTGGCCCTCTGACTTGTCCGCTGCCACCGGAACTCCCATCACACTAAACAGCGCCCGGGCAGAAAACAACAAGTCCTGACACACTGTTGTACCCGATGGACCAATAAACAGAAAATCATCAAGGTAGTGGGCCACACTCTGATGCCCAGACCCGGCCATCACACACCAGTGGAGAAAAGTACTAAAACATTCAAAAAATGCCCATGACACCGAACATCCCATAGGTAAACATTTATCCACGTAAAACCCATCCGACAACCGAAAACCCATGTACCGAAATGAAGAAGGATGCAGGGGCAACAGTCTAAAAGCAGACTCAATGTCCAATTTTGCTAACAGCGCACCCGCGCCATATTGCTGAACCAACGACAAGGCATCCTCAAAAGACTGATAACCGACCGATCATTCAGACCCTGCCATTGCATCATTCACAGATGTGCCCTGCGTATGAGATAAATGCTGGATTAGCCGAAACTTCCCCTCCTCCTTCTTTGGCACCACCCCCAACGGGGAAATAACTAAAACCTGAATTGGGGGAACCGAAAAGGGGCCACACATTCTGCCCAACGATTCCTCCTTACACACTTTCTCGTGCACTACCATCGGTAATTCCATAGCCGATTTCAAATTCCGGGGCATACCAGTCTGCACCACACCTGTCACCGGCAATATGAACCCAACATTAAAACCATTCCATAAAAACTCAGCAGCCACCCTATCAGGGTACCAACCCAGCCATTTCCCAAGCTCAACCAATATAATAGGCGATGTCGCCTTACCGAGCCGTGCCTCCAGTGGCGGGTCTATCAATAGGGGCTGGACCTTTCCTCCTGGGGCACTCTCTCCTTGGGTGACCCCCACTGCAGGCTGAACATACATGCCTAAATCTGCAGGCTGCACCTCTCTCACAGTGGCCCCCGTGGAATGCGAAACACTTCCCCCGAAAGGGCTGACCAAACCGCACAGGGGGCTGCCTCTGTCTTACCACACCCACATCAGTACCAGCCATCCTCGGCTGTGTCACATCCAACCAAACCTCCACATCCTTACACCCGAAATCAGAGCTTGCAGCCAGAGAGAGGAGTTAGTATGAGCCTGGTAGAGTGACAGGAGACAGAGAGAGGAGGAAAAAAATTCTGCCAGAGCAACGAAACAGAGCTTAAGCGACTTTAGCACCAGGGAGAGAGTAGAATAAGAGGTGAAAATAGGGTGAAAGAGACCATTTGAAGAGGAGTGGATGCAGCTGCCAGACTCCATACCGGAGAGGGGCCATGCTGCCAGTGGAAGATGGAGATCAGTGAGATATGTAGCAGGCAATTTCTATGTTATATACTTGAAACGACTGAGTCTTTTTGTCACGGGCACTAGGAGTCTTTACCCAGGGATCACCAGATGGTAGGCTTACCAGAGCAATGTAGATGGTAATAGGGTACTCTGGTAGCTGGGTGATCACGGAACATGAAATGATGACCGATGAGATGCTCAGGAAAGTCTATGACTAGCAACACTGGTAATAATGAGGTAATGATACACAAGGAACTGTATGGACAAGGACACGTGAAGGTAGTCAGTGGTCTGCGATAGCAAGTTGTACCACTGCTATAGTGAGGAGGAATGTCCAACAGAAACAAGGAGGTGATGAGAGTCAGCGGTCTGCGGGTAGCAAGTTGTACCGCTGTCTGAGTGAAGGAATGGAATCCAAGTGGAGGTATCCAGGTAGTCAGTGGTCTGCGGAAGCAAGTTGTACCACTGCTATGTGAGAGGATAATGGAACAGGTGATACCGGAAACAGGGATCAGTGGTCTGACATCAGCAAGTTGTACCACTGCATATATATGTGAGGAGGTGCACGGGGGAAGACTGCAACACAGGATATACACAGGCACCTTATACACGATCCACAGTAATATGCACAATATAGGTATATATATATGTAAATGACTGATCAGGTCTGCAATCTAGAAAGTCTCTTGAAGTAGTCCAGCACAATGATAACACAGTCAATGATGGCAATAGACTCAGCGGATAGCAGACTCCAGAGAGAACCAAACACAGTCCAGCAAGATATGCAATACACAGCACAGTCAATGAGAAGTATGCATACCGTGGTTCAGCAGTAGCAGTCAGATGGGATTGCAGCGGTACCTGAGCGGCTGGAGGCCGACTGGATAGGAAGTCCCTGGATAGGAGAAGCAGCGGTCTAGCAGGTGCAGCGCACAGGTGAGTAGACCGACAGGGACACGAATTCACAGGAGTCAGCAACACGTGGAACTGGACTCATAGGAAACCCAGGAGAATGGAGATGATCCAGCAGAGGGTAGTAGAAGAGATACAAATCCAATGCTGACAGGAGGGTAGAGGCCAGTGGAACACGTGAAGGCGTGGAGAGTGGATCAGCAGGAGATGGACGATAGCGCTGACCACAGCGGCAGGACTCAGCGGCACACGGAGGTAACCAGTAGCAACCACAGGAACCAACAGCGATGGGAAACAGGAGTGCAGCGCAGGGCAGGAGCTGTAGATCACGAAGTGTAGCAGATGGTAATGAAAAGCGGCAGTCTCGAGGAAGCCACAGCAAAGATGAGATGAGAGTGTAGTGCACGGAGGCAGCGGATAGTAATCAGCTGGCAGTCACGATGTTGAACACAGGCGAGATGCAAGCAGGAGACGGTAGTGCACAGAGGCAGCGGATAGTAGTCAGCTGGCAGTCACGATGTTGAACACAGGCGAGTTGCAAGCAGGAGACTGTAGTGCACAGAGGCAGCGGATAGCAGTCAGCTGGCAGTCACGATGTTGAACACAGGCGAGTTGCAAGCAGGAGACTGTAGTGCACGGAGGCAGCGGATAGAAATCAGCAAACAGACTTGATGAGAAGCAGGTGAGTGAGGTAAAAGCTGGAGTGCACGGAGGCAGCGGATAGCAATGAGTAAACAGTCACATAGATATAAAATAACGTTGAAGTGGTGTAGAAGACTGTAGTGCACGGAGGCAGCGGATAGGAATCAGCAAACAGTCATGATGACACAGTTGATGGTAGAAGTGGTATGGAACCACAGTAGTAGAAGTGGTTTGGAAACCACAGGAATCAGCAGCACTGAATACACAAGTAATACAGGAACACCTTCAGAGACTCATGAGGAATGAGACTCCAAGATCAGGCAACGTGGTAGTGACCACAGGTGCTTAATATAGGGAGGTTGCCTGATCTGCCAATTAAGTTAAAGGGGTATACACTGAAGTATAGAAAAGGGCTGCGCATGCGCAGACCCTCAGGATGGTGGACGGCCACGGTTCCTAAATGTCCGGGAAGAGGCACTCACGGTCCGGTGAGTGACAGTACCCCCCCTTTTAAAGGTGGGCACAGAACGCCTGGAACCGGGCTTGTCCGGATTTTTGGAGTAAAACTTCTTCAAAAGGGCAGGAGCATTAAGATCTTCAGCTTTGATCCAAGAGCGCTCCTCAGGACCAAAGCCCTTCCAATGAACGAGGAAGTGGAGGACTCCTCGCGAAATTTTTGCATCTAGTACCTCGGTAATCTCAAAATCCTCCTCCTGATGGACTTGAACTGGCTGCGGAGCTGAGGGAGGAGTTGAAAAACGGTTGATAATAAGAGGTTTGAGCAAAGATACATGGAAGGCATTAGAAATCCGAAGACTCTTAGGAAGAAGGAGTTTCACACATACTGGATTGATAACTTGAATGATCCTATATGGACCAATAAAACGAGGGGCGAATTTCATGGACGGAACCTTCAAACGAATATTTTTTGTGGATAACCAGACACGATCTCCAATTTTTAGTGGTGGAATAGCCCGCCTCTTCTTATCAGCGAAAGATTTATATTTGACAGATGTCTTCTTTAAACAGGTTCTAACCTGAGACCAGATATTTTTAAAGGTCTGACAAGCAGTCTCCACAGCAGGAACTTGGGTGGGCGGGAGGGCAGGAAATTCCGGAAAAGACGGATGGTGACCGTAGACCACAAAGAATGGAGTTTTGGATGATGACTCATGGTACATGTTGTTATGGGCGAACTCAGCCCAAGGGAGTAACTCTACCCAGTTGTCTTGATTGGCTGATGAAAATATCCTTATAAAAGTCTCAAGATCTTGATTGACACGTTCGGTTTGTCCATTGGATTGTGGATGGTAAGAAGATGAGAGTGCTAATCGTATGCCCAAGGTTTTACAAAGGGCTCGCCAGAATCTGGACACGAATTGTACTCCTCTATCAGACACAATCTCAGATGGACATCCATGGATACGGAAGATCTCTTTAATGAAATGTTCAGCCAGGATAGACGAGGAAGGCAAACCAGACAGAGGGATGAAATGAGCCATCTTCGAAAATCTGTCCACTACCACCCAAATAGTGTTATGGTTCTTACTAGGTGGTAAGTCAGTAACGAAATCCATACTAATATGGGTCCATGGTTTGGACGGAATGGGTAGTGGTCGCAGCAACCCTGCTGGGGTTCTGCGGGAGGATTTGAATTGCGAACATAATTCACAGGAAGCAATGAACTCTTTGACGTCTCTCCTCATTGAAGGCCACCAGTAACTTCGAGAGAGGATCTCAAAAGTCTTGTGTTCACCGGCATGTCCAGAAAAACGAGAGGCATGGAACCACGAAAGGATTTTCCTCCTTAGAGTAGAAGGCACGAGGGTCTTCCCAAATGGTAGCGTTTTGGTGGATGAAGCAGCCAGTGAGATACATTTGGGGTCTAGAATGGTATGGTTGGAAACCTCTTCTATATCAGAGGACGTAGCAAAGGCTCTAGATAAGGCATCAGCTTTTTTGTTCTTGGCAGCTGGTTTGAAGGTAATTATTAATTCAAAACGGGAAAAGAAAAGAGACCATCTTGCTTGACGAGGGTTCAAGCATTGGGCAGACTGGAGATATGACAAGTTCTTATGATCCGTGAAGATCGTCACCGGATGGCGAGCTCCCTCCAACAAGTATCTCCATTCCTCTAATGCGGCTTTGATAGCCAGTAATTCCTTGTCTCCGATGGTATAATTCTTCTCTGCGGGTAGGAGACCCCGAGAATAGAAGGCACAAGGGTGGAATTTTTGCTGTTCCGAGCGTTGGGAGAGAATAGCTCCCAAGCCCACATTAGAGGCATCTACTTCTAGGAAAAAAGGGAGTGTCACATCAGGCTGACGAAGGATTGGAGCCGAAGAGAAGGACTCTTTTAATGTTTGAAAGGCTTGAATAGCCTCAGTAGACCATTGCTTAGGATTAGCCCCTTTACGAGTCAGGGCCACAATAGGAGATGCAATGGAAGAAAAATCTTGAATGAAGCGTCTATAGTAATTGGCAAAACCTAAAAAACGCTGGATGGCACGAAGAGTAGTTGGCTGGGGCCAATGTAGTACAGCATTTACTTTGTCAGGATCCATCTTCAGACCAACTCCGGACACAATATACCCCAAGAATGGAATCTGGGGTAATTCGAATGAACATTTTTCTAATTTACAGAACAATGAATTTTTCCGTAGCCTGGAGAGGACTTCTGCCACATGTTGGTGGTGAGAAGGCAGGTCCTGTGAAAAAATCAATATGTCGTCCAGGTAGACGACGACACATACATATTAAGTCCCGAAAAATCTCATTAATGAAGCCCTGAAAAACAGCGGGGGCATTACATAGCCCGAAAGGCATTACCAGATATTCGTAATGCCCGTCTCTGGTGTTAAACGCCGTCTTCCATTCGTCACCGGAACGGATTCTGATTAAATTGTAAGCACCACGAAGATCCAACTTAGTAAAAATACGGGCTCCCTTGATGCGGTCAAATAGCTCAGTGATCAACGGAATGGGATACCGGTTCTTGATAGTAATGGCATTGAGTCCACGAAAATCTATACAAGGGCGTAATGATCCATCCTTCTTTTTGACAAAGAAGAACCCAGCTCCAGCGGGCGAGGTGGAAGGTCGAATGAACCCACGCTGGAGGTTCTCCCGTATATATTCAGATGTAGCTTGAGTTTCAGGTAACGAGAGTGGATAGACCCGGCCTCTGGGAGGAGTCTTGCCAGGAAGAAGATCAATCGGACAATCCCAAGAACGATGAGGAGGAAGACGTTCAGACTGAGCTTTATCAAAAACATCGGTAAATGAAGCATATTGAGGAGGGAGTCCCGGTGAAATAGCTGAAATGGAAGCTTGCTGTACCTTGAGAGGAATGACTTGGGAAAGGCAATGATGGTGACATTCAGGCCCCCAAGACGTGACTTGAGGGGTGCGCCAGTTAATCTGGGGAGAGTGACACTGAAGCCATGGAAGGCCTAGGACAATCGGACTTGTCGTAACAGGAAGAATTAAAAACGATATCTCTTCATGATGCAGAGCACCAATCTGAAGGGTTACTGGAGACGTACTCTGGGTGATGAGACCGTTGATGAGACGTGATCCATCGATAGCCGTCACAGTAATGGGAGTTTTTAAGGTAATCATTGGTAGAGACCATTGATTAACTAACGATTTGGAAATAAAATTTCCTGCTGCTCCGGAATCAATCAATGCCTGTGACTCAAAGGTCTTGGTAGCACAGGAAATAGTCACATCAAAAGCGCAGACTTTAGATTTCATAGACGATGGAGAGGACTCCAGGGACCCTAACTTCACCTCTCCAGAACTAGTTAGGGCCTGGCATTTCCCGATCTCTTAGGGCAGGAGCTGAGGACATGAGTGGAATCAGCACAATAGATACAGAGTCTATTCTTGACTCTTCGTTTCCTCTCCTCAGAAGATAACTTGGAACGTCCAATCTCCATGGGAATCACAGCGGGTGACACTGGACGAAATTGAGGGTTAGAGCGAAAAGGTGCTTTAGCAGAAGTCGTTTTCTCAGCCTCTCTTTCACGAAATCTCATATCAACACGATGGCATAGAGAGATCAAATCTTCAAGTGACGAAGGAAGCTCTTGGGTAGTCAGTGCATCTTTAATTTTATCGGAAAGCCCCTGCCAGAAGGCGGCAACTAGGGCTTCAGTGTTCCACTGAAGTTCAGAGGCTAAGATCCTAAATTGAATGACGTACTGGCCTACAGTATGAGATCCTTGTCGCAGACGGAGGATGCTGGAAGCAGCGGAGGTCACACGACCTGGTTCATCGAACACACTTCGGAATGTAGAAATGAATTTGGCACTATCTTGTAATATTGGATCGTTCCTCTCCCACAGAGGGGAGGCCCAAGCCAGGGCTTGTCCTGAAAACAAGGAGATAAGATAGGCCACTCTGGAACGATGGGTAGAAAAATTTTGAGGTTGGAGCTCAAAATGGACTGAACATTGGTTAAGGAAACCCCTACAAGTTTTGGGGTCTCCATCGTACTTTGACGGAGTAGGCAGGTGAAGCGTGGAAGCTATAGACACCTGGGATGGCAATGGGGAAACGGAGGAAAGCACAGGAGCTTCAGTAGTAGCTGTCACAGTCTGTCCAGATGTTCCTTGGGAGGTTAATGACTGATAACACTGAAGTAACAGCTGTTGGCGGGCATCCTGTTGCTCCACACGGCTAACCAGATGTTGCAGCATCTCTTTGGCGGTAGGTTCCACATCTGGGTCTGTCATGGCCTGATCTTACTGTCAGGGGCACTAGGAGTCTTTACCCAGGGATCACCAGATGGTAGGCTTACCAGAGCAATGTAGATGGTAATAGGGTACTCTGGTAGCTGGGTGATCACGGAACATGAAATGATGACCGATGAGATGCTCAGGAAAGTCTATGACTAGCAACACTGGTAATAATGAGGTAATGATACACAAGGAACTGTATGGACAAGGACACGTGAAGGTAGTCAGTGGTCTGCGATAGCAAGTTGTACCACTGCTATAGTGAGGAGGAATGTCCAACAGAAACAAGGAGGTGATGAGAGTCAGCGGTCTGCGGGTAGCAAGTTGTACCGCTGTCTGAGTGAAGGAATGGAATCCAAGTGGAGGTATCCAGGTAGTCAGTGGTCTGCGGAAGCAAGTTGTACCACTGCTATGTGAGAGGATAATGGAACAGGTGATACCGGAAACAGGGATCAGTGGTCTGACATCAGCAAGTTGTACCACTGCATATATATGTGAGGAGGTGCACGGGGGAAGACTGCAACACAGGATATACACAGGCACCTTATACACGATCCACAGTAATATGCACAATATAGGTATATATATATGTAAATGACTGATCAGGTCTGCAATCTAGAAAGTCTCTTGAAGTAGTCCAGCACAATGATAACACAGTCAATAATGGCAATAGACTCAGCGGATAGCAGACTCCAGAGAGAACCAAACACAGTCCAGCAAGATATGCAATACACAGCACAGTCAATGAGAAGTATGCATACCGTGGTTCAGCAGTAGCAGTCAGATGGGATTGCAGCGGTACCTGAGCGGCTGGAGGCCGACTGGATAGGAAGTCCCTGGATAGGAGAAGCAGCGGTCTAGCAGGTGCAGCGCACAGGTGAGTAGACCGACAGGGACACGAATTCACAGGAGTCAGCAACACGTGGAACTGGACTCATAGGAAACCCAGGAGAATGGAGATGATCCAGCAGAGGGTAGTAGAAGAGATACAAATCCAATGCTGACAGGAGGGTAGAGGCCAGTGGAACACGTGAAGGCGTGGAGAGTGGATCAGCAGGAGATGGACGATAGCGCTGACCACAGCGGCAGGACTCAGCGGCACACGGAGGTAACCAGTAGCAACCACAGGAACCAACAGCGATGGGAAACAGGAGTGCAGCGCAGGGCAGGAGCTGTAGATCACGAAGTGTAGCAGATGGTAATGAAAAGCGGCAGTCTCGAGGAAGCCACAGCAAAGATGAGATGAGAGTGTAGTGCACGGAGGCAGCGGATAGTAATCAGCTGGCAGTCACGATGTTGAACACAGGCGAGATGCAAGCAGGAGACGGTAGTGCACAGAGGCAGCGGATAGTAGTCAGCTGGCAGTCACGATGTTGAACACAGGCGAGTTGCAAGCAGGAGACTGTAGTGCACAGAGGCAGCGGATAGCAGTCAGCTGGCAGTCACGATGTTGAACACAGGCGAGTTGCAAGCAGGAGACTGTAGTGCACGGAGGCAGCGGATAGAAATCAGCAAACAGACTTGATGAGAAGCAGGTGAGTGAGGTAAAAGCTGGAGTGCACGGAGGCAGCGGATAGCAATGAGTAAACAGTCACATAGATATAAAATAACGTTGAAGTGGTGTAGAAGACTGTAGTGCACGGAGGCAGCGGATAGGAATCAGCAAACAGTCATGATGACACAGTTGATGGTAGAAGTGGTATGGAACCACAGTAGTAGAAGTGGTTTGGAAACCACAGGAATCAGCAGCACTGAATACACAAGTAATACAGGAACACCTTCAGAGACTCATGAGGAATGAGACTCCAAGATCAGGCAACGTGGTAGTGACCACAGGTGCTTAATATAGGGAGGTTGCCTGATCTGCCAATTAAGTTAAAGGGGTATACACTGAAGTATAGAAAAGGGCTGCGCATGCGCAGACCCTCAGGATGGTGGACGGCCACGGTTCCTAAATGTCCGGGAAGAGGCACTCACGGTCCGGTGAGTGACACTTTTGTTGTTGTTAGTTAGACAGGGTACTGGTGGGGAGATATGTATGTGTAAAAAGTCTTTTGCCAGACTATCAAGGGTGTAGTGCTGGGAGAGATACATTGGAACTTTGGGACTTTGACACTAAAGAGAATGAGTGATAAAATAGCTAAAAGCAAATCCATTCCATTGGAAACATTACAAGTGTGAATTAGGAGGCAGCGAGTTGTAGCTTCACAGTAAAAAGAAGGGAACAATCTACATTTATTACATGTGCTTCTGCATCCAGGTTGGATTACCATATGTGAGATAGAAGGAATGTTGTTTGCAAAGTCATCAGAAGAGGTCTATTGTTCTTTCAGGAAAAGATAAAGAAAAGTGCTATTACCAGGCATCCTGTGTGCTTTGTCAAGTTAAGTGACTCATAAGGACTGTGATATTGGTTTATTCATGTTTTATTTGTGGATGGCAGAACTGTGAACAAGTAGAGAGTATCCATTTCATTGCCACTCTCTGACATAAAATATATGAACTTTTCAAATGATATTGCATTATATGTTATTCCATTTGAAGCAAGGTTGAGTGTGATAATAGTGTATTGTCATAAGAAGTGTTTATGTGATTGGAATTTTGTGTATGCTCTCAGGTAACTTGTAGATAAGTGGGCCAGAGTTACCTCTTAGTATGTTAGAGTATAGAAGGAGAAAAACATACAAATTATGTTTAATTCATCTACATTTTGTTGCGATCTTAGACTATTACTCGTAAATTGTTGTCCAAAGTTCAAATTGTTTCCAGTGTTATATATCTACTTCTAAATTAAACTTTTCTACGATGAAGTATATTTTTGATAACAAAATAAAACAATCTTTAGTGGCCCATGTCTCCACAAATAAACATGCCAGTGTGGCTTCCAAAGAAAAGTTTGGAGTATTGATATTTCATTTGTATGTCTTAGGTTGTAAATAGGTGGGCAGAGGGTTTCCTAATCTCCCTCTGGTGTTGTGGATTCACTCAACATTACCCAACGAATATACTACTGAATCCTGACTAATGTGGAGGTGCTGCACAGAAGAGAGTAAGGTGAAGATTGATATACAGTAAAAGTGAAGTATACACCCTGCTTAACACACACACACGTTAGGAAAAAGGGTGTTACAATAACTTTGCATTTTTTAGCCCTCTGTCACAAGAAATTAGCTCATATCATAATTCTGTTGATTTTGCTGTTTGCATAAGAATGTACTATGTACTATGAATTATTGAGTCTCGTTCATCAAGGGATGTTAACGGCGATTTTGTAAGTACAATCCTCAAAATCACTTTGCCATTCCCAGAACTGGACCATATGCCATAGAATGCAGCCTCGTTTAATTCAGCTTTGAGCGCAAAGGACAATTACTACAGCCTACGATTTCCGGGAGGGAACAGATAGAGGAAGGTGATTTTGCCTGTAGTCAATGTACAGTAAAGGCATACCAATCTCCAGCTATAGGTCTAGTCTAAGTGCCGATTACTAGTGAAGATGCCTGCGTATGCATGCTGTTACATGTGTTTGCAATCAGGAACAATTGTAAACAATTATTTTATGTACAGTAGACATAACAGCCTAACAAATATATTTAATGGAAAAATAAAAATAAAAAAGCTGCTCTTTTATTTTTTAATGATTTATCATTAATGCCTATATTATCAACATGTTACACAAGTTGACATTTTTCTGTGATTTTATATTCCTTATATGTATTATACATAACCTGTAGTGTTTTGTCTAGTAGACCTGCACCCGTATTCATCACCACATGTATCTTCAGATCCACTCCTTGTTGAATTTGGGCTTACCCGTTTGTTTTAAAAGCAAACCACATTGAATCAAACCCATAATATTTAAGAATACTAGGGAAAGTCCCAGCTATACAGAAACATCTTCGATTTGCATTTGTTAACATCTGAACTGTATATTCACTTTGTGAAAAGCTTTGTTGTGCTGTATCTTGGAATGAAAGCTGTGATTGAAGACTATGGGCCTGATTCATTAAGGATCTTAACTTAAGAAACTTCTTATTTAAGTCTCCTGGACAAAACCATGTTACAATGCAAGGGGTGCAAATTAGTATTCTGTTTTGCACATAAGTTAAATACTGACTGTTTTTTCATGTAGCACACAAATACTTGATAGCTTATTTGTACACTGAAATTTAAAGTTGATATTTGTGTGCTACATGAAAAAACAGTCAGTATTTAACTTATGTGCAAAACAGAATACTAATTTGCACCCCTTGCATTGTAACATGGTTTTGTCCAGGAGACTTAAATAAGAAGTTTCTTAAGTTAAGATCCTTAATGAATCAGGCCCTATGACTTGGTGAACATCTTCTGATACAATTTACATTGGTGAGCCATCCATGAGGGTTAGCGATATATAGGTAAGGTACACTTTGGGTATCATGATAGTTGTGTGCCAGCCAAAAGCTGGGTGACATCAGGATAGTACTCAATGTAGCATCACTAGAAAAGCCACTGAAATGTTCCAAGAGTCTTATTCAGCGGAGGGAAAACATTCCACAATTATTAATTTATTATTATTATTAATTTTTATTTATAGGGCGCCACTAGGTATCCGTAGCACCGTACAGGGACAGACAGAAACACGATACAGGGTGAGACAGCACAGTACAGTTAACAGAAATCACAGTAACTCAGAAGCTCAATGAACAATGAAAATCTCCCAAAATCAAAAGGATTATAAGACTGCTGTTGAAATTAATTTAGCCTGAAAAATAGGAGCCTGCAGCAGAAAATCAGGCCGTAAAAGGAGGAGATCATTTTGGCAAGTAAATCGAGAGTGATTCAAGTACAGCCATATTTGGAGGAGAATTTCTTGCTATGACCACAGCAGTATAAAAATGGATGATTACTTTTTGTTGTAAAAGAAGCAAAGAAATCTATAATTAGTGGAAAATAAAATCTCTAAAGATGAAACTAAGGACTAGATTTACTAAGCTGCAGGTTTGAAAAAGTGGGGATGTTGCCTATAGCAACCAATCAGATTCTAGCTATAATTTTGTAGAAAGTACTAAATAAATGAAAGCTAGAATCTGATTGGTTGCTATAGGCAACATCTCCCCTTTTTAGACCCACAGCTTAGTAAATCTAGCCCTAAAATGTTTCATAGTGGGACTGTTTAAAGGAAAACCTTTTCCACCAGAAGAAGAGAAAAATTATTATTTTTTTTGTATATTTAAATATTTGCAGTAAAAATAGTTTTTTCCTGATTTTAATGCTTGTTCTAAGCTTCTGTGAAAATATGAGAATAAGAAGAGAAGGTATGTAGTTATGAAAGATCTTCATTATGTAATTTTTATGTTGAGTAATGATTGATGTGCTTTAGAAAGGGGATTTAGATTTGAGGGCTATGCAAAATTGCAAAGGAATATGTGAGACAGGTCAGAAAGGTGAGAGTAGCAAATTATTTTCTAAAGTTTTTATTTTCAAGCTATCCCATCATAGAGTTCTGACATTTTCTCACTACAGTTAGTGTGCTTATTATAAAAGGTAGGGACTGTTGCAGCTACGAGCCGTCATATCTTATGGTTAAGAAAAAAGGAGACCTACGTGAAAATATAATATTTTTTTAACCAGACTTAATGTCATTAGAGCGCACAAGTTTTGAATTTGAATATGCTACAGCATTGTATCTTTCTGTGAAAATATTTTTTTTTGCTTAATATAACTGATAAAAATGACTGATAAGTTGATGATAACTATTGTCAACATAAGACAGATACTACAGCTTTATTCAGAAAGCAGTAAGTTAATGAAGGTGAAGGTATTTGCTTCCAATACAACAAGAGGTATATATACAAGTATATCAACAAAATAGTGATGGTGAAATAGATTTTCAAGGGGTTGTGGCCAAGCAGTTATTGGCCACATATATTCACTAGGTCCCCAAGGCAGTCTTTAACTTGTTTCTACTGTAATAACGACATGTTTAAAGACAATGTCCTAAATTGTGGAAAGAAAAACAGAAAGTCCCAAGAAAAACAGAGGTTCATGGCTGAGTGGTCCAAGGTCCTCACTAAGGAGGAAGCAAGAAGTAAATCTCATCCAGCCTATTACCAGCAGTATAATGGGATTATGAAAAGTGAACCCTTTAGAGAGGGAACCAACTGCTACATCTTTAGAGGTTTTGATGCCTGGGAGGCCATATTCTTGGACAGAAACAAAACAAATGGTAAAAAAAAACAGGGCTAAAGTGTCAGACATGCATAAGGATGCTAATCAGAGCCATTTCATAAAACTTCCTTGTGCAGGTGAATCCGATGTTTGATTTCTTTACGTCCTTGTGTTAATATAGCTAGTTAATAATGGAAGACCTTATGTCTTTGGGATATGGAGGGTGAACTATTAAAAATCATGTTCATAGACACAGGTACTGCTGTGTCTGTCACAGGTAAAGCTTTGCATTCACCCCAATGTGACATACCCACTAACAATTTTGTTAGGATTTGATGGGTCTCAGTCACATGCTAAATTAAGTTTCCTGTTAATTTGTGATTCAAATTAAAGAAATGAAGGAAAAAGGTTTTTGCTATTTCTTTTGGATTAACCCAGATAATATAACTATCATTGGTGCTGATGTTCTGGGACCATTGGGACTTATGGTAGACTTTTTGAACCTTTGTCTTGATAGAAGTTCATATATATATGAATCATCCCACAGGGAAATTTAAACCTTATATTCCAACTGATGGTATATGGTCATAATTAATTAATTAAACACCCCCAAAAGGTAAGCTTACTATTCAGAGAGTTCTTGTGACAGATGGACCATGACAGTCCATTACTTAGGCCCTCTGCCAGTAGCAAAGGGAGGATTTAAGTATACATTAGTAATATTAAATTCTTTTATTAATGGGTAAAGATTGTGGAAGAAATTCTTACAAGCGGTATTCACAAAATTGGTTAGGGAGATTTTATGTAAGCAAGGTTTTACCAGTGGTGCACCACTTTCATTCTCGACCTCAAAGAGATATTAGAACATTTAATAAAAGGGATTTGGTTTGTAAAACTGAATGAGGGTTTGACATAGCTTTTACTCCACATGGAGTGTATCGAGATATAAAAATAATAAATGATTGATTAAAAGTTTTCGACAAGGTAGTTAATGAATATGTTATAGCCCTAGAAAGCATAATTAAGGAAATTAGAGCCAGCAGAGTAGTTGTAGCTCAAATATGGATGGCATTAGATTTTCTGTTGACCAGTAAAGGTGGAGTCTGTGTTTTGATTTGATAAGAATGTTCCATTGATAAAATTAAGGAAGAGGTAGACAGTTGAGAGTGGCTGACAAATGGTGGTTTTCCTGCTGGTTCAGTCCCTTTGGTGCTAGGATTATATATATAAAACCTACAGGCATATTGAAAATGTGAACATTTTTAAATAATTATTAAAAGTGTTTCTGCTTAGAGCAGAAGAGGGCGATTTTGATGAGGTGAGGGTAACAATATGAATCATACTTCAGAGGAGCTGAAATGATGCAGGAGACATATCTACAGTTCTTTTACATAGCTGCCGTTCACATTGAGTCAGAAAATGCACAATTTGGGTGTGATGGAGTTTGGGTTAAAATATTAACCATACTTCAGACATATTGCATAATTCGTGAAAATATAAATGTAAAAATGTTATTTTCGGATTTGTGATCTAGGCATGTCTTAAAAAATATTCTAATTGAGAAAGAAGGACAAATAAGAAGAGAAAATTGTGGTGTCTAATGCATTTCTTTTTGAAAGAAGTTCATGCATCCAACTTGATAATAAAGTTGCAGTGGAAGGTCATACAGGTTTTAAAGATGTAAAAACAAGAAAATAAATTTAAAAAGATATACATAATAATAATAATAATAATAATAATAATAATAATAATAATAATAATTTAAAAATATACACTTGTGGACAAAAATGTTGGCACCCTTGCAGTTTTTTCTAATAATACACCATTTCTTGCCGAAAATTGTTGACATTAAAAAATATTTTAGTATCCACAAAAAGCAGAAAAAATGATTAAGTCTTAACCTATTCCACACGGAAATCCTTACATGGGCCTGACAAAATTATTAGCAACTTAAAGAATTATTAGAAATAATTAGATTTCAAGAGGATGATTGTCCTTCACTTTGGAACTGAACTCACCTGTGGTGAAAAGTAGGTGCCTCCTAAAAGTCACTCATTAAGTGAGCATGAATAGAGAAACTGACCTGTTTTGTGTCACTGTGTGTGTACTGCAATGAACATGGAAAAAGAAAAGAAAGAAAGCCAAAGAAATGTCTGAGGAGGTTAGACAGAAGATTGTAGCCAATAATGGAGAGTCTCAATGCTACAAATCAATCTTCAGAGACCTTGATGTTCCCATTTTCACTATACATAATGTTATTAGGAATTTTAAGGCCCATGGTAATATAACCAAGTTCCCTGGAAAAACTTGATTAAAGATTATAATGCAAATTTGCTCAAATAATGGAGAAATGTTACGAATTCTACTCAGGGCCGTCTTTCCGACTGGGCATGATGGGCAGGTGCCCGGGGGCCCAGCGGGAAAAGTGGCCCTAGGCAGGACGGAAATAAAAAATCCTGTTTAAAAACAAAACAAAAAAAACTTACCCTTTGCGGTCACCTGACCGTTCAGGTCAGGTGTTCAGGTCATGTGGCGATCCGGCTCCCTCCCTGGTCCCTTCTTCCGCGCTGTGCTCGCAGTGAATGTCGGGCATGATGATGTCATAACGCTGACATTCACTGCGAGCGCAGCACAGAGGAGCGCAGCATGGAGCGAGGACTCGAAAAAAGAAGAGAAGGGAATCAGAGGGTAAGTTAAGAGGACCCTGAGTGAGCACATGTAAAAATAAAAAGTGCCATATATATATATATATATATATATATATCACTTTTTTTTTACACACATATATGGGCCCCGGTGCGCTGCTTTGCCCGGGGGCCCACAATGCTGTTAAGATGGCCCTGCGTCTACTGCTACCTTGATAATCTTTTACAACAGGAGGAGAGAGGTCTTCACCTATAGCCAGCCCCCTTTCCTGTAGATGTTGTCACTCAGATGCCCAGTACTAATTAAACAAATTAAACTAGCAGGCCCCCACCCTGCCTCCCTAGTCACCATACATGCCCACCCTCCCTTTTTTCTGTACATGCCCCCTTCCTTTTTGCTGTACATGCCTTCCCTCCCTTTTCTCCTTATATACTCTGCTCCCACACTCCCCCCATTAGAGTACATGCTACACTCCCTCCTCCCCTCATCACGGTACATGCTCCCCTCCCCCTCCCCTTATCATGGTACATGCTCGATCCCCGCCTCCCCTCACCACGGTATTTGTCCGCCTTCTCCTCCTCATCTCAGTACATTCCCCTCTCCTCATCACAGTACATGCCCCCGGTGCCCCTTTCCCATATAATTGCTCAAGTTCACTTACCGTTCCTTTGCGATGCAGCGTCTCCCAGACACTGATAGACTGGAAGCAGGCTGCACTGTGATGACATCACCACATTGTGCACCTCCTGCCTATCCGTGTCTGGGAGCCACCGCAATGCCAGACAGAAGACAGGCAGCCAGGCTAGGGGGCACAGACAGACCAGGGGGCCCAGTAAAAGTTACAGAGGTACCAAGTAGTGAAGATGTATAGAGGCTGGGAGTACATCACACCATGCGGTAAATAAACTAGAAATTATGCAAATAGTCGAGGGCAGGCAACAAGCAGAAGTAACCGAAGATAAGCCAAACGGTCAAGCGGGAAGCAAACAGAAGATATTGAGAAACAGGCAGTAGATGGGCAAGAGTTAATCAAACTGCAAAGCATACAACAAAGCAGAAGGTAATGAGGTGCAGGCACAACGCTATAACTGACTGGGAGGCGAAGCTCTCCCTGCTATTTAAAGTACTATGGGCCAATCCCCAGGACTGCTCAAGGATGTGCCCCTCTGCATCAATAACCTGCAGAGACACAGCTGACTGCACGATGGCCAGAAGAAGGTTCCATGCTTCTTATCAACCAGCCGGGACATCCAGAGTAGCAGCCAGTGAAACAGCGTCCCAAGTGTCTACCAACAGATTGAACAAAATTAATATATATATAATTAGCACAACGGCTCATAACAATTAAGCACCTCGATCAACAGATTAAAGTTGACCCTCAGACACAAGGTACAACAGTTTCAACTCACACTATCCATTACCAGCTCAAGGAAAGGAGGCCCAGGAGGACCCCACTACTGAGAATAAGCTAAATTCCTTCTAGGTAAATTCCCTGTGAAAAGGTGAGACCAAATTAGAGCTTTTTATTAAAGCACATCATCCCTATGTTTGCAGAAAGCAAAATAAAAACAGCACATTCCTACAGTCAAACATTGAGGAGGTTCAGTGATTGGGGTTCCTGTGCTGCATCTGACACTGGTTGTCTTGAATATGTTCTTGGCATCATGAAATCTGGAGATTACCATGTCATTTTGGAATGCAATGTTGAACTCGGTGTCAGAAAGCTGGGTCTCCATCAAAGGTCATGTGACAAACACACTTTAAAAAGCACCCAGGAATGGTTCAAGACAAGACACTGGACTGTTCTGAAATGACCAGCAAGCAGTCCAGATCTAAATTCCAAAGAACACCCGTGGAGAGATCTGAAAGCAGCAGTTGGGAGAAGTCACACACCCTTTAAATCTTGGAGAACTGGAGCAGTTTGCACAAGAAAAGTAGATCAAACTGCCAGTAAAAATTGCAAGAAGCTCATCCATTGCTATAGGAAATGGTTGATTGCAGTTATTTTGACTAAAGGTTGTGCTACCAAATATTAAGTCCTCGGTGTCAATACTTTTGTCAATGCCATTTTTTTTTTCATTTTCTGATTTAAAAGGATATATAGTATTAAATGAATTATAAAAAACAAAGGTTATGTATATTACCAGAGAAACAAATGTGTAGACTAAATATCGTTGTTAATTTCATCTTATGTTTAGAGGAAATTGTGATATCTTTTTATTTTTGCCCATGACTGCATAACATTTTGTTAATAATAAGTAATATTTAACATTTATTTTAAACATTTTGCTCAATGTATTAAGCGATGTTGTGCCGTTGTTCATCTGGCAGAAATGCTGAGATCATTTCTGCACATCTCTAACAAAGCTTTAGCAATGCAGAGATTAGTTTTCCTATTTAAACTTAATTAGGTGTAATGAATTTTCAGCATGCTTCAGTCTCAGCATGCTTACATTGTGCTGTATTCATAATGTCCCAAAGAAAATAGCCATTAAATAATATATTACAGCTCCATGCATGTTAATGTTTGAATATGAATAATATGCAAATAAGAGTTTTTGCAATGCATTGCTCAGATCTGCCTAATGGATGACTCCTGCGTATTATGCAATTACGAATACTGTTTTACAAAGGATAATATATTTATTATTATGTTACAATTGAAATGAATGTCTTGCAAAGAATGCATTTTCCATGGTTGACATTGTCATCTATGCTTTAAGGCTTTAACATTTTCATTATTTAAATATCTTTTCTCTATCGTTATAAAGTTTTCTCCTTCATGTAGTATCTTCCATTTCATTACTTATAATTACTGTTTGTATATATTCTTCCTTTGTCATTATATCTCTACAGCCTCTTTTCTACATATAATGGTTACCACTAAATGTCATTTATGAACAGCAAAAGGTGCAGACCGAAAATGCTCTTAATAGATGACCTAGCGCATTTCAAGGCTATGCCTATATTTGTGGTTTTGTGAATACCCTGGAAAATGCACATATTGTAATCGGTAAAAAGATACCTCAAATTCCTACCTATTTCCACTTTAGTAGCACCTGCTTCACTAATTTTAAAATGTATGTTTTTCTCAAAAAATATAGATAAATTTATGTTTTAAATTGACCATGAGAATCAGGGGACATCAGGAATTGTTACGTGTCACTTTGTGTGTTTGCGGTCGCATTGGCTGTTTTTCAGAATTGTGAAGGTTCAAGTTCAACTTTGCTTCACAACTCCACAGAGTGGCAATTAACACTGTATTTGTAAATTCTACATAAATATAAATATAGCTAGGACAAAAATGTGTTGGGTAATTTAACTATGTGGTATTGTTGGGGTTAGAAGTAGGGAATTCTATGTAGAACACTTAGGGCATCAGAGAAATGTGTGAAATTCCGTGCCCAAATGTGGAAAAAAGCAAATTTCCCACTGACTAGTTATGAAAAATGTATTGTCTTAGGTGTATACATTTTGAAGATACCCACTCACCTCTTAAAATGGGCCTATGGAAATCTTATTGCTGGTAATAGTGTTAGCTTGCCTAGGTATTTTTGCTTTGTAGATTTTTTGACCACATTTTCCTGCCATCTGCCTCGACACCTGCTTGTTACCATTAATCCTATCTGATAGAAATCCTAAACCAGCTCAAGTTTGCGCTACCCCCACCCAGAGTGCAGTCTAAATGGACCCCTGCAAGGAGTTATGGGTTTGGGTCTTGAGCGTATTTCGTGTGTGTGCATATGGAGTGAACAGCGCCAGTGAGAAAAGTAAAATCGGATAAGTCTGTTGCGTGACAGGCCAAAGTGCCATTTTGTTATAAATCTTCATCTCCTTCTTGACCATATACCCCCAATTCTGCTGTGAGTGCGGATGGGCACTTGTGTTATTTTGTTATTGAGGACATAGCTGCATGTGACAGGTGTTATGTTCGTTTGGTCACTATCAATAAATATTGTCCGCTGTGATCAATGTGGTTCCAATGCACAAAAGAGATTTAATAGCAAGATGTAACAAATAACAGTAAAATAAAATACAACCGATACATATGCAGCGCACTGGATCCAGCAAACAGTCATTCAGTCCAGAAGCCTATGGTCAAAGTAGGCTGAATGTTGGTCACAGTGCCTGGTTTATATACAGTTTGTGATACATAAAAAACAGTGGTGATGTCATAGCATTTTTCCAGTGGTTCAGTATTTAGGACAGTCCAGTACAATGCAGGTCGTAGGTCAGTTCAAACAATGCTCTTCAAGGGTGGGGGGTGTCAACTCTCCAACTGTTGCCTACGTGTCTTCCCTCAGGAGCCCCCCAAAATACTGGTTCAAACCATCTTATTAGCATTCCAAACGCAATATCATTTTGAGCATTAATCCTTTATCATCCATAACTAGCATACGCAGGGTGTGATCGCTTAGCTGATTGTAGCGGATGTCTGATGGTTAAAAGTGGATTAGTATGACACTAAACATGATACATGTCCTATATCCTGAACATTAGATATCAATAAAGTGGTTTTAGCATTATTATATTAAACTATTAAATTTGTTGCCTTTACATATAAAAGACTATGTGCTGGAACTTTATTAAGTTGAACTTTTTACAAATGTATGTGTGAGTGTAAATGTACTTAGAAGTGTTCACTAGTGTTATTGCACAATACGCCCTCCCACGCTGTAGCGTGGTTTTCGCATATTTTCACATAAAGCCAAGTAAATTGATGTTTATTGTTTTGAAACAACTTCATCCAATTACTTGACTTTCACACAAGGTATGTGTTATAATGGAAGCAGAGCAACAAAGGCAAGAGGAAAGTCATTAAATAAGTTAGTGGCAGAATTTCACACTGAAACCAACTGACTACACTTGAAATATGGAAATCAAAGGCAAATGCCTCAAAACTTTATCTCCAATCGGCTATGTTTATAGAATTTGCTATTAACAGGTGTCAATTAACAATAAGTAATAAAAGATATCGGATAAATCAAATTTTAATTGTAAGACATATTTAATTTCAGCACAAGACTTCACCACTGGGCAGGAATGGTTAGATTAGGTATTCTTGTGTTCAGTTTGATATATGTTTGATGCCTTGCTTCTATGGAAAGGAAGGTTTAACCCAGCAGTAACTCCTTTGTGGTTTTCAACTAATTCCTTGTTAGTGTTAATGTAACCATAAAATAGTTAGACAGGCCACACAGTGGGGTGAATTTATCAAACCTTCTAAAAGTAAACACGGAGGTTTTGCCCATACCAAACAATCATATTATTGCTATAATTTTCTAGAATGTACTAGATAAGAATAGACAGGGGCACCTGATAGTAGGAGGCAATCTGGCAAGACAGGGTGGAATATCTGATTTAGTCATGAAGAAAACTGAGTGCTTATTTCAAACATTATTCCATGCTATGAGTACATTTTGGGCAGCCAAGCTGCTAATACCTCAATGTCAAGAGAACGCCAATTGTGGGCAGGGGTGAGCACAGCTGTGATTTTGATGGGCCTTTTAAAAAGGATAGTAGACAGCTGCAGCAAAAAATTCCCAGATATTAAAAGAAAAGATGGCAGCAGAAAGGAGAGCAACATCAGGCACAAAGGGTGTTTGTTCCCCCTGTCCCTTAGTAATAAAAATATGACAGCTATGAGGAGGAACTAAAGCAAATGCTGCCACAGGAGGTAATCAAAGAGACACGGACAGGCCCCTGCCCCAACATCAGTCTGCTGAGTATAACAAATATTTGACCCTTAGAAACACATATAGAAATGTTTGTAATTATTAGTATTACATATACACAGGGCAGGAATGGCCATCTGGCACGTCTGGCAAATGCCTGAAGGGCCGATGGTCAGATGGGCCGGGTCCCAGGCAGTCGGTGCACGGTGAGTGCACCAACACTGACAGCCTGTCAGTGACAGGCTTCCTGGTGGCTGGCTCCTCCCCAGGAACCAGCCTACAGATCACATGTGCCGCAGGCAGCGGTGCACGAAAATAAAGCGGCCTGCGCACTATTACCAATATTACGGTAATAGTGCGTGTAATTACCGTTAATATGGTATTTTCAGTGCCGTCTTTTTGCTTGCAGCAGAAAGCAGGGTTCAAATTACCATATTAAAATGGTAGTACATTTATCGTGGCGCTTTTCTGGGGGAAATTGAATTTCCCCCATAGTGTCCTCAAGGTCTGCAAATGTATGTTTACATAAATAAGGCTGTATGTTATGTTTTGCTGAAGAGGATGGTAGAGATCCATAGGTTTCATTATCATCTGAACAATCAATATTAGCAAGCCATTTTGGGGTAATATTCTTCATTATGTTATCTTTCTCTATAAAGTAAATAATAGTCAATACAATAAAATTGATGATGGTGATCGCCTATGCAAGGACTTTAATAAGGGAGGACGGACAGGCTGACTAATGATAGTGCCAAGTGTAAAAAATACACCATGAGGTGACAATATTTGTACTGGATATTTGTATACTTAGATAGCTATAATGGTGCTATTGAGGAGTGGAGGAAAGCAGAGTGGTTTTCTTTTTTGTCGGTTAGCTATGTACCAAATGTGAACAGAACGGAATTTAATATGATGATTAGAAGATTAGAGAAGTCTGAGGCTAGGATAAGCCACAACTCACATCTCCAACCACAATCACAAATAGTAGCGTTCACAATAATTTTCTACTAGAATAATTCAGGAAGAATTAGTGCTAGAGGGACTGTAAGCTTCTTCTATAAGACAATAGACACGTGAGATTTGTTAATTCTTATTCATTGATTTATTTATGTTCCATGTACTATTTGACGCGACCGCATCGCGTGTCACGTGATGAGGCCGCCTGTGTGCCCCCCGGGCTGATACCTCCCAGCCCGCACCTGGTGGTAGTGCAGCTCTAAAACCAACATTTTAAGAATATCACTAACCCCAGCTTACAAACAACCCTGACGGATTATACAGATCATTTACAGCTTTAAATACTGGAGACCAATAACTTCATAATAATCAATATCAATTACAAGTTTATTCTGACTTATAAAGTAAAGCAAAATAGATATAACTGTATATCTCAATATCTCATTATATCAGTTAAGTTCAGTGCTAAATAACCATTATACAAATGAGCTAATCAGTTAATTCTATTCCTTAGTGTTTGCTCATATATAAAAAGAATGCCATTTCCAGATGGTTTTTGTGCAGTATATTACAGTCCTCTTTTTTTTAAGTTACCTTACCTGTTGTATGCTCCAGGCTTCCTCCTTCAGACACTGCAGGCGGTCCTCAGCAGCATATAGCTCCACCCTGCCATGTACTTGGCACTGGAACGCCAGCTCATTCATTTTTTAAAATGGGTGCCCAGTTCCTGGACAGTGCCCTCTGTAACTCTCCCCCCCCCCACGCCCCCCCACTCGTGGGTGTACGCGCGGCCGCGGGTGAGCCACCTGCTGGAGAAAAAAAAAGTACTTTTTTTTTAAAAAAAAACACTGCTTGCCCCGGCCCATTTAGCCATCGGCCAGTCTGGCCCTGCTTGCCGTTAACCTACAACAGCTGGTTTATAGTGCTCATAGAGAGAAAGAGTTGCTGCAAATCCTAATCCTGTAGACTGTGGTTGGGGATGCTGAATGCTTTGTGGTGCCAAATTCCCACGACCAATTGCCTGTGATGAAAGGAAGTCCTCCAGCACTGAGAAGCTGCAGCTCCTTCCATGGCCTATTAACTGGTATAAGTCCTTTGCGGATCCCTGTCTTGGGACACTCCCTGTTCTCTTATTTGGGAGCAAGAGAGTGATAGTTAAAAAAAATTTGCACCGAATTATTATTGAAAAATGATTATAACAGGAATATATGTTTCCATGTTAGTGTATGATTATTATTATTATTATTATTTTTATTAATATTAATAATAATGTAAAGTTAGTGCTGTCATTGTTTATTTTAAAGAATATATACCCTGTCATTTACACTCTGTAGTTACTGGATGGTGATAGCACTTTAGTGTAGTGTAGACATAGGGATCATTGAGCCATAAAGTTAATTCATTACTAATATACAGTGAAATTTTATCAAATGATAAACAGAGCAAGAATAATTTCTAGTTCATCGGTTTAAGATAAGGTAAGTAAAGAAATGTATAAATCACATTTCTAGAAGTGAAAAGGCATCTATAGCTCTGCCTCAAGCAAAAATTTGCCAGCCAACCCCTGTGTATATGCACTAGAGTAGGCGCAGCATCACAAAATGGCAAATGTGCTGCAATTTTTACTTTGTAAATGACCCTTTGTGTGTCATTGATGACTTATTTAATATAGGGATAATGATCCCTAGATTTACAGTAAATCAATTCAGCCTGTTTTCACCATGTGGAGAATGCAGCATATACCATTTGAGCACATATTCTTGTTTTAATGCGAGAATATAGAGAGAGCGACATAGGATCTCTCTCTCTCTATGTTGTATATACTATAATTTAGTTTATGTCATGGCGATTTCTGCAGTAGAGAAATGGAACACAATTATATTTTTTGATTCCTTCACAAGCCACTTCCCTGCAAAAGGTGTAAATGGAATTGCTTCTACAGCTTCCACATCTAACTATCCTTCTGTTAAATGCTCTCAAGGAACATGGCTGCATTAAATTCTCACCAATTGTTCAGGTGTTAAGCAGTGATTCTGCTTGACAGTACCTGGTTACAGCTCTGTGTGAGTGATTGCCTAGTTTCATGCCTGGGGTGATTATTGAATGCACAGCTTGAAATACAGTGCTGTTTTCTGTTTTGGTTTCTTAAAGAAGCAGCATTTTGTAAAATAAGTTCATTGCTCTTTTGGATTCCCTATCTTAGTTAATATTCCATCACCAGCTACATGAAGTGCTTCCAGCATTTTTAAGTGTTTTGACTTAATTGATTATCATATATATCCAAGTGTTGAACACATTCCAAGTGGGTGATATCATACTGTACGTGAGATAAGCTTATTTTCAGAGTACATATAGACAGGCAAGTGTAGTAGAAAGTGCAATAGTTTCGTCTGAACACAAAGAGTAATCTTTTAGGTATGATAGTTGGTATGCACTGTAAAATAATACAGTCAAGTGACAAGCAGTTTGTCAGGCTAAGGCCAGGATGCATTAAAAAATAGAAGACTTCACTAGTTTACACCATCGTTCGGTGAGCGCTCCCTAGCTTCCTGTAACGGATGGGGGAAGGGGGATTGGATCTGCTACCACTAATTACACACAGTGAGGATTTCCTGACACTCCTCGTATACAAAATAGAGAGAAAAGGTTGTGTGATGGGCGCAATTAAGGGGATAGGGTTTGGGATAACAATAGGAAAAATGGGTTTTTCTGATGGTATATGTACCACTAAACAGTGTATTTTACCAAATTGTATGTGAAATCAAAAAATGGCATAAGTCACATTTATCGTCACAACATTCCTTTACATGGCAGTGAAGAACACATCGTAATGGAATCAGTCTCTTAAGAAATATATGTATATGCAGCACATTGTGCGCAACTTATCTGATTCCCAGATCTCTACTAGTCCAGAATGTCTTTGACCTTAGTGGGTTTGCCGGTATGCATGCGTGCCGTTAAAACTCCTTACATCCTCATCGGAGCTTGTAGTGTTGATTATGCTCGTGTGTTAGAACATATGGAGTGTGCATTTAGGATCTATTCCAAGTCCAACAGAAATAAGAGCTTGTTGATAAAATATCTTAAAACGCTAGTGATGCAAATGTATAACTGGAGAAATATCACTTGTAACATATGCTAAGTATCACTTTTAACATATGCCAATTGAATAATGTGACTTGTAAAACATAGATACGATTAACATGCAATATGACTTGAAGATTGGAACCCAATCGAGCACTATAAAAAGACGGATCCCATATTGTAGTCACACCCCCTGATGAAGTCACAGCAGTGACGAAACGCGTTGGACCCAATCCAAACAGCCGACACGCCCCTTTGAACATCTTAGGATTCCCTGTATGCCCATACATACCATCAGCACGGCTGGCTCCGGGAAAAGGTATACTGACATCTGAAGGAGCACGTGAAGGGATACAAAAGGAACTCTAAAGATACCTTTTGAGGAACACGATTTCACATGAAATGTGAGTTTTGATTTTAATGTTTTAATAAACATCGATTATAACGTACTACACCATCATATGTTTTTTCTGCTCCTCCCTCTCCATATGTTCTAACACACGAGCATAATCAACACTACAAGCTCCGATGAGGATGTAAGGAGTTTTAACGGCACGCATGCATACCGGCAAACCCACTAAGGTCAAAGACATTCTGGACTAATAGAGATCTGGGAATCAGATAAGTTGCGCACAATGTGCTGCATATACATATATTTCTTAAGAGACTGATTCCATTACCATGTGTTCTTCACTGCCATGTAAAGGAATGTTGTGACGATAAATGTGACTTATGCCATTTTTTGATTTCACATACAATTTGGTAAAATACACTGTTTAGTGGTACATATACCATCAGAAAAACCCATTTTTCCTATTGTTATCCCAAACCCTATCCCCTTAATTGCGCCCATCACACAACCTTTTCTCTCCAGGATGCATTAAAGTCCAACTTTGCAAAGCTGCATTTTATGTAGTTTAACAGTAGGAAAGTGTATTAATGTCATATCCTCATTGAAAATTGCTTATCTTAAAGTTGGCATAAACAAAATCTCATGTTAGGAATTTGGCAATTAACTCAATTGTAAGATACAGGGAAAGTGAGACATGCTGGCAGCTGTAGTTCCAATTTGTAGGATCAATAATAAAGTAAAAAAAAAAAATGTTTTAATGTTTCCAGTCAAACAGCTTTGATTACTTTTTCCCAGGGCCAGGCTGTTTTGGTGGAATTGCAATAAATTTCTATATATGTAAAAGAAGAAGTTTGTTTGTAGCCGAATATCTGTGACAACCCTGCACCGATTTGTATGAAACCAATGCGAGATGGTCCAGTTGAATCACGGACAGGTTTTAAGGTGGTTAAGGACCCGGTTGGACCTCCCGTGGGTGTACACTGGCCAGAACGTTGACCCGCGGAGCCTTTTCTGAGCCTTCCACTAGATGAATTTGGATGAAAATTTCAAAAGACTTAACATTGGATCCCAAAGACTCTACTAGAGGGTGTAGGTCTCCGTTGGACCTCCCATTGGTGTACGCTGACCAGAAAATTAGGCTATGTAAGCTCAGGAAAGCCTAAATCAAAAGCTGATGCTGGAAATACTGTGATAATGTTAGCAGTCAATGAAGAAACCGTCCACAGTTAGATACAATGAAAATTTTGCATCTGAAGTAATGGTCTGCAGATTGTCATTATCAGTTAAATCATACCTCCCAAAATTTGGAGTTCCGAAAGAGGGACAAATAAGTCACGCCCCAGTCGAGCCCAATTACCACCCACGAGCCTCCTGTTTGCGCAGCTCGGCAATGCGCAGTAGCATTTTTAGGACAGGCGTCCTGCTCCACTTCCTCCTAGACCACCGGGGAAACTGGCTGCTATGGAGTTAGCACATGCGCAGTAGCGGCTTTAGGACAAGCATCCTGCCCCACTTCCTCGTAGAGCACCGGAGAAACTGGCTGCTATGGAAAGTGAGAGTGGCGCTCCGATACAGGACAAATTGTAAATCGGGCGGGACAATGGGACAATCCACTGAAATCGGGACTGTCCCGCTGGAATCGGGACACTTGGGAGGCATGATTAAATAAAAAGTACTTCGTATTTTTCATAACTCTTCTCTCGCACCTAATGCATTTCCTCACAGCAGTGACTTTGTCAGAGGCATATTACTGTGATTACTATATACTGTATATTTGCTTCAAATGTTTTCTTTCTTCAATTAGCATTGTGATTACTTCCAGTGCTGTTTAATCCAACTTTTTATCTTTATTAAAGGACCTCATCTTTGGCCTGTTATCTTTATATCATTGGTGAACTGCAATGACTTCTAATATGCTCATAATTTACAGCAGGGCATACATTAACCCACATATAAAGTCTCATTTAGAGCTAGTAGCAGGGAAATAGAGCATGTGTCACACAAATACTGGACAGCTTTATTTTAACATTGTGAGTTAGAGTTGAGCTAGGAGGCGCCCTCTTCCCAACTCTAAATCTCTCCGCACATTTAAATTAACCCACCCCTCCACCAGCACAACATAGCTTTGTCAAGGTGCAAAATTGCACCTTTTAGCTGGATTGATTCCTGCCTGTAAATGAGGCCCAGAGTGTATAGGTGTTATAACTGTTAATAACACCTATGTATTATATTTCAGATGTACTGAAGAAGATTGCTTTGGGGAAAGAATGTGCTTGGCAGAAATATTTTTAAGTAAATAATGCAACTCAAGCAGTGTGATAAAAATAAAACACAGAACAATTTCAGTTCTTAACAAGAACTATCAGGTAAATTAACATGTTGTCTTTGTTTTATTTACAAAACAATACAATAAACATATCTTTGTTCCCAGCATTTTTATCTGTACTTTCATTATAATAGTATAAATGAATATGATGCTTCTACTTTGGGGTATCCTGACAATTTCACTATCAGTGTTGCCCTAGTTATGTCAATTCTTGGCAGCTAGTGAGATGACTAATATGATAACTACATGCATCCACTAAGAACCTTTCCAATAATGTCAAATGACTTTGTAATCTTTGTACTCATTCACCATGACCCATCTCAAGTCTGGATTGAAGTTAAAACCTATTTGAAATGTGTGCTGAGGCTTCATGTTGAGGGAAGTGCTAATTAGGATGAAACTGTTGCTAGGGCTCATCCAGATCCCTTCATTTACATGCACTGTGCATGTAGCCATATGGTGTTGTGGACCACATTAGCAGTGATTATACAATGTTGCCGTCTTCTGGATCATTAGTCACTCTGCTACTGATGCTCACATTTCAAATATGACTACGCAAAGTGCCTGAGAATGGCGCAGAGTTTGACACATGGTGAATTGTGAGTGGGATAGGTGCTGTGGCATAAAAAAACACTGATTCAGAAGCCATCCGGAACAAAGAACTGTGCGTGTGATTAACAACTCATATCATTGGAGTGATGTGATTCAGCGCTTACACTTGAGTAAATCGTTCCACTTTAGTACCTATATATGCAGAAAATGTCTTATAATAAAGGTATCCAATTTATTTTAAATTAAATAATGAAACAAGTTTTCTAGAAAGATGTCCAAAACCTGACCACATATTCAAGATGTTGTGTGACAAGTTCCAAAAACATCAGTAAAATTAAATATGAATCAGACGCACCTTTTATTTTTATGAATACTAGTGTAGTGCTGCTGCTCAACTTTTTATCAGTATTCCTAAAACTGCTCCAATCCCTAAGATCCCTTATTATATCTTATTTAGTTAGTAGCATATCGTTTAACATTAGACTAGATGCACAACTCAACAATTATCCACATTAAGCTTAATCTGCAATTTCCTACTTAACTTGTTATTTTGTTCAAACCTTTTTTTTATAGTGGGATACTCAATGTTAATCACCTTACATAGTTTAGTGTCATCTGCAAATATGGACATCTTATTTTCTAGGTGGCTTATAAATTAATTAATGAAAAGAGATTGAAAAGGATATGATCCAATACCCCACTAAGAACCTTAGTCAAGTCTTACTATGTTCTGTTTATAACTATCACTACTGTGATATTAGGTATCAATCTGTCCTTTGGAACAATATTGAATACTTTTGCAAGATCCAAATATAGATAAGGAATATATCATACACAAAGTATACGATTTATTGGTTTCTGGATAAAGGGTCTGTCTGTCCTTTCATACAGGGCACCAGCATTCTGCTCCTTATTCTTCCATAGACTGCGGAAGGAGGTTATCATATCTGTGTGTGTGTGTACACAGCAAAAATAATTTACATTATTTTCTGCCTTCTTCTTCTGGACATCAGGCCTCAGAAAAAAAACATTCCTTTTGTGAATATCACATCAAATGCACTGCAGATACCCAGTTGGTAATTCACCTCCTCATCTTCATTCATTTTCTGTAATACATTTCAAAACAACATCTCTTGTATTATTTGAAATCATTTACCCAACATTGATGCCAGGCACAATTTTGGGGTGCTAAAATTGTTCCTATTTTTAAAATATATTATTTATTTAAGCCAAATGAACTCTTCTTTCTGCTTATACCCCATTCATACTGCACCAAAATCCGGGGTTTTTGCCGGGGCGAGCTCAAACGACCCGGGTCTTGGTGCAGTATGAATGGTACAAGTCAAAAATCCCGGGTCTAAAAACCAGGGTCTTCAACCCAGGATTTATCGAGGGGTAATTCCCGGGTCGGACCCGGGTTGCCTGCACTATGAATGGTGCAACCCGGGTTTTTCAACCCGGGTTGCACAGAAAACAAGATTATTGTCTGTTTGCCTGTCTCTGGAGGATTTAAAGCAGGAGAATATATAAGAAAAGAAGGGCAGTTTACAGAAATTTTATTAATGGCTATTACATACATAAATATACCATTAGGTATACATGATTGGAGATATATAGAGAAGGCATACCATCACTATTGTACTTTTTTATATATATAAATCATGCTAATAGATAGAGTATATTTCCCTTTAAAGGTTACTTGTCCTGATTAAAGTGCAGTGCTGTGTATTTATTTGGGTGTCTGATGTAGCTGATATCCCACATTACAGAGGTACAAAGTCTGGGAAATACTAGTTGTGTGAAAGGAAGCAAAGTTCAGGTTTTTCTGCCAGGATTTAAACACTGGCGCAGCATCCAGTCTTCATTTTTCAGCCAATGAAAACTGCTTTGGTGATGACTCCCACAAATTGCCAGGGCACAGACTTGTGCAGTATGAATGGGGTCAACCCGGGAAATTCCCGGGTCCGAGGTGCAGTATGAATGGTGTTTCTGAGCTGGGACGCTCCGAGCCCCTGCAAAAACCCGGCTTTACTAAACTTTATAGAACCCCAAATAGAAGAAACCTTTTTTCTAGGGCCAAAAGGTGACATATATTACCTGTATAACATTAATAAATATGAATATAGGATTGCTTGCACAGTTTAAAGCCTGAAGCTCAGCCTATTGTATTGTGTCACTAAATGTCGATGCCTAGTCTTGGTTATTTGCTTATTTAGGCTACAGTGAAGGACAGCTAACCCTCAATTATTTACAGTTTTATTATAGTTATTCTTTAACTTAAATGCTGCCTTTGCAGTACAATACTTTGATTAAATATTTTTAAGTTGTAGCTGAGCATGAGACTTATTTTTCTATTGTGATTTTGTGCCAAGACAAAGATACAGAGAAAATGAAAGAAAATGTTTTTTTTCTTGGAGGTTAAATATTTTAAGCTGCATTTAACAAGGAATCACCATTGATTAGCACCTTCTTGTCATCATTCTTCACCTTCTGCATGGTGCTGTGTCCTTAGGTTCTGAAGTAAACTGGAGAAAATCTGATCATCAGAATGCTCTCTGCAGTACAGTATTTTTTAGTCAAGTTTATCGATCCTGTAGAAGTCAGTAATGTGTCTGCTCATGTGATTAAGTGAGGGTAAGTCTGCATGTTACAGGGACAGTGTCATGATTTCAGGAGGGTTGCTACAGATTTACAAATCAACTAAATAATAATAATAATAATAGTAATAATAATAGTTGAAGGAACATAATCCCTAAACAACACAGAGTAAGGCAACTATTGTTGGTTATACCTTCTGATGTTACTAAAGGTGTTCAGCGGTGTTAATGTGGATGTTAAGCCACAACGCTTTTGTAACTTAAACAGGTTGTTGTTTATTTATAGATGATAACAACAGATGAATGCAGTTACTCACAGTTGCTTGTAGTACTGCAATATTCAGCAGTAACAACAGTTGCAGCAATCAGGAAATAGAGATTATATGCAGTACACACTTGTATATGCTAATGCACCCTTGTAGATATGCTGGTACATATGCAGACAGGTTGGTAATGCACTCAGTATCTGCACGTTCGTGCAGTATTTATATTGTGGCAGGCTCCCTACTATATTACTAGTGGGGCCTTCGGTTCACAGTTAAACCCTTTTGAGAACTTTATACAAAGTGCGCCATGCAGCTCTCTAAGCTGTGACTTGTCCCCTCACTTGTCTTAATGAAAGTGCCTTCGTGAAAAGCTGAACTTCAGGTTTCGGGTGCCGGTGCATGCGCAGTAGCGCAATCTGGACGCCGCCGTCCTGCCTCACTTCCGTTTTCCTCCTGGACCACCGGGGAATACAGTGGTTGCCATAGCAACCCAATAGGAGACGGAGATAACGCTCCTAATACTAACACCTATCAAACAGAAGCAAGAAAGTTGTTGTGTCAAATGCACCTCTATATAAGACAAAATTCATACATCAAACTTTTTTTAAACACAGGACTCCACTTATTCATGTTAGCATATGTGGGAGAGGTGCTGCATGTGGTATTGGAAACAGAAAGAGTTGAAGTGGAGTTTCACAAAGGCACTTTATATGTTATAATTGCTGTTCAGAATAAATAACCCTCACTCCTTAAAAAATGTCTTTGCTTAAACAGAACTTGCGCACTCTTTATAGATTCTATAGGACTGAAAACAGTAACAGACATGAAGATGACCAATGATGATAATATGTTATGGGCAGCTGACTGAAATTACCGGCCAATCTCACCAGGCGCGGGCTGGGAGAGGGATGGCCGGGGGGCACACAGACGGCCGCATCACTTTGCCGCATCCCCTGTCATGTGATGCGGCCGCCTGTGCGCTGGCGCGGCCGTATCTGATGTCATCAGATGCGGCCACGGGTACAAATGTGTAATATTACCCCCCGGCCCTAATAGCGGCCTGACTGAGCTGTAAATTTCACCACACACTACCATACATGGCTGCCTATCCTCGCATATCTTGCCAATTTTGCTGAATGAGTCTGAATAATGGTAAATAAGCATTGAAACTTAAAGATTTTAGGCCTGATTAATTAAAGAAAGTAATGCAAAAAAACTGATTAGCTTTGCAACTTGGCAAAACCATGTTGCATTGGATGGGGATGCAAGTTTAAAGGGTGATGGCAAATTTATAGTTGGGGTAAGACATGTTCTAGATCAGGGGTGTCCAACCTTTTAGCTTCCCTGGGCCACATTGGCAGATGACGAGTTGGTTTGGGCCGCACATAAGATACACTAACAATAACGATAGCGATAGCTGATCATCCAAAAAAACCATAGAAAACATAGTTAACATATATATATATAAAACAGAAATAGGTCCTCTGCACTCACCATGTACAGACTCGGGTGCAAGAGGGGGTTGCCCACATTGTATAGACAAGAAAACAGGGATACTCTGCACATAATTAATGCTATATCAAGTACTGTTCTATATTAAAAACAGGGAATGTTAGTTCCACATATTGCAATATATGTTTAAGCTGACCAACTCACGCCAAAGTCTTCTCATTCTGGTCAGTCCTAACATGATCAAATGCTATGCTATTTTATCTGGGCTTAAGGCTTACCTGCACACAGCTTTTAAAGGCAAGTCTTTCCCTAGCACTAGCAGCCATGGGAGACCTGGGACTCACCTGACACAAGTTGGAATTAATTAATGTAAAGAATGGGGTGCAAGAGTCATGGGACTTACATTGTATAAACAAAAACAGACATAGGTCCTCTGCACTCACCATGTACAGACTGGGGTGCAAGAGGGGGTTGCCCACATTGTATAGACAAGAAAACAGGGATACTTTGCACTCTCCAAACACATAATTAATGCTATATCAAGTACTGTTCTATATTAAAAACAGGGTAGTTTAAACATATATTGGTGAGCTTAAACATATATTGCAATATGTGGAACTAACATTCCCTGTTTTTAATATAGAACAGTACTTGATATAGCATTAATTATGTGTTTGGAGAGTGCAGAGTATCCCTGTTTTCATTATATATATATATATATATATATATATATGAGAAAAAAAGTGATTATATATATATATATATATATATATATATATATATATATATATATATAGATAGATATCACTTTTTTTTCAAATCCCCCTATACTTACCTTTCAATCGCCCTATTCAAAAAATCCTCTCTAGTTATTATACTATAATCACTTTTTGTATTATTTCGATGCAATATCATTTAAGCCAGGCATTGTATATCAGGGTGCCCTGACCAGGCCTGCGGTACCTGAAATATACACCACTGTGACCCCAAATTGTGACCTGTTTTGATAATTACACCACTATGTTAGTTAAGGGATAACAACTTATAATGGGCCAAAGAGAATAATATATAATGCCCCATTAGTAATACAAGTAGAAGTATGTAGCAGGGAGATAAGGTTCATGATGCTCCAGGACCAGGTGACTTTTATTCACTTGTCAGCGTCCCTTGAATTAATAAAAAAAATCCCCTTTAACTTACCTTTTAATCGGCTTGTTCTCCTGTCCTCTTCTCTTCTTTTCTCCAATTCTGTGCTGCTGATTGTTCTTCTCGCACGGGTGTCTCCTCTGTGCTGCGCTCCGCAATGGATGTTGGGTGTGATGACATCACGCCCGACATTCACTGCGAGCACCACACGGAGGAGACAAGGGAGGGAGCCGGACTACCAGCTGACGTGACCGCAAGGTAAGTAGTTTCTTTTCTCTTTTTTTTTTTTTTCAGGATTTTTTTTTTCCATTAAGAGCGCTGCCCCCTTGCCACAACCAAAACTCGTTCTGGGCCACATTTACAGGCGTGCTGGGCCGCTTGCGGCCCGCAGGCCGTGGGTTGGACAACCCTGTTCTAGATCAACTTTAAATTTGAGTGTACAAATAAAGCTGTCAAGTATTTGTGAGCTACATGAAAAAGCAGCCAGTATTTATCTTATGTACAAAATAATAAACTAATTTGCACACCTTGCATTGTAACATGCAAGGTGTTTTTGTCTAGGATCAAATTCACTCCTTTTTTTGCTTTACCTTTCTTAATGAATCAGGCCCTGTATGTTTTGACATTTTAAAATTTACTGTACAGAAATTAAAGGTTAAAATAAACCCCATTTAGAAATAATGTGTGCATTTACCTTTAAAATAAGTAATTTTCACCACGTGCATTGTAACAGTTTCTCCACGAGAAAACATACTAATTTTTTTGCCTTACTTTCTTTAATGAATCCGACCCTTTGTGTGGAAAAAATAGGTATTGTACTGAGAAATCCAGGACATGGGAGCCCCTTCACCCTGTCACTTATTCACCCCAAACTCACTTTGTCCCTACCTTCTTCATTGCCTAGCAATAGTTTATTTGTTTGGGTGTTTAAATGCATTGTGTCACGATCTGCCTCCTGCAGCTCCTGTTTGCCAGGAGCTATGTTGGTCTTTCTGGATACATTTAGCCTGGAGTACCACCATGCCACCAAAGGGGCCACTGTGGCTCTTGAACTGTTTCCCTTCCTGCTAAGCTAAGCCAGTTTTCTCAGGATGATTCACATCTGCCACTACTCCTTAAAAGCCAGCCTTGCCCAGCAGTTTAAGCCAGATCATCATGTCACTCAACCTGAGAGGAAGCAATCCTTTGAGTCCTGTTCCTGGTTATACTTACCTGTGTACCTGACCTTGTGGTTTTGCTGTTCATTCCACTGCTGCAGACACAGCTCATCATCTATCTGGTACCCGAGTTATACACCTGTGTGGATCTCTGTGCTTCTGCTCTCTACAGCTCATTGCTTCTCAGTGTAACCTGTTCAGCTTACTTCCACCGTTACCAGCTGTCTGCTCTTCAGTGTTTCAGCATTACCTGGCTTCTGAGTCTCACTACCTTCATAGGGGTATCCAACTCTGCAACCCAAAGGCTACTCGTCTCACCACCTTTCCAGAGGTATCAAACCCTGCAACCCGCAGGAAACTCATCTCACCACCTTCATAGAGGTATCTGACCCTGCAACCCGCAGGCTACTCATCTCACCACCTTCATAGAGGTATCCAACCCTGCAATCTGCAGGCTACTCATCTCACCACCTCTTTCAGAGGTATCCAACCCTGCAGCCTGCAGGATACTCATCTCACCACCTTCATAGAGGTATCGGTTCATAGAAGGCTTCTCTAACCTTATCTCTATTCACACTCCCTCCCGCTCACTGCGATCGTCCAACGATCGTCGCCTCTCTTCCCCTCTGATTACCTCCTCTCACGCACGTATCCAAGACTTCTCCCGCGCCGCTCCCCTCCATTGGAACAAGCTCCCCCGCTCCATCAGAACTTCCCCTAATCTGTCCTCTTTCAAACGAACATTAAAAACCCACCTTTTCCTTAAAGCCTTCCAGTCTCATGCCTAAACTCCCACCGGTCGGCTACCTCTCTTTCTCATCCCTTCTTCCCTTCTCCCCCTACCTCGACTCCGTCTCCGTTTCTCCCGTCTCTCCATCTCATCCATGTGTCTGTCTGTCTTCCCCTCCCTTTAGATTGTTTGCTCCTTTGAGCAGGGCTCTCCTACCTTCTGTTTCCATCACTTTTAACTGCGCTCTCCAGCTACTCAGCTCACCTCCTCTCAGTCCCTCTGCCCTCTGCCTCCTCTCGCTTCTCTCCGCTCCTTTCAGTGACTCTCAACCTGTCATCCGTGCCCAACCTCTTGGGCCATAGTTACCTGCCTATACTCACTTTTCCCCTCCCTCCCTCTCTTTCATGCTGTGCCTGAGCCCCCAGAGTTATAGTGCTTACTGTTACTTGTACTGTGCTGTTTCACCTTGTACTGTGACATTGTTTGTCCTTGTACGGCGCTACGGATACTTTGTGGCGCCCTATAAATAAAAATTAATATTAATAATAATAATAATAATAATCTGACCCTGCAACCCGCAGGCTACTCGTCTCACCAACTTTCCAGAGGTATCCGACCCAGCATCCTGCAGGCTACTCATCTCACCACCTTCATAGAGGAATCTGACCCTGCAACCCACAGGCTACTCGTCTCACAACCTTCATAGAGGTATCTGACCCTGCAACCCGCAGGCTACACGTCTCACCACCTTTCCAGAGGTATCCAACTCTGCAATCCGCAGGCTATTCATCTCTCCACCTCTTCCAGAGGTATCCGCCCTGCAACCCGCTGACTACTGCATCTCTCCATCACCTTACACTATTGCCTATTCCGCTGTTAAGAACTGTGGTTATATTACTGCCTTACCGGTTATTGCATCCTGAACCTGTATTACCTGTGTTTCTAATAAACCACTTTGTTCACCTACTTTCTCTCCGTGGTCTTGCCTTGGGAACCCTGACACATTGAAATTCATAGAAACACAAAACTTGTCACTCACCTCTACAACAACAAGTTAAGCAGCCTTCTAGCTATTTCTAGGTTTGGACATATCTCAGGGTCACTCATATAGAAAGCAATAGGACAGCCCCCACTGATTATAAATATTCAGAAGAGGAGAATTCTATAAATACGATTTACATACAAGAACCTTGTAATTCAAAATAAAATAAATACATGTGATCTACAAAGTCAGAACATTTCCCTGTGAATATTTTAGATAGTATTAATATTTTTCAATGTTTAAAATGTAACTTAAATTATTTAAAATAAATCAATATAATAACATTTTTACAAGCATGTTAATATTCAGGCAACACATTTAAAAAAATGATGTGTAAAACTCATGGTGTGAATAAAGCTTTACAGTTTGGCTGCTTGTTACCACCGGGCAGCAGGAAAAGAAAAATAACTTTAGTCTTGAAAACCATTTGCAAGATTTGCTACATGTGTAAACCATTTACCCACAAGAATTAACATCAGCAATCCTTCTAGGCAGCAACTGCACCCAACTTTCGTTAGTAGTTTATGAAAGGTAGAGTTTTATCAGTGCAATAACTGTTGTTATTCTGTCCAATAAAGATTTAATACAATTAATTTTACTAAGAACATTCATTGGTTGCATATTTATTGAGTAGTATATTCTCCTAAAATGGTTTTGTTGCACTATAAGTAATGCTATTTTCTGCTTTCCGGGATTCATGGTGTATCTTTTTATTAGGCTTCCAACATTTGGATTTACATAGATTTTTGAATGGAATGCTTTTGTAATCTCTTCAAGCAGTTTTCGATAAAAATAACATCCGTCATGGATTTTATAAACTGTAATAAAATCAGCTTTATTTTCCTTAGGCTAATCCTTTTTATATTTGTGTTTGGGATTTAACAGTTGGGCTGAGAATTTGATTTGAATGTTTTTTTGTTGTTATTTTTGTGTTGTGTTTACCCAGTAGTTTTAGCCTCCAGAAAATTATAAGCTACAGAATAAACTAAGCTATCGGTGAAAAGATCTGATTTGTAAATGGAATTCGTATGGCTGCTGGTCCTGCTGGTTAAACACTTTATAGATGTAAATGTTTGAGTAATGCAGCAGATTTCTCCATGTCAGGCCTCTAGTTAAGTTCTACTATATAGTATAATACAAGGTAGGCCATGTTGTCTCTACCGTTGGTAGGATTCACTTTTTTAAAGCTGAAGCAGAACAGGACAAATAAAAGGATGGATTATTTGGGGAAAAACGGGATGTAAAAAACCTGGGGGGAAATTAAGTTTGGTGTTTCATTTAGAGGTGTGTTCAGGGCCGGATTTACCACTAGGCAACCTAGGCAATTGCCTTGGGCCCAGCGGTCCCCAGAGGGCCCTCCCAGGGCCGGCGGTGTGACCAACCTTTAAAAATGGGCCGCTACTTATGGGCCAGTGTTATGTGCTTGCCCCCCTGGGCTAAAGTCTGCCAGCCAGCCCCTGAATAGGGGTATATGTTATGCTAAAAACTATAGTGCTATGGATTTTTTCATGGAGGGGGCCTCAAACCAGTATCTTGCCTAGGGCCCCATGAGGTCTAAATCTGGCTCTGAGTATGTTTGACATCACAATCTTCCTCAATTGGTTTATCCTGTCCTGCTATGATCATTCTGATGATCGGATTTGCTGCAGGTTGTTCTCTCACACTCTACTTCAGAACTAGGTACACATTGATGTCCAGAAGAGTAATGTTTATAACACAAAAGGATACTCTGACTCTTATCATATGTACCTTAAAAAGTTATTAAAAATTTACTTTTTCTATTGATAAATGTAAATCAAATGGTTAACAAGAGCATAACACTTGTTTTGCCTTAATCAATAGAGATTATGACAAGAGATGCTCAATAGTATTCTCTTAAACGCAATATGTTTATGTGTGTTTCAATGCCCTCACCTGTGAAGGGTTATGTAGAACTGTCTGAGTTCAAATCAAGAAGAATAGGCTGGAGAGCTGTGAAAACATGTCTTTACTATGTTATTATTATTATCCTAGATTTGTAAGGCACCACAGTGCTCCGCAGCACCATACAGTAGGAAAAACAGTGCATACATAAAACAGAGACATACAAGGTAGACAAAATAAATGCAGACGAAGGGTATGAGGGACCCTGCTCATTAGAGAGCTTCCATTTTAAGTGGAAGAGGGCACAGCTGAAACAAGAGGAGTAAATGTGTTTCAGAGTGGAGATTGGGATAGTTGTGAGGGTGCATTAGTGTGAATAGTGATATCAAGGAAAAGGTCACCACTAAAAAAGAGATGGATTTTCAAAGAGCGTCTAAAGAGTTGAAGGCTGTGGGAAAGTCTGATTGAGCGTGGTAGGGAATTCCATACAGAGGGAGCAGCACGGGAAGTCTTGTAGGCAGGAATGAGAGGTAGTTACCAGAGACGAGACAAGGTCTAAGTCAGAGGTAGATCTAAGAGGGCAGTAGGGGAGAGTATTTTGATATGAAATTTGAGATGTATGCAGGGGTAATGTTGTTGATGGCTTTGGAGGTAAGGGAGAGTAATTTAAATTTGTTTCTGGCAGACACAGGGAGCCAGTGCAGGGATTTGCAAAGTGGTACAGCAGCTGTGGAGTGGTGATAGAGGAAGATCAGTCTTGCAGCAGTATTTAGGATGGATTGAAGTGTGGATATATGGGTATCAGAAATGCCAGACAGCAGAAGGTTACATTAATCAAGATAGGAGATGATGAGAGAAAGGATAAAAGTTTTGGTAGCATGCTGAGTAAGAAAAGGGCGTATTCTGGCAATGTTTTTAAGGTCGAGTCTACAGGACTGGTAGAGAGTCTGGATGTGAGGAATAAAGCACAGTACAGAGTCAAGTGTGACACCAAGGCAGCGGGCTTGAAATTGTGGTGTTATTGACAGTGAGGGAAATTTGAGGGCAGGTGGTGACTCTGGCAGGAGGGAAGATAATAAGCTCTGTTTTGAATTTGTTGAGCCTTAGGTAGTGTTGGAACATACATGTGGAGATAGCAGGAAGACAGTTGGTTACACAAGATAGTACAAAAGGAAAGAGGTCAGGGGAAGAGATATAGATTTGGGGGTCATCAGCTTTGAGGTGGTATTGGAGGCCGAATGAGCAAATTAGTGCCCTAAGAGAAGAAGTACAATGAAAAAAGTAAAGGGCCAAGAACAGAGCCTTGTGGGACCCCAACAGATAGTGTGAGTGGAGGGGAAGATGTGCTAGAGGTAGAAACACTAAAGGAGTGGTTCGATAGGTAGGAAATGAACCAGGAAAGAAGTGTGTCACAAAGACCAATGGAGTGAACGATGTGTAGGAGAAGAGGCTGATCAACAGTATCAAAAGTAGGGATGTGCACCGGCGACTTTTGAGGTCTCGTGTTTTGTGTTTTGGATCCGGATTTTCGTTATTTTTGAGGTTCGGATTTGTCTCGCAAAACACTTGACGAAAGGTCTCGGTTCGGATTTAAGGTATTGGATTCGGATTTTTTTTGAAAAAAACATAAAAAGTTTAAAAATCAAGTTTTTGGGCTTATTTTCACTCCTAGGCTATTATTAACCTCAATAACATTCAATAACAAGCATTTCCACTAATTTACAGTGTATTCTGAACACCTCACAATATAGTTATTAGTCCAAAACGTTGCAAAAAGGTATCTTTCTGGACTGCGTAGAGGAGTGGGTCACCACAATATCTTAAAAACCCTGAACTTTTATGATTCGCACCAATAAATGTACCTGGACTGCGTAGAGGAGTGGGTCACCACAATATATATAATAAGAAAACCATCAACTTGTTTGATTCGCACCAATAAATGTACCTGGACTGCGTAGAGGAGTGGGTCACCACAATATATTAAAAACCCTGAACTTTTATGAATCGCACCAATAAATGTACCTGGACTGCGTAGAGGAGTGGGTCACCACAATATATATAATAAGAAAACCATCAACTTGTTTGATTCGCACCAATAAATGTACCTGGACTGCGTAGAGGAGTGGGTCACCACAATATATTAAAAACCCTGAACTTTTATGAATCGCACCAATAAATGTACCTGGACTGCGTAGAGGAGTGGGTCACCACAATATATTAAAAACCCTGAACTTTTATGAATCGCACCAATAAATGTACCTGGACTGCGTAGAGGAGTGGGTCACCACAATATCTTAAAAACCCTGAACTTTTAAGAATCGCACCAATAAATGTACCTGGACTGCGTAGAGGAGTGGGTCACCACAATATATATAATAAGAAAACCATCAACTTGTTTGATTCGCACCAATAAATGTACCTGGACTGCGTAGAGGAGTGGGTCACCACAATATCTTAAAAACCCTGAACTTTTATGAATCGCACCAATAAATGTACCTGGACTGCGTAGAGGAGTGGGTCACCACAATATATATAATAAGAAAACCATCAACTTGTTTGATTCGCACCAATAAATGTACCTGGACTGCGTAGAGGAGTGGGTCACCACAATATATTAAAAACCCTGAACTTTTATGAATCGCACCAATAAATGTACCTGGACTGCGTAGAGGAGTGGGTCACCACAATATATTAAAAACCCTGAACTTTTATGAATCGCACCAATAAATGTACCTGGACTGCGTAGAGGAGTGGGTCACCACAATATCTTAAAAACCCTGAACTTTTATGAATCGCACCAATAAATGTACCTGGACTGCGTAGAGGAGTGGGTCACCACAATATATATAATAAGAAAACCATCAACTTGTTTGATTCGCACCAATAAATGTACCTGGACTGCGTAGAGGAGTGGGTCACCACAATATATTAAAAACCCTGAACTTTTATGAATCGCACCAATAAATGTACCTGGACTGCGTAGAGGAGTGGGTCACCACAATATATTAAAAACCCTGAACTTTTATGAATCGCACCAATAAATGTACCTGGACTGCGTAGAGGAGTGGGTCACCACAATATATTAAAAACCCTGAACTTTTATGAATCGCACCAATAAATGTACCTGGACTGCGTAGAGGAGTGGGTCACCACAATATCTTAAAAACCCTGAACTTTTATGAATCGCACCAATAAATGTACCTGGACTGCGTAGAGGAGTGGGTCACCACAATATCTTAAAAACCCTGAACTTTTATGAATCGCACCAATAAATGTACCTGGACTGCGTAGAGGAGTGGGCACTGGGCACCACAATAAAATATATAAAAAACCTTCAACAGGTCTGCATTACACTACACATACGGCTGCTCCTCCATCCTCTCCATCATATACATGTTGGAGTTTTAGCGTGTGACAACCTCTTGTTTTTGATAATGTCAGTGCATTTTGAATATTTTTCAATTTGCCCCACACCACTGAATGTACTTTATCTATGATACGCATCTATCTATCTTGACTGCGTAGTGTGGTGGCCCCGGTACACAATTTGGTACCGAGGCCACAATATAATTAAAAAACCCTCCACGTGTCAGAATTCCACCAAACAAGTATCTGGACTGCGTAGTGGGGTGGCCCCGGTACCCAACTTGATACCGGGGCCACAATACCTCCTCCAAACATGCTACAGACAATTCGTCATTGAGATCCCATTAAGTATGTTAAAGACAGACAGGGTCCAAGTGTTATTAGTTGACTTTGTAAAAAAACTGTCCCTGTTGCACATAGTCATGCAATGAAGACTTACTTTTTCATTTAAAGGCACGATCTTTCAAGTGTAGTGTTTGTAAGTCTAAGTCATATTATACTTTTGGTAAAATTGGTTATTTTTGTTCCTCTTTATGTTAATTAATTAGTAATAGAATTAAAGTAGGAAATAGAATTAAATAGAATTAAAGTAGGAAATAGAGTGGTATAGAGTTGTAGTGTGGTATAGATAGAGTGGTCCACACAATATAATAATAAAACCCTCAACTGGTCTGAATTCCACCAAACAAGTATCTTGACTGCGTAGTGTGGTGGCCCCGGTACACAATTTGGTACCGAGGCCACAATATAATTAAAAAACCCTCCATGTGTCGGAATTCCACCAAACAAGTATCTGGACTGCGTAGTGGGGTGGCCCCGGTACCCAACTTGATACCGGGGCCACAATACCTCCTCCAAACATGCTACAGACAATTCGTCATTGAGATCCCATTAAGTATGTTAAAGACAGACAGGGTCCAAGTGTTATTAGTTGACTTTGTAAAAAAACTGTCCCTGTTGCACATAGTCATGCAATGAAGACTTACTTTTTCATTTAAAGGCACGATCTTTCAAGTGTAGTGTTTGTAAGTCTAAGTCATATTATACTTTTGGTAAAATTGGTTATTTTTGTTCCTCTTTATGTTAATTAATTAGTAATAGAATTAAAGTAGGAAATAGAATTAAATAGAATTAAAGTAGGAAATAGAGTGGTATATAGTTGTAGTGTGGTATAGATAGAGTGGTCCACACAATATAATAATAAAACCCTCAACTGGTCTGAATTCCACCAAACAAGTATCTTGACTGCGTAGTGTGGTGGCCCCGGTACACAATTTGGTACCGAGGCCACAATATAATTAAAAAACCCTCCACGTGTCGGAATTCCACCAAACAAGTATCTGGACTGCATAGTGGGGTGGCCCCGGTACCCAATTTGATACCGGGGCCACAATACCTCCTCAAAACATGCTCCAGACAATTCGTCATTGACAGACCCCAGACAGACAGGGTCGTAGTGTTATTGTTTGACTTTGTAAACCCAAAAAAATGTCCCTGTTGCACTTGCACATAGTCGTGCAATGAAGACTGACTTTTTCATTTAAAGGCACGATCTTTAAAGTGTCAGAAAGAGAGAGAAGACACAGGAGAGGAGAGTTGTAGCTGGGGACCTGGGGTGGAAGCTCCCAGGCTCCCCCAGCATTGCCTGGAAGTCTGAGCGTGGTGACTGAGCCAGGGCAAGGAATGTGTGCCCTGGATGAGGGGGAGAACTCCATGCCACTATAGTGAACCCAAGAGAGAGGGGGACACTGCACATGGAAGAGGCCCTGGAGTAAGGGCTGCTACAAGAGGCATGGTAGCTGTAGTGTCAGATCCTGAGGCTGAGAGTACACAGAGTGACGTGTCAGAGCACAGGAGACATTATCCCCGCAGAGGAGGGATGAGCTGCAGTTGAGAGGTCTGCTGTTGAAATAGGACATGCACACTTTAACAAACCAATCATTTCAGCGACAGGGCCTACCAAACAACTTTGACTGAAATGATTGGTTTGTTTGGGCCCCCACACCAAAAAAGCTATTCATCTCTCCCTGTACAGACTAAACAGGCTCTACTGAGGCAAGATGTCGTCCTCATCCTCAACCTCTGATTCCTCTCCCCCTACAGTGTGTACTTCCTCCTCCTCACACATTATCAATTCGTCCCCGCTGGACTCCACAACCACAGTCCCTCTGTACTGTCTGGAGGGCAGTGCTGTACTTCATTGAGGAATTGATTATTCATTTTTATAAACATCATTTTTTCAACGTTGTGAGGAAGCAACCTCCTTCGCCGCTCACTGACCAGGTTCCCCGCTGCACTAAAAACTCTTTCCAAGTACACACTGGAGGGGGGACAACTCAGGTAAAATAGAGCCAGTTTGTACAGGGGCTTCCAAACTGCCTTTTTTTCCTGCCAGTAACAATATGGACTGTCTGACATGTCTACTTGGATGGTGTCAGCAAAGTAATCATCCACAATTTTTTCTATTGTGACAGCATCCAATGCAGCGAGAGTAGACATGTCTGCAATGGTTGGCAGGTCCTTCAGTCCGGACCAGATGTTATCAGCATCCCCGCCAGTGCCTCTTTTGGGAAAACTGAGCTTTTTCCTCGCAGCCATAGATGTGGAAGAAAATGAGGGTGGAGCTGTTGGCATGTCACGGTCCTCTTCAGAGGACAATCTCCTGACCAGCAGGTCTTTGCACCGCTGTAGATTTGTGTCCGCCGGAAACAGAGACACAACATACGCTTTAAACCGAGGATCGAGCACGGTGGCCAGAATGTATTCCTCTGACTTTAAAAGAGTGACCACCCTCGGATCCTGGCAAAGCGTACGAAGGGCTACATCCACAAGAGCTACATGCTTGCTGTAATCGCAATGGCTTACCAGCTCCTCCCTCACTTTCTCCAGCTGCTTCTGCAACAGCCTGATCAGGGGAATGACCTGACTCAAGCTGGCAGTGTCGGAACTGACTTCTCGTGTGGCAAGTTCAAATGGCTGCAGAACCTTGCACAACACGGAAATCAGTCTCCACTGCGCTTGACTCAGGCGCATCCCCACTCCTTTGCCTATGTCGTAGGTGGCTGTGTAGGCCTGAATGGCCTTTTGCTGCTCCTCCATCCTCTGCAGCATATAGAGGGTGGAGTTCCAGCGCGTCACAACCTCTTGTTTGAGGTGATGGCAGGGCAGGTTCAAGCTTTTTTGATGTGCCTCTAGTCTGCGGTAGGCACTGGCTGAATGCCGAAAGTGTCCAGCAATTTTGCGGGCCACCGCAAGCATCTCCTGCACACCCCTGTCACTCTTGAGGTAATGCTGCACCACCAAATTAATGGTGTGGGCAAAACATGGGACGTGCTGGAAATTGCCCATATTTAATGCCCGCACAATGTTACTGGCATTGTCTGACACCACAAATCCCCATGAGAGTCTAAGTGGGGTAAGCCACTGGGAGATAATTTCCCTCATTTTCTCTAATATGTTGGCAGCGTTGTGCCTCTTATTAAAGCCTGTAATGCACAATGTTGCCTGCCTTTGCATGAGCAGCCATTTTGTAGATGCTGCTACTGATGCAGCTGTTGCTGTTGCTGCGGAAGGGGATGCATCTACCCAGTGGGCTGTCACAGTCATATAGTCCTTCGTTTGCCCAGAACCACTTGTCCACATGTCCGTGGTTAAGTGGACAGTGGGTACAACCGCATTTTTAAGAGCACTGAGGACACTTGATCGTACTTCTCTGTACATTTTTGGTATCGCCTGCCTAGTGAAGTGGAATCTCGAGGGGATTTGGTACCGGGGACACAATACCTCCATCAACCCTCTAAATCCCACTCCACTGATGGCGGACACCGGGCGCACGTCTAACACCAACATTGCAGTTACAGCCGCAGTTATACGCTTTGCAATAGGGTGACTACTATCGTATTTGGTGGTCATGGCAAACGACTGTTGGACGGTCAATTGTTTGGTGAAAGACTTAGCGGTCTTACGACTTCCCCTCTGGGAAGATGACCGACTAACAGCAGCAACAGCAGCAGTGGCAGTAGTAGGCGTACCGCTGCAGGATTCCTCGGATGAATCCCGTATTGAGGAGGACTCAGTCTGGCTGGTGACTTGGGCTGCAGGACTGAATCTGATGGAGATTGTGGAGGAAGTTGACGAGGAGGGTGTTGCTGGTGTGTATCCAACTGGACCACGGGATTTAGGTGTCCCTGTACCAATGAGGGTCCTAGCCCCAGTTCCTGAACTAACCACTGAACTATGAAGGTTATTCAGGTGACGTATAAGGGAGGATGTTCCTAGGTGGGCAAGATCCTTACCCCTGCTTATTTGAGCTTTACATAAGCTACATATTGCCATACATTGGTTGTCTGGATTTGGATAAAAATAACTCCAGACCGAAGAGGTGCATTTTTTGGTCTTCTGACCAGGCATGACGATGGGCTTTTTCATCCCATGGACATCAGCTGTTTCCCCCCCTGGTGCCTCATTTACAATAACCACATCACCATCCTCATCATCAAGTTCCTCCACAGCGCCAGCTACATCATCAATAGCCTCCTCCCGAGCCACCTCTTCCCGTACAGTGATGGGAAGGTCAGGCTTGACAACCACCAACACCCTTGGACTCGCCTTGGGGATTTGTGATAATTTCTCTTTAGAAGGCAGAGTTGTTTGCTGTTTTGTTGCTGACAGCATAACTCTCTTCAATTTTTTGTAGGGGGGGGGAGGAGGAGGAGGGCTAAGATCCGTGGGTGAAGCTGAACCACTAGTCATGAACACGGGCCAGGGCCTAAGCCGTTCCTTGCCACTCCGTGTCGTAAATGGCATATTGGCAACTTTACGTTTCTCCTCAGATGATTTTAAGTTTCTCTTTTTGCTACTTTTTCTTAACTTGGGCTTTTTGGATTTTACATGCCCGGTACTACGAGATTGGGCATCGGGCTTGGAAGACGACGTTGATGGCATTTCATCGTCTATGTCATGACTAGTGGCAGCAGCTTCAGCATTAGGAGGAAGTGGGTCTTGATCTTTCCCTACTTTATCCTCCAAATTTTTGGTCTCCATTATATGTAGCACAAGATACTGCAGAATGTGTGAACTTGGTAATATTGCAGTACCAATGGACTTATAATGCTGGATTGGTTTTGCAAATTTGGTTATAATTATTATATATTTTTTTTTTTTTTTTAATTTTAAATTTTTTTTTACTTTTTTTTTATTTTTTACAAACTTGGGAATAATGGGGAAATAACTATGCCCTTAGAAGCACAGAGCACAGGACACAGCACCACTGGACTGAACAGGACACGGCACAGGACCCAGCAGCACTACGGAACTCAGCAGGACAGAGCACAGGACACAGCACCACTGGACTGATACTGCAGAATGTGTAAACTTTGTAATATTGCAGTACCACTGGACTTTTACTGCTGAATGTGTGAACTTGGTAATATTGCAGTACCAATGGACTTATAATGCTGGATTGGTTTTGCAAATTTGGTTATAATTATTATATATTTTTTTTTTTTTTAAATTTTTTATTTTTTTTTACTTTTTTTTTATTTTTTACAAACTTGGGAATAATGGGGAAATAACTATGCCCTTAGAAGCACAGAGCACAGGACACAGCACCACTGGACTGAACAGGACACGGCACAGGACCCAGCAGCACTACGGAACTCAGCAGGACAGAGCACAGGACACAGCACCACTGGACTGATACTGCAGAATGTGTAAACTTTGTAATATTGCAGTACCACTGGACTTTTACTGCTGAATGTGTGAACTTGGTAATATTGCAGTACCAATGGGCTTATACTGCAGGATTGGTTGTGAAAATTTTGTGGTAATTAAAAAATATTAAAGTAGTTTTTGGTATTTTATAAAAAAAACTTTTTTTTATTTTTTTAAACACAGGGGAATATTGGGGAAATAACTATGCCCTTAGAAGCACAGAGCACAGGACACAGCACCACTGGACTGAACAGGACACAGCACAGGACCCAGCAGCACCACTGACCTCAGAAGGACAGAGCACAGCACACAGCACCACTGGACTGATACTGCAGAACACAGCACAGCACAGCACAGCACAGCACAGCACAGCACAGCACTAAACAGCACAGAACTAAACAGCACAGAACTAAACAGCACAGAACTAAACAGCACAGAACTAAACAGCACAGAGGACCACCTAACACACCCTCCCTCTACCCTGATCAATGCCCGAGTGAAGATGGCGGCGACTAGCGGGGAATTTATAGGATCCGAGTATCGCGAGATCCGACAACGGGATTATGAGTCAGAGCCTCAGTTTCACTTTTGAATTTGGCGCCAATACCCGGATCTGTCTCGGATCCGACTCGGATCCGCAACGTTCGGGTGGGCTTGGATTTCAGAAATCCGAGCGCGCTCATCCCTAATCAAAAGCAGCAGAGAGGTCCAGGAGAATGAGTATGGAGAAATTACCATTAGATTTTGCAGTAAGTAGATCATTGGTCACTTTTGTGAGAGTAGTTTCAGTGGAATGTTGGGGGGCGGAAGCCTGATTGCAAAAAGTCAAGAATAGAATGAGAGGAGAGAAAGTGAGACAGGCGTTTATACACTAATCGCTCAAGTAGTTTGGAGGCAAAGGGAGAAGAGAAATAGGGCGGTAGTTGGAGAGAGAGGCTAGATCGAGAGATGGAGTCTTTAGAATAGGTGAGATGAGCGCAAGTTTAAAGGAGGATGGAAATGTGCTGGAGGAGATAGACAGGTTGAAGAGGTGAGTTAGAGGTGGGCATGCAGTAGACGAGAGGGAGCGGAGAAGTTGGGAGGAAATAGGGTCGAATGGACAAGTTGTAAGGTGAGATGATAAAATGAGTGCAGTACTTCGAGAGAATGAATTAAGGGTGGATTGGAGGAGTGTAGGTAAAGGTGGGTAGAGTGAGTGGAGTGAGTGGAATTTGGCATGAGGAAATATCTAGTAGAATGGTGTCAATTTTGTCTTTGAATTAGGTGCAAAAACATGGGCAGTGTGGGAGGAAGGAAGAGGACGTGCAGGTGGGCAGAGAAGTGAGTTGAAGGTGGCAAAGAGGCAACGTGGGTTAGAAAATGATTTGAAGTATGTTTGAAGATTTGAACACTATGTGGTATATACTGAGAACTGAAAATAGCTGCCACGTATTTCCTGTCAGCCAGCACTTCCTGGTTGGCAAGTGGATGGCACTGATGTCACTTCCATCAAACAAATATAGCATACATCTACATCCTCCTTTTGTTTTAGAACAAAGTAACAATCAATAGATGTATGAGAGCAAGACAGTGTGACAGGTGTTGGATGTGGGAAAAGTGTGCAAGTGAAAATACACATGAAATGGTAATGCCAAAAGTTACATAACAAAGTCCTGGAATTTAGTATTAGGCCTGGAGATTCTACCAGATCTCATGATGAAGAAAGAGGGTAGTGATGTGTCCTGTGTTGAACAGGGCTCACTATTGGTCAGGGATATAGGACTGACCTGCTTTGAAATAGATGCTTCTTCAGAGGATCCATTGTTCACATTCATAGGTGTTCTGACACCCTCAGGTGGTTTTCCATGGATGAGGGTGCTGGCTCACACGCCCTTATGAGGTGACACCTGTTGCGCTCGTACAAAACACCGTCAGATTGCACCATGCAGCTGTTGGGCCTGTTGGAGGCTTCAAGCACAGTCCTGACTCTGTCAAACCAAACTGGGATCTGGATGCGGACGGTCTGCCCTGGGTACAACAGTCTCAACTGATGAGAGTTTTGTCATGATTGGCTTTGAGCCATGACCTGGACTTCTTCAGAGCACTGTGCACATCGATCTCAATGGTTGGTGTAAGCTTGGCTTTTGTGTTAGGAATTATAGTGCGAGTGCGTCTGGACAGAAGGCATTGAGAAAGAGAAGGGAGCTCATTCCTTGGGGTATTTCTCAAATTAAGGAGCACAGAGCATACTACCCTTTCTGCTAGTCCATTATATTTTGGATAGCGCAGACTGCTAGTGACATGTGAGATGCCCCATTCAATGGTGAAGGACTGGAACTCACCACTCATGAACTGCATGGCGTTGTCCGTGAGCAGCTTACATTATATATCATGGGTATAGAAGTGTCTTTTCATTTTGTTAATGACCGTGGCACTTGTCAGTTTAGGAAGATAGTCCATCTTGAACCAACCAAAATATGAGTCCACTAACACAAGCTGCTCTGCACAAAAAGATCTGCAGGAACGTTAGACCAAGGGAGGACAGGTACCTCATGGAGAGTGGGCGGTTCTTTGTCACGATAAGGCCGTAGAGTATTGCAGGGAGCACAAGCAGAGACTTCCTGCTCAATGTCAGTAGCCATAGAGGGCCAATACAATGCATCCTTAGCCAGTCGCAAGGTTGCCTCCCACCCGGGGTGCTCCTGATGGGCCTGCTGGGCATAAAATCCTTGGAGAGCATATGGAATTGCAAACCGCTGACCACGCAAGAGGATGTCTTCTGAAATGGTCAACTCGTGGTCACCAGGCAATTCCCTGGAGGAAGACGGCCGACCATGCAGGACGACATGCGACAACTGTTGGCAAAGGTCATCCCTGAGTGTAACATAATGCAGCTCTTCAACGTGCCGGGTGGAGAGGACTTCAAACTCCATAACATCCATGTCAGCATCAGGGACACCTCAGAATGACTATATATATATATATATATATATATATATATATATATATATATATATATATATATATATATATTCCATCCTAGGAGCAGGAGCTGGTCTGAATGGTACTCAGCTGCAAATGTGTCAACCTAATGAAAAAAAGTAATTATGAAAATCAATAAATTGTTCTTGTACTCAATAACTAACTTTGATATTACTTCTATAATAATTGGCACTTTATCAATATCAATGTTTTGATTTTTAAAGTAGAAATAAATAAAAGGATGTAGCTATAAATTTTGAAGTAGCAATAATATATTAAAGCAATGTGTTACTGTGTGCCTTTGGTCGCTTCACTAGGTATGCTGCCTGCTATGTATTCAGGTTCCACAACAACATTATGATATATACCAAACAAGTAAAAAATAGTACATATAAACGGCGCTCCCTTAGCACGGAGCTCATAAACTTCACCTTAGACGTTATGAGGCTTCAAAGATAAGCCTACGGAAATGTACATATGAGCGCTCCCTTATTGGTACTGGATGTACTTCCAATCAAATGTCTCACGTTGTAGCCATAGACCTACACAATTACAATCCATATGGATAAAACGCCTTATAAGAAAATATGTTGCAGAAGCTGCTTCCTGAATTCTCCTTTTGTGCCTCACAAAGAAGGTCCACATAAAACAGAATGGAAAAATCTAGTGCATTAACTTTTAATAAAATGTCTGCATGAACATGAGGTATGCCTCGTACCAGAGCATATGGACAACAAGCGCGTAACAGAATTGAAATAGGCAGTGTTACCGATGATGACCGCTAGCCGTTCTCCGCTCCTGTTGACGATCAGAACCTCCAAGATAAAACCAATGCGTTTCAACCCGATATAGGGTCTTTCTCAAGGTATAAAACATATTAAAACCAAGGTCGCTTTATATAGCGTTTCCGCCCAGCAAGTTTAAGTCTCTCCAATCAACATCCAAAGTGAGGCTTGGTTGTAATTCTAGAACCCGGAAGTGTTGTTCTGTAATTCTGAGGCTTGAATGTATTGATTCGTTACTCACAACGTTGCTTATTAACACACAAACTGCCTAATACATATAGCGGAGCCTAACTACCTATATGTGTGTGTATTAATCTCCCATTTGAATGACGTTCCTCCGGTATGGACATATAAAAACAAAAGTGCACAAAAAAACAATATTAAAATCGAAATGCAAAACACAGGTAATTCTAACCTAAAGACTTAGCGGTAATATATTAGTTAGGTATGTGCTACAATATATCTGATGAAGAGATCTTTAATAGTGAAATATGGGTTAACTTCTGATATTGAAGAAAAAGACATACTTAGTGGTGGAAACTATAATCATTCAATTAAATAGGCCTCGATCTGTAGTTGTAATCATCATATGTAAATAGAGTGTATTTTATCCTACTGGTAATAATATAGAACATTATACCTTATAGGACGATGCTGGAATAATCTAGTTATTAGGTGGATTACATATTGATTGTTTATTTTAGGTTTCTTGAAGGAGATCGATTTTAGACTAATAAGAAGCTTTGAGAGGCAGGACTTGCTCTCAATAGGAGGATAATACTGCTACTCAATGTGATCGACAGTTTCTGATTGTCATGCAATAGCTCACGTCATGATGGGGGCCCAGCTCTCAGATTATTTAAGAAATGTCAATTCAGTCTCTCGGCTTGCCACAGACTGAGCAGGCTTTAGCGAAACGCGCATCTGTGTTCTCGCTGTCTGCACCTCATTCTCATACCAATCAGGCAGCCATTATACCACGGATTATATTGCTTCAATAAACCCACATTTAGTTTGGAGTCAATATTTAGGTAGTTAGCAATACACTCCCCATTCTCTTGGGCATGATTGTAGTCTCATTGAGAATATTTGATATCGTTAAGAGAAAGCTGAAGGGATTAGTATTTTCCCTGAGTGCATTTGCTATAGAGGAGAGCATACATTATAGACTGCTTTCAATACGCAGTTTGGCTTCTAGTCTAGAACTATAGATATTAACATATAGTTAAGGTTACAACAGCAAAATATATCTCTCCCTACCTATGTCTAATTGACCTAATGTGAGCCCTTATTACTTTGGTATTAAAAGCACATAAGTCCTTCAGCAGATATAGAAGATTTATCTGGTGCAGACGGATAAATATGCACTCATTATGCACTCACACTTTGTTTTATGTTTCGCTAATTTTATATCTTATTTTAATCAATCCAATAAAAGTTACATTTTATTTTTAAGATGGTCCCAATGATTGTATACATTTGAGTTGATAGTGTATCTTATCAGCAAACTTCTTTCTCTTAATCAAAAATACAAATAATATAGCAATCCCAGACAGTGTATTCTTTTCTTGTACATGTTGCCTTTATAATTCCGAGCAAAATGTACAAACGACTCTCTTGTCAGAGTGAAAGGTGATGGTATATTGGGAGAGATACAACTGATTTGATGGCGATATCAGCCATATATTTTCCTGCATATTAAAGATATGCAGTAAACATGGATATTTTTTATGCATTAAGAAGTAACAAACTCCAGTAACAGGTCCAGCAGGTGACCGTGTTCTCATTCCGGTGTTTTGGCCATATGAAGATGTGTGCTCTCTGATTTTAAAGATGTCCTGGCAGAAATAAATAAAATAACTCCTTGTATTTTTTAAAAACTTTTTTAATAAATCTATAAAATTGCATTGTGTTTGGTCGCATAGGGAGAAAAATCAGTAGCAGAAAGAAAGAAGTAATAATGCCACTGTATAGGTCATTGGTATGGCCTCATCTAGAATACTGTGTTCAGTTCTGGAGATCATATGTCCAGAACGATATAAATACATTAGAGACTGTACAAAGAACAGCAACTAAAATGGTCATGGCCTACAGCACAAAACTTACCCAGAAAGACTAAAAGATCTTAATATGTATAGTTTGGAGCAGAGAAGGGAACGGGGGGACATGATAGAAACGTTCAAATACATCAAGGGTTTGAACAAGGTACAAAAGGGAAACATTCTTCAAAGGAAGAGAAATACTGAAGCACGAGGACATGCGCTGAAACTGGAGGGAAGTAGGTTCAAAGGAAATTTGAGGAAAAATTACATTGCAGAAAGTACTGGATAAGTGGAATAGAGGTGGTAGAGACAAATACAGAAGAGCAATTTAAACATGCTTGGGACAGATATAAGGATATCCTTACAAAGAACGAAGGATTAAATAGGGTTTGAGGTTACCATAGATAACAAAATGGACAGACTAGAATGGCCAAGTGGTTCTTATCTGCCGTTAAATTCTATGTTTCTATGGAGAGATGCTAGCACGGTGTAGAACATTAAATTATTTGGTTTGCCAGGAATATAAAAGTGGCATGTGGTTAAAAAGCACAGACTGTAAGATTAAAGTGTCTTATTTGTCTTCCACATTTTGCATGTGTGACTGTGGCCAATTTATTGCTTCATATTGTTTGTTTTTTTGCTTTTTTTTCCCACCCAGAAGGTGTGATTTGATTACCTTATCTGGTGTGCTAACCAGAACAATGCAGCACAAAAAGAGGAAGGTGAAAGCAATTGCAAGAATGACCCCTCTAGAAAAATGTCTGGACAGAATTTAATAAAATAAGACAACCTGCTTCCACCTTTAAAAAAATAAAAGGTGTATTGGTATAGAAATTGTAATTGCATACATAAATTAGATTCATTACATTTTCTATACCAATACACCTTTTATTAATTCTTCCAAGTCTTAACTAAAAGGGTTTAAAGTTCTATCCATGATCCCGTCATTCAGTATTTTATGCTCCCACTTAATAGTTAATGATTTTTAGGGGGTCTATATGTTAAACAGAAAATTGGAATCTCTTCATAATATAAAAAAAAATTCAGCCCATAGACATTGCTTTTAGGTGACAAACTAGTTTTTAAAAAAACATATAGGCAAAAGTAAATTTACACGAGTTTGTACATATTTATAATGTGACATACCTATGCCTGATAATACACATTGCAGCATCAAGCGTAGTACTCAAAATTCATTATACACTACAATTTTTTAAATTTAGAAGGTGAAAGCATGTTAACACTAAATAAAGTGTTAAAAGACCCCCTCAGCACATATGACCACTACCACCACCACCCTCCATACCCCTCTCTATTTTCTCTCAAGTTATTTAATTATCTTTTCAGCTTTTAGCTTCTTTTCTGTATTCTTCTGACTTATTCTTTTTCACTGTTCACTGCTGCCTTTTGCTTCAATATCTAACTTCTACCTTATTCCTAGTATTTCTAACTGTCCAGCCCAGCCGTTACTGTATGCACCTGAAGCTCTTCCCTGCTCCTCTGCTCCCTAGCAGTGTCATGACATCAGACACTACAGAGACAGAGGGCAGAGTTTAGAAGGCAGGAGGTGCCAGGTGCCGGGCGCCATCTTGGATGCGCCGGGCAGCTATCAGTCTGATTCTGAGGTATGTCACTGTTTGTCACAGTCTCACAGAGCCAAGTAGCGGGTGGCCGCTGCGTCTCCTAGGGACTGCGCCCTGGGTGACGGCACCGCCCACCCCTGCCTGGATAAGGCTCTGCCCCTTGATAACCCTTTTTAATTTCAATAATTTTCCACTTTTTTCTCCTCAATAACTTTTTCTCTAATTTATTTACATTGTTCTTTGATCTTCATAATGAAGCTTTGGTTATTTCAATAATTTTCCACTTTTTTCTCCTCAATAACTTTTTCTCTAAGTTAATTTACATTGTTCTTTGATCTTCATAATGAAGCTTTGGTTGGAAATACACAAACCAATTGTGGGGTATCTAACAGACAGCTGTATTTATTTTATATCAATTTAAATACTTTAATTCTATACAATTAATTAATTATGTGACCCCTGAAGGCACACTTTCATTTATTTTTTATCCTAGCAAAAGGTTTGAATACATGTATAATCAATAATTGATGGTTTTTGTAAGTAATTAAAAAAAAAGAGCTTTACAGTTGCTAATTTTTATTTGATTTTACAGAATAACTTGTGTTGACCAGTGGTAAGAATCCCTGAATAAATCTACTTTGTTTCTAAAATAAAATAGGAAAAATGGCATTAGTGGTTAATACTTTTTTTACAGTCACTGTATAGTAAACAATGAGATTTAAAGAAAAGAGAAGCAGAACTGAAGTTTCTATGTCACAAAGTTAAATGAAATATAACAAATAATAAATTTACAGTTCAAAATATATACGGTGCCAAAAACATCTACCAACATTAAAAGTGGTGGGGTTATACCCTCTTGTTGTAAGGTTCTCGAGAATGAGCTGTAGGACAGAAATAATGCTGGGAGAAAGATGTACTGGATGTTTACAGGGAACTGTGGTCATTGGAAAGTTCATCTGATCATTAGGGAAGAACGGATTCAAGCAATATTTAAGAATTCAAGTTTAAAATATTTAAAGATACAAATAAAAAAAAAAGCCTAAAATCATGTAATATAACTGAAAATAATGTAAAATTATCCAAGCTTGCTTAAAAATAGATACATTTTATTAGACAACGAAGCAGAAGGCCTGTTGGGACTACAAAGCAAAACTCCTACTACAATAATAGTTCAGCATGCAACTTTGTCAATAAGTACAGCACCTACAGCATAAGGCTGACCCATGTGACCTGAACCATCTCCAGCTTGGAGGGGTTTACAGCAGTACAATGGCGCCCAGAAGCAATAACACACAATGATCTCACGATATTCCTATTAAATCCTGTGTGTAACTGTAGTATACCCTGTGGGTACATTTAACAAAAGGAGAATTAGAATGTGTATGTCTAGCAAGCAATGAAAAACACATGCACATCAATTAAACACAAATTATAGCATTTATATTTATGAGCATTATTATATATTTGTATTTTTTTTATGTGTATATCATTATTATTGTCAATGTTATATACAATGCAATCATAACTAATAAATGTAGTTTTAGTTTTGTTTTTTATTTAAGGGCCACTAAACTATAAATATGTTTTATACCAATATGAAAAAAGTTATCTTGTAACATTCACAAATGGAGGTAAAGCGATACGGAGTTTGCTGGTGCAATATGAATAAATGATGATGAAGATAGAGGTTAGCAATCTTTTGCATTTCTATTTACAAAGAAATTTGTTTCACCAATGAAAATTGAAAAAATTCACCCAATGTTTGTTGAACTGTTAGAGCAGGGGTGGGCAAACCTGTCCTCAAGGGCCATATCCAGTTCATGTTTTTAGGATTTCTGTCTGTAGAAACAGGTGGGATAATTACTGACTAAGCCAAATAGATTAACTCAGCTGTACATGATTAAAGAAATCCTAAAAACATGAACTGGATATGGCCCTTGAGGACAGGTTTGCCCACCCCTGTGTTAGAGAGTGAGGGCCGGATACAAGTCCAAATGCAACTTGGGCATAGTTCCAACCATATTCAAATCCAAGTGTATCTCAAGATAGGTTTCAATTTGAATCTGGGTGTAAGTACGCTCTGCCTAAACAGTGCCTGCCAAGGTGTAGGTCAGACCTGGCATGCATCAGCAACAGTAAGTGGGGAATCCAAACCAATATTGGCAAAGGATTCTACCAATGTGGCAGCAGTTACATGGGGACAATATCTGAGGTTCACTGCCAGGAAATGGACTGTAATAAGCAGTAGTTTAATGTTCATTCCCATACTTCTATGTTAATACCCCTAATGCAAAGTTATTGGTTTTCATGACGAAGCAGTGAAAGAGAGTAATCAGAAAGTCCTAGTGGAAACAGCTTCCTCAACATCCCTATTCCAATGTTCATGGACACCCAGGCAGTATCATTTTGTAGAGTTTTAAGTAGAGGCATATAAAATGAATAAATGCTTTACGTAGTTCATTAGTTCCAGGCTCATGTTTTCTTGCTTATCTACTAACGTCCTGACACTTGAAACTAGCTATATGCGGATCCATATAGCAAGGAGTGAGTCTTGACAATAAAGACTGTTTTAGGAGGTGTACATGTTTTTACAAAGTGCCCTCCTTCTGTATATCTGTAAAGGAATGCTACCAGTTATTCCATAAAGCCTTCAATATGAGGTGCCTGCATCAACTGCAGCCAAGTGCATACAATATTGAATATGGAAACCTTTGTGAACTACAATTTCCATGACTTATGCTCCTCTTCTCTAAATATCATCTTCAACGGAAAACGAAGGCCACACAGTTAGAGATTTCAAAGCACCAATTTGTTTCAACAAAACCCTCCTGGACATGTGTGACATGTGGTTGTAAAAGGGGTTACTCAAAATAAAACCACCTAGCCTGTCTAAAAATGACTAAAACCCCTCACACTCACTAATAAAATCAAAACACTGCCACCGCGAGATATGGTTAAGAATCTACATAAGGGTCTTCCCAAACATGTACAGATATGGTTATACCTTTGAACAGTAATATTTCCCATCAGGAATTTAGGCAGAACTTTGAATAATGTAAGCAGTTTTTTTTTGCCAATCTTTGGTTTGATCAAGGGACCATAAACTCTGCTGATATACTCCTCCAAATGATAACAGGGGTTCAAAGAGATGAACAACATGATAAGAGATGAGAAACATTAAATTATTGTTTTCATAATTATTTTGGTAAGACTATAATCATGGCAGAGCACTTCACATCAAAAGGGTAAACAGGAAACTTGTTTAACAAATCATGGGTTTCACACCAGCATAATGATCCGTCCAATATTGGCTCATCCAATCAAATGATAATTGTTGACTCAGCAGAAAGAAAAAAGTAGCCAATGGCACATATCCAAATCCTCTGAATACCTAGTAACCAATGGAAGGGTAACTCGCCAGGAGCTACCTGCAGCTGGCCATGTACTGAATAACACTGCTGATTGGACTATAACTTTTAATAGAATGTTTTGGAGATGTGCTCCTGCACTTTCTGATTTCTGCTAATTAACTTATAACACACAGGCAATAAATAAACAGAGGGAGAACCAGAGTCCAATAATAAAATAAGAGGAGTTGCATAGTGTAGTTGTTTAATATTGAAAAATAGGGATGTTTCTAGAGATAAACTTTACAACCCAGGAAATTAGGGACAGGTTTTATTTATTTATTAGTTATTTATATAGCACCCATGTATTATGCAACACTCTACAGAGAATATTTAATCATTCACATAACTCCCTACCATATGGACTTACGCACACACACAGACATTAGGCTTAATTTTGTCAGAAGCCAATTAACCTACCAGTATGTCTTTGAAGTGTGGGAGGAAACCGCAGTACCCCACACAAACACGGGGAAAACATACACAGAAACTCTACAGAGATGACCGGGATGCTAACCACTGTGCCACAATGCTTCTCAGTTGGCAAATGTACATCTGAGGTGTTTCCAGATTCCACTAATAAAACACAGTTGTCAGTAGGTCATACTTCAGCATGAATGATGAATACAATGTACTGTATTCAAGCATACATACACTGAGATTACTCTAATACATTCTTTGCCATATTATTAGAACGTTTGTAAATTTTTATTTTAACCATCACTCATTTAATTGCTTTTTATTGCCTCAAAAAAAAAAATCATAGCTTTCCATATCTTAACATGGGAAAACACAAGATGTATTTAACTCAGAAGACTTACATACAGATTAGCATTAAAATGTCATGTATTTCTACTCTTCATTTTCATATTACTCACAAAAACAATTACATATTACTTAAGTAACCCACAGCTGAGAATATAGGTGTAAATTATTATGCTAGAAAATGACACAAACATCTATTACCAGTTATTTTGAAAAATAGGTTGTAATTTAATTTTTAACATAACAATGGAAATTACTCAGACTGCAGCACCCAGTGATATGCTTATGAAGAATCCTTAGTAAAGATGTGGAAAACATTTTTTTTTTTTTATCTCAACACATTTTAAATGCTAGTCCTTTTGTCATTTACTGCATTACTTTTCTTTTTAAAAGCCTCAACTTATTGCACTGTGTGATGAAAACATAAATATAAATATTAACTTATCTTGCTATTCTTTCAGTTAGTGACTGTTAGCTTATTTTTTTTTAACAATCTGTTTTTATTGAATAAAACTTACATAATACAATCCAACACATTTCATGGAAAGTATAGGAACATCAAAAGCATCTTTTAGCTTTAAACCTTCTGTTCTCCCATTACTCCCACTTACAGCACAACAGTGGAAGCAGAGTCAGTAAGGGGAGAGATTTAGCGAAATTGCAAAAAAAATAAAATAACTGTGCAGTATATATGGGAAATAATGTACTATGATAAGCAACTGCTCCAAACATTTGAATGAGAACAGAATATGTTAAATGTGTATCCCCCATATGATAATAAGATTATTTGCAAATCATTTTATCTGCTGCTTTCTGGTGGTGTTTTAGGGTGCCTCCCATTTGTGATATATTGTGCCTAAGTACTACATGGTGAAAAGAGTGTACATGGAAAAGTATTATAACAGAATGTATAAGGGATCTTTGATGCATTTGGAGAACAGCTATATAAAACAAACTCACAATTGCAGACAGAGGATTGACAATGGAGGCCATCATCCACTCTCTAAAAAGTAAAGCACCCATGTATATATCCTGAACAATTCTCTATTCAAGAGAATCCAGTCATTCTCTGAGCCTACACAGACAATTCTCTCAGTTGCTAATTATACGGGTATTTTTCTGTCCTTGGTGAACACAGCTCAACCAGCATTGCATGTAGGCTTTATTTAACCCTATGAAGAAAGTGCCAATAGTACACATGTGCATTTATGTGCTACTGTCCTGCGACCATGGTCCACCCTGTGTTTACTCTGGTGAGGTGTAATGTTGTCACTATCTGCAAATGGTTCAATCAGGACCTGATTAAGGGATCAGGCTGCCCTATGCTAATAGGCTCGTAATGCCTTCCAGGCCAGGATAACACACGGTGGGTAAAAACACACTCGTCTTATTTTAAAATCTGTCTTCCCTCACACCAACCGCCCCCCCCTACGCACACTAATGTTTATGTTCCTGGTCTTCACTTCGCTTTTTAAAAGGCTCACAGCAATCTTTATCAGCGCTACTGAGGGTGGATATGTGAAGCTGGCTGTCTTGCGATGTTACATCACTGTGGAGTGCCTTCGTGACCGTTTCTGAGGCACTCCACAGCTAATTGAATATGCCCCTAAGATTAAAGCTTACTCCATAACTATTTTCTTATATTTTAAAATGAATTTCAGTTTATACCTGTCCCTGTCACAATTTTGCACCCCATAAAATTTTGTGCCCTTCCAAAAGCCGCACGCCCTAGGCTGCAGCCTAGTCAGTCTACTGGATAATCAGGCCTTGGGTTCAAATAATTTTATAGCTCCGCTTTCCTCCCACACTCCAAAAACATACTAGTAGTAATTGGCTGCTATTAAATTGCCCTTAGGCTCTCTCGGTCTGTGTGTGTGTGTATGTGTATGTTAGGGAATTTAGATGTAAGCTCCAATGGGGCAGGGACTGATGTGAGTTCGCTGTACAGCGCTGCGGAATTAGTGGCGCTATATAATTAACTAGATAATGATGATGATAGCAACCTTGGCAACTACAGATACTTTGCCTAAAATAGTTGATACATTTTGGCATACTGTGAACTCTTCAGAGTACATACGCACAAGAGATTGGTTATGCAACCATCCTCTTAAGCTTTGTGCTGTGTTTATAATGTGGAGATTGAATTACCATATTTTTCCAAATAATGATCACCTGTTAGGGCTGATGGCAAGTGTCATAAACCTGTAGAACAGGTGTCACGAGCCGCGGCGGTACTCACAGCCGCCGCGGCTCGCTTCCTGCCTGCCCCAGCGTCCCGGCCGTCACCATGACGACCGGGACATCACTTCCTCCTAACTCCCGACCGTTGCTGAGGCAACGGCCGGACGCCCAGCACTGTAGCGCCGCGTCCCGGCAACAGGGGACAGCTGGGTGCGTGCGCAGGAAGATCTAATAGCCTGCTGGCTATTAGACTGTGATTTATTCATTAATCAGCTCCTGAAAGTATTTTCAGAGCTAGACTCTGATTGGCTCATCTGTACATTTAAGGCAGTGAGGTCTGCAGCCTCACTGCCGGTTATAGCGTTCTGTCCTCAGTCCTGCTGCCTGCTTGTACTATCCGTTTAGGTTCCTGCTACCTTAGATTTGACTACCCGAGTTTGACCCCTGTTTGTTATTGGACCTGTGACCCTTCTCTTCTGACCTTGACCTTTTGCCTGGAATTTGGATTTTGCTTCTCTGCCTGTGAGTTTGACCCTTCGCTTGCCCTTGGATATTGCATCTGTGCCTGTGACCTTTTGACCTTGGATTCCTCTTATACTACAATCCACCAATCACTCCACTTCTGGGAAACTCATTTAAGTCATTATACGCTACTCGACCCTTGGTCGGCCCGCAGCCCAGTCTGTCCCCACCACTAGGGGCTCCAGCGAACACCTGGACTTCTGAGTAGTTCCCGAGTTTCACTGTACTGACTTGGGAGTTCCTAACATTATAACCGGCCAGGAAGATTGGTATCATACGGCCATGGACGGAGAGGAGTCGAATCTGTCCCCAGCCCAGATTCTGGCCAACCAGATACAGGCGGTTTCCCAAGTGGTGCAGACTTTATCCCAGCGCCTGGCAGTCCAAGAAGGGACTTCCAGAGACCGGCAGCTCCAGCAAGTTCCCGCTGGTGACACACCAGAGCCTAAGATGAATTTGCTTGACCGATTCTCTGGAAGCAGGCCAGCCTTCCGTAATTTCAAAGAGAGCTGCAAGTTGTACTTTCGTCTGAAACCACGTTCCTCTGGTTCTGAACAACAGAGGGTAGGGATCATCATCTCATTACTCCAGGGTGACCCTCAGTCTTAGGCCTTCTCCTTGCCTTCCACAAGTCCAGCCTTACAGTCTGTGGATGCCTTTTTTCAAGCTCTAGGGTTATTGTACGATGACCCGGACAGGGTAGCCTCAGCTGAGGCTCATCTCCGTACGCTAAGGCAAGGACGTCGTTCAGCGGAAGAGTATTGTGCGGAATTTTGGCGATGGTCCACTGATAGGGCCTGGAACGACCCAGCATTGCGAAGTCAATTTCGCTTAGGACTTACCGAGCAGATTAAGGATTCCTTAGTCCAGTATCCGATATCCGACACGCTGGAGAACTTGATGCAACTTGTCATAAAAATTGATCGTCGGATCAGAGAGAGGAAGGCTGAACGGGAGTCCTCTGTTCCGATGGACGTTTTCACTAGCTCCGATAACTCTTTGCCCGATTCCTCTGAACCCATGCAATTGGGCGCTTACTGCTTGCCTCCGGAGGAGCGCTCCAGAAGACGCTCACTAGGCCTGTGTATGTATTGTAGTCAACCAGGCCACTTAGTTCGCTCATGTCCCAATAAGCCGGGAAACTCCAAAGCCTAAGTGCAGGTGAAGAGGTGCGCTTGGGCCTTCAGATTACCTCTTCAGAAAACTCTTTATTAGTCCCTGGACGTCTAACTTTCCGTGGGAGATCCATGGACCTGAAAGCTTTTCTTGACAGTGGTGCGGCTGGTAATTTCCTGGATATACATTTGGCTCAGACGCTTGATATTCCACATATCAAGTTAGGATCAAGCATCACCACATGTGGTTTGGATGGTAACCCCTTGCCTGGAGGAAGGATCTCGCTAGGACTCCAATGGTTCGGTTGTCTGTAGGAGTTCTCCATACAGAGGAGCTCTCCTTCTATCTTATTAGTTGTCCCTCTGCTCCTTTGATATTGGGGTATCCCTGGCTTCACAGTCATAATCCCCTTATCAACTGGAGAAGTGGAGAGATTACTCGTTGGAGTCCCGAGTGTTCCACGTCTTGCTTGACCCTGCCGCTTAGAATCTTACAGCCTAGTCCAGACTTGTTGCCGGTACCCTACCAGGACTTCTCTGATGTGTTCTGCAAAAGAAAAGCTGATTCCATTCCACCACATCGAGAGTATGACTGCGCCATTGATTTAGTCCCGGGTTCCAAGTTGCGCAAAGGGCGGTTATACTCCTTGTCCATTCCAGAGACTCAAGCCATGGAGCTATACGTGGAAGAAAACCTGAAAAAAGGATTCATACGTCCTTCTAAATCTCCCGTAGGCGCAGGTTGTTTTTTTGTGTCAAAAAAAGATAGCAGTCTTAGACCATGCATCGATTTCCGTGGACTGAATAACATCACTATTAAGAATATGTACCTGTTACCATTGATTTCGGTGTTGTTTGATCAATTAAAATCTACCACTATATTTTCGAAGATTGACCTCAGAGGGGCTTACAATCTTATTCAAATCAAGAAAGGGGATGAATGGAAGACTGCCTTCAATACCCAGTCGGGACATTATGAATATCTCGTGATGCCATTCGGGTTATGCAACGCTCCGGCGGTTTTCCAGGACCTGATCAACGACGTTTTACGAGAGTTCCTGGGTAAAACAGTAGTTGTGTATCTGGATGATATTTTAATCTACTCTGAGTCTTTACTTCAGCACCGTCAGCATGTTCGCCAAGTTCTGCTGAAATTACGGGAACATCACCTGTATGCAAAAAGGGAGAAATGTGAATTTGAGGTTGCCACCGTGTCATTCCTGGGATATATCATCTCCTCATCAGGATTTGCAATGGACCCTGCCAAAGTTCGAGCAATCCAGGATTGGGTCCTCCCTACTAATCTGAAGGCGATCCAGAGGTTCCTCGGATTCGCAAATTATTACCGTAGGTTTATTGATTCTTTTTCCTCATTAGTGGCTCCTTTCACTGCTCTCACCCGAAAGGGAGCTAACCCAGCGAAGTGGCCTTCGGAGGCATTGGCGAGTTTCTCGGCACTCAAAGCTGCTTTCATTTCTGCTCCAGTGCTGAGACATCCTGACCCGGAACTTCCGTTCATTGTAGAGGTGGACGCTTCTGATATCGGTGCTGGCGCTATCATTTCTCAAAAAGACCCAAGGAGCATAAAATTACATCCTTGTGCATTCTTTTCTAAAAAAAATGTATCTGCAGAATGTAATTATGATGTCGGCAATCGTGAATTGTTGGCCATTAAGTTGGCACTGGAGGAATGGCGACATTGGTTAGAGGGAGCTACCCATACCATCACCATCTTCACGTACCATAAAAACCTCCAATACATTCAGACCGCTAAAACTCTGAATCCTAGGCAGGCCCGCTGGGCCTTATTTTTCACCAGATTTAACTTCATTATTACATTCCGTCCAGGTTCTAAAAATACTAAGGCCGATTCCTTGTCCCGAAGTTTTTTGGCCCATCATCCTCAGTCTCCGGACCCGTTGTCTATTGTTCCTACAACTGCTGTTCATCTTGGACTCACCCAGGATCTAGGAGCAACTATCCGGCGCTTCCAGAGAATCGCTCCAGTTCAGACACCGGTCAACAAATTATTTGTCCCCGTCCATTTAAGGAAATCTGTTCTCATTGAAGGCCACAACAACTGCTCTGCTGGCCATCCGGGAATCCGTAGGACTATTGAGGTTCTTTCTCGTTGGTTGTGGTGGCCCACTCTGTCAGATGATGTGGAGAATTATGTTCAGGCTTGTCCTGAGTGTGCTAAAAACAAGACCGATAGGAACCGTCCTTCTGGGCTATTGTTACCCTTGCCGGCGCCGAGCAGGCCTTGGACCCATCTGTCGATGGATTTCATTGTTGACCTACCAGTATCCGCAGGACATAACACCATCCTGGTAGTTGTCGATCGGTTCAGTAAGATGGCACATTTTATATATTTGCCCAAGTTACCGGATGCCAGGACCCTGGCCACCTTGTTTTTGACGCATATTTTTCGTCTTCATGGGACTCCTGAAGATATAGTATCAGATCGAGGATCCCAGTTTATTGCCCGGTTTTGGAAAGCCTTTTGTAAGTCCATCGGGATCTCTATCAGTCTGTCTTCAGCATATCATCCTCAGTCGAATGGACAGACAGAGAGGACGAACCAAGCTCTGGAACAGTTTTTGCGCATTTATGTGTCTAAATTTCACGATAATTGGTCCTCTCTTTTGCCCTGGGCAGAATTTGCGTACAATAATTCTTGCCATTCCACTATTCACACGTCCCCGTTTTTCTGCAACTTCGGGTTTCACCCAAAATCCAATTCATTCTCTACTACTGTTCCCTGTGGGGATTCCGGAACACCTGCTTTTACGGCCAGGCTAAGGTCCGTCTGGAAAAAGGTGCACGCTGCACTAGGTCAAGCTTCTCGAAAATCCAAGATCTTCGCTGACCGTCACCGTATACCCTGTTCATTGAAAGTGGGGGATCACGTTTGGTTATCCACACGGAACATCAAGTTGCGGCAACCTTGTAGGAAGCTGGGGCCCCGATACATCGGACCATTTCCAATTGAGAGGAAAATTAATCCAGTGGCATTTAGATTGAAACTACTCACTTCCTTAAAAATACCTGCGACCTTTCATTGTTCACTTCTGAAGAAAGTCGCTGCTCCCAGCAAGTTTAATCGGTCTCTCTCTAACAGGCCCAGGCCTCTGATGGTGAATGGAGACCATGAATATGCTATTGAAAAAATCCTTGATTATAGGAGGGTTCAAGGTCAAGTTCAATTCCTCGTTCATTGGAAGGGTTATGGCCCTGAGGAGCGCTTTTGGATACCACAGAGATGTCTACACGCTGGAAGACTCATTAAAGAATTTTTTAGGAAGTTTCCCACTAAGCCTGGATGTCGGGGTTCCTTAACCCCTCCTCAAGGGGGGGGTACTGTCACGAGCCGCGGCGGTACTCACAGCCGCCGCGGCTCGCTTCCTGCCTGCCCCAGCTGCCCGGCCGTCACCATGATGACCGGGACGTCACTTCCTCCTAACTCCCAACCGTTGCTGAGGCAACGGCCGGACGCCCAGCACTGTAGCGCCGCGTCCCGGCAACAGGGGACAGCTGGGCGCGTGCGCAGGAAGATCTAATAGCCTGCTGCCTATTAGACTGTGATTTATTCATTAATCAGCTCCTGAAAGTATTTTCATAGCTAGACTCTGATTGGCTCATCTGTACATTTAAGGCAGTGAGGTCTGCAGCCTCACTGCCGGTTATAGCGTTCTGTCCTCAGTCCTGCTGCCTGCTTGTACTATCCGTTTAGGTTCCTGCTACCTTAGATTTGACTACCCGAGTTTGACCCCTGCTTGTTATTGGACCTTTGACCCTTCTCTTCTGACCTTGACCTTTTGCCTGGAATTCGGATTTTGCTTCTCTGCCTGTGAGTTTGACCCTTCGCTTGCCCTTGGATATTGCATCTGTGCCTGTGACCTTTTGACCTTGGATTCCTCTTATACTACAGTCCACCAATAACTCCACTTCTGGGAAACTCCTTTAAGTCAGTATACGCTACTCGACCCTCGGTCGGCCCGCAGCCCAGTCTGTCCCCACCACTAGGGGCTCCAGCGAACACCTGGCCTTCTGAGTAGTTCCCGAGTTTCACTGTACTGACTTGGGAGTTCCTAACAACAGGTCACAGAGGTTTTTGCCTATAGCTGCCACCTTTACTGTAGAGCTGAACGTGCTCACAGGTACTCGGATGACCCCAGGTCTTAAGCTCAAAGTAGTACAAGTTTATAACCCTACCGCAGCGCAGGCGAGGGCCAAGTGGAAGAATAGCAAAGTCCAAACGGGCCGAGGTAATGGGGTACAACGGGCAGCGGTGGTGTAGTCCAGGCGAAAGGTCAGGGCTGGCAGCAAACAACAAATCCAGGTAAAAGGCAGAGATCAAGGTCACAGGCAATATAGCAGAATCCAGTACACGGTCCAAGGTCATACACGGCAAGATCAATCCAAAGGCAGAGAAGAGGAACAGAGCAAGGAGCAGGTAAGTATGCACAGAGCAGGAACTATAACCAGCAGTGAGGCCCAGTCCTCACTGCCTTAAATACTATGATGGACAAATCAGAAAGGAGGACAGGGCTGACAATCAGCCTCAGGAGGCTGCTAATTAATTAGTAGCTTAGAACTAGCATAGGTCATATCACAAACCAGGAATATGTATAAATGACAAATAGAATCATGTGAGAGCTCTTCCTGGAGTTGGAGGATGTCCCTACACTGTACCATTCTATGCCACAAAGATAATAGTGCATGGTAACTAATGCACATGCTCGGCTGCTACCTCCCGTCAGGATGCGTCACGGCTCGTAACATCACCTGAAATGTGCACTCAGTAAACACAGATGTTTTTTCCAAGCAACGAACATATCAACAGACTAAGCAGTGTTTAAGACCAGGGATGACTCTGCCAAAAGTGTCAGCACTGTCATGCAAGCTTGATGACAGTGCTGAGGACACTTTTGGCAGAGTCATCCCTAGTTAGTCTATTGCCTGAAGTTATAACTTTCAGGGCCACACTAGAATCCTTTCACACAATCTGGCCCCTTACCAAAACCAACTTACCTCTGGCAGCCAATAGTTATCATTGCTTTCCAGTTTGTACTTTTGTAAGAAGCACAACATAATTATTAATGTTATTTGTCAGGAAAATTTATAAATGTTTTCACAAATAGGTATGTATGAACTTTACTAAGGTCAAGTGACCATGCTAGTGTCATCTTTAGCAGGCTACTTTACTTTTAAGGCTAATTGTGGTTATTGATACTTGGTTGCCCCAAGGCCTTATGCACAAGACAGATGTATTTATAATTAAGAATAATAGAGAACTGGACAAATTTGACTGTTATATTTATACTAGCAATAATGCACCTGACATGGCTACCTGGAGGTGACTTGGTGGTTTCCAGTGGCTTAGGGCCAGAGAATAAGAGCCATTGAGTAATCAGTCAAAATCCATAAAAAACAGGGAATCAGAGACCGAGAGTTTGTCAGCCAAAGCCAAGGACTCGAATAAGATCCAAAGAGACGTATGTTCTGGCTTATTTCTGACTACCTGCTTTACCAACTCAGCTTACATTTGATTACCCACTTGTGTGTCAGTCAAGCTTGCTATGAACTGCCTATTGTGTGCCAACCTGTCTTACATCTGAATAACTGGTTTATATTTGAGAAACCTTAAGCTGCTTAAGTTGCTTTCTGTATACTATATATGTTTATATTTAGTTCTTCTGGCTATTGTACCAGATCACATTCATATTTAGTTTGGGATCATTGATCCTTATGGTGACCGCAAGGGTCATTCACAGAGTGGGGCAATGCAGGGTGAAAGCTCAACAGAGCATAGACACAGCTTACAGTATTTTTCATTTAGGTTTTGTCAAACAGCCACCCTGATTCGCCCTGTGTGGCCCTGTGAATGGATATTGCAGTCACTATAGGATCAATTATACTTTTTTACAGTTTAGTTTGAGCAACATTGAGCTGAAGCAGAGGGGACCATCCAAGTGCATGCCCCCTACTGGCACCAATGATGTAACATAGAACCATTTTGTCAGGACCCAAGCTTGTTCAGTCCCTGATTTACCCTGCTTTCTGTCCACAAGTCTTATGCGTATCTGGAACCAGCTAAAGCTATTTTCTGGACTTGCTATTACTTGTGTCCACAGACTCACCTTCTGTACATAAAGGTATAGTACATCTTTTCTCACTAAGACTGTCCTAGCCATTGGAATCCACCAATCAGTATTTTCCATTAAATACCATAATTATTTACAGATTTCGCTAGCAGCTTCTCATTTTAATGTGTGCTTTATGACAGGAACAGTGGTGAGAAATGTGATGTTAAAACACTAATTATGCCCATGAATATATATAATTTCTTTTATTTATTGTTTTCTGTTTAACTTTGCTAATTGACCTTCCTTGAATTACTGATATTACCATCCATGAAATCCTCCCTTTAACTCTACCTCCCTTGTATGGTTTACATTCAGACTTGTCACTGTCATTGAATTACTTTATTATCATACTATATTCTTGGATAACAAAAGCTTTGTCCTTTGTGCTGCAGTGATAGTGAGGTGTTTAAATTTGTGACACAAATCTTTGTCATTTCTGGGCAAGCAATTTCAAGTCCAATTATTTCAGTTAAGCTCTTGGAGGTACTAAAAAGATATTACTTTCCCATGTCATAATTCTAATTCTGTGTTCATGTTTCTGCAGATGATGAAGTTAGATCAAATGTCATTAAATGAGAAAAAAACAGGTAGCAGTGAGGTACTCACATAATCACTGTATGATGGTGTCTAAATAAAATTTCACTTCCAGCTGATTTAAGTAATGCGAGAGATTAAAAAATATATATATATATGGCAGCAATGTAAGAAGTTCCCCCAGAGAAATGCCTGCTAGAGTAACTATGAATATTATGCAAAATTATGCAACTGATTCCAGATTTTGATTCTCACTGCGGGTTGAAAAAGTTAAAAATTATTTTGACATATAATAAGAGGTGTGGTGTTTTACATTGCATTGATTATCTGCAAATGATCCCTTAAATCCACAAATCTAAAAACTGACAAATATTTTAGCACTATTTAATTTTAATAGATTAGTAATGCAATTCTTCATCATTAAAGGCCACCTTACAATAGAGCATCTACTTCCTCAGGCACAGTTGGTTTGATTAAGATATGGCGAGGGTTGTCAGGTACGTTTGCACGTTGTAACAATATTTATAGAAATTTTGTTATATTCAATAGAAATAAGGACACTGCAGGTGTAATATGATTACGTTTTGTCATTTTTACCACCTACAATTTTGTTTCATTTTGTCCCATGTAGTTTTAGTTTTAGGAATCTTAATTTGTTCTCCTCATGTATTACAATTCTATTACACTATTCACATTTTTATCAACATAAAAGAGTAATTATAAGGATTCCGTGCTAACTTTGATATTACTTCTAAAATAATTGGCACTTTATCACTATCAATGTTTTGATTATTAAACTATACATAAATAAAAGGATTTAGCTATAATTTTTGAAGTAGCGATAATATATTAGTTAGGTATATTCAACAATATATCTGATGAAGAGATCTTTATTAGTGACATATGGGTTAACTTCTGATATTGAAGATAGGGAAATACTTAGAGGTGGAAACTATAATCATTCAATTAAATAGGTCTAAGAAATACTGTTTTTGTAATCAACATCATATATAAATAGAGTGTATTCTATCCTACTGGTAATAAGTAATATAAAACATTATACATTATAGGACGATGCTGGAATAATCCATTTATTAGTAGGATTACATAATTATTGTTTATTTTGTGTTTCTTGAATGAAATCGATATTAGACCAATAAGAAACTTTGAGAGGCGTGACTTACTATTACTACTTACTCGCTCTCAAAAGTGTTTCTGAATGGCAGACAAAAGCTAACGTCACGATGGGGATGCGGCCCTCAGACTATTTAAGAGATGTCAATTCAGTCTCTCGGCTTGCCATAGACTAAGCAGACTTTAGCGAAACGCACATCGGCGTTCGCGCTGTCTGCACCTCAATCTCATACCAAACAGGCAGCCATTACACCACAGATTATATTGCTCCAATAAACCCAGATTTAGTTTGGAATTAATATTTAGGTAGTTAGCAATACACTCCCCATACTTTTGGGCATGACTGTAGAATATTTTATATTGTTAAGAGAAAGCTGAAGGGATTAATATTTTCCCTGAGTGCATTTGCTATAGAGGAAAGGATACATTATAGACTGCTTTCAAATATACATGGTTTTGCTACTAGACCTATAGATATTAACATATCTCTCCCTATCTATGTCTAATTGGCTTAATGTGAGCCCTTATTACTTTGGTATTAAAAGCGCATAAGTCCTTTAGAAGATATAGAAGATTTATCTGGTGCAGACAGCAGTTTTATTTTCACCATTGTTTATGCACTCACACTTTGTTTTATATTTCGCTAATTTTATATCTTATTGTAATCAATCCAATAAAAGTTACATTTTATTTTTAAGATGATCCCAATGATTGTATACATTTGAAGTTGATAGTGCATCTTATCAGCAAACTTCTTTCTTCTCTCTTCCATTATAATCAAGTTTAAGATTGCATCCTGTTTAACAAATATTTAATTGTGTATTTAAATACAGGTTATAAATAACACAGAAAAGACATTATCTCTTTGTAACTACGTATAGTAAGGAACTCAGCTCCTTGCAATTAGTGTGACAGTATCCTGTTTTAATTTTTATTTTTTTCTACTATTTTTGACTTAAGCCAATTATTTTGGGAACACCTCTCTAGAACGGCTTACATCTGTGTCTCAGACCATGACCAGGTACAACAACTAGAGAAGGAGAATCACGCCAACCTGATCTGTCTCACAGCACCGTGGACGGAACAGTCTTTTCATTTGCACCCCATAACTGAGAGAGGGATGGTAAGACCAATTTTTATACAGAACACAGAATTACACCAAGAAAGGGTTTATTGTGTGTGTATTCATGCATTTGGCTTACCATGCATTTGCAAATGTGTATAACTGAGATTTGTGCATTTTTTTTATGTAAAAGTAGAAAGGCAGCTCTTTTACTGGTTCACAGTAGTGTTGCTGGGAGAGGATTTCCCTGTATATTTCCTTTCTGGACAACCACCCCTCCAATCACCTGCTGTGAGCATATAAATTAATTGAGCAACTTTCATTTCTGTATTGTTGTTTGAGAGGCATGTCTGATATCAGTAGCTAATGGGAAGTGCTGTTCCTCTATTGTCATTTGGAGGCTCTTGGGGTACCTCTTGGTAAGTTAGCTCTAAAAACACATAAAGGTATGATCCAGTATGTAGGGAAGCGCCGTGACGGGGTGGATGGCTTATCATGCATTTGCAAATCTTTTAAAATTCCATTTGTACATAAAAACTTTCTATGTACAAATGGAAGGCAGCTCTTTCACTGGCAGCAGTGTTGCTGGTGGCTTTTCTCTCTGTATCTCTCTCTCAATCAATAATATATATATATATATTCCATAGACGACAAAAAACCTTATGGTTTAACATGTCCAATTAAGGTTCCTTATACACAATTTACAATGTAAGAAAACGATTGAAACTCTTCAACTCAAACTGCAAAAAGAAATGAAATTACGACGATTAAGGTAGAAACCTTAATGGACGTGTTCCTTGCACAATACAGACATGGTATGCCATCACATCCTGTGTCTGCAGACAGTGGTAGGGTCTGTCTGTCTGTTGTGGCAGACAGTGGTGGGGTACAGAATATATGTATGTATATGTTCTGGCAGGAAGTGATGGGGTGCAGAATGTATGTTCTTGCAGGCAGCAATGTGGTGCAGTATGTATGTAAGTATGTTTTGGCAAGCAGTGATGGGTGCAGCATGTACGTATGTGCATTTTGGCAGTCTGTGATGGGGTGCAGCATGTATGTATGTTCGTTTTGGCAGGCTGTGATAGGGTGCAGTATGTATATTGTGACAGACAGTGGTGGGGTGCAGTATGCATGCATGTTCTGGCAGTCAGAAATGTGGTACAGTATGTACTTATGCTTATGTGCTTCCCACCAGCACGTGCAGTACTGTAATCACCTCCCCAGTCCTTAAACTTGAATCCTTGTTAATGCTGGACACCAGTGAAAGCAGACAGACTTTTACAGAGACTCTGACAGAAAAGCCATGAGTAAACCAATGAGTAAAATACAGCCCACAGCAGACAATGAGAAGTGGGTGTGTATAGATTATCTGCAGCTTCTCTCCAGTACATGTCACTTGTAAAGAGGGACATGTCAGATGCTAATGTCCAGATACCTCACATCTACTCCCCGCTGTGATTACCACTGAGTGTGATCAGTACAAGTACCACAAAGCACTTTTGAATAAATTAACTGATGTCACTGAGGGGCGGGAGGTTTATAATGGATTCACTAACAGCTGTCTCAGGGAGAGATTAAACTCTCAATTGAGAGCAGTGCCTGGGCTAATAGTACTACAGGGTGCCCCTCCCATAATCCCAAAACACTAACCAGCCCCCATGTGGCTAGAAAATGTGGGTAATTTATTCAGCTCAGAGATGAAAATCCCTTTACCAGAGACTCAGCCATGTTTGTGCTCTCAAGTGAAGCCAGTCTGAGTACACCCAGCACAAATCTCTAACTGACATGTGCAACATTATGAAATCCAATATCTTTAAAATGGGGCATATTTTACCAAATTGTAAAAAAAACTATAACTTTCTCAAAATTTTCTAAGCCATCAAAGGCACTCCTCAGCCCTAATAGCTTTTTATTCTTTTTTTCTGAAATTTGGCATGCGGCACCTGTGGACAGTTCTCCATTCGCATTTCAGCTAAATAGCTTTAATACTTTTGAAAATGTAGACCCTCAAACACCATCCCCCCCTCTCACAGATTTCCAATGGCAGAATGTCATTTTTTAGATGTAACCTGTGCCCTTGTAATATATATATATATATATATATATATATATATATATATATATATATAAAAATATTGTGTAGAGTGTATGGGTGTTCTTCGATACAATTTTTTTCACCTAATCCTGAAGGAACATTACCATTCTCAGTGAGATTCACAGCTGGCTTATTATTGGAGCAACGTTGGGCTGTTCAGCTTTCAGGAATATCAGTGAGACACATAGAAGGTTAAGCACTTTGTCTGCGGTTATCACGACCAGTGTTGCAGTCCACTGTGCTGTCAACTGTACCCTTATCATAGAGGGTTCTCTTTATAGCTTCATACCTTCTGCCACTGTCTTTATTTAATTTGTAATCACCATGATGGGTGCAGAGGATTGTATGGTACTACATCACACACTAAATTCAAATTTATGTTTTAGTAATAAACAATTCCCCCCAAAGGAGCCACCTGGTGCAGAATTCTGTAAGCTGAGGAGAGGTAGAGAAGAGGAAGCTCGTAAGCTTTCCCATCATTTTCAGAACTGGCTCACAAAGTCAGCCAGCAATGCAGGAAGCTCTAGAATGGAGCTAGCACCTCTGGAGATTTCTCATTCTGAGCCGGAGAGTCGGCAAGAACTTCATGCCGGCACTGGAACTGCTGACGTGGACCGTAATTTAGAAATTGAGACTGACAGTACAACTAATGAAATTTTGGGCCTTATGTTTAAAGATCCACATTTTTGACCTATCATAACAGATAAATGAGAGGTGCTGTTTAGTGAAACATGGACCAGAGCAACAGAAATATTCAAATTTCACTCTCTCAACCACTAGTGACGGGAGAGGATTAAGTCATGATTGGTTAATTAAAACGCTACCAAAAGGAAAAGCAGTATAGAGAACCTGGCGCATGTACTCTGAAATGCAGAGAGCTATATTTTGTTTTCCCTGTATGCTTTTTGGAAATAATTCATTCCAAGCACTGCAAGCCCACAGAAAAGGCTTCTCTGATTGGAGGTATTTAAACCCCAGGATTGGAGAATACGAAGGGGCATATTCAATTGTTGGTGAGTTTGAAATGTCCCCGCCGCGAGAAAAAAAAATAAAAATCCTGCGCTCATTTTAAAAAAAACTTGCGCAATTCCATTCCAAATCTTGCAAACACCACCTGGCGCTCTAACTATTGTCCTTAGCGAGTTTTAGTAAGAGGAATGCAGCTGATCTTGTTTTTGTTTTATCTTCAAGCCAAGTAATCGTGGATCTTACAAATATGGTCTGCAAGCAAGAATGGCCCCCCCTGGCCAGAAGAATTGAAGATTTGTCAAGCTGGCTCAGTACAAATATTTGGGGACAGTGGGCAAGCCGGACATTTTGGAAGGTACAAATATTTGGGGACAGTGGGTAAGCCGGACATTTTGGAAGGTATAAATATTTTAGTGGGCCATTGTTTACATCCGTTTGGGGTGCTAAAGCTTCAGACAACAGAGGATTTCTTCAACGGTAGGGCAGCACGGTGGCCTAGTGGTTAGCACTACTGCCTCACAGCACTGGGGTTATGAGTTCGATTCCCGACCATGGCCTTATCTGTGTGGAGTTTGTATGTTCTCCCCGTGTTTGCGTGGGTTTCCTCCGGGTGCTCCGGTTTCCTCCCACACTCCAAAAAACATACTGGTAGGTTAATTGGCTGCTATCAAAATTGACCCTAGTCTCTCCCTGTCTGTCTCCCTCCCTGTCTGTTTGTCTCCCTCTCTGTCTGTATGTGTCTGTGTGTGTCTACATTAGAGAATTTAGACTGTAAGCTCCAATGGGGCAGGGACTGATGTGAATGAGTTCTCTGTACAGCGCTGCGGAATTAGTGGCGCTATATAAATAAATGATGATGATGATGATGAACGGTGAGTATTTTGGGAATTTTTTATTTTTTATAAAAATCTATGGTTTTCATGAGGGTGTTTACTGTTTTTTTGTGGATTTATTATTTTTAATAAAGATTTGTGCTTGGAATAAGGGTATTGTGATTTTATTAAACATTTTGATTTGTGGAACTACAGGTCCCAGCCAGCCATGGGTGTCAGGGCATGTTGACACTTGTGGTTATTCAAGTGCCAACATGCCCTGGCTGCCGTGGGTACGCTGGTGCTTGTAGTTATACAAGTAGCAGCATGCCCACAGTATTTAGGCCAACATGGCTGGCTGGAACCTGTAGTTCCACAAAACAAAATGGTGTCTGTTTGTTATTTTCAAAATAAATCGCCGTTTATTACCCTACTACCCACAGCCCACGGGGGTAGGAAGAGCCCTAGTGCTATCAGCACTGGGCTCGGTGTCCCTACGGGGGGGGGGGGGGGCGCTGTTTTTTTTCAGCGGACCCCACTCCACCCCACTCCAGCGCTGAACAGTCTGGGGTTGGTTAGTCATTATGGCAGGGGGACCCCTGCTGCGTATCCCACTGCTATAGTGCCGCCAACCCCGGCTGGTTCAGTGAAAATAGGGGGGACCCCACGCAAAATTTTTCCCCCGTTTGCCAGTACTAGGGTTAAGACTAAATAGAGGGGGGACCACACACTTTTTTTTTTTATAAAACAAAAAAATTAAAAATCTATTTTTGACAATTTTGATAGCTGCCTATGGTCAGGCAGGCAGAAAAAAACCAAAAAAAAACTAAACCACTGATGATAGTTTTCAAAAGGGAAATTGCTAAACTTTATAATATTTTTTTTTAATAGATTTTTATTGTAATTTTAATCCTTTGTAATTGCAATGTTATGTTAATGAACCTATGTAACTATTTTTTCTGTTTAAAACCTTTTTTTATGACTTTTAAATAACTTTTTTTTTTTTTTTGAGCACACCAAGGAGGTGCGATATGAAACAGCAGCTTTGCCTGTTTCACCCTCAGCATTAAAAAACAATTGAATTGCTTTTAACGCTGAGGGTTTGCATCCACCCTATACTTTTGTATAGAGAAACGTCTGGAGCGCGAGTAGACCGTTTCGTAAAAAAAAAAAAAAAGATTTGATTTGCGGGAGAAGTTTCCACGCTCGAAAATGAGAAAAAAAAAAAAAAGACTTACCGCGCTCGAAATACACTACTCGCCGACAATTGAATATGCCCCGAAGACTCACTTGAGCATGTCCAAAATTATTTAAGTTGGAGGTCTTTAGAGATGCATTTAAAAACTTGGTCATGAAATGGACCATGAACTCTAAACCGCTATAGCTTTGGAAAAGGGGAAGTGGCGCACTGTTTTAAAAATAATTCTTGATGCAATTATTTTCTGTGTCAAAATCTCGCTCTGCGGGGGGCATCCCATCTCAGGGATATTTCTTAATTTGCTTTAATTGATTAGCCATTACAATTCTGAGTTAGCTGGTCCTATTAAAAAGCATTAGAAAGGCAGCATTTCCTATTTTTCCGCAGTCACTCAAAATGAATTTATTAACCTTCTTGGTAAAACTGGGAGAGAAGAATTAATTAACAGAATGAAAGAAGCAAAATACTATTCCATTATCTGTGACGGCAGCCCGGCCACCTCACACAAGGAACAGCTCTGTGAAATGATCAGATATGTTAGAATTGCTGATGGACAATGCAGTATTGAAGAGAGCTTTATAGACTTTATTGAAACCACTGAAAAAAGGAGGTAGTGATCTTGCTGCGGAAATAGAAGAGAAGCTTTGCAAGGATAGATTAGATACTGATAATAGTCGTGGACAGGGTTATGACAATGGAGCATATATGAATATATAATGATGTGCAGGCAAATCTAAAAACAATCTGGCTAGATTTGTTGAATGGGCTGCATATTCGCTTAGTTTAGTATGAGTGTATGCAGTCAGTTGTTCGGTTAATATGGTGTCATTTTTTGGAACTATTCAGAGATTGTTTAATTGTTTTGTTAGTTCAACACGCAGATGGGAAAGCTTAACATGTATTCTCAAAATTAAGGTCAAATGTCACAGTGCACAAGGTGGTCACCAAAAGCTTGTGCTATCAGGTCCTTAAGTAACCAAATTTCTTGAGGCGATGCACAAGATATCCGATCAGACATCATGTGCAGAAACAGTTTCATCATCCGAGAGCCTGGTGATGCAAATTAATTTAAAGTTAATTTGCTTACTTCTTATGTGGAGTTGAATTTTAAACAATATTGATTTTGTCACCCAAGCTTTGCAAAAGAAAGGATTGTCTGTTGACCAAGCTGCAAAATTGATAAGTGGACTTCAGAATGGACTACAGCGCATGAGTGAAGAAGGGGTTGATGCTATTCTGAAAGATGCACCTGTTCATGCTCAATCTATGGACCTTCCTGTAGAATTTCCTATGAAGAGAAAAAGGAAGATAAGAAGAACTTACTATGAAGAAGATGAAGATTCCAGTATGTCCACCGAGCAGGTTTTCAGAAATTAATTCTTTAATTCACACTCCTGCCCGCTCCCTGCGCTCGGCCAACGACCGCCGCCTCTCCTGCACTCTTATCACCTCTTCCCACTCCAGAATCCAAGACTTTTCCCGTGCAGGTCCCCTTCTCTGGAACGACCTCCCTAGTTCCATCCATCTCTCTCCTACTCTGTGCTCTTTCAAAGGTGCACTCAAAACTCACCTCTTCCTCAAAGCCTACCAACCATCTACTTACCCCCCATCTCCTCCCTTTAGCTCGTCCTCCCTTCTTTCCTCTTGCCTCAACTGGCTCCTCTTGTGCCTGGTCTGTTTACCCTCCCTTAGGATGTAAGCTTGTATGAGCAGGGCCCCCTCCTCTCCTGTCTCCATACCTGTTCTTCCGCTCCGTCTTTACTGCATATGACTAGCCGGAGTTTCTGAATTATTGGTACTTTTTGTTCATTGTTCTGTATGGTTTCACCCTGTATAGTCTACTGTTAGTACTGTGTGCGGCGCTGCGGATACCTTGTGGCGCCTAACAAATAAATTATAATAATAATAATAATGTACTGTACACTGTGAATGCACAACTGAAGTGGTGTTGCGAAACACTGATGGAAATATCTTCAGAGTTTGAGTTACTTACTGGCCCTGCCCTCTCCAACATGCCACTAACTGATATAAAGAAGTTTGCTACTAACCTGGCATAGAAGTACTCTAATGATCTGAATGCCACTGAAATTGTGACAGAGATTGAAAGTTTCAAATTCCAACCAGCTTTCATCCTCCCAGATTGAAGCACAGCAACACCATAATATATTTTTAATCTCATCTATGAGTGGTACCTGAGTTCCATATATCGATATAGCTCTGCGCATCTTCCTGAGTATACCTGTCACTGTGGTATCTTGTCAATGCAGCTTCAGTAAATTAAAACTAGTGAAGAACTACTTGAGGTTTTCAATTGAACAACAGCACCATTGAAACTTCAATTCTCTCCATTGAACATAAACTGATAAGTACCATTAACTTTGACACTGTGATAGAAGAGTTTGCAGGTGTGAAAGATAGGAAGGCATCTCTAGAAACTTGTGTAGCGCTGGCAGACACGGACGTCTGCACATGTGCATTAGGGAACTGTAGTCAATCAGGAACTACAATCCCCGGTTTGTACTGAGCTTCTGCCGGTTGATTCAGTAAAAGCTTGCGAAAGGGGGTAGGGCTAAGGTATAAGAGGAATGGACTTTAAAACTGGCATTTGGAGTGCAACAGTGGAAAGAGGAGAATGAGTATGGAAGAGAGCAAGAAAAAACAGAGCCGACTAAGAAGTGAGTGCACCCCTGTATTATTACTTCGGACCAAAACAGAGGGAGCAGAGAGGCAGGACAGAGACTCTACGACAGTACCAGAAGTCTGAGAAGAGAAGGGAGCAGTAGCCATTAGACCCCTGTATACAGAGGAGCGATATTGGTAAATAGGAGCTGTTGGTGAGCGGAATACACCCCTGTCAGTTGTTTAAAGTAAAAGTCTGGAATAAAAAAAATGCCCCAGAGAGATATAGAGAGAAGAAAGAAGAGAGAAAAACTGGAGTCCTGACTGGAAAAAGCCATATTGGACTAAAAGGCTGATCATTATATGGATAGCATCTTATTATCTGTTTATTGATTTATCTGTGTATTATACTGGTAGTCAGATAGGGACTAGGTGGGAAGGCCTGAACATTGTAATGTAAATGAACCCTTTTGCTGGACTGAGATAATATTAACAAGGGATTAGTGCAGGAACAGTTAGTTAAGCTGGGTACACACTACAGAAATTTCGACCAACTTTTTATGCCGAGCGATTTTACATGCAATCAATGGTCCGATCGCTCGGGCCATGGACTGCATACACACTAGCCTTGTTTAGGACAATAAAGGGAAGAGCGGACGTCCCGTTAGCGACTTTTTACAGCCATGTTTTCGTGAGCAATGATTGTAATTTCGTACTCACTGTTGTGGATCGGTCGGAAGTTTATACACACTACACAACGGAAACGAGATTGGAACGAAAATATTAAATGGTACGACCAACCAAATGAGGCGATAATCGTCCATTTGGGCAGACTTTCGACCATCGTGTCACTGCACACACTGACCCGACTTCTGAACGAGCGGTCGTATGTCGGCTGTTTGAGCCGATTATTGGACGAAAACAGTGTAGTGTATACCCAGCTTTAGGGAGAAGAGACTGAATTACATGTATGAGAAACTGCAGACTACCTCACTATCCTCTCAGTCACATATAAGGGGCATTCATAAACCTGCAGTGTGAGGAGCCTACGATATTAAAGTGACTATATGTATGATAGTATAGGTATTATATAGTACTATTTATCGATTATATACAATTGTTTGTTTAAACTACAATATATATTTTTTATTTAAAATATTTTAAAATCCCTTTAGAAGCTTATACCACACTAATAAATGTGCCAGTGTGGCTTCTAAAGATAATTCCTATGTGAATTTATTCATTTGTGTATGTCTTTGGTCCAGTGAAGGGGGGCGGAGGGTTCTTTGATATCCCACTGTGTTTTATTTCAATAACCAATTAATTTTGTTTATACAGCTGAAGTACTGTGATTCTATGAATGCCCATTACATTAATATCCCTACAAAGCCAGAATGAGAAGAATGGGGAGGGAGGGGGTTTCAGTATGGTCTAGCACTAGTAAAGCGCTAGCCACAACCCACAGGAGGATGGCCATGCCCACTCAGAAAATGTCACTGCCACGTGGATGGGGGCGCCGGTGCCCTGTCTCGCTCAGGGCACTAAAATATCTTGTTACGGCACTGCAAGGGGGCACAAAGGAGAAGGATATAAGATGTCAGAAATGTACTATTCCCTTAGGACATGTCTATTACAAAAAAAAAGGTGAGTTTTCTGTGCAATTGTGAATGTATCTAGAACAGCCTGTCCTCCAGTGCAGATCATCCATACAACATTGTTAAAGAGGCCACCAATAGCCCTATGGCAACTCTTTAAGAAATATAGTCTTCCATGGCAGAGATGGGAGAGAGAAAGAGAGAGAGAAAAAGAGAGAGATGGCCTGATTTATGTATTTATTTTTTCTTTCTTATATTTTATAATTGTTTATAAATGAATACTTGATCTGGATATATTTTATGCATGCATTGTTGTACATGTAAAGTAGGAAGATATGTATGTCATTTGTCAACTTGATACGTTTGTACAAATATAACTATATAAAGATACATGTAAAGATATTCTAAAACATTATAGTTATCCTGTCTGGACTCTTCTTGTGAAAATGTTATGTGGAGCTGACAAACATGTTGAGAATATAATGAATATGGATATTAATTTATTGATATTCTAATTTGGATAAGAACATAATATTTTTTTTTTAAGTTGAACCAACACAATGAGTGATGAAACAATATTGTTGATACGATTGAGTATTTTGAATGCAAATTATCTGGAACATTAAATCACAGCTGAGCCCGATCAGAATTAATAAAACTGACAGATCCCAGGGAAATTAATCAAGAACACCATGCCAAATGAAAAAAAACTGTTTTTCTTTATTACATCAGGTTGAAAGCCTTTTCTGGTCAATTAGTGAAATTTAAGACCGATCACCAATTGCGCACACAAAGACCTCTTTGCTGCCAGTTACAGTAGGTTCCTGAATCGTAGCGGTTTGCGGTTGGACTGGACCCATGGTGGAGAACTCACAGTAACTAAATTTGCGCTTTGTGAGCCCGATTCATTAAGGAAGTAAAGCAAAAAGATTGAATAACTTTGAACCTTGGAAAAACCATGTTTTTTTGGAGGGGGAGATCAATTTAAAATGTGAGGACAGATTTATAATTAAGGTAGAGCATGTCCTAGATCAACTTTAAATTTAAGTATACAAATAAGCTATCAATTTGTGTGCTACATGAAAAAGCAGACAGGTGCAAAATAAAAAATAATTTGCACCCCTTGCATTGTACCATGGTGTTGTCCAGGAGAAAACTTACTAATTTGTTTGCCTTACTTTCCTTAATGAATCAGGTCCTGTATGTCCATTCAGTCTCGACATAATAATCTGTTCTACTACAAGGTCATTTTTCCAGAGTCACTGTTCCTCAATATCAGCTACGGACCTTTCATTTTCCTTGTTTGTGAATACACCAATTTTGGTCTTGCGCAAGAGAAATATTGTCCATATGATAGGATTGGACACTTACTCAAGAACAATTAATCCCAGAATCTTAAAAAGGGCTAAGTACAATTTGGCTTCAGATTATCGTATATTGGCTGGTGCTCAGTGAAATGAGTCACTAAGCAGAAGGATGTTGTGACAAAGGATCTATTATTACTCTATTTGTGTTTAAGTGTGATTCAGAACATGAATTGAGCAATCATTATTGTGAGAGTTTCAGCAAACCCTATTGTTGAGTTTTTTTATATTAATAAAATGTGTTTCTTACGAAACTTTTTGAACAATCATTGTGTTGGTATCTTAGTGTATAAAGTTTGGGCAATTTCTGTGCTCTTTGTTATGTTTCACAACATCATATTTCTGCTTTTGCAAATTGGGGATTCAAACATTCCCTTTTACAGATGCGTTTTTGGTTCAATCTTATAATTAGTTGATGAGTATGATTCCTAGATTAAAAGTTGTTTCTTTTTATTACGTGTATTTAATTCTTGATATGAGACTTACAGTGCACAGTCAAGATTGTATGTTTTTTTCATATGTACAACTGACAAATCTGCACTTTTGGGAGGATGATAAAAAGAAAACCGTTGTTGAAGAAAACTATTCTGAAATCTTAGCCAGTTTGGCATAGAAGACTAATGAGTTTGCAACAAACATGTGAGTGACTCCCATACTATATGGAGAAGAGGGTCTATGGATGGATGAGACCCAGATTTAGGGTTTCTGGCCTCAATGCTAAGGACCATGCTTAGTGCAAGCCTACTAACACTGTGCATCGTCCAAAAAGCCCTAACCCTACTATGAAGCATACTACTACTTCAGGGGCTTGAGAATGTGTGAAAATAGAGATGAAGCAAGACAGACAAAGCTTGGAATCAGTCTGCAAGAAACCATGGACATCAGAGAAAATGTATAGTCTAGCAAGACAATGACCCAAAGCAAACAGCAATGTCAGCCATGAAGCTCCTCAGTTGGCATGTGATGGCAAACTGGGAGGTATCAGTACCATTACTATCATTAAACCAAGGGCCTCAATGATTATGGGACATCTAAAACAATGAGGGCCTGATTCATCTTTCAATGCAATATAAATGCAACTTAGGTTTTAAAATCAATATGTAGTAATTTAATAAACAATTATATAGTTAAAAATGCAAGCAAATGGACAAAGAATCAATATATAAAAAAATATGATAAAGTGACCATTTGTAATAGTAATATTAACACAGTCCTAACACTTAGTGCAAACAATATATGGAAGATAAAAAATACAATACAGTGGTAATGTCCAGCATAATGTAGATGAGTGGTATATTACAAGTCATAAATAAACTGGCTTTAAAGATGATCCGCACAGCTCTGTGTGCATATCCACTGCAATTTGGTACAAACAGTAAGCGGAGAGATATTTACTTGGTAATGGAATTGATGAATCAAATAAACTTCAACCTGTGTGAAAAGCCGGTAATGTCCCATTGTAGTATTCCCACGAGCACTTGGATTTGTGTAAAAAGTGAAAGAAAACCAGTTTAGAAACTGGTCGCTAGACTGATGGAATCAAGATGAAGTAACTCAAATATCATATTTATTTATATCAATGTCCATTTGCTTGCATTTTTAACTATATAATTGTTTATTAAATTATTATATATTGATTTTAAGCTCTGCGCTATTTCTGAATTCTTTTTGGGCTATGATGACACTGTCCACTGCCACTCTCCGAGATTGGAGGACACAGGAGATGTCGTCCACACAGCTTCCTGTCTGGAACGGTAAGAAGCAGCTGGAGGTGGGGCTGTCATCTGAGGTACCATCAGGGGCAGGCTGGGCTGGGGGCAAGGGGGTATCTGCCGCCTGAGCCGGTCCAATAGTGGGCTACCTCAGACTTGGTCACCTGCATTTTCTTCTTTTAAAATGTTCCAAACACTCTCTACTCTTTAAATCATCCATTTAATACACACACTTTTTAATGGGATTACAGTTTTAAGTAAATATTTAGAGTTGCTTTTATTTTAATTTGGCATTAAATACCTTCTATTGATCTGTGTTAAGAAATCCCAAATAGAAAAACACATTTGCATGGTGTAAGAAAACATATGAAAAATTACATAATAAGTGAATACATTTCGAAGCCAATGTACAATGGGAAAGAATTTTATTTAATAACTTTTTAAAAAAAAAACAAAGAAAACTTAAAAAACGTATTTTAAGCAGAGCTCCGGTCCCTCTTGTGGGGTTGATTAGTGTAAGAGGAAGCTATTTTTAGCAGCAAGCTTCCATCAGTCTCTACATAATTAAAAACCCTGCCCCCCCATGTTCTCTGTAAAACACTGTACTGACCATGTTCTATTAAAATATACCTATTATAAGCAGAAACTGAAAAGCTGATATTCTGATGTAATCTTAGGAATTGTGCTAATTCTGTAACAAAGCATCTTCTTATACCAATTAGTAGCAATATATTCCAATTACATTTTCAGAAATAAAGAACTCAGTCAATTTATGACAGACAATAAAAAATTAAATTGCCATCTTTTTTTTTTTTACATTGATTAATTTTTTCACGACAGAAATCACATTATCCTTACATTCTGCAATTACAAGTTTGTCTGTCACTTTGACAGAGTCAAACCTCTTTGTTGCCCCTTGTACATTACATCTTGTACAATATGAATGACACGCTAGTAGTAGTCTTCAAACCATTTAAATAAGTGAAATGTTCATGGCAATCTTACATGCTGCCATACCTCTGTCAAAGCTGGTGAAGTGTGTTGGGTGTTTGGATTAACCTTGATGGCAAATGTAAATATATTTAAGTAGTATTCAAGTTAGTATTTATGTATTAAATAGGCCATTAGTTTCAATTACAGTATTTAGGAGCTGACAGTCAAAACTCCATGAACAGTAACCTCTCCTATAGTAAAGACATTTGGCAGGGCAATATATTTAGGGGAACATTTACATAGCAGCAGTTTTGTATATGGTTTGAAAACCGTCATATGTAGGCTGTAGTTTTAAAACACTTTTACCTTTGTATTTCTGATCTATTTTTACAATAGGTGTTACGTGTCCATAGATCACTTTGCACAAAGAATTAGAAGCAGTGTTGTAAACTTATTGCTTAAAATCAGTAAGTTGACTATCTTAATTTTTAATCACTGTTATATTATGATGATCACCTTTGTTGCAGAAGTTTTCTAACAGAACAAACCAGCCTTTTGGAAGGCTAAGAGCTTTGGCTACTTCAATTTTGTTTGCATGTTCCCTTTGTGCCCAACTATCCTAGAGTTTTTTTTTCTAAACAATAAATGCAGAAATGTTTTCCCCCTGTGTCTGTTTGCCTTCAGTGGTATCAACAATTGTAGCTGTTGGTGGGAAGTGTGTGTTGCTACTTGTTTTCACTGCTATTATTTTGGAATTAAAGGTGCATTGGTCCCTTCTAAAATCTGACAGCTAAAAATATTTTTGTCATTGACTTTGGAGCTGCACCATTCTTCATGGGGTTTGTTAACAGAGCCTTGCGTTAATGTTGCGTGTAAATGTATCAACCTTGCCTGCAATTACATCTTGACACTTCAGGCTGCTCAGAAATATTAAGGTTTTTTAAATTTACATCTAAATGTGCACTCTGATCTAGTGGGAACTATGAAAAAGACACAATTAATAGAGTAAACATTTGTATTGACACATATGTGGGGATAATGCACTTAGCATTTTGGCAATAAGCAAAATAAGAACCATTTTGCAAATAGACCATTAGTATATCTGAAAGCAATTAAGTTTACCATATACATGAACAACTCATTATATTGTCAGCATGTCTATTAAGTCAGGGAGCTAGATTTACTAAAGGGTGGTTTGATGAAACCGCCAGTTTTGGCCTTTTTACAGATTTACTAAAAACCAAAACTGCCATTAAAATGGTCAGAATGAACATTTTTAAAAACCACCATTTTATATATCGCCATCCCAATTTTAACAATGATGAACATACAAACAGCTGGATTTACAAAGCTGGGCTTTGTAAAACCGCCATCCAAACAGCCAAAACAATGAGGTGGTTGTGAGAGGTGAGATTGCTCAAGATTCATGCTGTTTGAGCTATTTTGACATTCAGAACATAAGAGGAGGCACCATTCACACATAAATTATTGGGGCAATCGTTTATTGGGGGCAAATTTTATTTTTCCTTATATTAAGGGGACACTATTGTATTATATTATGGGGGAAATATGAATATGTAATTATATTAACTGAGCAATACTATTTAATTGTTAATGCTAGATATAATTATTTACGATACACAATGAGGCTCCCGAATTTCGTGGAGTCCTCCCGGACTACCGGAAGAGTAGGCAAATCTCGGATTCTAAAAAATGCCGAAATTCACGGCATTGAATAGCGGGGCTTAATCATGTATTAAGCCCTGCCCCGCTATTCAGTGCCATGAACCTCGACCTTATAGTGGGGGTGGAGCTATGGTGATACAAAGACGTCTCCACGCCTCCTCCTCGAGGACAGAGTCACAAGCCTTCAATTAGGTTTTAAACCAACACAATAAAAGGATGACAGCGACGTACAAGTGATATTTAAATCCAGAAAAGTGCAGTTTTGCAGGGGGAAACAAACACACATCCATTAAAACAAAGCATTCCCATACAGTGGTGAACATGACTATCACTTTTCCATTATGGGATCCTCCAAAGGTTCCTTTCTCATTTCATTTACACTTATTTACATATGTTGCTCAGTACCAACCTAAATAAAATATTAAGGGCTTGCAGGGAGTTGTTTATTTGACAATTGCTACATCAACCCCTTTGAAAAGGGAGAGAAAAAGGATCAAATTATAGAAAGGAAAGTGTAATAAAGTCATGAGAACGTTTTTGTCATTTGCTTGCATATAAACAGCCAAACCCTGTGGACTGCATGCAGTTAGTGATGCACTTTAGATCAGCTCTGTGCCCTACCTCACACAATATTCTTTTCACAAAGATAAATCTGTCATACGTGTTGGCAACTATGGGGCTCATGTTGGTTTAGCCATGAGAAAGCTGATGTCCACCAGCTGTCGTTTACTGTATTGGGATCAAAATTGTCTTTTCTGAACTTTTCCTTTAGTTCTTTAGCCTCAGTCATATACCTGTCTATTGTCTGCTCTGGGTTATCAGTGTCATTTGTGATGAAATTACAACAATGTATACCATACTCGGTTTCCAGAGTGAGGCAATACCCTCCAGTTTGGGCAGTGATATAGTCTAATACTAATTGGTGCTGGATTAGTTGTGTTTTAAGGGCCTGTAATTCCTTCCCTACATACCTGAAGGATTTGTCATAGATTTCTGTTATATTGTCTAAAAGTCCTGCAACCTTTATTATCATAGTGTAGTTTGCCATGTACCCCCATGTCCCTATTGAGATGATGTTGCCAAATCCAATGCCCACATTGTGCCCTTTGGACTTTGCTATGAGGGGGATGTGTTTATTGTCTACTGTCTTGATTTCTCTCTTATCGAGCCTATGATCCCTTCCACTCTTCAATACCTTACTCAGATTATAGTGAGATATAACATAAAATTCAGGGACCAACCAGGCTAAGTAGCATACCCCAACTGAATTTGGTGGGAGCCACCTATATGCATTCTGCCCAAATACATAATAGATATCATCTAGCAATAGGTAAGGGATGTCGTAGAATAGGCACAACGTAGATACCTGCAGTCCTAAATGGCATGAGGTATCGTTCTCTTCTTGATTGCTATCGAAAGGGGGCAATGTTCCATTCCAAGTGTGATTATATTGACCATATTGACAGTTAATGCAGTTAGAACTTCTAATATTGTAGATAATTCTGTTGCTTATTTTATTTGGGGAACACTGGGCGGAGCATTGGGGTAGGTAAGGCTGAGTGAAATTCACCACAACCCGGCACCTAGATTTAGGGATTGCTCCTAGTGGGAAACTTTTATTATGGTATCTGATACGTATTTGGCCATGGGGGGTCCATATTGATTCATTAATGATTCGATTGGATTCTATTCCCTTATTGAAACAGTAGTCTGGTCTTATGTATTAGGGCCTAACTTGACTGTAGGATACCTTGTGGTGTTATATTTGGGGCTGACCATACGTCCACAGGTGAGATTTCTTTCCCTGAGCTTAGTTAATTCCTCAGTGCTCAAAGATATAGGGACTAGGGCCATATTTTTACCGTTTGACGGAGTACGGGAACATACCCAGCAATTACTGGTGTTAGTCACCTGGCCAACAGTTTCATGGAAATGTAATACAGTATTTCCTGGTTCTTGCAAGGAAGAAAAAATCAAAGGGAAACATGAGAAAAAAAACACAAAGAACCATACTCCCCTTCATGGTTTATCTTGGGTTACTGTGGCCTTTTTACAGTGACTGGCATGAATCCACGGATCCTTCCCTTCGAGTTTCACTGAGGTGGGAGTAGTCAACAGTACTTGATATGGTCCCTCAAATCGTGGTTCCAGAGCCTTTCTCACGTGTCTTTTTACGAAGACGTAGTCTCCTGGCACCAGGGCATGTGTTCCAGTGCAGTCTTCTGGATCTGGGATTTAAGAGAAAACTCGAGAATGTATGTTAGTGAGGGACTTCTGCAGTTCTTTCACATAATTAATTAGTCAGTTCACCTTGGTGTTTCACTAAAGATTGAGGGAAATAACACCCTGTTTTTGGCAGCCCCCCAAACAGTATTTAATAGGGGCTTAGCCTGTGTTTCTTATTAGGTGTTGTCCTGACTGAGTATAGGGCAAGGGGGAGGCATTGCAGCCAGGGCATCCCTGTGCTCTTCATGGCTTTCTGTATTTTGAGCTTGAGAGTGCCATTTAGCCTTTCTACCTTGCCACTACTCTGTGGGTGGTAGGGGGTATGGAATGCCTGACTGACCCCCAAATCTGACATGATGGACGTCATTACCTCCCCGGTAAAGGTGGTACCTCTATCTGACTCAATTACCTCTGGGACCCCATATCTGCATACTACTTCAGAAAGTAGTTTTTTTTGCTGTGTTTTTCGCTGTAGCCTTAGCTACTGGCCACGCCTCTGGCCAATTTGAGAATATATCCATAGCCACTAAGACATATTCATATATTCCACATTTGGGCAGCTGAATATAATCTATTTGTATGCGTTGAAAGGGGTAGAGGGGCTTAGGGGTTACCCTGGGAGGCACTGTTACTGTGTGGCCAGGATTATTGGTGTTACAGATGGCACAGGCCTTTACCAGATTACTGGCAGCAGAGCTGAAGCCTGGTGCAATCCAGTGTCTAAACACAGAGTTGATTATAGCATCCTTTGAGACATGAGTGGGTCCATGCACTATAGTGGCCATCGTGGGGAAAAGGACTCTGGGGAGACAGTGTCTATCTGTTGTGGCCCATATGCCTTTTGTGCATTCTGCTCCCCTCTTTTTCCACTCTTCCCTCTCAGGCTCTGATGCCTGTTTCTGGAGGATTTTCAACCTTTTCAGATCTATAGGGGATGTGAGAGGAGTGGCAGTTGCTAGATAATGTTTTACCAGTGGTAAGTCTGCTACGGCTCTCGCAGCCTGATCTGCCAGCCTGTTTCCTCTCACCTCCATAGTCTGATCTCTGGTGTGTGCTTTTACTTTCATGATTGCCACTTCTTTAGGCAGTTCCAATGCTGCAAACAACCTTAAAATGATATCTGCATTTTAATAGGTTTACCATTGGAAGCCATAAAATGTCTATTTTTCCAAATGCTCTGATAATCATGTGCAACCCCAAAAGCGTATCTAGAGTCTGTGTAAATATTGGCTGTTTTGCCCTCCGCATGCTGGCATGCACTGATTAATGCTTCCAGCTCAGCCTGTTGTGCTGACAAACTTGGTGGGAGGGGTTGCTGAATCAATATTTCAGTCTCTGTTGTGACTGCATAACCTGTTTTGGGAGAGCCCTCCTCATAGTACCTGGACCCATCTACAAACAGGAATAGATCAGGGTTGTTAAGAGGTGTTTCTTTTACATCACCAGGGGGTGTAGTTTCCAGGTCCATTAAGGCTAAACAATCATGATCACAAGAAAAATTTTTGTGTTGTGTTTCCTGCTTTGTCACAGCCTCAACACTTTCTGTACTGTCTGTGTCTGCAGCATCTATACTGTCACTCCCCTCTTTTATATCCATGCAACTTGGAAGCAATGTTGCTGGATTTAAAACTGTGCATCTCTTCAGTGTAACATTTGAGGGTGTCAGTAGTGCCACTTCATATTTAGTTAATCTAGCCACTGAGATGTGTTTTGTTCTGGCTTGATTCAGTATTTCCATGACTGAGTGTGGTACCTGGATGGTGAGTGGGTGATCCAACACTATATCTGCAACTTTCTGTAGCAATAAAGCAGCTTCTGCTACTGCCTTTATACATGTAGGAGCCCCTATTATGACAGAATCTAGCTTCTGGGAGTAGTATGCTAGTGGTCTTTGTTTGCCCCCATGGTCCTGCGTTAACACCCCATGGGCATATCCTTTTTGTTCATGGCAGAACAAATTAAAGGGGAGCTCATAGTTGGGGCGTTTCCTTTTGTAGCAGCATAGAGGGGGTCAAAAAGTTCTGAGGCGTTGATTAGCCACTCACGGCAGTACCCTGCGAGTCCTAAAAAAGCACGTAGCTGTCTTACTGTTGTGGGGGGAGGGAACTTTTGTATAGCAGTTTTTCTGCTATCTAGCAGGTGTTTAGCGCCTGCTGATATACAGTGACCTAAGAATTGGACTTGGGGTAGAGCTATTTGCAGTTTGTCCTTTGACACCTTGCAGTGGGCTTGTGCTAGGAATTCTAGCAAACTTTTAGTTTCCTTTAAACAGATTTGTCTGCTGTCAGTACAAAGCAAAAGATCATCTACGTACTGTATTAGACACGTATTTTCGTGTGCTGGGATCCAGGAGGCTAGGACAGTGTGCAATGCTTCTGAGAAGGCGGACGGTGAAATTGCAGCTCCCTGCGGCAGCCTGGTCCAACAAAACTGGGCATCGTTTAATGTGAATGCAGTGCATTCTTGGCTGTCGGGGTTTAATGGTACAGAGAAAAATGCATTTGCCAAATCAATCACTGAAAAGCTGGTGGATGAGGCTGGGATGTCATTGAGCAAAACGTGTGGGTTTGGGACAATGGGAACATCTATCACCATTCGTTTGTTAATTTCCCTTAGATCGTGCACAAGTCTAAATTGGGTTTTCCCATCGGCCGATCTCTTCTTGAATGGAAAGAGTGGAGAGTTCCAGGGGGAACGGCACCGCCTTAAAACCCCTGCTTTCTCGTACTCTTTTGCTTGTTCACTAATGGTTTCGTTTTGCTCTCCCTTAAGGGGATACTGTCTGCATGAGACAGGGACTGTACCATCTTTAAGCTTGATGTGGACAGGGGGAACTGCGAGTAGTCCAACATCAGTTTTACCTTTGGACCATAGGGTGTCGGGTAAGGATTGGAAAATTTCTGGGAATGAGTCTCCATGAGGCTCTTTTTTATCAGGTTCTGTAACCTGTTGTACCATTGCTAGAGCTGCAAGTACTTTCGAGTTTCTTAATAAGGGGTCTGAGGGTTGTAAGTAAACCTTCCCATCTCTATATTTTATGGATGCTTGTATTTTGGAAAGGATGTCTGCTCCTAATAAATTAACAGGGCATCCAACAGAGACAAAGAAGTGAACATCAATTGTCTCTTCCTCACCAGGTATTTGTACTGGAATAGGGACGGTTTCTTGCAGACTCACGGCAGTACCAGTGAGTCCCGTGGTGGTAATTGTTTTATCGGTCAGATATTGTTTGATAGCAGGGGTATGCATTATACATGAACGGCTTGCTCCAGTGTCAAGCAGGCAACGAGTTTCAATTTTTCCATCAAGCAATATGTCAATAAGAGCTTGAGGACCCGTATCTTTTACAACCCCTGCAGACACTAGAATGCCAATTTCCTATTCTGACTTTTGCTCCTTTTTCTTGAGCCACGCCTTGTATTTCTGACAATCCCTCTTCAAATGTCCCACTTGTTTACAGAAAAAACATGCCCCAGGCGCTGTAGCAGTCCCGGGGCCCCTCCTCTCTGCTGCAGTTTGGACAATGTAAATGGGAGCTTTTTTCTTTCTCTGATCTTCTCTATCCTCCATTGCCCTCAGTGAATCCAACAACACTTCTATGTTCAAACTCCCTGCCTCGGGTCTGTTTTTAAGCAGAGCCTCTCTCATTTCTTGCTTAAGGCCCATGAGAAAGGTATTTTTCAACAGCTGTACTTCACGGAGTTCAGCAGTGCCAAATCCCCCGTCAGTGTGATTAATCAGGCAGCGGTCATACCATTTACGGCAGTCTTTACTGTTTTCTTGTTTAAGGGGGGTACCTACTGGGACCTTGTGCTGTTCTGCAGCCGCCCATGCACCCATTTTTGCCAGGAATGTATGTGCAGAGGCCAATGTCAGGGCATTTTCCCCTTCAGGACATTCTACATTATCTGAATTTTTTAAACCAGCGGTCCCACTTGGACCAATTATAATGTTGGCTAGTTCCTCTAGATCTGACCATGTACAATTGTAAATTCTGTTCATTCTTCTAAAGTAAGCAAGACACTGGGTGGGGTGTTTTCTGGGGTCTGGGCATTTGTCACATATGTCCCTTGTCTCACTCGGGGTCCAGGGTCTGTGCTGTGTAGTGGTGCGCATTCTAACATCAGGGGCATTTTCACCTGCCCCTGGGCCCATCGTTGTGGAGGTGGTCACAGGGAACATGCCTTGGGGCGGGTCACATCGCTGGTCTGTAGCCTCTTGTGGCTGACCACAAAATGGACACACTTCAGAGTATGCCGGGACGCAACGATAACATTGTTTGCAGACGGTCCCATAGGGGAGGCCGACTTTAGCCTTTTCATTCAGGGAAATCTTATCAGGGTTATACGGTGGGGGTCCTGTAACAACAGGAAACGCCCATTCTCCATAAAAATTGGGCCGTTGTGTGGGCCTTTGTCTTAAACTGGGACCTGTCTGACCGTCTATAAGGGGTCTTAAATCGGGGTACATTATTGGCCCCGACGGGGAGACGGGCAAGGGTGCATTGCTGGCTTGAACATTTTGGGCTGGTGGTAATACATTTTCTATTTCATCAGTGTCACTTAAATTTGTCAATTGTAAAGTATTACAATGGTCACTGTCATCCTCCAATTCTTCCGCTAATTTATACCATACTTGACACCTTTCAAAATAGCCTTTTTCTTTCAATATTCTCTCATTGTCTTTTATAAGCTGTTTCCAAAATGGAACTTTCAGCGTACCGTCCTCAGACACTCCTGCTGCTGTAAACAATTTCTTCATTCCTTTAGTGAGATCTTTACCTCTATGTCTAGACACATACTGTATGGGGCTTAATCCCCCGTATTTCTCGGGCTTGTGCCCCGTTTTGGACCCTTTATTTCCCATCGGGAATTACCTTATGGTCCATTTATGTGAATGAGAAAATGTTTCCTTCCTTACAGTAGTAAGTTTGCAGGAGGTTTCCCTTTCTGAATATTCCTGACAACTTTCAACAGAATCCAACAGAAAAAGACAATTATCCACAATACTGTTAAGCACTTCAAGGCTATGTCAATTTGCTCCAGATTTTATGTTATGGTATTATTCATTTCATCTCATGGAAATTTGTAAAACGGGAAGGATTCAAGACATGACAATTATGACACACAAAACAACTCGTATGGTCACTAATATTGATTAATCAATCCCTACCTTGATACCCTCAATAGTACCTGTTGCCAGAGTTCGGAGATCTCCGTCAATCAGACTAGGATACCCTCGAACTGGGACACTTCCTCCTTTCACAGAGACAGCACTTTAAGAGCAAAAATAAAGCTTTTTACTCACCAGCTGGATTTTGATGTCTGTCTGTGTGAAGAAGAAGAAGAAGTCCCAATGTCGGGGGGTCTGATGTATTGGAGATCCCGGACGAGCCCCCACTGAAACTGTCAGAGATGACCTAAATGGGTCCTTTCTCCTGAACTCCGGCTGCTATGTCTTTTGGGTATCGATCGATAGAGAGACAGACAAGTTCATATATCAGGCTGAAGCTCAATCTGGTTCTGACCAGCCCTTAGTCAGAGTAACTTTATTTATACATAGTAAAACAGGAAAAAAGATAAGAATACAAGGTTTGTGAAAGCAGATTGTACATGTCAGCAGTTTTGTGGTCATGCCAAAAAGCAGATGTCCTTATCTCAGTCACGTAGGCCTCAGGTGGGGGTTTGTGGGGTGTGGGTTCCTGGAACAGAAGTTGCTTGATGTGCACATTTTCTTGAGAATAAACATGTTGAAAGAAGCAGAAGATAAGATAGCATAAGTCATATGATGTCTAAAATAGCCTGCAGCTCTGCAGACTATTTTACACTCATACAGCATGTCAATTATACAAAATGCATTATTCAAAAGCTCATAACATTGATGTCTCTCACAATAGTAAGAATTTTACGATTATATTATCTGCCTTACTAAACATCTGGGCAGGCAGTGGTCTCATTGGCCCTTCTATTGGTCTGGTGAGGATGAGTATAAGTCTGCAGGGGTCACCATTCTTATTAGTGGAAGCCTCTTCACATTAGATTCCGTTCAGGAGTTTCTCTGCGGCAAATTGCTTATCGTAGATGATTCCTGGTTGGATGAGCCTATTAGGTTAATCTGTGTGTATGCATCCCCTGCTTAGGAATGAGCATTTTATGATTTTCCAGACCTTGCAGGCCCAGCTTGCAAACAGCAGTAGTAATGGCGTTAGATTTTAATTGTCCATAAAGGAGGATGGGTTCAGTCCCAGCAGCACTGCTCAGCTAAATATTACATCAGGGCTGCTCCAGGAGATGAAGGCTGAAGCATCTTTGCAGGATGCAGTGGATATAATGGGTACTGACTCTGTTAATTATACTTGGAGCTGCCCCAATGGCTTAGTGCATTCCTGGATTGACTGTTTACCTCTAGTGCAGGAAAGCCATGCCATGGTTCCCAGCTTCAGACCACAGGTCCATTCTCTTTCATCGGGTCCTTGGCCACAGTTTTCCTCCTGGCGCAGGCACCTGGAACTTGAATTGAGCCCTGCAAGAAAGGGAGGATGTGCTGGAAGAGCTGAGAAAAATAATAACAGTTATTTTGATATCACTAACTGGTCTAACTGGTGGGATATGTTAAGGTCAAAATTTGCAGTTAATTTCATGGTAAAGATAGACAACAGGTGTGAGAAAGGAAGAACTTCAGGAGGATGCAATAACAACTGCAGTCCCTCCAACGTTGCAGCTGGGATGCAAAGGATGATCTGGAGAAGACCAAAAGGGGGCCTGAAAAGGTACTTTGAGGAAAGCATCATTTTCCATTCCACGCTGGAGAATTTGGGTAAGGGTGAGCAATGTAACCTTTTGTTTTTTAGGAAACTCCACTCCAGCTGCACTTTGACTGAATTGCGAGACGAGACCGGCATTCCCAGAAAGAGGAAAGAGGGAGTCATTGAAGTCAGACTACTACAGCAAGCTCTACTCGCCTAAAAGGACTATGACACTTCAAATAACTGATACATTCCTGTCAGGGATCACTAACACTATTAATCCTGGAGGTAAAGCAGCCATGGAGGCTTCCTGGTCACTAGAAGAACTGCTCTCTGAGCCTGCAATTCCCCCTTCACCCCATTACACCATTCACCTACCTTTCCCTCACATCCATTCCTTCTTGAAACTGTTGTATTGTTAAAGTGATAGGTGGTTAATGTATAGTGTAGGATGTTATATCTTGTGCCATATGTCTTGGTTTGTACTAAAAGTATGTCTGATTATGTTTCACGGTGTATTGTGCTTTCAGCTGCACTGCAATGCTGTACACTTGCTTGTAATGTCTTATGTCTGTTTTTTGTATCTTTATACAAAATAAAGTTTCATTTTTCAATAAAAATAAAGTGTTTGCTGTACCTGCAAAGAATCGCATCAGTCTGGTGATTGTATATCTGCATGTCTGTATTGCCATATACAGAATAAACTGCCTTTTTGGTGGCAGCAGTCCCCCTTGGTGATTTCAAAGAACCCACTGGGATGTGCAGCCCTCACACGTCCATTAAAAAATACCAGTCCCATAGACTTCTGTGCAGTATTTTCTTCTGCTGCCATAATGGGATTCTCCAATTGTACTTCTCATTTCAGTTACACTTGTATGCATAGGCTGCTTAGAACCAACACAAATAAAATGCAATAAACAATCACTCCAAGTAATTCTTTCACTACTACTAGAAGCAAGGGAGAGCACATTCATTTCATGTTTTAATACAGTTTTGTAAACTCTTTGGCAAACAATTTACACTAGCATAAACTTCATTAAGTGTCCTGTCTGAAAATATGGCAATAGCAATATCTTACTTTTCTTCTCCATGGAAGATCATTAACTCCATAATAATAATTGATTTCTTCTCCAATTTTAATGTCCCAGGGCAAACAAACACATATATGTTTTGGAAATGCATCTGTTTTATTGTGGCTGTGGGATTGATGTGGTCATCATTAACTATTCTTCCTTCAGTAGAATCTCATTTTGTTGCATTAGTGCCGATTGCAAAACAGAAAAATAAGTTCAATACTTTGCATTTTATTGGAATTGCATATCTGAACAGCACTGTATATGTTGATTACAGAACAGGTTATCACATTTCTTGTATTCCTTCTTTGAAATACATTAAAAACCCATTATTTATAGGGGCTGGAGCAAAGTTGGCGACGACATCCACATAATTTACATTTAAAAAAGCTGAATGCAAAAATTGCGTAAATAGACCCATATGCTAAGATGTATATATCTTAAGATCCATGCAGCTCAGCACCAGTAGCATAGCCACCTGGTTTACATCAGGCACATGTCAGACATGTTTCACTTGCTCCCATGTAATTATCCATTATGTGCAACAAGCGCATTCGTTATTAGGCATCAGTAAAACGTAAAATACAGCAATTCTCGTGCAAAACTGAAAAAAAAAAAGTAAAAAAAGGTTTTCTACACACACATAAAAGCATAATATATGCCAGAGAGACGTACAAAGCATCAATCAGTTTCAGTGGTGCAATTGTAAGCAGCTAATTACAAGCTGTTCACTAGTGCTGAAAACCATCATCATCCACTATTTACACCGGCCACAAATTATTTGGTCTACTCAGACAATTCATGGTCTGCATCCATTCGCAATTGTACATATACATCCTTACAGTACTCAACCTACGTTATAACACCGTTGTAATATCCAGGCCCACCTTCATGACCAGGCTGGCGTAAGTGGGAGAACCACGCGAGTTTGCATAGGCTCCTATGTATGCCCATATTCTGGGCATGCTCAGAGCAATTTCACACAAGATGTGTTACTCAAACTGGCATATGTCCCACTCTGCATCAGCTCCAATGGATATATCTTTTCTCTATTTGCTTCTACTTTATCCAAGAGCTCTCCATTACATACAAGAAGAAAATCTTCCTGCAAGCAAAAAACTGCAAAAACCTAATATAATCATAATATAGTAATACAAATAAGATTTATAACATGCAGGTGGCTGGCAAAAAAGGTAAACAGCTGAGTAAATGAGGTGTTTCAACACGTGTCTAATGTGTTCACTAAGCAAATAACATCCCATTACGACCAGTGTTATTTATAAAATACTATAGATTATTTGCTGTATTGATAAGTAACTAATACATTTCCTTCAATATCTTACTAAAAATACTGGTTATTCTTCCATTTTATATATCATCACATTTTAGGCTATTGATGCATGTGATCTAGAACTCTTTTTGTTCTTCTCCAGAAATATTTTAAAGTTTGACCCAAGTGGGATTTTTTTTAGCATTTGGAGAAGTATTGCTAAAATGGGAACATACATAAGCTCTTATTTAATATTTATTTTTATAAGCATCTATAAAGTTTGATAAACCATTATAAACCTGAATTACACTGCCAGGCTATTAACCAACTAAGGCTTGATAGCAGGAATATTCCATCTGATATGACCTATTAACACTACTTTTCAAAAGTTTTACAAGACCTGACTTGCTTGTAAAAACAAGTACAGTAGTTTTTTCCCTACTTAAATTCTTGACAGACACTGTAGAAGATTGTTAACCAATGCCACCCTGTCTGTTGTTGCTGGGAACCGGCTGGGCTTACTTTGCCACTGTTTCCTTACGTTATCCCAATTGCGCCCTCTTCCCGCAGTAGGAGGGGATTACAATGCTGCCACCACTGAGCTCCTTTATGGCACTCAGAACCACGTTCCTTCTGGGTAACTGTCACTGCTAGTGTACTCCTGTGATGGTACACTTAAACTGGTAACTCCGGACCCCTTACTAGGGATCAGGGTTGCTGTGGATGGATCCCCCCTAGCCTATCACACTGACCGGAGCTGCAGGGTAGCGACAGAGCGGTGGTACTGGAGAGCTGGGTCCAACCTCAGAAACAGCCGGTGAATGGAATAGATTTAGGGTCTAATCTGCAGGTCATAGGATTACAGTAATATTGAAGAAGTTGTCAAGCAGAGTCTTGAAGCAAACAGTGATGTTTTATTTCGCTCAAGTGCCCTGACAAGGACAGTTCCACTGATTAAAGGTATCAGTGGTCTGGTCAGATGGAACATCAGAATGATACATTTTAGTGTGCAGGGCAGTTTTTTTATATAGATTTGAATACAGGCTATATTTAGAATCAGGATGCAACCTGTTTACCAAAACATAGATTTACATGCATTGCAAAGCTAACAATATTTACACTTATCTGTGATATCTTACAAATTCAGTGATGTCCTGCATCTTGTTTATAGACACAGGAAATCTAGTAGCAAGGTCTTAATTAACAGTTCCTGTCTTCAAAAGGCCTCGCACATCAAAAGGCCTGATAAGATATGGGCCTTTCTTCAGACAATTCAGAATACACATTCACACAAAACGTCACAAACCCCAAACAAGCCATTTTCCCCACATCACAATACAGAAAAGGCTTCCACCCACAAAGGCTTATTGTATTAGATATATGCCTTAAGAAATAATACATTTCCTCTAGTAAGACTAAAAAAAGAAACACATTTTTCCCTTGGTCTCAGAAATTAAAGATTTGCCTTACCAAAATATACACAATATCAAAAATAAATGCATGTGCAATTATATAAATAAGCGCCCTGTGCTATTTCCTTTAAATACATTTATACCATAAGTTATTTATACGTGATCCAGTCACAACTGTATTCTGCCATCCAATAAAATATTAAAAATTGTGTGTATGCAGTTCTCATGTGCACAGAAACAGAAGTGGTTTCAATTCACAGGGGGAAATGTATCAAAGTTCGGTTTGTGTGCTGTTTTCAGCTCCAAAGTGAAGAATTTAGTATTTTGAGGTTTGGAGGCTGAAAACTGAAAACCGTGTGATATGTGGCAGTTTGAAAATTCCCAAACTGCATGTGTTTTAAGCCAAACCACCAGAGAAAAATGGCTTTTATATTGACAGGAGAGAAAGCACAAGCCAGATGATGCTTGAGTTATCTTGTCATTCAGAACATAAGTGGAGCCAGAACAAACATTAATTGTGAGGGCAATAATGTAATTTATTAAATCAGTGGTAATATTTAATGAGCCCTCCCTCCCTGCAACCATCCCCAAATATTAAATTAAATAAAGTTAATAGTATTTAATAGACCTATTTTCCCCAACCAGCCCTGACATTTAATCAATAGAATACACATTAGACACATTTCCCCCAAACCAATCCCAGCAGTAAATTAATAGCATTTGCATTTAATAAATAAACCTATTTCCCACCATTACAAACATTAAGTAATTCATGTTCACATGTAATAAATAGCCCTCCTTCTCCCCAAACTCAACCCCTCATTTAATAGCCCCCAAACCACTCCAGCATTAAATTAAAGGTCTCCTCAATTTACCTTAAATTAATAAGCCCCACTAAGTAAATAATTATCCCCCACCCACTCTCCAACAATAAATCAATAGATCACCTCCCACCCACATTACATTAATAGCCTTTACCTCACACTTACCATCTTTCATCCCAGCTGTATTAGGAGAGGCAGACTTCTGTCTGCCTATCTTGCAGCCTGCACTGGGACAGCTCATCCTCCATGTTAAGTGATCCATATCATTCTCAAATTACCTTAGTATATGTATGCATATATTGGTCATCCCTACCAACCTAGTCCAGCTAAGCACTAGTAGGCCTAGATTTGTGGCAAGGCAACAGACGCTAATGCATGTGACGACAGTTAGCTTAAACGTATCTTATGTCATTTTTGCTTTGTTTGTTTAATATTAACAATTTTACATGGCCTTGTTATGCATTTCCGTATAAACTAAGTATATGTCCAGAAGAAAGGAGCTAATAGAATGAGTGGCGATAAAAACCATGTGGTAAATTGAGGCTGGTAGTGTACTGACAGACTGTGCAATTGTCTATGTGGTTGCAGAAAGTGAGACATTTGATATCCATGGCCATAGCCAGATTAAGGGGGGGGGCACAGGGGGCATGTGCCCATGGCCCCCCTCTCTCCGAGGGCCCCCCGACGCGCGCATAACCTCTACTGATTTTTTTTATTCTTCTTTTTTTTTTTTTTTCAATGGCGGCGGCAGCGGCGGGGGTGGGTGGGGGATTACAGGCTGGTGGGTTCGGGGCTCCCTTTGTTGGTGGGGGGAGCAGGGTGGTAAAAATAAATAAATAGATATACTACTCACCTGATCGCAGCGCCGGCGTCCCTCCTCTCTGCACTGTTAACACTGAATGACAGGCGTGACGTCATCAAGTCACGCCTGTCATTCAGTGAGGGGCAGTGCGGAGAGGACCAAGAAAGAAACAAGAAGACAGAAGAGAAGAGAAGAAAGAAGCTAAAAGAAAGGCAAGTAAAAGAAAAAGGGAATAACGCAGAAAGGCACACTATGAGGAAAAAGGAAATAAGGGAGGCACAGTAAGAAAAAAGGGGGGGGGAGAGGCACAGTAAGAAAAAAGAGGGGGGGGAAGAGAGGCACAGTAAGAAAAAAGGGGGGGGGGGAAGAGGCACAGTAAGGAAAAAAGGGGGGGGAAGAGGCACAGTAAGGAAAAAAGGGGGGGAAGAGAGGCACAGCAAAAAAAAAAGGGGAGAAGAGAGGCACAGTAAGAAAAAAGGGGGGAAAGAGAGGCACAGTAAGGAAAAAGGGGGGGGGGAAGAGAGGCACAGTAAGAAAAAAAAGGGGGAAGAGAGGCACAGTAAGAAAAAAGGGGGAGAAGAGGCACAGTAAGAAAAAAGGGGGTGAAGAGAGGCACAGTAAGAAAAGGGGGGGGGGAAGAGAAGCACAGTAAGGAAAAAGGGGGAGAAGAGAGGCACAGTAAGGAAAAAGGGGGAGAAGAGAGGCACAGCATGAGAAAAAAGGTGGGGGGGGGGAGAGAGGCACAATAGTGGGGACAATTAATGAATTTAAGATGGGTTGGTTTGGGTGCTACTGAATGTGGGGGTGAGTTTGGGGAGAATGAGGCCCCTTTATTAAATGTGCCTATGAATTATTTAATGGCAGTGACGGTTGCGGGAAATAGGTATATTTCTGAAATGTAAATACTATTAATTTATTGCTGGGGCTGTTTGTAGGGAGGGAAATAGGTTTATTTATTAAATGTGAATACTATCATTTTAATGTTGGGGCTGGAGGAAGGCCTAATTATTAATCATGGGTGGTACTGATTTAACGCCGTCCCACTCCTCAATCCCCTTCATCTTATTCCTCTATTTCCCCCCTCCGCTCTCAAGCACATTCTTTATCTTCCCTCTCACTCCTCATTCCCCACCTACTTAGCATCCTCATTGCCTCCTCATTCCCCTTCTCTATACCCAACTTCAATTCATTTGCCTCCTCATCACCGTGGTTTCCCTCCCTAGACTCTCCTTCAGCAATCAGCTCCAGGATCTCTCCCACCTCCAGTTTCCAGTCAATGCCACACTCACACACACACACACACACACACACACACACACACACACACACTCCCAGCTGTCTACAAACACCTGACAATCCCCAGTTCTCACTTTTCCCCTTAGCTTCAGATCTTCACTTACCTCAAGCCTGGGAGGAAGCACAGCTTCTCCTAACAGTAACACCATCGTAGCAGTGGTGTCATTACAGAAACCCAGAATGCTTAAAAAAAAAATCCACTCATCCACTTATGGTATTATAATATCAGCGTGACAGAACCCTAGACAGATAGCGCCGACAAAGCACTTAAACACCGGATCCTGTGCTGGCTGCTATATACCGGCATTTGGGGACAGCACCAAGAACCATGCAGTACCTGGTACATGGGGCACCCTGAGAGAGGGGCATGTGCACCTGAGCCCACCCCCTTAATTCAGATCTGCAGTATACTAGACAAAACATTTATGCAATAGAATATATACAAAATACATAGACTAAAAAAGCAGAATAGAAGACGGGAAGAAAAAAAAAAGAAATGCAAAACTGTTCCCTTATTTCTCCCATTTATTTTGATAGGTGTAATTGTGTTTTAGGTTTCTATATTTTGAAATTATTTTCTTTATATTTGTTTAGTTTTACTTTAATTTGTGCTAAAATGTCCCCTAGTAGGCCAGAACAGACTTTGGGCACACTAAACTAATTGTTATTACTTTATTTTTTTACAGCAACTGTTTCCTCTAACTGGAGCTGATGTACCAGCATTAGTTAGAGCTGAAGCAGCTACATTTTTATTTGTTTAGCCTCCTAGACATCAAATATGTACCACTTATAGGTGACATAGAATACTTTTCTGAAACAGCTTTTGAAAAAGTGTTCTGTGTCATCTGTATTCTGCAAAGGCGTATGTATATCCATTAGGGAATGCCTTCTATATAAAATTCTTTATTGTTGATAATGCCCAGTTGTTTTCTTTCACATAATAATGAAGAATTTAGACATAAGACCACATTTAAAGTGATTTTCCTCTTTTACTCTTCAAATATCTTTCAACCTGATATTGTAATCTATTTATTACATTACTCATCTCATTTTTACAAAAATAATTACTTTGGCTTGAGGTCTGTAGAGAATGCGTATGACAATAGGGAATAGTAAACTATTAGACTTTTAATATTGTATTTTTAAATCGATATGCTTAATTCCTCAAACCATGCACAATATATTTTGCAATGTGTAAAATGAACCACAAAAAATGACATCAAGCAAAGTAGTTAATTCACTGCATAATTAAAGATGTGCAAAATTTTCAAAACTGTTAAACATTTGGGTGCAGAATTGTGTTATGCATAGAATTCCCTACTCCTTCCCCACCCACACCACAGAACAGAATGAAGTGACACAGTTATCACTGTATTTACTGTATTGTCTATATTCCATGAAATGCAGACCTCACATATACAGTGCAGAATGGCCATTCAGTGTTAGGGCTAATGGAAAGTGTCATAAACTTGTAGAGGTCTTCACCTATAGCAGCCGCCTTTCCCGTAGAGCTGAACGTGCTCATAGGTACTCGGATGCCCCCAGGTCTTAAGCTCAAAGTAGTACCAGTTTATAACACTACCATAGTGCAGGCGAGGGCCAGGTGGTAGAAATAGCAAAGTCCAAATGGGCCAAGGTCAAGGGGTACAGCAGGCAGTATAGTGTGGTCCAGGCAAAAGGTCAATGCTGGCGGTAAACAGCGAATCCAGGTAACAGGCAGAGATCGAGGTCACAGGCAATACAGCAAAGTCCAGGTAACAGGCAGAGGTCGGGGTCACAGGCAAAGCGGCGGAGTCCAGTACACGAGCCAAGGTCATACACAGTAGAATCAATCCAAGGAAATAGAGTAGAGGAGCAGAGAAAGGAGCAGGTAAGTATGCACAGAGCAGGAACTATAACCAGCAGGGAGGTAAGGCCCTCCCTGCTTAATATACCTAGGAGGATCAATCACAAGCAGGTAAGCAACAACATAATGATATTCCCCAGCTGGGGATGCAGAGGATTTGCGCCTGGCCGGCTAGCTGGCCGAGTCGCGGCGGTAATGGAGGTGTGTCCCGACCGTCATCATGGTGATGGCCGGGGCAAAACCCGGAAGTGATGCCCCGGTCATCATGACGACGGCCGGGACGCATCTGTGGGGCCGGAGCGAGTCGCGGCGGTGCCGGAGTGAGACGCGGCTCGTAACATTCAGGGGAATGGTGAAGCAAAAGCAGAATTCAAAAGTTGTATCACCGGAACTTTACACTTCTTTCCATTCTACCATAGAATTCATAGTTTTGTTAAGCATTATGTATAAGATGATCTTCATGGTCTGTCTTTTCTTTGCTTTTTTTCTTTGCAGATTTAACATCCACAAATGTTCATGAACAGCTATCTTGTTGTATATGTCTCACCAAAATCTGTTCTTCTCTCGTTCTGCATTGTTCCCTTTATTTGCAAAAATGAAAGTTTTTAAATAGAAAATTAACATAGAAATTATAAGAAACAATTATGAAACTGAAATTTACAATACCGGTCAAGTAGAATCACATTAGTTTTAGGTTTGCGCCAAAGCTCAAAAATAATGTTTACCGTGATTTGCTTTTTAACAAATGTGTCTACATATCAGTTTGGTTTGATTCACTCTGATTCAATAGTCACTAGGTACTTGCCATCCTTTACATTATAATGTTTTTTTGGGTGGGCAGTAGGATAGGAGTCGTACTTTTCAGATTGAGTTAAGTAATGTAATAAATACTGTGCTTGCACTATTTTATAAGTGCCATTTCATTTCATATGGAAACCTTATCTGAATAGGTCCTTAAAATGCACGAATCACCTGCACACCTGATGACAGTGGTTAGTCTTGCTGCCTCGGGCCTCCCTCTCTCAGGAAGCCCCCCGGACCAGCTGTGGCTCTTTTTGCTGCCCCCAAATGTCGGTATACAGGGGGCAGCACAGGGTTCCGTGTTTAAGTGCTCTGTGGGCACTATAAGAACAAGTAAGCTTTTGCTTTTTCTTTTTGAGTCTTCTGTGCTTCCGTAGCTGCCATGTAGATGACAGTGTGAGGAGGAGCAGAGAAGAGCTGCCCTGTGTCAGGTATAAGGTAAGTTAAGATCGGCTGTGTGTCTGACTTTCTGTGTGTGTGTCTGTGTGTGTCTTTGTGTGTCTGTCTGTGTTTTAGCCAGAGGAGGAGGTGATTATGAAAATGATGGGGATGATTGTGGACAAGGAAAGGGTGATTTATGGGCAAGGAGGAGGTGATTTGTGAACAAGAAGGGGGTGATTTATGAACAAGGAGTGGGTGATTTATGTACAAAGAGGAGGTGATTATACACATAGAGGGGGTTTCAGAGGGACAATCCAGTAAGGCAAACAAACGCTGATGAGATGGGGGTTGAGGATGCTAAGTAGGTAGAGAATAAGGAGTGAGAGGGAAGATAAAAGGATTAAGATGAAGAAGAGGATTGAGAAGTAGGATGTTGGGATATAAATGGAGAACAGAGAAGTACAATGTGCTCAGACCTAGATTTTCTATTTATTGTGGACCCTCTCTCCATGCCCCAGGGAAGTAGCATTTCTAAAAGTGGGCATTATGGGAAAAATGACAAAATTAAGGCCACTCATTCTGTTAGCTCTCCTCTACTGGACATACACTTACTTTATATGGAAACGCATAATGTAAAAAATTTAATATGTCTCCATGCTAGCTCTGTTGCCTTGCCACAAATCCAGGCCTGCTAGTGCTTAGCTGGACTAGGCTGTTAGGGATAACCAATATATACATACATATAGTAAGGTTATTTTGTTAATTATATGGGTCACTTGACATAAAGGAGGACAAGCTGTGACATTGCAGGCTGCCAGAGAGGCCAACTGAAGAGTCTGCCAATCCCAACACAGCTGGATGCGTGAGGAAAGGGTTCTTAATGTAAAGTGGGTAGAAAGTGGGATATTAATTTATTTGTGGAGTTATTGTGAGGTATTTAATGTGTGCTTGAGTTTGGGGAGAAGGAGTGCTATTTATTAAATGTAAATATAAATTATAAAATGTTGGCAATGGTTTTGAGAAATGGGTTTATTTATTACATGTAAATGCTATTCATTTATTGTCAGGTTGTTTGGTGGGGAGGGAAATAAGTTTATTTATTAAATGTGTATGCTATTAATTTAATGACGGGGCTGCTTGGGGAAAATAGTTCTATTATTAAAAATGAATACTATTAATTTTATTTAATTCCAAATTTGGGGCTGGTTGCAGGGAGGGAGGCATAATTATTAAAGGGGGTGCTATTGATTTATTGGTACTGTTTGGGGACTCCTAAGCTTTATGTAACTGTTTTTTTTCCAAAATAGGGCCCCGACATCCCAGAATCTACACAAGCAGTAACTGAGCTTAAGACACCAGCAGCCACAGGTGATGAAAGTGAGCAGAGCAGGTAGGAGAGAGCAGGACCATTTTCCAACTGTCCTCAATATAATGGGACAGTCCAGAATGTGGGTGACTGTCTCACTTAATCAGGATTTGGTCTGACTACAAGGACAGGAAAGTACCAGGTTCACAGATGTCCTACTTCACACTGTTATGCTGTGATGGCAGAGCTGCATGCAACTAACAGTAGTGCACACAGCATTGCCTGTTTATTTGTCTAAAATGAAGACCGTATTAGACAATATGGGGCCCCCCTGTCTTAAGTGCCCTGGGCCCCCAGAACCTTAATCCAGCTCTGTATGGGGGCACGAGTTTCATGCCAACCAGGGCCCTATATTCATGGAGTGTGTTCTCCACGTTTGTGTGGGTTTCCTCTAAATACTATGGTTTCCTCCCATAGTCAAAAACTATACTAATAGGTTTATTGGCTTCTGACAAAAATGGACCCTAGTCTGTGTGTGTGTGGTGTATGATCCATAAAACATTACATAATACATGAAAAACAAAATACAAAAGACATACTGATTAAACAAAAATTACATAGATAACATGGCAATACTAATCAAACTATTTGCAAGACAGTGAGTGAGGGTGGTGTTAATGTCTAATGAAAAGTAGGTTTGCGCTCAAAAAAACAATAGAAGGAGAATGGAATAGAAGGAGAACAAGAGGAAACTTGGGCCCTACGCATGAGAGCTTACATTCTAAAGGGCAGGGAAAGACACAAATTGGGTGGTAGCGAGTGGGGTAGTGGAGGTGACAAATGAAAAAAAGGAGTTAGGATATGGGGTTGAAGTAATGAGTCTTAAGTTTACATGCTTAAAGCCTTGGGGAGTAGGGACTAACCTGATAGGGCATGGGAGGTCATTCCACAGGTGGTAAGCAGACCAGGCAAAGTCCTGGAGGTAGGAGTGGGAAGAGGAAATCAGTGAGGTAGCAAGGCAGCAGTTGTTGGCAGAGCGGGGTGGGTGGCAAGGAGTGTGGGTAGAGATTAAGTTGGAGATGTAGGTGGGAGATTGTTTGAGAGATTTGTAGGTGTGGGGAAGAAGTTTAAATTTAATTTGGCACACTACAGGGAGCCAATGTAGTTATTGGCTGTCACGAGCCGCGGTGATCCACGGCTCGCTTTCTCCTTTGGTGTCCCGGCAACAGCCGGGACATCACTTATGGTTCCCTACGTCCCACCCATCTCCATGACAACGGTCGGGACTCCTGCTGAGCAGCGCCGCGTCCTGGCAATGTTGAGCAGCCGGGCGCGTGCGCAGGGTATTGAACAGCCTGTGGGCTAATTAATCAGGCACTAATTGCCCCTGGGAGTACTTATTGGGCAAGTGTCCCGATTGCCTCTCTTCTGTATTTAAGGCAGGGAGGTCTTAACCTCCCTGCCGGTTATAGCGTTCCAGTCCTGCACGCGAGATCCAATGACGCGACAATGATGTTTTGCCTCATCGTCAGATCCAAGGAAGCAGGAGAGTACCGAGCCAACTAGGCTCAGTAATCATATTTACCAAGTTCAGCTGGGCTCGGTTTTCTAAAAACTGAGCCGGTGCATGTCCAATAGACAGGAAGTGGGCAGACGACTTAACTGAGCAGGCAACTTCATAAAGGTGTAAATTCCTTACAATGAAAGCTGTGGTAACTAGCTTTACCTGTAGCTTACCACACCATACCACATTCTCCAAATCCACACAACTCGAGACCAAGTCCAGCAGAGTCTGCCTGCATTCCCTGGTTTGTGCTAGTCTGGTAAAAGTGAAGGAATCAGATTTCTTGGCAAGGTAGCAGAAGTCACTTGATTTAAGAACTTTATAATTTTGCAGGGGATTATGAAATACAGACCCAGGTGTAACTGTAGCAGCAGACAGTGACAGGCCAAATCTGCTGACAAGTGCAGAAAAAAAAGTTTGTTTTTTTATAAACCAGTGATGTGTGAGAAATACACATGTTGAGGTGACAATATATTGCTTGGGTATTTAAACACCAAGGGCTTCAGTCAGTAAGGAAAGGCAAAAGGAGAACATTTGATCCTGGGCAAACAATGTTACAATGCAAGGGGTGCAAAATAGTTTATTTTGCATGTAAGGAAAATACTGGCTGCTTTCCATGTAGCACAGATATTTGATAGCTTTATCTTTACACTGAAATTTAAAGTTGATCTAGGACATGCCCTACCCAAACTATAAATCTGTCCCCACATTTTAAATTTATTTACCCCTCCAATGCAACATGGTTTTGCCCAGGTGGAAAGTTATTATTTTTTTTTTGCTTTGCTCTTCTTAATGACTCAGGCCCCTAGACAACTAATGGTCCTAATTACAAATGAGGACAATGTATTCTTTATTAAAATACACCAGTGGAGATAGCAATTGATGCATTGCCTGGGTAAATGAAAACCTATATGGATAATGTCAAGCACAGAGACAATTGGTTTTGCATTCATTAAAGTGCTGAATTATATAAAAAGAGGGATTTGTAGATATGTAAAATTTGTACAATAAAATCATATTTTGTAAACTGGTGCTGCATAGCTTCTTTGAAAATCACAACTGTAAATAACCAAATCACAAAAATGGCAATCCAATCCTATTAATGGCAAATAATCATGAAAAAGTAAACCCTGGTAGGGCCAACCTGTCTCTTTCTAACAGACTCTTGGGCCAATATGAAGGGTATGACCATGGCTATGGCCTGGTTTCTAAATAGAGAGTTTGCATTGACATCAGGGCCAGTGCTAGCATGTCCAGCACCCCCCTGCAAAAAATTATTTTGCACCCTCCTCTTTTATGAGTTATTTATTCATTCAATAATGCTTTTTATTTCACATACAAATCATATAATACACTTTACTAAAGAGAGTAATACAAATAAATACATTAAACTGCAAACAGAATATGTATTCTTTGTAATAAGATATTACATTTTTGGCAAATTAGTTTGGTTGTGCCGCCCTCCTTCATCACACTGTGCACCTTCTTCATTACACTGCCCTCTCCTCATCCACACTACTTTCCCCCTTCTTTTTCAGCACCGTCCCCCTCCGTTATGGACTTCCCTTTCTATGAACTTCTTTCCTTCTCTTCTGTGTTCTTCTCTTCTCCTGTCTCTGTGTGCTGTTCCTCTCTACGCCGTTCTTTACTGCCAGTGTCTGGACGTGATGACGTCATGTCCAACACTGTCAGTGAGAAGGAAACAGAAGGGAGTGGGGAGGACGGCGCCGGTGGATTTAAAAAAATATATTTTTTCTAATGTGCCGGCGGAATGCAGTAAGTGGGGATGGCAGGCGGGGGGAGCGCCCTTCAGTCTTGGCGCCCCCCCCGCCTTGCTTATCCGCTTACCGTGTTCCGCCGGCCCTGATTGATGTTTTATATATTATCCGGATACTGTATTTCTATCAATGGAATTTTTTTTTTTTATTATTTTGTTTCATGGCTGTATATTACTTGTTCTAAATAAATACAATTTTACATAAATTATAGCGAAAAAAGAAAAAATAATAAAGATTTGGGACGGAGTACAAATTTCACAAATATGATTATATTGTTTTGAAAATTTTAATTATGCATGTCTTTTCAATTTTGCATTTTTGATTAGCCACATTGAATTATACTTCTTGATTTTATACTTGCTGCCACAGTGATTAATAAAATGATTAATTTATGATCAAATTTACTCAAGATGTTTTCAACATTTCATACTCCATTATGCGATCAAAATAAAACACATTATATTTACAGTGCTTTAAATATGGAGTTTTCTTTCAGTAAATACACATGGTCCTTTACTAGATTAGTATAGTTTTAGTGAAACGGTGCTTAAAGAGTCATGAGTATTCTTTCAAGTTGCTCCATTTTGATTGGGTCCAGGTTCAGATTCTTCCTGGTCACTTTGTTATCTACAATTGCTGTGGGAGCAGCAAACCGCACAACACAATATATGAAAACTAAAGAGGGCGGCTTCAAAGCTACAAATGAGGTATTTTTAGTGCAGGAGTATAAAATAGCTATGTACAAAACATCAGTTTCTGAAGTGGCACAGATTTAACCAAAATGAAAGGCATAATTGCTAACACTATAATTCTGACTGTGCGCTTAGGGAAAGTGCGCTACTATATATCTTGCTGTACTTTTTCCCTCTGTTTAATAGTTGTTTAATATGGCCATAGCCACGGCTAGTTTAGAATTTTCAGGGGTTGCAAGAGTTGCATCAACTGAGGGTATCTCCCTCAATATAAAGAAATGGTTAAACTATGCACTATTGCTGGTAGACAAGATATTAATTCAATATATTTATATATAGTCTTTTCATATTATATTTATATTTTAGTCAATGAGCACATAACCACGTTTCACCATGACTGAACTTACAACTTGCACTTCTCAATTGCCATTAGGGGCAGCTTCAGTTCCAGAATGATCAACATGTGTTTGGAGCCCATCTGGTTGTGTCCCGGCCGTTGCCATGACTGGAACGTCGCTTCCGGTTTTGCCCCAGCCGTTACCCCGTCTGCCTGGACACTCAACTGTCAAACAGTCACGTCCCAGCAGGAGGGGCAGCCAGGCGAGTGCACAAATGGATCCAAATTAATTAGTCTTCTGAGACTGATTTCTCCCTGCTGTGCCTACTAGTTTTTGATTGGCTCTTCCATGTATTTAAGGCAGGGAGGGCTTAACCTCCCTGCTGTTTATAGCATTCACTGCCTGTGTTGTTGCTGACCTGCTCTGTCTGACATTTCTGATTGATCTGTTGTGACCTTGCCTGAATTTTTGGACCGTGCCTGATTGCCTGTAGCCCCGACCAGTTGCCTGAATATTGGATTTTTGCCACTTTGCTTGTGACCCTGACCTTTCCTAGAATACTGGACCTGCTTGTTTGCTGCCAGTTCCGACCTGTGGTCTGTACCCTGAACTTCCTGCTAGCTTTGGACCCATGACCTAATTCTGTCCCTGGGTTTTCCGCCTTCAGTCTTCCAGTTTCTCTACCCTGAGCCTTGGTTATTCTGATAATCCTCTACTACCACAGAGATAAGTCCTAGGGGCATCAGAGTACCTGCGAACGTATATAGTTCTACGGGAAAGGCAGCTGCTAAAGGTGAAGACCCCTACTAGTCCAGTTCTAAAGGTTTATCAATAGCAAAATCCTAACATGTACATGATTGATCAGAGTTCAGTCCCAGTGAAACATTGAAATTCCCTACAACAAATATTATTTATTCTCTATGGCTGGGGTGTGAGAAGGGCTCTAGTTTTATCTGTTCCAGTCATGATATTCCATCCCTTGAGAATTTTCAGTCGAGCTTCTGGAGATGGATGTAGCGGTTGTTCGATTATTTTGAATTAGCAATTTCACTGGGAATCGTTACGGATAAGTGATGTTTGCCACTCTGAAAGCTAAAGTGATAGACTGGTGTTGCTTTACCAATGATGTAGGTGAGACGTCCGGGAACAGTTGGAGCTCTCCCAGGACTGCAGCCAGACTATGGATCGTTTATTATATATGATAAAAAATAAGTCCGAGCAGAGTGTCCAAGTGTTCCTTCAGGTGCTTGACTAAACTTTGGTAGCCTGTGTATTTGATCAATAATGAGGTGTTGACCTTGACACAGAAGGGAGTAGTAGCCTGAATATTGTTGTACCATGATGTTTACACAGACCCAGTCAGACCAAATATTGCATTTGAGATATTCCAGAAAATCTTGAAGGCTAATTTATTGTTGCAAAGGAAAATCACTGATTTAACTCTGCTGTTTTAGAGGTAACAGGTGTTGAGTGGCCTTTATGTGTTCTAAACTACTATTTGACTCTGACCCACTGCTGAAGATAAGTGGGAAATAGGTAGATCAGTTAGTCCACAAAACATCTTCCAAAGTTTTGTCTTTGGCATTACAGGGACTGCCTCAGATGGTAGGTGGCAGCCTGCTAGGCTGTATGGCAGTGGTTCCCAAATTTTCTCAGTTCGAGGCACCCTTAAGGTCATCATAATTTTTCCAAGGCACCCCTAAGCCAAAATAATTACCGGGTAGTCCTGTTTTTAAGTAGTTGGGTCAAAATGATGTAAGATGTATTTAGGCCCCTTCACCATCACATTGTGCCCTTCATCATATCACTGCGCCCCTTCACCATATTACTCTGTCCCCCTCTTCGCTATCTCACACTCTGTGTCCCCTTCTTCACCATCTCTCTGTCCCCCTCCTTCAGCGTGTCTTTCTCTGTCCCCCTCCTTCAGCATGTCTCTCTCTGTGCCCCTTCAGTCTCTCTCTCTGTGTCCCCATTCAGTCTCTCTCTCTGTGTCCCCCTTCAGTCTCTCTCTCTGTGTCCCCCTTCAGTCTCTCTCTCTGTGTCCCCCTTCACTCTCCTTTACTTACCTTCTTTCCTGACGTCCTCTCTACTGCTGCTCCTCACTGAGGCTGACGGACGTAATGACGTCACGCCCGGCAGTCAGTGAGCTGGAGGATCTGGCGATGGATTATGGGTAAGTTTTTGTTTTTTTTCCCTCTTTTTCTTGCTAGGGATCGCGGCACCCCAGGGAGCCGCGGCGCACAGTTTGGGAACCGCTGCTGTATGGCATAGCTGACTGCATCAGCCTCAGGCCAAGCCATAAAAATGATTGAAGCTATGTCTGGGTGTTCTTGCTGGCTCCCTGACCCTTAATAAGCTGATATGACAGCAACAAAGTTAAATTGTTTTGATATCTATGGGAATATGCATCCTGTCTGCTGAAGAGCTGGCTACACTCAATTTATACCATTAGAAATTATAAGTTGCTAAATAGGATATATAATAAAAATATGCAAATCGGCAATGCTGATACCTACCGAGTGTGTACAGAACAGAAGTGGAGAGACCTCCAAAACGTATTATTTAGTGCTTGTTTTAACAAACATTTGTTAAACCTTTTTAATGATAATTTTTCCACAAGGGCACAAAACTATGTCCACACATAATGTACTGTATTGTACCTGAACAAACTAAATGTAAACACTACTTATAAATATGTTGTGTTCAAGTGAGTTTTTGCATAGGTTTATATAATATGTTTTATGTTAAACAGCTGTAAAGAATGAAAAAGAAAATTCTACATAACTACATATAAGAATCCAGTGTTTCACGAATTTCGGTTCCTTCATCAAGAGCAGCAAAAAGTGTTGCTACGCCCTTTGTGGTGTAAAGTTCATGAGGTAAGACAGTACCATATATGCTGAGAGCAAAGCATTGTTTATACCAATGTTTAAAAACAAAAAATACAAATGTAACCAATTTCAAAAAAAGGAGATGTAGACTGGTGAATAAAATGATGTTCTGCAGCATAAAATGAAGCTACTAGCTAGACTGTATGCAGCCTCCACAGTTATCTATGTCAATATCTTGGACATTCTTAGAAATAAGACTGCAATCAGCAGTGAGCATGAATATCAAAACAAATTGTTTATTGACTGAATAAATTCAGCTACTGTGACCGTGGAAAGCCAAAGCAGTACCGTCCATTTTTCTCCTGTAATAGATTGAAAAACTTTTTGTGCATATGCTTCTTTTTGAAACTGCGTCGTAATTATTCTTCGAAGAACAACACTGATGAAATGGAAAGCATCTCCCTATCAGAGCTGCGTGAGAAAACAAATAAGCAAACAGTTGCAAACATGAGCCATAATGCAGAGCAAATGAGAAACATACAGTTCTCTCATGTAAATTGCTATTCAGAGTATTAAGCACCTGGTGTTTGATTAAATTCAGATCATGATTGCTAATCCAGTAAAGCACTCTCAAGGTGATTTCAATAATTCACAGTCAGTATGGCACAGCGTTGCTACTGGATGCTGTGGTAATCGTTGTGTGCATGCAGCTAATTAGATTCTAATCTTTAGGGATGATCAAGGCTAACGAGCTGCAAAAAGTCTTAGTTTGTTTATTTCGATTGCTATCAGTCATTCTGGTTACAAAGCTCCTGAAGTAAAATGGTACAGTTGTCTAGATTGATATATCTGTTCTTTTTGGTTAAGAATATAGGTCATATATAGTATCAAACTACTTATACTTATGTGTAATATGTTAAATTACTCTGAAATGCTCAGTGTTTATTTTCAATCACATCTACAAACAAGCTAATCAAATGTTTTTGTAATATTTTGTAATTGTTTATTAAAAAGCCTGGCTTTATTTCTGTCTTTCTTGATATTTATTTTCCTTATAGATAACAATATTCTTAATGTACTGAAATAAAGTCCAAACAATGGGAAAAATTCCAATCTTAAACTGAAACATTTAGGCTGGGTACACACTACAGGTTTTCAGCTGATCGTGCCAATCACATGATAAACGACCGTTTGGCCCAATATCACATTAGTGTGTATGCTCCAACAGTGAACAATTATTGTTCCAAAGCACATTGTATCATTTGCTTTTTAAACCAGACTAAAAATCTTGTTCAACGATGGAACAATGTTGTTCCAATTCTGCAGTATGTATGCACTCACAACCAGCAGTGTCCATAGACCTCTATGGAGTGTGCAGTGTCACAATCTTTTCAGCCAATGGCTATGACAGATTAAGAGCATAGATCTTTAGATAAATCCTGTAAAACGTGTTTAGTGTGTACATTTGAATCGGAATGCTGATGGGATTTTTTAATATTTTTTTAATTGTTGGTAAAATTGCTCATTATATCGCGAAAGGAGACATTTTCTGTAGTGTTTATCCAGCCTTAGTATACAGATTTTAATATGTGTATAAAGTAACATAATGTAAGTAATGTATAGGACTACCAGAATAACATCTGAAACAATTAGCACAAAACTAATACAATTAATAAATTTATGCTAATGATATAATTGTAACATAAAAAACTATCAATTCTATCTTAAGGAAAAACCCAGATGCATATGTATGAAAGTTTTCTAAATAAAAAATATACTTTCAGTAAATGGGCCGGTGGAAAATATGAACTGTGCATCATCATCATCACCATTTATTTATATAGCGTAACTGATTCTGCAGTGCTGTACAGAGAACTCTAGGGTGCATCTATGGTTTAAAATGCTGAACAAAAAGGAAACCTTTAAATTATTTTGATTTGCTCGGTGTATGTCAATGCTTTGTAACCAATTATTTTAATCAATAAATAACAGCTTCAGTTGCGTTTACTTCTCAGTGCTCTCCATCCTGAATACAATAAATTTTGTAGCAAGGGCAACACTATACCAATAACATTTAACTGGTTGTTTATTATCTTTTTAACCACTTTCCATTTAGGTAGATATTTGGGGCATTTTTTTCTTACCGATAGCCACCCAGTGGTTGACCATGTAGTCTTCCTTGCCATTAAAACATTTCATTGTTCAAGAAAGCGTGCGCTCTCTTTTCCTCTTTCTTTTTGCTTGAGCCTAAACTGTTTTGAAGGGGGTCTTAGTTTAATGCACCACTGGCAGGCATATCATTTCTGTTACTGGGGCAAAAGCATAGTAAATATCTTTGTTTATTTCACTATCAGCACTACAAGATGGCTCACCAGCAAGTCCTTTTGAGATGAGCTGGAAAACCCGACTGTCACTTACACTCCTCATTTATCTCAACCATGCTGCCATCTCTTCCTGCACAGTCGGAACAGAGTCCTTAAATGTTCAGCATTCCTGATCCCTTCATTAAACATAATCTCAACTGAGTCTCTGCTAATATCACAGCCAATACCTATGCTCTGAATGGCAATGAAAGGGTTGTCCCTAATTTTACATATCTCAAGAGGATGCTACTGAAGCCCAATACACATTTGTCCCACATCAGCAAAGCCAGATCCATGGGCTATTTCTGAGTCAGCATCTCTTAAATGTCTCAGTAATGCTATGTCTGTTAAGTTTGTTATAACAACCTGCTACATCTGGGCCATGCTGCTTAACCCTTTTACCCAGTCAGACAATAGAATGTTGAATCCATTGAATTAGCAATGTTGTTTATGTTACCAAAAACTGCTCCCATTGGGATCAACATTACTAGGGTTGTGGCAGGGCTTGAACTATTGTGGCATCCATTTTTTGCTACACTAACTGGTTTGATTATACTGAATACTCCAAAATAAGAAAAAGTCATTAAGAAGAGCAAAGCAAAAAAAAAAAAAAAAAGTGTAACTTTGCACTTTAGGAAAACCATGTTCCATTAGAGGGGGGAGTAATTTAAAATGTGGGGACAGATTTATAGTTGGGATAGGGCATGTCAGAGATCAACTTTAACTTTCAGTGTAGAAATAAATTAAGCATTGTGTGCTACATGAAAAAGCAGTCAGTATTTTCTTTACATGCAAAATTATAAACTAATTTGCACACCTTGTATTGTAACATGGTTTGCCCAGGAGCAAACTTACTCTATTGCTTTGCTCTCCTTAATGACTCAGGTCTGAAAAGTGTGTAGTTTACTTTAGTATTTATTAAAACTCAATTTATTTGATTTTCTACAGAATTCATCTACAGTTTGTCACGGTTCAAATACAAGTGCAGCTCAGGAGCCAGGAATGAGGTGAATACACACAAAGTTTATTGCTGAATACTGAATATACAGGAATATGCAGGAATAAATACTGGGTAGATGGCTGATGAAGGTAAGTGGTAATATGGAGAGATCCAGGCAGTATGAAACCAAAAGTACAGCAGAGGAAAGGAACAACAGGATGGGACAACAATAACCAGCCCTGAATGCTGGGAGAGACAGGTATAAATGGAACACACCCAGGTGCATGAGATAATGAGTGAAGCAGTGTTAACTCCTAAGGAACTAGGAGCACAACAGGCACAATAGCAACACCTCTGGTGATCAGAGGTACTGCTGCTAACACATAAAATGAACACAAATAATAAAGTCTGATAGTCCAGGAGGCAGGAGCTGCCAGGCAAAGCAGTATGCTGTTGGCAGATCGTGACACAGTTATAATACAAATGGTTCAATTTAAAGTAATGAACACTTTATAAAGCACAGGAAAATATAACTTAACAGAATACGGGTGACAGTCACCCCCAAATAATAGAAATGTAATGTTGATAAACTGATCCTGTCATGAAGATTTCCCCCTTACAATGTAGTGCATTGAAACTTGTTAGATAGTAATCTCTTGGGCAGTGAAGCAACATAAACTTCCTCTCTAATTAAAGTTAAATTTTGCAGCACAAGTGTAAAATTACAGCTGCAAAATTGCAGTCACACTGCATACTCTAGTTAGCAATGTTAGGGAATAAATGTTTAAAATGTTACTGACTGTGTATTGTAAATAGACTAGCTTAAACTGGTTTCTGGGTGGGAGAATCTGGAATGTTGACCCCAACCCTTGGAGGAGGTTGTGTGAACTGGCCTATGACCTGCATTACACTGGACCCTCCTGAACCCTGGACCTATAGAAGCAAGCCACATCATCTGTATTGTTTTCTCTTTAACACTGAGTGTATATATTACAGCTTTGCTGGGACCAGCTTCAGTCATCTCTGACCACAATCTTCTGGGTTGAAGTACTGTAGCTGGTACCAGCGGAGCGCAGTGGGCGCGGCGGTATGTATGTTTTTGGTATCAGCTGTACTGTATTAGAATTATGTATTGAACTGCTAAAACTTTTGCTTCTGCTAAATAAATTGTTTGTGCTTTGGAAACACAAGAAATCGCTTTGATAATGCTTATTTGGAAACGATAAAATTACTTCAATATCTTGATATTGCAGGAATAAAGATATTGTTCTCATTTTAATGATTACTGCTGTGATTTTTTTTACTTACTCTTCCTCCTCCCCTTTACACACATTAAAAAGTACTTCCTGGAATAAGTGTGTATTGCTAAATCAGTTTTGAATAAAAAGTTTAATTCCAAAGCAATGCTGCGTTGTTGAAACCTGTTTACTACATGAACCATTGATTTGGGGATGGAAACAAAAGTTCAACTGTACATCAATATGAGATTCCTTATTCTCTATGTACAAATATAACAAGTAATAGACATACAACTCTCAATGAACGATATGATCATAGCCAACAATCTTGCAGGTGAAATGCAAGTCAGGAAACATTCCATATTTATAATCAATTGAGTAATCATTTTTAAGACATCAATACAAATTTTGACTTATATATTTATTTTATTATTATTATTATCTTTAATTTATAAGATGCCAACAACAATATAAAATCGAATGGGCTGAACAACATGATTAAGATCTGTTTAATTATAGGCATAATTTATGCTAATATGTAGCATATGGTATGTAGACAAAAGTTTGTAAAACAAGTTGAGAACCAATGAAGGCTCTATTTTTTCCAGTCCAATTGTATAAGGAGGTACCATAAATCCACCTATAACTGCTGACAGTAGTTTCAATTATAACACCATTGTCTCGTAGAGAATCTTTTGCAGCTGGCTTGAGTATCTCCAGCCACAGTTATTTCTCAAACCGGTTAGTTGAACCAGTACCAAAATGTGAAAAGTTGACAAAATTTCTTGAACTTCACTTCAAATAAGAATGTAAAAAGGAGAACTAAATGTTATAAAGACAAACTGACAAGGGCATATTCTATCTGGTTTGCACATAAAGCTTAAATTGATACATTTTAGCTGTTTTTAATGCGAACCAAGAACCTTAAATAGTGAACTATAGTGTTTGCGATTTGTATTAAAAAAATACTCTTTTGTATTATTTAAAATGTTTATCCATTAATTAAAATATTTTAAATTACTGATTTAACATAAAGGGCCTGATTCATTAAGGACAATAAAGCAAAAAAAAAAAAAAAAAAGTGACGTTGCATCTTTGTAAAATCATGTTGCAGTAGAGGAGGAGGCAAATTTAAAATGTGATGGCAGATATATAGTTGGGATAGAGAATGTTCTAGAACAGGCTTGGCTAAGCTGTGGCACTCCAGGTGTTGTGAAACTACAAGTCCCAGCATACCCTTCCAGTAATAAGCTACTTTACATTGGCAAAGCATGCTGGGGCTTGTAGTTTCACAACTCCTGGAGTGCCACAGCTTAGCCAAGCCTGTTCTAGATTAACTTTTTAGAGTGCAAATAAAGCTATCATGTATTTGTGCTACATGAAAAAATGCCAGTTTTTAACTTATGTGCCAAATAATAAAGTAATCTGTACCGCTTGCATTGTAATATTGTTTTGTCCAGGAGAAAACAACATTTTTTGCCGTACTTTCTTTAATGAATCATGCCCAAAGAGTGTTCAGTGGCTAAGCTTGACTGCGATTTGTGTTCAACAATCGCAGTCAAGGTTAGCCATTGAACTCTCTGGTAAATCTGTATGTTTATTTATAAATCTATAAAAATTTTGACTTGAATTTTAAATCTAAGCCCATTGATAGTGGTACCACAAACATGGCCTTCAAGCCATTGAATTAACTTTTGAACTGGTTCAAAGTTTTTAAGCGTCCCTAGTAGAGACTGTATGCCATTAAGTAAATAAACAATAAAAATCTAGAGGTGTACTCCACATATGAACCCCTTAATAACCAATGAAGCAGATGTCAAAACAAATATATAAAGGAATATTCAAAGTGCTTCCTTTCCCCAATAAAAAGATATAGCACATAAAATAAAACATATAAAAATTAATGAAAATATGGTTAACTTATCTAGTCCATATAACGGAAGTCTTTTCCAAGTATATTCCTATATCGGACTCCTTCAGATGGCCAATTAAGGTGTCACCTTCCTTTTCTTCCCAAGCGGTGATGGCTTAATTAGCCATCTGAAGGAGTCCGATATAGGAATATACTTGGAATATTCCTTTATCTATTTGTTTTGATATCATTGTTCTGACATACTTTTGGGTATGATATGTTATTAGGAATATTTGCTTCATCCTTTACTAGAGCGCCTATTTAAAACTGAAAATTTTATTTTTGTTTACAATGAAGCAGATGTATATAAAAAAAAACAATTATTACAACCAGAAATGACATAAAACAGATGTGCTTAGAATAGCTAATCCTATATAAAGAACTATATATAACGCCTGCTGGCTCATTACATTGGATTTTATCTTAAGATATGGTAACAAAAAAAAAAAATCAAAACCAACTAAAAACTAGTAATTAATGCAATATAATTTATTATAATTGGATGGTGCAGTCACTGTAAACCTAAGCAGCAATGAATGCAGAATTAAATCAATGATGGCTATTGCAGCAAATCTCTAGAGAGCAGGACTGATATTTTCACTGTATTAATCCACTGTGCCAGAATCTCACTTATAGCTGATCCCTTATGAAGTCTCTGCTATTAGATCATATACAAACACCAGCTCATAGAGTTCCCTGTTATTGTATGAAATTATCCTAGTATATATTGAAAATCACAGCTTTGGAAGGGAGTAGTCCACTGGTAACTGGAGCAGATAAACAATAAGCGGAATGTGTTTAACAGCAGTGCAAATGGACAATGTCCATCACAAAGTTAATCAAGCTGGTCAGCAGGAATAAATAGGGAAATACCTGTGTGAAGTTGTAATAAATCTAACATTTATTGTGCAGTCCCAATATAACAAACCTTCAAAAATGAACAGTGCTGCAATGAACACATAAGATAACAAGGTTGTTACTTTGAATGGACTTCACAACTGATCATCTCCTCCTCATTGCCACAGCTGAGTTTTCAATATACACTCAAATATAGCTAGCAACTTACAGATATTCTTGTATGAAGTCTTTCCTTAATCCAACACTACCATCTAATTCAAACAGTGCTGACGCGTTTCTCCCCTATATTTGAGTGCAGATCCAAAGGAATACAATGTAATAGTTTCCAGTATTACTTAAACTCAAATTAATCACCATAAACAGGCGCTTCTTTCTTAAAGCTCAATAAAACTTCATTCCAAGTGATGCAGCAGGCAGACAGCATTTCAAGATAGTTGCAGTTAGACCAGCTCTGTGCCTTGCCTCCCACATGTTCAATTAGTACAAATATAAAGTCAGGTAAAATTTGTAAAGCCAGTAGGAAATTACAAGGACCGGGTTGTTTAGAAAGTCCAATACCATAGTTCAGCTCCTGGACTCCGTGATTTCAGTTGCCATTTCTGTGAACTGTCATTGCAGTTGCCATCTCAGTTACTCATTTTTTAATCTACACTACCTACTTGGTGACAGCAGCTGCCAGTTAACATGGGATACATAAGTACTGGATCTGTTTCCAGCAGCAAGCATGATACTAAAGTAAGACACCAGGATACTCACAGCTACAAGCTGGCAGTTAATAAAAAGAGTGCCCATGCAGCACAAAAGCAAAAGCCTTCTCTACAACCAGAAGAGGTTGGGGTTAAGCTATTAGAACTGGTAAAAGACAGTTATGCTTGACAGCAGATAACTGTAGAAACCTTAATATAGTGACTGGTTCATGACACCTTTCACTGTATTTCACCAATGACGCACCACCAGTAACTGCACAGAAATGCCATCCAGAATTAATTTATATTAGAGATGCTCAGGGTCAGTTCCTCAGAAACCGAACACACCCCAACTTAAGGGATCCGAGTACCGAGAACTTTTGCGCTTTTTCGAATTCCAAAACGAGGCAAAAGGTATTCGTGACGTCGTCGGATCTTGGATCTCGCGAGTTTTGGAATCTATAGATACCGCCCTCCATGGCGGTAGCACAATGTGTAGAGCAGTTGGGCCGGCCAAGTTAGAGAATTAAAAGAGGAGGGTGGTAGCAGTGTTAAAGTAATCAGTGACATTCAGGAGAGCTCCATAGCTTCAGTGTTAAATCTCATTGCAGAAAAATGCAAATACTATTGCTGCTGGCAGGGTTGGTGTAATTCTACAGTCCAATTCTACTGTGTTATATAGGCAACACACAAAAATGAAAGCTGCGTTGGTAATTCTCATTGCATAAAAATAAAAAAATAAAAAATAGTGCTGTCAGGGTTGGTATAATTCTGCAGTAAAATTCTACAGTGTTATATAGGTAACACAAAAAGGAGAGCTGCATTGCTAATTGTCATTGCTAAAATACAACTACTAGTCCTTACAGGCTGTTCTTCTGAATTTGCAGGCAAATTCTACTGCATTACATAGGTAACAGACAAAGAGGAGTGCTCCATTGCGAAGAGTCATTGCTGAAATAGAAATTATAGGGCTGGCTGGCTTGGTCTAAATCTGCAGTTACATTTTACAGTACCATAGCTCACTCAGAAACAGGAGAGGTGACAGGGATCAGTGCTGAAACAGAAATTGTAAGAATAGGGCTGTCAGTGTTATTCAAAGTCTCCAGTGAAAATGTATTGTGCCATAGCTCATACAGAAACATAAGGGGAGGCTTTGTTCTTGTCACTCTCCAGTCTCAGTCATGATAATACTAATCCCTCTGCCTCTTGTGCTAAAGCCTATGGTTAAGTGCATAGTGTTTTTTTAAAGTCAGGGAAACAAAAATGTAAATAAAAAGCTTGTACCTTTTTAAAGAAAAAAAAGAAGTCTCTAAAAAAGATGAAAGTTTACTGTAGAAAAACATAAAATTGCCAAGATACCATTTTGCAGTTAATTTTATGGCAGAGCTGTCACGATTTTTGGGCAATACTTTTAGAGCAGAGGAAATGTCAAAATGTTGTGCTGACTCATCCGCATCACCACTGGGTGTCTTGGGAAAGCCAAGTTTTTTCCGAGAAGCAGTTGCCAGAGAAACTGAAGGAAAATACGTCATTACAAGATGTTGATGGCTCTTGGATCCTGACGAAGCTAATTAGGTCCTAGATCTACATATACAATATAGTTAGCGGATTTGCCTAGTTTAATTTCAACCTTCAATTTCTGCTGCATTCTCCTACATGCTGTTGCAGAATCCCAAAAATGACTCTAAATTTCTCAGGACACAGACAGCATCTCCTGCATTTCATTGTAATTTTTTAAAAAGTTCTGTAATACCAAGTTGATTGTGTGAGCAAAACAGGAAATGTGAGGGAATTCCTCCCGCTGTAATGCTCTAACAATATTGGTGGCGTTCTCAGAAATCACATATCCTCAGGAGAGTCCAAGCATGATTAGCCATGTTGCAATGACATCCCTTACTTTTTGTAACAGATTGTCAGCTATATGCCTCTTAGTGAAGCCGTTGATACACAGACAGCCTACTTCTGAAAAATGTGACGTACTTGGGTACACGCTGCTGCTGTACCTGCTGGTGAAGGGTAATCACCAATCCAGTGGGCTGTCACAGACATATAATCTTTAGTTTGCCCAGTTCTGCTTGTCTCCATATCTGTGGTTAAGTGTACAGTGGGTAGAATGCCCTTTTGTAGCCCAATAATTACATTTTTACGAACTTTCTTGTAGAGGTGAGGAATAGCTTTTCTAGTAAAATGGTGTCGTGATGGAATTTGGTAATTGGGACAGAAGACCTCAAGAAACTGTCTAAAACCAGTTGCTTTAATAGTGAATATTGGACGCAGATCTAATACTAGCATAGTCCCCATGGCGTCTGTGATCTGCTTTGCGACTGGGTGACAGCTTTCTTACTTTCTTCCTCTAGCAAATGATTGTTTACCAGTCAATTGTTGTAAACTACTAGTAGTATTCTTCTGGGTTGAAGATCGACCCCCAGCAGCAGGACTAACGCTCAATAATTCTTCAGAGGAATCGTGGCTAGTGGAGGAATCATCTAGCCTTAGCAACTTGGATGCAGGACTAACTCCCATCACTTTTGAGGATATTGATGAAGGTATTGGGGGTGTAGATTGCAGGTGCTGGGATCTAGATGAGAGAAGGGAGGTAGATGATGCTGGACTGCTTGTTGTTATTTTTTTAACATAAGTTTCTGATTTTCCCAACAGCTTTCCATGAACTTGCTTCAAATGCTGTAACATGGATGAGGATCCTAAAAGGTTAAGGTCCCTACCTCTACTGAGTGTGGCTTTACAAACGCTACAAATGGCTAGACAACTGTTTTCAAAAATAATTGCACACATAAGAGGTGGATTTTTGGTATTAGGCCCAGGCATGACAATGGCCTTTTTCTTATCACTGGAAAGAACTGCTGCAATCTTTGTTTGACAGCGTATGAAAATAATATTGTGACCTGTGAGGTCGTCAAAATTGACTGCAAATGAATTGAAATTAGTGTTAGTGAGGTTAATATTAATGCAGGATCAAAAAAAGAGTAAAAATATGTGATTTTAGCATATTTTAGCAATTTGTCTAAAAAAAAATACAGATCCAAAACCAAAACCCACAAGGGTGGTTTTGCCAAAACCAAATCACGAAGTAAATCCAGATCCAAAACCAAATCCATTTCACGGGGGTGAGTGAGCATCTCTAATTTATATATGGTGGCAGGTATTACTGCTGTCTTACTACACTTTCCTGTCCAGTTCCTACAACTGTTATTCTACTTTCCCCAAAACCTCTTGAATTGTAAGCTCATTTGGGTAGGACCATCTTTACTTTTTGTTTCATGTCATTGTACGTAATTTATGTCATGGTCCTCTTGTTTACGGCACTGCATAGTATGTCAGCGTTTTATAAATAAACACTAACAATAACAATTCAATAGTAACTAAACTGCGGCAACTTAATCAGTATGAGAACACAAACAATGATTTGTCTTAAATAAGTAGACTGCAAGACTTGTTTATTAGCATGATATATAAATCATTTCAATAGTTCAGCTCTCAGAAATGTTTATTCACGCTATTTGTATATTGTTGCAATAAAAGACAGCATATCTGTATATGTGACTTACTGCCTACAATTTTGAAAATAAATGTATTTTAATATTAGCTTTATAAACAATTCAAAGCTACAGAACAGTCATTTCTTACCCAAGATGCTACCAAAACTCTATTCCCTCATCTCCCACCTTGACTGCTGAAAGCTCCTGCTATTCCCCTCATCTATAGGGAGGTAAACATTCTTAAAAGAGAAACGTACTGGATAAAAAAGTAGATTGCCCTCTCAATAACGAACATTTCTCTCTTTTGTAACTACAGTATATATATATATATATATATATATATATATATATATATATATATATATATATATATATATTCATACATACACATATACACACAGACACACATACATACACACACACACACACACACACACACACACACACACACACACCTGGTATATGGTGCCATACTGACACTTCTCCCACTGCCTTCATTGTAAAACTATCAAACTCCACTAAACAAGTAGAATCTAAATTTAAGATTTTCAACTGCAGCTTAAAAAATTAAAACAAAATCTGTTTTTTTTCATATAGGAATTGACATTTTTCCTGTGCACCAGTTTTCATAAATTAAATATCAGACATTTAGGGGGAGGGGAATTTCAATGTCCGTACAGTGCCTCCGGAGTGGTTGCGGAGGCACTCTGCGATGATATAACATTGTGGATTTCTACTCATAAACTCAGAGGTGAGTAGAAATCTGTGATGTTAGGGCACTGTAGTACCCAAAATGTGTGCAGATCTGATGTACGGCAGCACATACCCCACTTAGATGGAGACTTTGGGTTTAGGTTAATGGGTAAATTTGGGTATATCTATCTAAATTATATGTAACTATAGCTCATACTTGCCAACTCTCCCTGAATGTCAGAGAGACTTCCTGAAATAGGGGTGATCTCCCTCACTGCCTGAAGAGTCTGGCATTCTCCCTGATGCTGAGCCAGTACAAGACGTGGTTGGCTTCGCTATCTGTGGCATGATGACACAGTTCAAAAATTGTGTCCTATGTCCATGTATTGATGCCTATGGAGGTGGCCATTTTCATGGAGACCAAGATTTAATCAAAGTCTGACAGGTAAGACAACAGGACTTCAGTAATGGAGACAGAAATGTTAGACACTTCAGTCTATAGAGATTCATTAGCTGATTTTCTTTAACGCAAAGTTGCCTACTCTCCTGGAATGTCCGGGAGACTCCCGCATTTCTGGGAGACCTCCCAGGCTCCCCATTCTCGCCCCCGCTATAGATAAGTGGCAGAGGCGGGGCTTAATTATGCAAATATCGCGTCGTCTTAGTCCTACCCCCTGCTGTAATAGGCCAAAATTGTGACAATCATTTTGGGGCGGTGCCTAAATGATGCAATTCATCAAGCCCTGCCCCCGCACACCCACCTCCCCCCGGGATCTCCCTGAAGCCAATGAGGAAAAGTTGGCAAGTATGTTATAGCTCAGGGAGGCTGTGATACATTACATTATTTACATTTGAAAAATGCTGTTGCGGTTTCCAATATATAGAGAGATAAAAGTGAGTCTTCAGTAGCACAAAACTTGTGTTTTGAACATTATGCCCATCTAGACAATTCACACACATTAAACACAAGCTTGCTCAACTAAAGTGGTAGGAGAGTAATGTAATATTACCACAACTATAAGGTGAAGATAGAAAAATTATATTATCACATGAATTATGAAACTGGACATTAAAAATACGATAATACAGTGCATCAGAAATGCTTTCTGTGCATGGTGTATTAATTCTTGTGCCCTATGCTTTCCTTCTCAGTTGATTACCGAGATTTAACAGTAGTGTCTATCTCCAAGATGTTATGCTTAGGCTGAATGCAGTTTTCCTAGGTCACTTCTTCCAGGTTCAAATACATACCTGTACACATGCTTTATTTGTTTGTAATGCAACTCAAATCTGACAAATCTTCAACATGTTGGCCTTATGATCTGCATAATATATTTTTTGCAGCTTATTTATAGTCTTTTTTTGGCTTTCTGGTTTGTGACACCTCCAAGTTTGACGACTATAGCACTCCCCCCCCCCCCAAGCAGGTGAGTCACCAGCACTTTAACAAACAAATACTCAGACTGAGAAGTGCAACACTATCTATATGTCTGATACTAATTACTCATTGCTAAACTTGCTTTTTTTTAGTCATTCAATTCAACTATGGATTGCACTTATGTACCAATTGTGCCTTTTTGGACAGCGCAGCAGAGTCTGCATCAGACACTGGAAAAGGAGGATAGCTTTACTCAACAGATCTTAACATGGTAGTATCAGACTGGGGCATGAAGGGCCCACCGGGGAATGTAATGGTAGGGGACCATAAAATTGTGCGTGGGAGTGCCGCTGCTAAATGGCGACACACTGTTTAGGGGGAATGGCCAGAGACCTGAAGGCTGTAAGACAAGAAAAAGAAACAAAAAAAAACACCACATTACACTTTCATGCTAAATAATTTGCCCACAAATCTTGTGGTTGCATCTTGCCATTTCTGAGTCCTCTATTCTCTGAGTGTGTGTGTGTTATCCAGTCTAAGAATCTAGATGGCCAATAAATACAAGTATTGAACACTTGATTAAGTACATCCTAGTGGTTATTTATGTGGTCAGTCCTTTGTACTTAAAGACATGACTTTTAGCTTTGTTTCCTGCAGAACTGTACAATATAAAGAATAATTATAATAAACAGTCTGGCACACAAATGACATAAAACAATGATATCTAGTCCTAAAAAATTACTACAATTACCAAAGTTTGATAATTATGATTGCTTGTTAGTTGACAAAATGGATATTGTGTTTATGGTAGGGATATCTTCAGTTAGAATTAACTTATACAGAAATAAGATTGAACAGTTCATATCTAAAGACAAACTGATGTATTCCAGTGGCACCTCCTACTTTATGGTTGAGTTTTAAAAGCTTTGCAAATGTACTGCATGACCCCTTTTTAAAGTGTTTTATGTTACTCACTGCTTACAACCCTAAAGTGCCCCAATTTATTCCCAGATATATTGTTTCAGTGGCGAGCCTAACCACAGAGCAGTAGTAAAGTGATCATTTTTCTTAACATCCTCAGCAGTTGCTGGAACACTTTTGTTCCTTCTCTCCCCACTGTATCCCACCTCGCCATATAACATTGCACCAAGTGAACATATCTCTTCACTTGCAGCAAAAATAACTACCACTTTACATATTGGTACTTCTTTCTTGCTGTGGACCATCTGAGTGACAGATGATCGCTGCTTGTCACTACCAAATCAAACTTCACACAAAACATAATAGTGACTGCTGCTGAGTAACATGTACTTTGAAGGTCTGGGGTAAGTGTCAAGTTGAGGAGATGTGCTCACATAGTAGGTGTGGATCTAAAGAGACAGCAGCTGTGCCAGGTAAGTTATGCTGAGGACATGTGGTCAGAGCTGGATTAAGATTTTTGGAGGTCCACGGTGTCCCTATGTTCTAATATAGTACTCAAAGTGGGGTGGTAGGTGCTGGTATGGTTTACTGGCACTTCCTCTTACCACTCCATTTAAAGAGGGGGTATGGCACAGTAGTGTGATTGCATGATTGGATCTGTCACACAGGACCTTGCTGCAAACAGGGGTGTCAAGATGGGGGCAAGGCAGGTGTTGCAGACTAACAATCCTCTTCCGTGGAAGTTCCAGTTATGCAAGTAGATTTGCTGGGAAACCACAAGGAGGAGGGTGCCTGGCAAACCAGCAGTGGCCAGCTTTGACAGCCAATGCAGCAGAGATGGAAACAGAGTCCAACTCACCTTGCTTACCAGTGTCTACTGACTGGATCATGCAAGAGAACACTCTGCTCACCCCCCTGCCCCTGTTTTCAGCTGCACTGTGTTTTGATGAAGAGGAAGGCCTGGAGGTGGTCAGCAAAGTAGACAAACAGGGCAGAGGCAACAAAGTTCACAACACCACAAAGAGTTTTCTGAGTTTGATTTGTGGTGTTTTGGAGATTGCTGCACATAATTGATCTATAATATATAATATAGTGTGCTAAAGGCAGTCTAACTTGCTGAATGCATGGAATTTAATGTAGGATCATCTCATTGTACTTAATGTGGCAAAGGTTTATTATAATCACTTTACGCTGGTGTGTTTCCTGCTTTTCAAAACCATATTTATTTGTTTTACATTCTTCTTTGTCAGTAACTGACTATAGGTATGATATTGAGCAAAAGTATTGATAACAAAAAATGTAGCACTTATCCATATGACATCATGTTATTGGGCAGGGGCTCCAAGAAAGGGGACAAGGTAACCCATTCAGTTTGGCAGCAACCCATTTAACACCACAACATTGCAGCAGCCACAAACTCAATACTTTATCTATGAAGAGAGCCCCAAAAAGATGCTGTAGTAGGACCCAAAATTCGTCCTGGCAGACATGACTATACAAGGAGTATCTGTTCCCTACTGGTTATACCATCACCTGCTGCAGCTAATTCCATACGGATTTCAGACTAGTGTGACAAAGGGAACGGTTTGTCACAGGCCTTTAAAAGAGGAATCAGCCAGTCAGCTGACAGGCTGCAGGAAAAGGCTGCAGAGTGGGTTACACAAAGGTATAGCAGTGCACCTAGGTTCAGAGCTATACAGGTGCAAGACACCGGAGACAAAGTATAAAGTGTGATTTAAATTACATGCTTTGAAAGTGTCTTTTTCCACAACAGTAAAGCTGGCATGGTCTGTCTGCAATCAAGAGTGGTTACAGGACATCTGCATTGAACTCCTTTTAAAGACAAGGTGGGATTATCACTTGTCTATCAAGTCAAGTCTGTGGGAGGAATTTCAACTACATAAACCTGTGTTGTACACTTGTGCATGGTGCTTATCTTCCTGACGAACTATATACTGTTTATTGTGATGGAACAATAAAAGTACCATTTATTTCAAACAAGATATTGTCCATGTATGAATCCCCTGAGTGTGCCTGTGTCACAAGTGGTGTCAAAAGTGGGGTTTGCCAACGACAGCCAAAACACAGCTGTCCACCCATTGAATAAGATGCAAAGGCGGTGAGTGAAATTTAATGAATGCCACTATCATGCACCAAACTATTTAAAAGCTGTCACTTGCAGTGAGGAGATTGCAGTATTGCTGAAAAAGCAAATATTTTACCTGTGTATAAACATACTGTATATGAATATTACTGTGAAGTGTTCAGTAACCATTTTGTTGCTGTGCAAAGAAAGCAAAGTATTTTTAAAAAAATTGCTTGCCATTGTAGTGCCATACCTTTATCATTCACCGTGCTGTGATTTGGGAGTGGTCCATAGAAAACCCAATGGAGAGATGCTGCTGTTTTCCTGTGGGAGGCTAAAACACGTATTTTGCCAATTGCCTGTGGAAAGTGCAGGATGTGTGTAAAGACCAAGTTTGATGTTTAAAAGCTGCAATAGAAACCAAGAGTAATTGTTGCCAGTAGAATTTTTTTTTACTTTGGCCAAGATGGGAAAGAGAATGAATATTATATGTCAGAAAGAAAGTTTACAAACAGGTGCGCCTGAAATTCAGTCCCAGCAGGAAAATTTGGAAAACCTGCATCTGAGTTTACAAAGTGGAGAAGAAGCCGAAACATTTCGTGCTCTTGTGACCACATAGGGAAACTGGGGCTCGCCAGAGTTAGGTTGCCTGGTGTCTTCCTGAAGAACTATATGCTGTTTTTTGTGATGGAACAATAAAAGTACAGTTTATTTCAAGAAAGAAGTTGTCAGTGTATGAATCACCTGAGGGTGCCTGTGTCACACTAGATTCCTAACATGTGACCCCTTAAAAGCCATCCTTCAGATATGCTGTTATTAGACTAATGATAGCTGGGTTACTGAATACCTGGTACCTGTAGGAGTCAAAGTGAACAAAAATCAAGATTATCCCCCTTAAAGTGGGTCAGTATGTGCGAGAGAGGTGAGGCACACATAGCACTGCATCAGTTGTGTTTTTTTATTATACTATAAAGTGTAAAAATAGAGAGAGTTATTATTCACCTGATAGAGAGCAGAGCAATGACCTTAACCTCAACAAGCTCAGCATTACATTAATAGCACTCATGTTTAATATTTAAGCCCCTTTCACCCTAAAATGAAATATAGTGTTTATGTTTAATAAATAAGCCCCTGAGAAGTGTGGAACACAAACAATTGTTGGGCATTACTCTAATGTATTTTATACTTCATTAAATGTTTTGATATTTTCTAAAGAGAAAACTAAATATATGAAAATGATAGTTTATTTACAGGCTCCTCTCTGCTTTTTCTTTTTACCTCTGCTTCTCCTTCTCTGCTGCCAATTCCTGGACTGAGGCACCAGTCATACCGCCATCTGTGTGGCACTATGTCAGGGGACCACCAGACAACGACCCCAATGACACTGCCTTGAACAGGAAATGCGTAGTGTGTTTGATCTGAGTGTGATCTAAATTCTGATTGGAGGAGCTAATCACATGTGAGTGCTGGGGTGGTGCAGACAGTGCATGTACCGCTGCAGCTGCATTGTTGGCAGTGAGTGGCATTGGTTTGGGGGTGCCCTCCACTATGGTAAGGGATCTCCCCAGTGGGCCAGTCTGACCCTGTATAGCACTGAGAAAGGAGAAAGGTGAACAGGAGTCAGAGCTTAATTTACATGTGAAAGTCAGGTCCAAGATCATTCAAGTTTTACTTGCCCTATATTCTTATTTTACACAATGAGGCCAATTTGGACATATTTGCATCAAAAGTGCATGTGTATGGGTGCAACAAAAACTGCATTTACTTGTTTAATTTGAATTGCACATATTACAAATTGTACAATTCAATATAAACATGCAAAAGCGCCCGCATGCAGATACATTTAAAGTGCATTAAGATACCCTCATGATGCATACTTGAGACACCATTCATCATCTTGACACAATCATAATGTGATAGACCCAACCTGGTCAGAACAGGGAACCATACCCAGGACTTGCAAAGCATGCTGGCACTTTTAGAACTGCAAGCATAGAATCTACCCTCTATGGATCAACCAAAGCAGCTTTCTCATGCTCTAAACAATCAGAGCAAAGCTGCTTTGTATTGTTAGTGACAGGCCCCACAAGGAGCAATATGCCACTCATTTTTTATTTTTTTCATTACGGGCTAAAAGCTGGAAGAAAGAAGAGCATTCCCAACATACATTTAGATGAGTAATAAATTGTTAAAAAAGGGTTTAGGGGAGTCTATTTCAATACATTTTTTTCATTGCATTTGTGTTGCTTTTTTAACAGTATTTTTTAATGTAGTACCACAGGGTAAAGCAGGTTCTGAATGGCAGGACATGCTGGCACTAATATTCTACAAGCACCAGCATGATTTGGCAGCAAGGGCTCACTGAATCAGTAGTACCACATATAAAAATGCTCACCCACTGGGCACTGGTGTTGGGAGGGGCCCTGATTCTTTCACCATGGGCTGATTTTTTCCTGGAAAGCACGTTTTATAGGATGAAATCCCCCATTGAATTCAACCCTATGGTGTGTCATTACGTCAGGGGCATATTATGTCATTATGTACTGTGGGTTTCAGTGTAACAGTGCGATCAGCCGAGCCTGTGATGCATTTGCTGTTGACCTCCCCAGCAAGTGCCTCAATCAGTACAGACTAGGTGTACTGGTGCTTGGTGCACTCTTAGGGGGGGAAAGCTCATCTTCATAATGTACTTTTGCTTCAGAATTGGAACACCCGCACGATATACACCTCCTCCATATCTGTCCACTATAGAGCAATTACTTGAACACACATTTACTGTACTTTGTAAATGCTTGCACACCACTTCCCTATCCAGTACAGTCTCTCCATGTGCAAGGCGATTGTTATGTCCGTATCTATCATGTGCAATAAAGATTTTCCAATGTGATTGATGTGGTTCCAAAGGACATAGGTTTTATTCACAATAGTATAACAAGATAAAGTTTGGTATGCATAAACATGCGCTTGTCAGCGTTAACACAGGCTTCTTTCAGAGCGCTCTGGTTTTCAATGCCAGAGATGAACAATTTATACACTGTAAAGTTGGAAAAAAGTAGTGACTTCAAAAATACACAGATACATTATTAAGGTTCACATTCACAGGTGATTGGGTCATGATCACCCAAGAACTTGACGCGTCATTGGTTGATTCCTTTAGTCATTGTTCCTTGAAGTGGCCAGGTGTCCTTCCTCAGACTCCCACCTCTAAACCTGTATAAACCGTTTCTTTTAGGACCTCTGGACTTGCTATTGGGTGTATGAAAAGTGATCTTATTTATAACTGGCGTTCGCAATGTGTATAAATACCGGAAAAGTTGTCATGCAATTGTGAACAAAATGATACCAAACTCGATGTAATTTAAATTTGGAAACATTAGCCTCCTTTGTATTTTATATTAAAAGATAGAAAATACAATAAACTTATTTAAATGCTACAATAATTACGTTGCATATTAATCGCATTGCAACTGATTGTAGTGTGCAGAAATTATTGATTACCACCTTCATCCAATTACTTAAATTCGACAAGGTGCAAACGAGGAATACACAAAGAAAGCATAATATAGACAATGTTACGCATTTTTAGTGCACATGCGCAGTGCAAAAAAAGTGTATATTGTGCTAAAAACAGGGCTTGCCTCCAACTCAAAATAACCCCCAATATGTTCATATGCACATTTTATATATATATATATATATATATATATATATATAAAAAAAAGTTTTGCAGGAATAAAAGTGCTTAAATTATTTCTTCACACTGGTAAAATGTATAGGCCAGTTTACTCTGTTTGAGATTCTCTCTTGAATCCTGCCCTGGATCATAATGTAATGTGACTGATCTTCCCTTCAGACACGCATTTCTATTAACCTGAAAGCTCTCAAAAAGGTCACTCACATAGAGTGTTATTTAAATGTAAATTATTTGGTATTCTAAAATACATTTATATTCGGTCGCCAAGAGACAACGTACAGTATTAACAATTCGATCAAGTCAAGTTTTTGGATAAAACAATGTTGTATGTACCAGAAGTACAGATATAGATAGAAAAGTCAGCAAGTTTTAAGGTTTTATAATAGCATGACTAGCAATATTGTCAGATATGGTTTGCAAAAGCCAGAATGAATTTAGGCAATTTAATTCACATATATGATGGTCTTGGAATTGTATCATAACCAATACCAATCTACAACAGAGATCAAATATCTGATGCAGAATTACAAACAAGTGTAGCGTAATTTACACTAAAAAAATGCATAAAAAAATAGTGATTTTACATCCATATGCTGAATTCTACTGACACTGCAACAGTAATAATACATAGCTCTGCTTTATAGAGCATCAAGTCTGCAGCAGCAGCCAGAGTATGCAGAAACCTCTAGTATAATACCATCATAGCGTACCTTACATTTGTCCCAGACTTTTTTTCTGTAAGCAAATACAGATTGCTTTACCTTTGGCAAAAAGGTGAAAACATAAGGTAATAAATCTCAATTAATGCAAACATATACACAATTATCTTCACCAACTTTAACTCATAAGGCCTACAGTTTTATAACTACATAAACATACATAATTGTCAGGAAAGGGTAACAAGCTTAATAATCTTCCTCTGCAGCTTAACAAGGAGCTTGGGCTGCCTATGCCTTAGATTCCTCCACTGGTATTGCAGTGTCTGGTAATCAGCTGGTGGCAAATTAGCGATTTAGCAGCTTTAACCACATTCCTTGTGACAGGTACCAATCCATGGACTCATTCAGCAGAAAGAGAAGGAGCTTCTCTTTACTGAACCTAGCTGCTCACATGTTCGCAACTGAATGAAGCTTTTCACATATATGATTAACTCATGTGTTAGGAGAAGTTATCTCTACAATGTCCCAAAATTGCACCCATACAAGTATTAAATATACTGCAAATATTATGCAACAGAAATGCTTAAAGTTAAACTTCCTGTCTTGTCTGTCTTTAATATTAGAACAAACATTGCATTTGCCTTAAAATAAGTCACATTTTAATATATATATTAACAAAGAGAGACATAGTACGCCTAGGTTAAAGATAAACAGTTTGGAAACATAAATGTGTTAAATAATAGTTTAAAATCTGGTTTAACTTACATGCTTTGAGAGTTCTTTTTCCCCACAGCAAACTGATAGGATGTGCTTAAAAACAGAACAGCTGCTGGAAGTTCCAGTTTTAATGGAAGGTGTGTCACCTGCCCATCATGCTAGGGTTGTGGGAGGAGTGTTAGGTATAAAAACCTTGTTTGTTTTTCTGTTTAGGTTGGTCTTTAGAGAGTTGGGGGTAAATGTATCAAAGTGCGAGTTTGCAACTCCAGCGATTTTCTCGGGAGAATTGAAACTCGCCGATGTATGAAGCTGAGTTTTCATAGTTCTGCTTCTGTCAAAATCGCTACTTGCAAAATCGCCAGAGATCAAACTCACCACTGTTTGCCACTGCAGCTATACAAGTCTCCAATGTATGAAGCTGCGAGTTAGCAAACTCAGGAGAGTTTGCTTCTAAACACGCCAGATACAACACGCTGCTTGATAGCAGCGTGTTGTATCAACACATCACTGTTACACTGCCCTGGCAGTGTTAAAAAGTTAAAGAATAGATAAAAGTTTTTTTTGAAAAAAAAAGCGTGGGGTCCCCCCGCCATTTATGCTTAACCCTAGTGCTGCCTGACTAGTGCAGGTCGCGTGAAAATCGTGGAAAAATTTTGCGTGGGGTTCCCCCGATTTTCACTTTACCAGCACTAGGCAAACCAGCCAGGGTTGGCGGCACTATAGCAGGGGGACGCGCGGCAGGGGTCCCCCTGCCATAATGACTAACCAACCCTAGGCTGTTCAGCGCTGGGCTGGATTCCCTAGGGAGTGGGGTCCGCCGAAAAAAACGAGCGGGCTCCCCCCCTAGAAAGAACCAGCCCAGTGCTGATAGCACTAGGGTTCTTACTATTACCCCTGGGCTGTGGGTAGTAGGGTAATACGGCGAGAAAGTGTTAAAAAAACAAACTGACACCAATTTTTTGTGTGGAACTACAAGTCCCAGCCAGCCAGGTTGCCCTAAAAACTGTGGCCATGCTGTTGCTTGTATAACTACAAGCACCAGCATACCCACGGCAGCCAGGGCATGTTGGCACTTGGAGAACCACAAGTGCCAACATGCCCTGACATCCCTGGCTTGCTGGGACTTGTAGTTTCACAAAAAAATTGGTGTCAGTTTATTTTTTTAACACTTTCTCGCCGTATTACCCTACTACCCACAGCCCAGGGGTAGTAGGAAGAGCCCTAGTGCTATCAGCACTGGGCTGGTTCTTTCTGGGGGGGGGGGGCCCGCTCGTTTTTTTCGGCAGACCCCACTCCCTAGAGAATCCAGCCCAGCGCTGAACAGCCTAGGATTGGTTAGTCATTATGGCAGGGGGACCCCTGCCGCGCGTCCCCCTGCTATAGTGCCGCCAACCCTGGCTGGTTTGCCTAGTGCTGGTAAAGTGAAAATCGGGGGAACCCCACGCAAAATTTTTCCCCGATTTTCACGGGACCAGCACTAGTCAGGCAGCATTAGGGTTAAGCATAAATGGCGGGGGGACCCCACACTTTTTTTTTTTTTTTTTTTACTTTTATCTATTCTTTAACTTTTAACCAGGGCCAGTGTAACAGTGATGTGTTGACAACTCACTGTTACAACACAGGCGAGTTTGCCAAACACAGGAGAGTTTGCTAAACCCGTGAGTGTTTACATCGCTCAAAATCGCCAGAGATGACCAGCGATTTTGAACATGAGTCTCGCAGCTTGATACATTTCCATTTATTTTTTTTAAAACTCGTGGTAAACACCCGCGATTTGCCGCAATTTAAACACGCTGGCAAACTCGCACTTTGATACATTTACCCACTGGTCTTTGTTTAGCTAGTGGAAACAAGAAACTGTTTTTTGTGTGTTTCCCCAAAAGTTTGCTCTTATCAAAATACATACACACCGATCAGCCACAAATTACAACCACATGCCTAATATTGCATAGGTCCCACTCTTGCAGACAAAATAGCTCTGACCTGTTCAGGCATGGAGGTCTGAAGGTGTCCTGTGCTATCTGGCACCAAGACAATACCAAGAGATCCTTTAAGTTCTGTAAGTTGCAGAGTGTGGCCTCCATGGCTCAGACTTGATTTTTCAGCACATCCCACAGATGCTTGATTGGATAGAGATCTGGGGGTAAATGTATCAAGCTGAGAGTTTTCCGGCGGGTTTGAAAAGTGGAGATGTTGCCTATAGCAACCAATCAGGTTCTAGCTTTCATTGTGTAGAATGTACTAAATAAATGATAACTAGAATCTGATTGTTTTTTCAAACCCACCGGAAAACTCTCAGCTTAATACATTTACCCCCTGGGGCCTGATTCATTAAGGATCTTAACTTGAGAAACTTCTTATTTCAGTCTCCTGGACAAAACCATGTTACAATGCAAGGGGTGCAAATTAGTATTTTGTTTTGCACATAAGTTAAATACTGACTGTTTTTTCATGTAGCACACAAATATCAACTTTAAATTTCAGTGTACAAATAAACTATCAAGTATTTGTGTACTACATGAAAAAACAGTCAGTATTTAACTTATGTGTAAAACAAAATACTAATTTGCACCCCTTGCATTGTAACATGGTTTTGTCCAGGAGACTGAAATAAGAAGCTTCTCAAGTTAAGATCCTTAATGAATCAGGCCCCTGGTAAATTTGGTGGCCAAGTCAACACCTTGAACACTTTGTCATGTACATCAACCTGTTCCTGAACATTCTTTGCAGAGTGTATTATCCTGCTGAAAGAGGACACTTCCATCAGGTTTACCAATGCCATGAAGGGGTGTACTTGGTCTGCAACAATGTTTAGGCAGGTGATACGTGTCATAGTAACATCCACATGAATCACAGGACCCAAGGTTTCCCAGCACTCCATTTCCCAGAGCATCACGTTGCCTCCGACGGCTTGCCTTCTTCTCATAGTGTATTCTGGTGCCATCTCTTCCCCAGGTAAATGACACGCAAGCAGCCCAGTCTGGGTCCCCCAGACTGGTCAAGACAACAAAAATGTATTTGAGAAAGCCAAATATTCATACAATGACCGAACTAGTGGAGATGTGCGACATTTTATGCAAATTGTTCATCTGTGGCTGGATTGAATATATGAGTAAGAAGCCAAAATTGGAAAGTGTTGGCACTATTCTCCTAAAGTAAAAAAAGCACCCTTTAGTGAAAACAAATCTATGCGTATAGTTCAATTATTTGCTTCTGCAGACAGGGTCACACTTTCCCATCAGAGTACCAGGAGAATCCCAGGTGGGCTTTAACACCTGAGGTCTCTGCCCCTTACCATAGGCCGGAGGGGCTACTACCCAGAGCCTCCAAACCAATGCAACTGTCAATGACGCAACTGGGATGGTACATGCACTGTCTGGACCGCACTGGCACTCACTAACTACATTTGCTGAGCTCCTCCAATCCGAGTTCAGGTCCCTTTCAGATCATACAGACCCCACAATTACTATTCCTGTTCAAGGGGTTCATCGGGCACTGTCTCTGGTGTCCCCCTGACATAGCGTTCCACAGATGGCAGTGTGACTGGTGCTTCAGCCTAGGAACTGCCAGCAGAAGAAGAGAAGCATAGTGAACAAGAAAAAGCAGAGCAGAGTCTGAAAATAAACTACAATATGGATATATTTAGTTTTCTCTTTAGAAAAAAAAATAAAAATTCAGCAAGTTACCAGAAAAATCCCATCAACGGGTGTGGGGTGTGAATTGTCTTGAAAAACCCGGTACCAAATCATTAAAAAGTATAGGGGAGGGGGGTTGAAAGGGCTATTCTTCCTCCTAATGTATAAACAATTTAGGGGGTTTATATAACTTTTCTGGCTCGCAGTCTATAAAAAAATTGGTTAAACATGACTACACTGGCAGCAAATCAATTCAAAATATAGGGGATGGGGTTGATGAGACTATACTGGCACTCAAGTTATAAAAAATAAAATAGGGGTAGGGAACATTGTTTTTATGGGGCCCAGTTTGTAAAAATATGGGGCTGCTTGACAAAAATAGGTATTTTTATTTTTATTTTATTTATGCTATTAATGTTGGGGCTGGTGTGTGTATGCAAGGTTGACATATTAAATGGGTGATCCTATTCATTTAATGTTGGGGCTTGTGTGTGAGGGGTGTATATGTATATATTAAAAGTGAATCATTTTAAGGTTTACACTGGTTTGGTGAAGGAGGTTTATTAATTAAGTGTAAACACTATTTAATAATGGGATGAAAGGGACTTAATGTTTAAATATGGTTGCTATTAGTTTAATGTTTAGCCGGTTGGGAATAGGGTGGTCTAGTGTTTAGTTATTGCTCAGCTCTCCAGGAGGTGAAAAAATCTCTTTTCCAAACAGGACCCCAAAATGCCAGGATCTGGCCAAGCAGCAACTGAAGACACCAGCAGCAGCTGCAAGAACAGATAGGAGAGCACAGCACAGGGATAAAGGCTAGTCTAGCACCTGTAGAGGACTAGGCTCTGCCACTGGGAGTCAGCGCCAACTTACACCAAGATATGGATGGGGAACAAGAATGAGAGAGTCGTGAGGGGCAATGTGAGAGGTACAAGGTGGTCAATGTTTGTATATGGGCAATATCTTTCTATGTATTAGACCAGTGGTTGAATTTAGAATTTAGAAGCGCTGGTATGGAAAGACAACTGCCGGGGATTTTTGATAGTGTCAAATTTATTTTATATGCTTTTTAATACTGTATAGTATAATACATAACATGTTTAATAATGCAATACTAATCATCCTGTGTCCCTTTCCTCTCCGGCACATACTGGCCTATTTTGAGGGGGATAATCTTGATTTTTGTTCACTTGGACTCCTACAGGTACCAAGATATATGTAGTAACCTAGCTATCATTAGTCTAACAACAGCATCCCTGAAGGATAGCTTTCAGAGGGACACATGTTAGAAATCTAGTCTGAGATCCAGATGGAAGTAACTGCATCCATTGCTTTGTACTCTGTAGCAATCGGAGCAAGGCACATCATTGATTAGCTCTGATTAACATAGAGATATTGAGGAGAAGGGGTATTGACCACGACATTGGATGATGAGTAAGTAGAAATGTATGGGGTGTGGGGAGCTAGGAAACATGTAAGGCACATTGCAACTGTACAACAGGCGATTTGTTTGTTTGTCTATCCTGTTTCGCTGCCATGCTGAACATCTGCTGAACACCTCCAGGCTTTCCTCTTCCTCAAATCAGAGAACCATTCTCTTGCTTGATGCAGTCAGTAGACACTGGAAAACACGAAGAGTTGGACACTGTTTCCATCTCTGGTGCCTTGGCTGTCAAATCTGGCCACTGCTGGCCTGACAGGCACTTTCCTCTTTGCAGTTTCCCAGCAAATCTATTATGCATGACTGGAAATTAAATGAAAAAGGTTTTTGTTACTAAACAACACCTGCCCCACTTCCATCTCGGTGCCTCTGTTTGCAGTAAGGTGCGGTGTGATAGTGTCACGGGCACTAGGAGTTTTTGCCCAGGATATCACCAGATGTAGTCTTACCAGAGTAGTGTATGCACACAGTGGTCTTCTGGTAGCAGGGTGACTAGCGGAACAGGAGAATCAGCAGATGGTGAGAGGATGCTAGAGGAAAGTCTATGACTAGCAGCAACAGGTTATGGGTTAACCATATGAACACGAGGATCTTGATGGACGTGAAGACGTGAGGAAAGTCAGTGGTCTGCGTACAGCAAGTTGTACCACTGCTATAGTGAGAGGAATGTCCAGGGATAGATAGGAGGTAGTGAAGTCAGTGGTCTGCGTACAGCAAGTTGTACCACTGCTTGTAATGATGGGACTGGTTCCAGGTGCAAGTAGGTAACAGGGAAGTCAGTGGTCTGCGTATAGCAAGTTGTACCACTGCTTATAGTGAGGAAACTTGAAACTGGTGCCAATAGGAAACAGGGAGTCAGTGGTCTGCGTTCAGCAAGTTGTACCACTGCATATATAGGTGAGGATAGGCACTAGGGTAGATGAGTGGAGCATCAAAGGTAACACGGAGAGCACAAGGAACTTGATTCCAATGGTATATATAATACAATAGCAAATGACTAGTGCTGCTTGGAGATACAAAGTCACTACTGAGATCCAGGACAAATGAGACAAAGTCAATAGCATCTATAACTTCGTGAGATAGAGGACTCCGTAGATGAGCAGAACACAGTCCAAGCGGATATGCAATAAACTGGTAAAGTCAATAAAAGATAAGCATACCGCGATTCAGTTGAGCAGGCTGTCACGAGAGAAACACAGGGATAGCTGAGCGGCTGAACGCCGACACGAGTAGAGACCACAGGAGAGTGGTAGCGGTAATCTGTGTCTGTGAAGCACACAGACAGAGAACATAACACGAGTGGAGCAATGATGATTCTTGCGGAGGTCAGCAGGAATAGTAGACACGATGAAACACAGTAGAGTTGAAACGGTCTGGCAACCGGCAATGCAGTAGTCAGGAATCAGCTAGGACTGAAGACATGATGAACACAGGAGAGTTGAAGCGGTCTGGAAACTGGCAGTGCAGTAGCGAGGAATCAGCTGGAACTGAAGACACGATGAAACACAGGAGAGTTGAAGCGGTCTGGAAACCAGTAATGCAGTAGCGAGGAATCAGCTGGAGCTGAAGACACGAGGCAACACAGGAACACCTTCAGAGACTCACAGGGAATGAGACTCCAAGATCAGGGAACGAGGTAATGACCACAGGTGCTTTAAATAGGGAGTGTGCCTGATCAGCCAATTAACTAAAAGCAACAGGTCTGAAGAGTTCATAGAGGCTGCGCATGCACAGACCATCAGGATGGCGGGCGGGCCACGGTTCCTAACAACGGGAGAAGAGGCACTCACAGTCCGGTGAGTGACAGATAGATCCAGTCATTCGATCACACTTCTCTGCCACCCCATCCCCCCCACCTCACCCCCAGAAGATCCAATTGTATGCTGACAGGCTCTTTATATGGCGTGGGGAGAAGAAGTGGCAGTAAACCATACCAGCACCTGCCACCTCACTTTCAGCACTGTATTAGACAATAGGGACACCCTGCCTAAAGTGCCATGGACCCATGAAAGCCTAAATCCAGCTCTGAACACATGCCCTGAGCATAATTTACCTGACACAGCTGCTGTCTCTTTAGATGATCTACACCTACTATGTGAGCACATCTCCTTCACCTAACACTTACCCCAGACCTTCAAAGTACGTGTTACTCAGCAGCAGTGATTACAATGTTTTGGGGTGCAGTTTGAGTGAGTAGTGACAAGCAGCGATCATCTGTCACTCAGAGCGGACCATAGCAAGAAAGAAGTACCAATGTGTAAAGTGGTAGAGGTTTTTGATGCCAAGTTGACTTGGTGCAATGTGAGATAGGGAAGTGGGATAGAGTGTTCCAGCAACTACTGAGGATGTTAACAAAAGGCTCACTTCACCTATTCTGTGGTTAGGCTCACCACTGAAACGATAAATCTGGGAATAAATTGGGTGCACTTAATTTTAGGGAAATGGGTTGTAAGCAGTGAGTAACATAAAATACTTTAAAATGGGTCATGCTCTACATTTGCAAAGCATCTAAAACGCGACCATAAATTAGAAGGTGCCACTGGGACACATATCAGTTTGTCTCTAGATATGAATGTTCAATCTTTTTTCTGTAGGTATCCCCAACACAAACACAATGTAATTTTCTGCAACTATCAAGCAATCATAATTATCAAACTTGGATAATTGTAATAATTTTGTAGGATTAGATATCATTGCTTTACATCAGTTGTGTGCCAGACTTAGCAGATATTATCATTATTATGAATCTTTATATTATACAGTACTGCAGGAAACAAAGCTAAAAGAGACATGCCCTTAGGTACAAAGGACTGGCCTAACCACTAGGATGTACTTTATCAAGTGTCCAATACCTGTAATTAATGGCCACCCATCTAGACTCTTAGACTAGGACAACACATACAATCAGGGCTACATCTGTAGCCCCGAGATTCCTGGGGAAATAATTATGTATAAAAGTAAAATATGCGCTTTGTCTTACTTGTCTTACACCCCTCGGTTGTCTGGCCACGCCCCCTGCAGCATTGCACCACCGTTTAGTGGTTGCACGCACACACCTTTTATGGGCCCTTACCATTGTATTCCACTGGTGAGCCCTTCATGCCTGTCACTCACCGGACCGTGAGTGCCTCTTCCCGGACATTTAGGAACCGTGGCCGTCCACCATCCTGAGGGTCTGCGCATGCGCAGCCCTTTTCTATACTTCAGTGTATACCCCTTTAACTTAATTGGCAGATCAGGCAACCTCCCTATATTAAGCACCTGTGGTCACTACCACGTTGCCTGATCTTGGAGTCTCATTCCTCATGAGTCTCTGAAGGTGTTCCTGTATTACTTGTGTATTCAGTGCTGCTGATTCCTGTGGTTTCCAAACCACTTCTACTACTGTGGTTCCATACCACTTCTACCATCAACTTTATCATCATGACTGTTTGCTGATTCCTATCCGCTGCCTCCGTGCACTACAGTCTTCTACACCACTTCAACGTTATTTTATATCAATGTGACTGTTTGCTCATTGCTATCCGCTGCCTCCGTGCACTCCAGCTTTTACCTCACTCACCTGCTTCTCATCAAGTCTGTATGCTGATTTCTATCCGCTGCCTCCGTGCACTACAGTCTCCTGCTGGCAACTCGCCTGTGTTCATCATCGTGACTGCCAGCTGACTACTATCCGCTGCCTCCGTGCACTACAGCCCCTGCTGGCAACTCGCCTGTGTTTATCATCGTGACTGCCAGCTGACTACTATCCGCTGCCTCCGTGCACTACAGCCCCTGCTGGCAACTCGCCTGTGTTTATCATCGTGACTGCCAGCTGATTACTATCCGCTGCCTCCGTGCACTACAGTCTCATCTCATCTTTGCTGTGACTTCCTCGAGACTGCCGCTTTCATTACCATCTGCTACACTTCGTGATCTACAGCTCCGGCCCTGCGCTGCACTCCTGTTTCCCATCGCTGTTGGTTCCTGTGGTTGCTACTGGTTACCTCCGTGTGCCGCTGAGTCCTGCCGCTGTGGTCAGCGCTATCGTCCATCTCCTGCTGATCCACTCTCCACGCCTTCACGTGTTCCACTGGCCTCTACCCTCCTGTCAGCATTGGATTTGTATCTCTTCTACTACCCTCTGCTGGATCATCTCCATTCTCCTGGGTTTCCTATGAGTCCAGTTCCACGTGTTGCTGACTCCTGTGGATTCGTGTCCCTGTCGGTCTACTCACCTGTGCGCTGCACCTGCTAGACCGCTGCTTCTCCTATCCAGGGACTTCCTATCCAGTCGGCCTCCAGCCGCTCAGGTACCGCTGCAATCCCATCTGACTGCTACTGCTGAACCACGGTATGCATACTTCTCATTGACTGTGCTGTGTATTGCATATCTTGCTGGACTGTGTTTGGTTCTCTCTGGAGTCTGCTATCCGCTGAGTCTATTGCCATCATTGACTGTGTTATCATTGTGCTGGACTACTTCAAGAGACTTTCTAGATTGCAGACCTGATCAGTCATTTACATATATATATACCTATATTGTGCATATTACTGTGGATCGTGTATAAGGTGCCTGTGTATATCCTGTGTTGCAGTCTTCCCCCGTGCACCTCCTCACATATATATGCAGTGGTACAACTTGCTGATGTCAGACCACTGATCCCTGTTTCCGGTATCACCTGTTCCATTATCCTCTCACAGAGCAGTGGTACAACTTGCTACCGCAGACCACTGACTACCTGGATACCTCCACTTGGATTCCATTCCTTCACTCAGACAGCGGTACAACTTGCTACCCGCAGACCGCTGACTCTCATCACCTCCTTGTTTCTGTTGGACATTCCACCTCACTATAGCAGTGGTACAACTTGCTATCGCAGACCACTGACTACCTTCACGTGTCCTTGTCCATACAGTTCCTTGTGTATCATTACCTCATTATTACCAGTGTTGCTAGTCATAGACTTTCCTGAGCATCTCATCGGCCATCATTTCATGTTCCGTGATCACCCAGCTACCAGAGTACCCTATTACCATCTACATTGCTCTGGTAAGCCTACCATCTGGTGATCCCTGGGTAAAGACTCCTAGTGCCCGTGACAGTAAGATCAGGCCATGACAGACCCAGATGTGGAACCTACCGCCAAAGAGATGCTGCAACATCTGGTTAGCCGTGTGGAGCAACAGGATGCCCGCCAACAGCTGTTACTTCAGTGTTATCAGTCATTAACCTCCCAAGGTACATCTGGACAGACTGTGACAGCTACTACTGAAGCTCCTGTGCTTTCCTCCGTTTCCCCATTGCCATCCCAGGTGTCTATAGCTTCCACGCTTCACCTGCCTACTCCGTCAAAGTACGATGGAGACCCCAAAACTTGTAGGGGTTTCCTTAACCAATGTTCAGTCCATTTTGAGCTCCAACCTCAAAATTTTTCTACCCATCGTTCCAGAGTGGCCTATCTTATCTCCTTGTTTTCAGGACAAGCCCTGGCTTGGGCCTCCCCTCTGTGGGAGAGGAACGATCCAATATTACAAGATAGTGCCAAATTCATTTCTACATTCCGAAGTGTGTTCGATGAACCAGGTCGTGTGACCTCCGCTGCTTCCAGCATCCTCCGTCTGCGACAAGGATCTCATACTGTAGGCCAGTACGTCATTCAATTTAGGATCTTAGCCTCTGAACTTCAGTGGAACACTGAAGCCCTAGTTGCCGCCTTCTGGCAGGGGCTTTCCGATAAAATTAAAGATGCACTGACTACCCAAGAGCTTCCTTCGTCACTTGAAGATTTGATCTCTCTATGCCATCGTGTTGATATGAGATTTCGTGAAAGAGAGGCTGAGAAAACGACTTCTGCTAAAGCACCTTTTCGCTCTAACCCTCAATTTCGTCCAGTGTCACCCGCTGTGATTCCCATGGAGATTGGACGTTCCAAGTTATCTTCTGAGGAGAGGAAACGAAGAGTCAAGAATAGACTCTGTATCTATTGTGCTGATTCCACTCATGTCCTCAGCTCCTGCCCTAAGAGATCGGGAAATGCCAGGCCCTAACTAGTTCTGGAGAGGTGAAGTTAGGGTCCCTGGAGTCCTCTCCATCGTCTATGAAATCTAAAGTCTGCGCTTTTGATGTGACTATTTCCTTTGCTACCAAGACCTTTGAGTCACAGGCATTGATTGATTCCGGAGCAGCAGGAAATTTTATTTCCAAATCGTTAGTTAATCAATGGTCTCTACCAATGATTACCTTAAAAACTCCCATTACTGTGACGGCTATCGATGGATCACGTCTCATCAACGGTCTCATCACCCAGAGTACGTCTCCAGTAACCCTTCAGATTGGTGCTCTGCATCATGAAGAGATATCGTTTTTAATTCTTCCTGTTACGACAAGTCCGATTGTCCTAGGCCTTCCATGGCTTCAGTGTCATTCTCCCCAGATTGACTGGCGCACCCCTCAAGTCACGTCTTGGGGGCCTGAATGTCACCATCATTGCCTTTCCCAAGTCATTCCTCTCAAGGTACAGCAAGCTTCCATTTCAGCTATTTCACCGGGACTCCCTCCTCAATATGCTTCATTTACCGATGTTTTTGATAAAGCTCAGTCTGAACGTCTTCCTCCTCATCGTTCTTGGGATTGTCCGATTGATCTTCTTCCTGGCAAGACTCCTCCCAGAGGCCGGGTCTATCCACTCTCGTTACCTGAAACTCAAGCTACATCTGAATATATACGGGAGAACCTCCAGCGTGGGTTCATTCGACCTTCCACCTCGCCCGCTGGAGCTGGGTTCTTCTTTGTCAAAAAGAAGGATGGATCATTACGCCCTTGTATAGATTTTCGTGGACTCAATGCCATTACTATCAAGAACCGGTATCCCATTCCGTTGATCACTGAGCTATTTGACCGCATTAAGGGAGCCCGTATTTTTACTAAGTTGGATCTTCGTGGTGCTTACAATTTAATCAGAATCCGTTCCGGTGACGAATGGAAGACGGCGTTTAACACCAGAGACGGGCATTACGAATATCTGGTAATGCCTTTCGGGCTATGTAATGCCCCCGCTGTTTTTCAGGGCTTCATCAATGAGATTTTTCGGGACTTATTATATGTATGTGTCGTCGTCTACCTGGACGACATATTGATTTTTTCACAGGACCTGCCTTCTCACCACCAACATGTGGCAGAAGTCCTCTCCAGGCTACGGAAAAATTCATTGTTCTGTAAATTAGAAAAATGTTCATTCGAATTACCCCAGATTCCATTCTTGGGGTATATTGTTTCCGGAGTTGGTCTGAAGATGGATCCTGACAAAGTAAATGCTGTACTACATTGGCCCCAGCCAACTACTCTTCGTGCCATCCAGCGTTTTTTAGGTTTTGCCAATTACTATAGACGCTTCATTCAAGACTTTTCTTCCATTGCATCTCCTATTGTGGCCCTGACTCGTAAAGGGGCTAATCCTAAGCAATGGTCTACTGAGGCTATTCAAGCCTTTCAAACATTAAAAGAGTCCTTCTCTTCGGCTCCAATCCTTCGTCAGCCTGATGTGACACTCCCTTTTTTCCTAGAAGTAGATGCCTCTAATGTGGGCTTAGGAGCTATTCTCTCCCAACGCTCGGAACAGCAAAAATTCCACCCTTGTGCCTTCTATTCTCGGGGTCTCCTACCCGCAGAGAAGAATTATACCATCGGAGACAAGGAATTACTGGCTATCAAAGCCGCATTAGAGGAATGGAGATACTTGTTGGAGGGAGCTCGCCATCCGGTGACGATCTTCACGGATCATAAGAACTTGTCATATCTCCAGTCTGCCCAATGCTTGAACCCTCGTCAAGCAAGATGGTCTCTTTTCTTTTCCCGTTTTGAATTAATAATTACCTTCAAACCAGCTGCCAAGAACAAAAAAGCTGATGCCTTATCTAGAGCCTTTGCTACGTCCTCTGATATAGAAGAGGTTTCCAACCATACCATTCTAGACCCCAAATGTATCTCACTGGCTGCTTCATCCACCAAAACGCTACCATTTGGGAAGACCCTCGTGCCTCCTACTCTAAGGAGGAAAATCCTTTCGTGGTTCCATGCCTCTCGTTTTTCTGGACACGCCGGTGAACACAAGACTTTTGAGATCCTCTCTCGAAGTTACTGGTGGCCTTCAATGAGGAGAGACGTCAAAGAGTTCATTGCTTCCTGTGAATTATGTTCGCAATTCAAATCCTCCCGCAGAACCCCAGCAGGGTTGCTGCGACCACTACCCATTCCGTCCAAACCATGGACCCATATTAGTATGGATTTCGTTACTGACTTACCACCTAGTAAGAACCATAACACTATTTGGGTCGTAGTGGACAGATTTTCGAAGATGGCTCATTTCATCCCTCTGTCTGGTTTGCCTTCCTCGTCTATCCTGGCTGAACATTTCATTAAAGAGATCTTCCGTATCCATGGATGTCCATCTGAGATTGTGTCTGATAGAGGAGTACAATTCGTGTCCAGATTCTGGCGAGCCCTTTGTAAAACCTTGGGCATACGATTAGCACTCTCATCTTCTTACCATCCACAATCCAATGGACAAACCGAACGTGTCAATCAAGATCTTGAGACTTTTATAAGGATATTTTCATCAGCCAATCAAGACAACTGGGTAGAGTTACTCCCTTGGGCTGAGTTCGCCCATAACAACATGTACCATGAGTCATCATCCAAAACTCCATTCTTTGTGGTCTACGGTCACCATCCGTCTTTTCCGGAATTTCCTGCCCTCCCGCCCACCCAAGTTCCTGCGGTGGAGACTGTTTGTCAGACCTTTAAAAATATCTGGTCTCAGGTTAGAACCTGTTTGAAGAAGACATCTGTCAAATATAAATCTTTCGCTGATAAGAAGAGGCGGGCTATTCCACCACTAAAAATTGGAGATCGTGTCTGGTTATCCACAAAAAATATTCGTTTGAAGGTTCCATCCATGAAATTCGCCCCTCGTTTTATTGGTCCATATAGGATCATTCAAGTTATCAATCCAGTATGTGTGAAACTCCTTCTTCCTAAGAGTCTTCGGATTTCTAATGCCTTCCATGTATCTTTGCTCAAACCTCTTATTATCAACCGTTTTTCAACTCCTCCCTCAGCTCCGCAGCCAGTTCAAGTCCATCAGGAGGAGGATTTTGAGATTACCGAGGTACTAGATGCAAAAATTTCGCGAGGAGTCCTCCACTTCCTCGTTCATTGGAAGGGCTTTGGTCCTGAGGAGCGCTCTTGGATCAAAGCTGAAGATCTTAATGCTCCTGCCCTTTTGAAGAAGTTTTACTCCAAAAATCCGGACAAGCCCGGTTCCAGGCGTTCTGTGCCCACCTTTAAAAGGGGGGGTACTGTCACTCACCGGACCGTGAGTGCCTCTTCCCGGACATTTAGGAACCGTGGCCGTCCACCATCCTGAGGGTCTGCGCATGCGCAGCCCTTTTCTATACTTCAGTGTATACCCCTTTAACTTAATTGGCAGATCAGGCAACCTCCCTATATTAAGCACCTGTGGTCACTACCACGTTGCCTGATCTTGGAGTCTCATTCCTCATGAGTCTCTGAAGGTGTTCCTGTATTACTTGTGTATTCAGTGCTGCTGATTCCTGTGGTTTCCAAACCACTTCTACTACTGTGGTTCCATACCACTTCTACCATCAACTTTATCATCATGACTGTTTGCTGATTCCTATCCGCTGCCTCCGTGCACTACAGTCTTCTACACCACTTCAACGTTATTTTATATCAATGTGACTGTTTGCTCATTGCTATCCGCTGCCTCCGTGCACTCCAGCTTTTACCTCACTCACCTGCTTCTCATCAAGTCTGTATGCTGATTTCTATCCGCTGCCTCCGTGCACTACAGTCTCCTGCTGGCAACTCGCCTGTGTTCATCATCGTGACTGCCAGCTGACTACTATCCGCTGCCTCCGTGCACTACAGCCCCTGCTGGCAACTCGCCTGTGTTTATCATCGTGACTGCCAGCTGACTACTATCCGCTGCCTCCGTGCACTACAGCCCCTGCTGGCAACTCGCCTGTGTTTATCATCGTGACTGCCAGCTGATTACTATCCGCTGCCTCCGTGCACTACAGTCTCATCTCATCTTTGCTGTGACTTCCTCGAGACTGCCGCTTTCATTACCATCTGCTACACTTCGTGATCTACAGCTCCGGCCCTGCGCTGCACTCCTGTTTCCCATCGCTGTTGGTTCCTGTGGTTGCTACTGGTTACCTCCGTGTGCCGCTGAGTCCTGCCACTGTGGTCAGCGCTATCGTCCATCTCCTGCTGATCCACTCTCCACGCCTTCACGTGTTCCACTGGCCTCTACCCTCCTGTCAGCATTGGATTTGTATCTCTTCTACTACCCTCTGCTGGATCATCTCCATTCTCCTGGGTTTCCTATGAGTCCAGTTCCACGTGTTGCTGACTCCTGTGGATTCGTGTCCCTGTCGGTCTACTCACCTGTGCGCTGCACCTGCTAGACCGCTGCTTCTCCTATCCAGGGACTTCCTATCCAGTCGGCCTCCAGCCGCTCAGGTACCGCTGCAATCCCATCTGACTGCTACTGCTGAACCACGGTATGCATACTTCTCATTGACTGTGCTGTGTATTGCATATCTTGCTGGACTGTGTTTGGTTCTCTCTGGAGTCTGCTATCCGCTGAGTCTATTGCCATCATTGACTGTGTTATCATTGTGCTGGACTACTTCAAGAGACTTTCTAGATTGCAGACCTGATCAGTCATTTACATATATATATACCTATATTGTGCATATTACTGTGGATCGTGTATAAGGTGCCTGTGTATATCCTGTGTTGCAGTCTTCCCCCGTGCACCTCCTCACATATATATGCAGTGGTACAACTTGCTGATGTCAGACCACTGATCCCTGTTTCCGGTATCACCTGTTCCATTATCCTCTCACAGAGCAGTGGTACAACTTGCTACCGCAGACCACTGACTACCTGGATACCTCCACTTGGATTCCATTCCTTCACTCAGACAGCGGTACAACTTGCTACCCACAGACCGCTGACTCTCATCACCTCCTTGTTTCTGTTGGACATTCCACCTCACTATAGCAGTGGTACAACTTGCTATCGCAGACCACTGACTACCTTCACGTGTCCTTGTCCATACAGTTCCTTGTGTATCATTACCTCATTATTACCAGTGTTGCTAGTCATAGACTTTCCTGAGCATCTCATCGGCCATCATTTCATGTTCCGTGATCACCCAGCTACCAGAGTACCCTATTACCATCTACATTGCTCTGGTAAGCCTACCATCTGGTGATCCCTGGGTAAAGACTCCTAGTGCCCGTGACAATGCCCCAGTCCGACATGGTCTACAGACACAATAAAGTCTCAGAAAAGCGTTGTTTATGAGGGACACAAACCATCAACAAAATATTTTAGAAGGAACTAGATTATAAAAAGGTTAGCTGCATTGTGAAAATTACATTAAAATACATGGAGGATTGTAACCTCTATAGTGCTCAATACCCTTTAATACTTACCTTTAATAAAACTACAAAGGTCTTGTTCACTATTTTTTACATTAAAACTTTATTACCTAATAGTCACGTGTATTCACTTTGCCTTTGTGATAATTTTTGCCAATTGACAGATTGCCTCATAGCAACAAACCATGGCCACTTCCTTAAACATTTAGCAACAATGCTAAAGAGATATACATCACATATAATCTGGGCTGAATTGATGTCATAGAAATGCTTCTCATTCCAAAAAATAGATTAATTTCTTACCTGAGCCACTATGACATGTGGAAAATGAGCAATGTTATAAAACTGCTGTTTTATCAGCAAAAGAAATTCCTTATCCAATGGCAAATGAATATACTGATTGATGTGTGATCGGAATGCCCATTGTACCCTTTACAGTTTCTGACTGAAAGCAGTCTGGGACATTCCTGCCACAATAGCTACTGTGATCTAAAATGACCCAGATACACAATTCCGACAGTGGAAATGTCGGCAGCTAACCTGTTGGCATGAAAATGCTAAATGCTGACACTTCCATTGTGGGGACATCTTGAAAATGTTGACGGTGGCATCAACTTTGTTGTCACTGGAAAACATAACATGCCAGTAGCGATGCTATATGTCAGATATAGGAGAAACAAAAAAATGAGCACTAATAAATAATGCAGTAGTTAATATTAACTAAAATAATAAAAATCAAGATAGTAGTAGGTCATCACAAAAATACATTTGTCAGATTTGCAGTATAAAAAGAATACATAAGGTTTGCATGGCTATTATCATCAGATTTTTGTTTCCATTTTTTTGTTAGATATACTGGCAAGTTGTATTTACAAAATGCAAATATCTGAGGGGGGAGGGGATTAAAATACATTGCAAGACAATGCAATGTGGTTAACGTACTAATTTTAAAGTGTCAATAGCAGTACACTAACCATACACAATGACATAATCCTAAGAAAACATAAAAACATCATTGTAATTGAAATATCCTCAAAAGAAACATTTGTTTGACATTTGTTTTGCTAGCTTGATGTGCATTTGCTGTTCAACATAAAAATAAAACTTTACATATCTCTATATTACTCAGTATTTAGCTTGGAGGAAAATATGTTAATGCCAAATAACAAATGGGCACATAAAGCCACTTCAAGACACGTGGGGCATATTCAGTTAGCCGCGGTCATGAAAGCACTCTGTGGCAAAGTAACATTGCAGATTTATTTTCGCCCCCATAGGTCAGTGAGAAGAAATCCACAATGTTGAGGTACCATAGTAGTGGAAAAAATGCTTAGCTGCGATGGTCAGAGGATTGAATATGCTCCTGTAAGTTGTTAATAATTAGGTAATGCAAGGGATGTCATTAATTGGATAGGAGGGAAATATATACAGGAAGATATATAGATACTTTAAGACACTTTAATTGATAGCTAACTAATGCAAGGGAAGTCAATTAGTTAGACAGGGAGAGTAATATGAAGGTAAATAATAAATAGGGACTTGTGCTAACTCTATAATGTGCTGTAAAGGATATTTATTTGCAGTAAATTACATATCATTTTTGCATGTTATATATAATTTATTTTCTCATTACTTGAATTGACATATCTCGAGATATCCTAATGCGAAATCCTTTACTGACATTAATATTCTGGCATATTGATTCATTTATGTATATCACATTGTACTATTACAGAAAAAGGAGATGAATTATAACGAAGAGTCTCGAGAAATTACTAATGTGTTCTATTGTAAATTTAGTTGAGCAACTATTTTGTCACATATATGATAAAGTGGTATTCTAATGAATGTATGAATGTATATGTGTACACTATAATATACCCATTGGATTAATAAGTTATATAAACGGGTATATGTGACCTACCTGAAATAGTATGAATGGCAATAGTTGGCAATTGTAACAACAGGTTTATTTTGAAATAATGTGTATTCAACAGATGAATCACTTTGTTGTGTAGCTTATATATAGGATTTATCTGACAAATGTATATTTTAGTTCTCTAAGAAATAAGAATTTTGGAATTGCTTAAAACACCCATTAGGATAATAGTATTTGCTTGTGGTTAACTAATCAATTACATGGTGGGCAGCACGGTGGCTAAGTGGTTAGCACTCCTGCCTTACAGCACTGGGGTCATGAGTTCAATTCCTGACCATGACCTTATCTGTGAAGAGTTTGTATGTTCTCCCCATGTTTACGTGGGTTTCCTCCGGGTGCTCCGGTTTCCTCCCACACTCAAAAACATACTGGTAGATTAATTGGCTGCTAACAAATTGACCCTAGTGTGTTTGTGTATTAGGGAATTTAGACTGTAAGCCCTAATGGGGCAGGGACTGATGTGAGTGAGTTCTCTGTACAGCGCTGCAGAATTAGTGGCGCTCTATAAATAAATGGTGATGATGATGATGATGGATATTGATTGGCTATTTAAGTCTAAATACCAAACAAGAATTTTTTTATTCTTCTGATGAAATCACCAGGCTAAGGGGAGAAACGCGTCAAGCTGGTTATCTGCTATTATCCTTTGTGCAATACAGCTGGAATGTAGGAATACTAAGATAACTTATACCCATTTTCTTTACAATGAGAGAGATTTCAGAAATATATATTAAACTGTACTTTCCTTTTGTGTGCTTGAGCTCTACAGCTGATTAACTCTGAGATATGTACTAGTGATATGCTGTTCAGACTGCTTTCCCTGGTATCATTGCCTTCTTAATTAGTAATAAACCATGATTTTTTTATGCAGAAAAGCAAATAGCAAATATCCTTGAGACCCTGAATATGGCAATAGTTAAAAGACACTCAGTGCAAGAGGTCTGCAATAAAAAAATACAACTGTAACAAAAGAGATATATGTATTGGTAGTCAAATAGCTATCAAAAAAAACTGTGGATCTAATATGCAATTTATTATGTGAAAAATAAATAAAAACATCATATACGTATAATAAATATAAAAAAAAAATCACATTTGAATGATAATGATATATGATAAAACATACAAATGGACAAATGAGAAAACGACCACTCTGTCTGGAAATATGGAAATAGATTTGTATGCAACATACATCAAGCAGATGGATATGAGAATATATATCTTTCTTTCTCTGGAATATATTCCTGTTATATTTTGTTGTTTTGATGTTGTTATTTCCACTCATTAGTAACCGTGGTGAAGCGGATACAAAAAATCCACAAAGTGTATTGTATAGTCACACTGTATAAAGTATAAGGAGCCATAGAGAAATGATTGAAGAATGCTCAGCATAGGTAAATATAAATGTCTCTGGGTCCCAAATCCTACCTAGCTTCTTGGGGAAAGAACAGTTGTCTTACCGGACCTCTATAAGATGGCACCTGCAATCTATCTCATCAGGCTGTGAACGCTGAGCCGGATGGCTCAGTAGACCACATGGGAGCCAGTAGTGCAGCAGAGAAAACGCTCCCTCATAAAAAAATGACAGTGCATAAAAGTTCCTGTGACTGAGCCGTATGCTCTGTGGTAACAGTCATTCTGTGTTCATACAGCGGCTTAGATAAACGAGGAGATAAAGGCAACCAGAGTTCTTTGTACAGAGTGGAGGATAAACTCAATAAAGTTGATTTAAAGTCACTGACGCGTTTCATTGCCTCAGGTCAATTTCCTCAAAGACATGCATTTGCTTCAAAGATCTTTCTTAAATACATCAGTTGAATGAAAAACATCTCTCAAATCTTAACCCTTATGAGTTCGCAGAATACAATTCCATTACCCATCCTACCAAAATAGATATCATTGTACTAATGGAATAACAATACAATGCATAAAAAATTACATTATATTATAATAACTAATTTCATATAAACTAATTTTGTATCGAGACAATTTAAAAACAATTAAATGCTAGACATTCAAAGCAAAGGGAAGGGAAAAAAACACCTCAATTCATTATTAATATTACCACAATGTTATAGACTCATATATAATAGACAATGCAAAAGGTGCGGCTACCAATTGTTCCAATATGGAATTAAAAATAAAAATGTAAAATAAAATTTAAACAAAAATGTATACAGAATAAATATAAGTCAATAATAAAAATACAACATAAAATAAAAAAATGATAAAAACAATGATGCAGAAGCTCATACATATACCCTAATTTAATGTGACAAATACTGTATAAAAAAATCTGTGTGAAGTAAATGGCAACAATAATACCTATTCAAAAAATAAATAGGTTAAATGAAATAATTCTGATTGAACAAATGACAGAAAAATATAAAATGTAAAATTCATAATATTTATAATAATAGTTTACACCAGGGTTGTCCATGCGACCCAGCATGTCTATAAATGTGGCCCAGAAGGAGTTTTGGTTGTGGCAAGGGGGCAGCACTGTTAATGAAAAAAAAAAATCCTGAAAAGAAAATACTTACCTTGCGGTCACGGCGGTACTCCGGCTCCCTCCCTTGTCTCCTCCTCCGTGCGGTGCTCACAGTGAATGTCGGGCGTGATGTCATCACACCCAACATCCATTGCGGAGCGCAGCACAGAGTAGTCACCCGCGCGAGAAGAACAATCAGCAGCACAGAATTGGAGAAAAGAAGAGAAGAGGACAGGAGAACAAGCCGATTAAAAGGTAAGTTAAGGGGGATTTTTTTTATTATTTCAAGGGACGCTGACCAGTGAATAAAAGTCACCTGGTCCTGGAGCATCATGGACCTTATCTCCCTGCTACATACTTCTACTTGTAATACTAATGGGGCATTATATATTATTCTCTTTGGCCCATTATAAGTTGTTATCCCTTAACTAACATAGTGGTGTAATTAGCAAAACAGGTGACAATTTGGGGTCACAGTGATGTATATGTCGGGTACCGCAGGCCTGGTCAGGGCACCCTTATATACAATGCCTGGCTTAAATGCACTTTATTGATATTGCATCAAAACAATACAAAAAGTGATTATAGTATAATAACTAGAGAGGATTTTTTGAACAGGGCGATTGAAAGGTAAGTATAGGGTGATTTGAAAAAAAAGTGATATATATATATATATATATATATATATATATCACTTTTTTTCTCATATATATATATGTTAACTATGTTTTCTATGGTTTTTTGGATGATCAGCTATCGTTACTGTTAGTGTATCTTATGTGCGGCCAAAACCAACTCGTCGTCTTCCAATGTGGCCCAGGGAAGCTAAAAGGTTGGACACCCCTGGTTTACACCAATAGTGCAGAATTATACAAAGACCTAGAATTCACCAAACAATCTGAAGGTATTACTAGAGCATAACATACTTATACAATTTCATTCAGCTCCAATTATTCATTTAAACCTAAAGGAAACAATGTATTAAGTTAATATATCCAAAAAACCTCCTGCTGGCAAAGTTTTCTGAATCTATCCCCTTCTCTGGGTGTATTTTTAATAAATTTCAGTTAAAGCGAGACCATTGGGGCTACAGTAATGTTTCAAAGCGAAATGTCTAGACGCACTATGTGACATTAGACCATTTATTATATTGCGCCTATGTTCATTGAATCTAGTTTTTAATGTTCTTGTAGTTCTTCCAATAAAGTACAAATTGCAATCACATTAAGAAGATATATCACGAACTTAGAGTTACAATTAAGAAAACCTCTGATCTTAAACTCCTCTTCACTCGACATAAATTTTACAAACTGTACTCTGTTTTACATGTGTTTGCAAGTAATACATCTTTGACCTTCACATTTATAGCAACTCTCTGGAAGAGAGGGAAGCCAATCGATTGGGACTTTTTAAATCTATCACTTGGCACACAAGTTATTTGAGGCTTTAAAAACTGGAAGCTAGGATGTTCTTTAAATTATTAGCCTTCTTAAAAACTAAGATGTTTTTTTTTTGGTAGCAATTTTCTTAGTATTGGATCTCGCTTCAAGATAGGGTAATTAGACTGAATAGTTCTTCTAATATCAAAAGACATTTTATTGAATTTTGAAATGAAAGCCCACTTGTGATGATTATCAATCTTACGTCCTCCACCAATACCATCTCCTACATTATTCTTATCTCCTTTGGAAGCCAAGAGGGTCTTTCTGTTCATCCCCTTGACCTCTTATTGAGCCTCGTTTATAAATTTAGGTGGATACCCGTGATTAACAAAATATTTTGTCTCAGCTTATTGTAAGATCACCTCTCTATTGGAGCAATTCCTACGTAACCACATAAATTGACCCTTGGGGGTGTTTTGTTTCAATTTAGGGTAATGAGAACTAGAATACTCTAAATAATTATTACAATCCACCTGCTTGAAGAAAGTTGAAGTGAATATAGACCCACCCGTGGCCGAGAGGGTCAGATCAAGGAACTCAATGTGCGTGACGTGATACTTATGAGTGCATTTAAGATTATAATCAATAGAATTAAAAAAAAATCAACAAATTCTAGAGCCCGTGTTTCATCACCTTTCCAAATGAAAAACAAATCATCTATATAATGGCCATAGAGGATGAGGTCCTCCCTGAACTAACCCCCCCCAGATGTGGGATTCCTCAATGTCTCCCATGTACAAGTTGGCATAACTCGGGCGAAGCACGTTGCCATGGCTGTCCCCATTACCTGTAAGTAACACCATCAAATAAAACGTGATTGTGTGAGAGAATAAATAAATGGAATCAACCAAAAACTTCTGGTGTTCAATCGAGGTCCCTATTACTTTTAATGCTTTAAGATGTGGAATATTGGTGTACAAGGATTCTAAATCCATAGTGAGAAAAGCAAAATTCTCTTCCCATATAACGTTCTGTAATAAATTTAACTAATGTGCGGAGTCCCGAATATGGGACCTCAACCTGAACACCAAAGGTTGTATATAAAAATCACCTAGATTAGCCATTACCGGAAATAATAGGGTGCTCTGGTAGATTGTGAACGTGCTTGTGGATTTTGAGCAAATGATAATAAATAGGTGTGATAGGGTGAACTGTGAATAAAAAAACATATTCATTCCTAGAAATGACCCCATGGGCCACAGCAAATTTGTCAATTCAAGTTTGAACAATTCGCCAGGATTAGTTTGTAATTGTTTATAAAACACCTTGTTATTCAGTTGTCGGTATGCTTCCTTCTTGTAGTCTATCAGGTCTTGAACAACAACACCACCCCATTGTCAGCACTGTTGATAATTATGGAGTAGTCCGTCTGTAATTTTTTAAAAACCAACTGTTCATTAAATGAAAGGTAAAAAAAACCCTTTTTCTTAGTTGTGGAACATAATTTCCTGAATTGCTCCATTGTTACTTTATAAAAGCAATCCATTTGTATGCTTTTCATTTGTGTTGGAAAAAATTCAGATTTCAATTTGACTTTAGATTTATTAGATTGAATTTGTTGATTGATATCAAATATATAAACAGACTTAGGGCTAGATTTACTAAGCTGCGGGTTTGAAAAAGTGGGGATGTTGCCTATAGCAACCAATCAGATTTTAGCTTTCATTTATTTAGTACCTTCTACAAAATGATAGCTAGAATCTGATTGGTTGCTATAGGCAACATCCCCACTTTTTCAAACCCGCAGCTTAGTAAATCTAGCCCTTAGAATCTTCCACATTACCATTAACCCATAGTTTTTCTAATTCAGAGAGTGATTTGGCATCCTCCTCATCATCTAATGTGATAAGTTGTACATCTGAATCTATGTTACATTTTCTCAATCTTTTATTTGCAAAATATTTCTTTCTACAAAGAAGTCTGATATATCTATTCAGTTCGGTAAAAAGTTCAAATAAATTTGGATTAGAGAAAGGTGGGAAACTTAATCCCTTACTCAATAATGTAATTTCTGATTCTGTTAGTTCTTTCTTAGATAGATTAAATACACCTGAAGCCCCAGCTTTGATGTTATATTCATTGCCTTTCCCAGATAATGATGACCTACCTTTGATTTTAGTCTTATCTTTATTTTTATTCCCATATTTATCACTCTCAATTTTCTTTTTATATGCAGGAGATTTCAATCCTATTCCTACCCTTTTAGATCGAAACTTTCCTCCTCCTCTCTTTCTTCTGACCTATTTCTTGAGCTTTTTGAGGGGCCTGTCAATAATAATTATTAACTATTTTAGTGAGCCCAATCCTTCTCTTTCAAAGGTTGATGCATCTCTAAAAAAGTAGCTGAGCATGTTTGTTATGAGAATGTGGGGTCTGATTAGAGTTACCTTCTTTAGAATTTCTCAAATGATCATTCAATAATCTATCTCTATTATATTAAATTCTGGTTCCTGATTTATGCCCCAATCTCTCCAAATCTTTTAATTCTAGCAAAGTATTGGTAGTAAACCTTTTAGAAGGGGATTTTCTATATGTATGAATAGGTTGCTTTATTTCGGTAGAAAATTTATCACATCTCAATAATTGGGTGTTAAGGTATCTTCTTCTAATAGTGCTCTTCCCATTTCTTTTATAACTTCTCATACGATTATAGGATCTGACTCTATCCTGTTGGTAATCTTTAAGGTCCCTATCATATTTCGACTCTTTAGTGTTAATAGGTTTGCGCTCATATTTTTCTCATTTGTATGTTTTATTATATAACATTATCATTTCAAATGTGATTTTTTTTTACATTTATTACATTTTATTATTTTATACATATATGATGTTTTTATTAGCATAATAAACTGCATATTAGATCCACAGTTTGAAGTTCTTTTTGTAGTTATTTGACTACCAGTGCATATGTGATTTTTTTATGGTTTGACTAAAGAGCTCTGGTGTATTTAACAGCCAGAACCCTGTTAGGTATTCTGTTTGGATGTCTCTTTGATATCATATTTGGTTCCTAATATGAGAGTGAATGCCATAAGCAAAATTTTTTGTCTATATACTCAATATACTATGGGATTGTCAGGTATCCAGTATGTATTAGATAGCTAGATAGCTGATTACTTTTACCTCACACCACAACCCTATAGATCAATTGCGATAACAACAGTAATATTTATGATGGTAATTTCCAGTGCATTTTTTTATGTTCTTTAATATGTTCCTAAAAAAATTGAATACAAGTAGGAAGAATTGATACTGATTTGAACCACTCTCCTCTCTCATGTCTCTGCAAAAACTCAGCTATTCAATCACCTGCTCTTTATTACTCTCCATTCAACACTTCCATCCATTCCCCCACATGACTCCCACATCATTACTCTATACTATCCAGACATCCATGGATAAACTACATTTGCTGCAGCATAGCTCTGCACTACTTATCTGATTACACTGGAAACGGCAATTAGGTAATTCCTTAATTCCCTCATTTTTGCTATTTTGACTCATATATCCCAAAGCTTGCCAAAATATTTTTCTTTCTCTCTTTTCATGGCATTATCTTTATGACTATATCATCCCTCACCCATCCTACAACACACACCTCTGTCCACATAGCCCCTTCATTACTTCACTCACCTCTAGTGAACACTCATGAACTGTTTTCCTATTTAAATTCAATAACTTTAACAGCCGCACCCTGCCACCAGAAACTAAGAAAACACACATCTTACAATCATCTTACCTACCTTTCTTTATCCCTGCTTCTATTAGCTGGTGATATATCACCTAATTCAGGTCCCCCTCAATTCTCCCACATGCATATATCTGAACATTACAGAAATCCAGCAAACCTTAAACGCATCACCTTTCTCCCCTCTCTTCCAAAGTCCTTTAAATGTGCCCTTTGGAATGCACGTTCTGTTTGTAACAAACTTACCTCCATTCATGATCTCTTCCTCTCAAACAACCTCAACCTTCTAGCAATAACAGAAACATGGCTCACGCAATCAGACACTGCCTCACCTGCAGCCCTTTCACATGGTGGTCTCCACTTCACCTACACCCTGAGACCGGGAGGCAGACACAGTTCTACCAAGTGTCCCATCACTCACGTTCACATCTTTTGAAGTACATGCTGTTAGGATTTTTAACCCATTCTCTATGCATGTTGCTGCCATCTGTCGCCCCCCTGGTCCACACCAACAATTTCTTGAACACTTCTCTGCATGGCTCCCTCACTTCTTATCTACTGATATCCCCACCATCATCATGGTTGATTTCAACATCCCTAATTTCTAATCCACCTTCCAATGCTGCTTCTAAACTACTCTCTCTAACCTCCTCACTTGGCCTCTCCCAGTGGATTGAATCCGCTATTTATCAGGATGGCCACTGTCTTGATCTTGTCTTCTCTAGACTATGCTCATTTCCTTAACACTCCTTTCCCCCTCTCGGATCATCACCTTACTAGCTACTCGCTCACCCCAAGATCTTTACTCTCTCTAGTGTCAAACTCTTCCAAGCCTTCTCACAACAGCAGGAATTTCAACTCTATTGATTTTCAACAGTTTTCCACCTCTCTCCAACACCTTCTCTCCCCAATTTCTACATTCTCCTCCCCTGATTGGGCAGTACCCCATTTTCATCAAACCCTAGCAACTGTCCTGGATCAAGTGGCTCCAGTGACACTACATACTTCGCATAGAATTCGTTGCCAACCGTGGCACACTACAGTAACACTAACTCTACAAAAACTTTCTCATAAAGCAGAATGTCACTGGCGTAAATCTTGTGCCTCTGATGATTTCATCACATATACTGATATCTACCACTCCTATAGAAATGCTCAGGAGACTGCTAAACAAGCATACTTCCAATCTCTCATCTATGCTCAGGCTTCTAACACCAGACGCCTCTTTAACACATTTAACTGTCTTCTGAATCCTCCTGCCCCAAATCCTCCAACTAACATACGTGCCCAGGATCTTGCTTCCTATTTCAAGGACAAAATTGATAAGATCAGGCTTGAAATGGTATCATCTCCCTTGACAAGCATCGGCTCAATTCCTTTGTAGCACACTCTGATACTCTCTCTTCATTTGATCCCACAAATGAAGAGGAAGTTTCTACTCTCTTCTCATCTTCCTACTCTACCTCCTGTCGTCTTGATCCCATTCCCTCACAAATTGGTATGTCCCTGTCTCCTGTGCTCATTCCCCCTCTAACTAAAATCTGTAATCTATCTCTTTCTACTGGTATTTTTCCATCACTATTCAAGCATGCAATGATTACTCCCATTTTAAAAAAACAGAATTCTGACCCAAACTCTCTCGTAAATTACCGCCCCATCTCCCAGCTCCCATGCCCCTCCAAGCTTCTCGAGAGAATTGCCTACACTCGCCTCACACACTTTCTTACAGCAAACAACTTGTTGGATCCTCTTCAGTCAGGCTTTTGCTCTCAACACTCCACAGAGACTGCACTGACCAAGGTTGTCAATGATTTGATCACAGCAAAAAATAATAACCATTACTCTCTTCTAATTCTCCTGGATCTCTCTGCTGCATTTGACACTGTTGACCACTCTCTCCTCATACAAACGCTACAATCCCTAGGTCTTGAAGGCACTGTCCTATCCTGGTTCTCATCCTACCTATCTAATCGCTCTTTCAGTGTTAATTTCTTTGGATCCACTTCTGCTTTCAACATCTGTGTTGTCTTGCTTTACTGACTGTCTTTCTGCCATTTCATCTTCGATGTCTTCTCGCCAACTCAAACTCAATCTTTCAAAAAGTGAATTAATAATATTCCCACCCAAAAACAGAAGCTTTCTGCCTGACATTTCTATTTCTGTTGATAACATGACCAGAAATCCCACCCCACAAGCTCGTTGCCTAGGTGTAATCCTTGATTCACAACTGTCGTTTATTCCCCACATCAACTCTATATCTAAATCATGTTACATACACCTAAAGAACATTTCCAGAATACGCACATATCTGACACAAGACACCGCAAAAACATTAATTCATGCACTCATCATCTCCCGCATTGACTATTGCAATTCCCTCCTTACTGGTCTTCCCAAAGTCAGACTTGAACCCCTACAATCTATTTTGCACGCAGCGGCTAGATTGATTTTCCTTATTAACCGTTATTCCTCTGCTGAGCCACTTTGTCAGTCTCTACATTGGCTGCCTGCATTTCAACAAATCCAATATAAAATTCTTCTACTAACATACAAGGCCATCAACAAAATTGCACCGACATACACCTCCTCACTGGTCTCGAAATATCTCCCTACTCGACACCTCCGTTCTGCACAAGATCTACGTCTCTCCTCCACTCTCATCACATCCTCCCATTCTCGGTTACAGGATTTTTTCCGGGCTGCACCCACTTTGTGGAATTCCCTCCCACGCACAATAAGACTTTCCTCTAGTCTTCAAACCTTCAAGCGTTCACTGAAAACCCAGCTCTTCAGACAAGGTTATGATATTCCTCAACCACCATCTTAATTTCCCTAGATTACCCTATTACCATCCTCTACACTGCTAACGCAAGACAACATCTCTCTACCAACATTGCAACACACACAGCCCACTCAATACTTTTACCTTTGCGTTCTAGCTGGTCCATTGTGCAATATGATGTAGCACATGCCCTTGTGTTTCTAACTCCCATTGTCCTATAGATTGTAAGCTTGCGAGCAGGGTTCTCTTACCTCTCTGTCTGTATGTATTACCCAGTATTGTAGAGATATAATATTCATGGTAGTTTGTTCATATCCTTAGAGCATTCTTGACTACTTCTGAAAAATCATTACAGGGACATTGTGCAACCAACAGGATGCATCCTGCTCTGCTCAAGGAATGTGTTTAGCTCCCCCCATGGTCATATCTAGTGCTATCCAGGTGTGCGCAGCAGGTCACCAGAGGGGGTTTGTGTCTAAGTGGCACAGTACCTGAGGATGCATGGTGAAGAGGGGCTGAATGGAAGCTAGCAATGCTGCATTAAGTTGGTGACATTGTGTCATCACATACATGTGCAAGTCACCTGTTTGGGATGCCCAGCTGGGATACACTGGGGTAAACATAGGTCTGACAGAAGCCTTTGCAGTCATGTAGCATCCAACCCATAAAATGTACCATGTGGTGGACATCTCTAAGTCAAACTTGCTGACTCTCCTGGAATATCTGGGAGTCACTCAAAATAATGAGTGATCTCCTGGACTCCTGAGAAGGGAGACGGATAAGTCTACATCTCTGTGCTGGACATTAGTGTCTTTTTTTCTTGTAGCACAACTCCTCCAGGTAAACAATCTTAGTTGGAGGAGTGCTACAAGAAAATGGCTATCATCCTGCAGCACACACATGTAATCATTGCTTATTCTTCTCCCCAGTGTTTCCTTAGGATAGCAAGTCACATTAGTATTGATGAATGGAGTCAAGAGATGATAATTGATGAGCTCTAAACAAGATCTAAGATGATGTTGTAGGTGGTAGATAAAAATGATTTATATCATATATATATTTTAATTTTTATTTTACTGCCTCAATCCTCGCCATTTTATCTTTTATCCATTCATTGTGATAGTGACACCATTGTCACTTGTGATATTGTTCTTAATTATCAATATTGTTACTTGTACCATGCAATTTGAAGGTCTAGTTTATTAAATACTTTTAATTTTACTTTATGTTATCCACAGCATCCATTTACAATCTGCTTGCACAATTAACTATTATCATTCCAGACCACCTCAAACTAAGATTTAACTCCATATAGACAATCAAGTGTTCACTATATCATTGTTACAAACACATAACTCAAGTAGAGGTAATTGAGCGCTTACTATATATTTCTATGCATTCAAACTAGTCTGATCTTTTGTATTGCCAAGAATGCTTACATAAACTATTCAATCGCTCATAGAGCAAGTAAAGGAAATGTGTATGCTTACAACAACCTTGTGGTAATGAACCGAATATTGACATTGGCCAAACTTTCACCAAAACTGCCACCCAGGAAAAGCTATCAACACTAATGTGAATGTCGTAAAAGGTTTTTATAAAGACAGGAGTTCAGTAACTGATGGACAGTAAATAGTGGAAACATACATAATTTGCCATTTAATATTTTCCCTGATTGTGATCCCTACAAATACTGGCAAAATAAGCTTTACTAGGGGCTCTTTCCTGTCTATGTTCTAGTGTATTATCTGATCAGTGCTACTTGTGGAATAATCACAGGAATGCACAGTCAGTTATCAGCCAACAAGTAAAAATGCTCACATTCATAAAAATTAATAAGTTAACCCTCCCGATCTGTGCAAGCTTCCCAAGAAAAATAAGTGCAGATATACTCTGAAAAGATTTTCTGTGCAAACACATGTGTGTGGGACTCTTAAATTGTTTTCACCTACACCTACTGGAACTCCACTGCAGGGTTTGCAGCTGCTATGGAAAGTAGAGGTGAGGGGGTTTGCATAGGCACGTGCTTTGTAGAGCATATTGGTGGTTGTGGGGGAAGACGAGAAGAATTGACATTGCCAAACCATCCCCCAAATTTTTCAATGGGGCCCAGCCATTCCAAATTTTGCATATATCCCCAATATCCCTTTCTTCTCCACTACCCTCATCCCATCTCACAGTCTCTGGAAAAGAAGCAGGTGTGTCCAGAACAATTGATAGCTAGAGAGGGTGCTTGTTAATCAGTGCTAGTTGCTAAGAAAAGCTGACAAATGCGGAAATGAAGGACCATGATTGCTTATTTAATTTCAGTAGACCAGGAAATGTACATATGTATATATAATATGTTAAACAATGGCTTGTGGAAATCTTGCTACAACGCAGCCAACTGAATTGCCATTGTTTCATACATCTCTAGTGGTAGCTACTTCGGCATTATTTAATTAATAGCCTTGATTGCAGGGAGGAGATGTGTATTGCAGTTGCACCATTTTGTTCTGATTGTTGAAAATATTTTTATTTTGTATACTTGTTTTTGAGGTTTACTTTTTTGTTACTATTGGTTCTTTTCCCTGATTAAATGTACAATTGCTACTTATAGTGAACAAGTTAACCCGTGCATGATACTCATGCATTCTTGTCAAATCAAGCTACTTAAGGTGTTAAAAAGGTTCTTGTCATGCATTTGGGGCTAGGCCAGGACCTTCTCAGGGGAAGAGCGTTACTTCCCGACGTAAGCGCCCTTTTTTAACGTGGTTTTGTCCACATGTCACCACCTCATCATTCTTCTCTATCACCTCATCCTTCATCTTCATTGCCACATCCTTAATCTCCATCGTCTTACTGTTCTAAAACCTCTCGATACACAACATTTCTGCTAAACACCTTATCGCTGTGCTCAATCAGTCTTCCTTGAAGGGCAGTATTCATAGCCTGCACTTTCACATCACTGCTTTTCCGTACTCGTAAAAAAGGGACATACAATTGTCCATGACCAAACACAGGCTCTGGTAAATAAATACCCACACGGTCAAGAGTTTGAGCCCTCAAATCGTAAATTTAGCCTTTACTACCCCTCCCACGGGAGGAAGGGGGGATGATGGAAGTTAACTGACTTCACTATTATAATTTTTTTGTCAAATAATGTCAGTATACCAAATTTCAGGTCAATTGGATGAGCCCTTTCTGAAAAAATAGTTTTTTACACACACACACACACACACACACACACACACACACACACACTAACACACGCCGCTAGGCTTATATATATTAGATGCTGTGTCTGCTGTACTAAAATTGAATATGTAAAGCAAATGAAAAAAGGTCAAAATATTACCCATACACAAATCTTATTAAAGGGACACATAATAAAACATAGTGAAGTGAAGCATAGTTTAAAACCAATTAAATTACAATTAGCAGTAAAAAACATTGTTACAAGAGATGTATTTCAATGCTTTACTATATCACAATTGACAGATTAAAATGTATGTGTGTGACATGTAGGATTTAAGAAAACTGGTATACATACTCTCCTGTGAAAATTATATTGGTGCAATAACAACCTCATACTAAAAGGGAAAAAAGCTTTCTAAAAATAGCTTGCAATTCATACTGTGGTCACTCATTATCATATCATGGCATATTTTTCATCGTAAGATGACAGTTTGCAATATCACTTGTGATGGAACCAAAAATAATAGGGCTGCCTCCTGACAGCGTGTGACATAAAAGTACTAAAAGAGTCACTGAGCAATAATTAAATGTTTCTGCAACCCATAATTGAAATCCATAAGTCAAACACATTTTATCTTATCACAGAGGCACAAAGAATGCTCATCAACACATTCAGCATTTGACATGTTTTGTACTAAACCCGAAAGAACAATATTATCACCCTTCTCTTTCAAAATGCGTGAATGTTGTTTAGTATTTTCCGAATGTTCGAAATAAAGGGTCTGAATTTATTCTATTTTCACTTGTTTGTTTAACTTACGGGTTACAACCCTACTTCAAAATAATTGCAGCTTTATATTAATATACAATTGTTAATATTATTCCTTCACTTTTTGCTACTTTTCCATTTTGTTGTTCCAGAACAAGGCCAAACTTATCACCAACATAATTATGGTTTAACTTAAATGAGGAACAGCCCTATGGTAACAGCAAATTCATTGATATTCCATATATTACAATATTGTATTATTTCATTTCTTTTATATAAAATGTAATTGTCCATTCTACTAGCTTTGCCACTATTGATGTCAAATTTGACAGTCTATAGTCATTTAGTTCATGGTTTGATCCTTTTGTGAACAAAGGCAACATGTCAGCTCTCTGAAAAAGCTTTTCTTCTATTTGAAATAACAAAGAGTCTTTGAAGGTAAAAAATAGAGGTATTCCTAAAAAAGAAGCCAACGTCTTATAACCTCTCCAACACTCGTATTGACTACAGCCAACTTTACTTAAGTACAAGTGGAGACAAGGCGATCTTCCCTGAAGTAAATAGAGAATAAAAGTATTATTTAAAACTTAATAATTGGTCAATTAATCTGTATAAATCACAGTTATAAATTAATATCCTTAAAGGAAAAAAATCATCAATTTCTATACCTTTGTTTAATGTTGTGTAACATTACCAATTATTGTCATTTATGGGAGAGATCTATCAAAGAAGATTTTGTTCAGGAGTTAAAGTCACTTAAAAGTGCCATAAATAAATTGTTAATTCATCCCTGCTCCAATCTATTAAAAAAGTAATTATTTTCAATTCAAGCGATTTTAGGCGATTTTACTTTGCTGAATGTTTCACGTTCACTTAAATAGGCAATGCACTTCAATGGGTACAGAAAGCTTGCTGAAATTCATTGCTCATAGAAATTAATGGGAAAATCTCAGCCAATTGCGAGCAATGTGTACATATTGGCCTCTTTTGATTTACTGAGCAGACTTTGACTTCCAGCTCCATTGATAACATGGGGGCTAACGGAAAAAGCTATTACTCATTATTGCAGAACTGTTTCAGCACTCCCTGGCTGACAGGGCTTGCTGGTGCTTGTCAGCATGTCAAAGCAATAAATTGCTGCCAGGTCTTATTGGGCCACAATAGCATTTTATATATATATATATATATATATATATATATATATACATACAAGTTAACCCGTGCATGATACTCATGCATTCTAGTCAAATCAAGCTACTTAAGGTGTTAAAAAGGTTCTTGTCATGCATTTGGGGCTGGGGAAGAGCGTTACTTCCCGATGTAAGCGCCCTTTTAATTAATAGCCTTGATTGCAGGGAGGAGATGTGTATTGCAGTTGCACCATTTTGTTCTGATTGTTGAAAATATTTTTATTTTGTATACTTGTTTTTGAGGTTTACTTTTTTGTTACTATTGGTTCTTTTCCCTGATTAAATGTACAATTGCTACTTATAGTGAACAAGTTAACCCGTGCATGATACTCATGCATTCTAGTCAAATCAAGCTACTTAAGGTGTTAAAAAGGTTCTTGTCATGCATTTGGGGCTAGGCCAGGACCTTCTCAGGGGAAGAGCGTTACTTCCCGACGTAAGCGCCCTTTTTTAACGTGGTTTTGTCCACATGTCACCACCTCATCATTCTTCTCCATCACCTCATCCTTCATTTTCATCGCCACATCCTTAATCTCCATCGTCTTACTGTTCTAAAACCTCTCGATACACAACGTTTCTGCTAAACACCTTATCGCTGTGCTCAATCAGTCTTCCTTGAAGGGCAGTATTCATAACCTGCACTTTCACATCACTGCTTCTCCGTACTCGTGAAAAAGGGACATACAATTGTCCATGACCAAACACAGGCTCTGGTAAATAAATACCCACACGGTCAAGAGTTTGAGCCCTCAACTCGTAAATTTAGCCTTTACTACCCCTCCCACGGGGGGAAGGGGGGATGATGGAAGTTATTTGACTTCACTATTATAATTTTTTTGTCAAATAATGTCAGTATACCAAATTTCAGGTCAATTGGATGAGCCCTTTCTGAGAAAATAGTTTTTTCCACACACACACACACACACACACACACACACACTAACACACGCCGCTAGGCTTATATATATTAGATATATATATATATATATATATATATATATATATATATACATATATATTTATGCAACAGAGCTATTTCCCATTCATTTCAATTAGCAATGCGTTTCTACAGGCTTTCTGTGCACATTGAATTGTAATACATATTGAAATGAAAAATACATTCCACTCATCTCAGTGGTTTTCAAGCAATCTTGAACATTTGAAACTAGTCAAATTATTACTGGAGAGTTTCATTGTGATTATGCAAACTCCCCTTTATAAGATTCAATTTGCTCTATAAAATAATAGTGAGAGGTATTTTCTTCCTTGCACTATACCAGTCTACAATGTGTGTGTGTGTGTAGCCATGCAGAACCTGAAATAAGATACAGACACTCATATTTTTGGCAAATTAAAAAGTCACAGTTTATGTTTAGATATTAAAACATTCCTGGTGGTGGTGAGTTCATAGCAGTCAGCTAACAACTAATCTTCAACCAAAAACCAGTGGGGGACAATCGCTCAACCACTAAACCAAACGTAACATCTTTACTATTGGCTGGTGCTAATCTGGCGTCAACTTGACTGCCCCCTTCTAGACTTGACATTGCCATGCCATGCCATGCAAAGCACACCAAGGGACCCTCCATGCATAAAGGATCTAGAGTCATGTTACTTTGAAAAGGAGCAGTGACGAGCGGCCAATAAGGGTAGCACCTTCAATTAGTCACTGACTGTACAGCTCTCCTACCCACAGCTGGAATTCTTTAACGACCTACCAGCCTGTCAGTAAAACTACCTACCAATAAACCCAAATGTCTATAATATTGAACAATGAAGATCTTTATACCTTCTTCGGAGAGGTGTACTCCATCCGCACGGAAAAGGTGCCCTTTTTTGTGAACTAATGTACGGACGGGATATTACCATGCCTCCTAGGGAATTGATAATGCACCCTGTACCTCTGTTAGTTTTTCTAAGAACAGTATGTAATGTGGTGGGGGAAATAGGAAATCTCAATAAGATTCAAGGAGCTATTTGGGACCAGCAAAGTATCATATCAGGTCAGCGCATATGCATGACCTTGAAATCCTCCCATATGGAAATAATTAGGGCCAATGATTTCACATTACCCACATCGTTTCCTCCCGCATGTACCAACAAAATGTCTGGAACTTCAGAATTTTCTATTTCAGCCTCCAGCAAGGGCATAATATCTGGCCATCTTAAGGCCGCGGTTTCCAATCCACTTGATCACTACTGGGCAGGAGAATGGTGACAAATCAAGGGCCAGTTGATGTTTGGCCACACAAAATATATAGGAGTGGCCAAGGACCCATATGCGGATCTTCCTGCCATTTAAACCTAATACAGAGAATATGCTTCGTAAGCTCCCAAGTACATCACGAGCGATAAACTGTTAAAGCATATAAACAATGAGAAATCAGCTACCTTTGCTCACCAGTCAATAAGTCAATAAGTCAGTACTCACCAGGTTCTACATCTTTAACCAGCTTTGCCAAATATGAGCTACATTATCAGGGGCTGAGGACCAGTGGCTAAACCAATTAAAACTTAATACCAATGAATAAACCAAGCAGACCCTGCACCCAGGTTGCAAAAACATAAACATAAGCCACTGCCACACGTGCAGGCGAAATAAAGTTGAGCTAAAGTGAGAGGGATGAGGGGGAGGGAAGGTAACCCATATGAAGGACAAAACAACCCGAAAATCCTGAAGACCAATAGCCAATCAGGCTTTTTGGGAAAATGGGAAAAAATCCCTTCATGCCCTTGATAAAAGCGACAAGCAGCATCGCCCTAAATTACTAAGTGGGGGGGAGGGAATGTAGAGCTGTAAACCATTACGGTTGAGGCCTAATGTACTTCTTATAAACCCCTGACTTCCCATGACCTAGAGTCTGTATTGCTGAGACCGTATCGTCTCTTTTGGCTGTAGTGGTAGGCACCCCAATCTGGAAGAAGTGGGTGCCATATAGTCTTGGGTCAAAGCCCACATGATTGAGGGCACGTTTTAATAAGGCAGAAAATTGAATTTTTGAAAGGAGGGACCTGTCTTTATATATTAGCCATGGATCAACCCCTCTGGGATGAGCCCCTGCAAATTTAGAGCACTGGGGATACAAGGCATATGGTCAGATCATCCTGTGCCCTTGCCAAACTAGTTGACCTGCTTCAAAGTAAATCACAGCATTGGAGCCCTGGATGTGAAGAAGCATAAAGGTGTTTATTGCTCAGCAAATACAGGTAAATGGTACAAACCCAATATAGCTGAAACTGCAAAGTGAACACTGCAGACGCAGGTACAATGGAAGGTAGAGAGATATCCGGAGCAGTTGTGTAGCAGCAGGATGTGAAGTCCGAGAGCACAAGCAACAGGGAAAACAAACTGTAGGAAGGCAAAGAAACAACAATGACCAGCACAGGAGAGGGAGAGAGGCAGGTATAAATAAGGAACACCCAGGTGCAGGAGATAATTAGTGACACAGGTTAACCCCTAGTAAACAAAGGAAAAAGGCACAAAATAGCAGCACCTCTGGTGAACAGAGATACTGCCAGATAAACATAAAATATCAAATCCAAGGTGCAGAAGCCAGGAGCAGCCAATGCAAATTAGCATGTAATGCAGAAGGCTGCAGGCAGTTTCTGACACTGGTCAGTCTTAGATTGTAGTAATTTATATGCTAAATGTGTGTCCAAAATAAATGCATATCTGTTCAGTAGGACAAAACCATTATCTTTCTGGGAATGTGCAACTAACTCACTAACCCTAAAAGCCCCATGAAATGCCAGGGAAAAAGCAGCGCTAAATAGCAGATTCTCGTAGGGACTTGAGGCAATAACTGCTAATGAAAGCACTAACATTTTCAATATTGCATCTGAGATGGAGCGTCTATGATCAGCTTCTCTAGGGCGGGACTTAGTCCAACTTCCTTGGAAATAACAAAACCCTTGGTAGGATTGACTACGCCATGCAAGCGCGTCATAAACAAAATACAGGGCTAATTGTATAGATGTTTTTGACGCTCTAACTTGATACTTCTCCCACAAGAAATTGTAAATCACATCATACTGGTTTCCCGAACTTGTGACAGCAGACTCCCAAAACAATTCCCAGCATCTCCAGGAATTACGATATGCCCTCTTCGTGGTCTGATTCAAGGAAGCTTCAGCTAGGCCCATCATCCCGATTCAACCATCTGCCAAGCGGAAGGGGGACAAGGTATATATTAAGTTTGCGTGAGGAGCTAACTCTCTAAATCGTCACCAATGGAAACGTGACAGAGCGTTGGCTATGTCATTTGAAGCATCTGGGACGTGTTGTGCTCGAAAAATTATATTATTTTCCAGGCATCTCAAAATCAGTCTGCGCAAGAAGATCACTACCGGCAAAGAGGAAGCACTTGGCGATTAATCGCCTGCACTACCCCCATATTGTCACACCAAAATATGACATTCTTGCCAGCGAGGAAACGAGACCAAAATTCCATAGCTAACGTGATGGGAAAGAGCTCTAGAACTGATAAATTTTGAACTAGCCACTTACAACGCCATAGCTCAGGCCAAGATACGGTGCACCAACTACTTTGGAAAAAAGCTCCAAAGCCATGTGCACCTGAAGCGTCAGTATGGAACTCCAGTATCTAATTACATACCATGCCGCTTGGACAGACGCACAGCCCGTTAAAAACATACAAGTAAATGACCCACATGCAAAGATCCCCTGGAATGTCGGCCGACAGCCATATCCTGGCATGTGGTCGAGAAAACCTTGCCGTGGCCAATTGCAATTTTCTGCAGAAAATCTGGTCCATGGGAATAACCCGACATGCAAACTTAAATGAACCTAATAATACTGAACCCGCCGAAGGGAATGTCAATTCATGTCGAAGGAAATTTCCAAAATATCGGCTTCCAGCTTGGATACTTTATCTCTGGGAAGCCGACAGCAACCTGCTATGGTATTGATCTCAATTCCAAGGAATGAAATGCAAGCTGTCGGACCTTCTGTCATGTCACGAGCTACTTGAACTCCCATCTCAGTGAATAATGGTTCTGCCGAGAAAAGAGTGTAAGAGCAAACCGACGGCAATGGTGGGCTGATAAATAGGTAATTATCTAGGTAGTGTGCAATTCTGGAGTGGCCCGTTCCTGCTTGTATGCACCAATACAAGAAGGAGCTAAAACTCTCGAAATATGTGCAAGACACTGGACACCCCTTTGGGAGCATCGGTCGATATAGAATCCACTCTCCAACTTACAACCCATGAAGGGGAAAGAATCGGGGTGTAGCGGCATAAGATGAAAAGCAGACTCCACATCGAGCTTGGCCATTAAGGACCCTCTTCCAAATGTCCTGACCAGCGCCAGCGCATCCTCGAAGGACTGGTACACTACCAAACTGTGACTAGCAGGGATCGCACCATTCACAGAGCAACAAGGGAGATGCAACAAATGTTGAATCAAGCAGTATGTCCCTTCTTGGGCACTACGCCTATTTGGGAAATAATTAAATTTGGCAAAGGGGGGTTTGTATAAGGAACAATCATGCACCCCAAAAGCACTTCTTTCCTAATTTTTTCCTCTAATATCTCAGGGAGCAAAAAGGATTACCTTAAATTGTGTGTGTTGCTCGAAAACACCTTCCCTAAAATGGGTAGGCAAAGGCCGTGCAAAAATCAGTATTGCAGAAAACGCCCTGGGCCAAATTTATATACAAACTGAGTCATTTTAGTAGGGTGCTCAAATTTGTGGGTGATGGAGCTTTAAGCAGAAGTTCCGCGGGTCCCCGACCTCTGCCAGCACCCGCTGTAGACCTAGTGCACTCCCAGGCCAGATGGGGATTGCGGCAGTTGGAGCAGAAATAACAGCGCTTGTTATTTCTATGGGGAGTGATGCGTCTCCCTGGGCCTGGAAAATTATTTGCGCTTTCGGTCGGAGTGCCATCTCTTTGTGGTGCCATAAGGACCAAATTTGCCTTTACACTCAAATGGGATAGTTTCCATACCGTTAGCCTTTTCCCTAAAACTCACGTCATAGGTACGCCACATGTTATTCCCAATATTGATAACCATATCCGTGATCATGTGGAGATAGCGCCAGATATCGATAAGGGCTTCCGGACGAGTCACTTGGTAGCATGCGGAGAAAACGCAATACCCCTTTAGCCAATTTAGGAAGGATCTATATGATTCTTCCCCTATGTCCCCCTCTGCTGGTGGCCTCAATTAGGCCCTTCTTGACCGCGTCCGTTAAAGAGAACATATCGATGTATATTCATTTTTTTATGCAATCTCTTATACAAGACCTAACGGCTGTCAACAGGGCTGTGTTCTAGTAGTGCACCATGGGACCTGAACCTATGCGTGATGTCGCTAGCGGAGGATTGGTTGGTTTAACTAAATGCTCATGAATTAGTTTTAGCAATTTTCACAGCCCCTACTCCTCACTAGAAGAATCAACGTCTCTGGATGGCATAGGTGAGCTATGTGCACGTGTAAGAGGTGCAGTAACAGAAACATGCTCACTACTGTTGTCCTGAGGCCCGTGTCCTGCGGTTGATCCACCTTCTCCTCTTGAAGTGTCATTTGTCTCGACTTGCCCATCGGTTGTAGAAGCATGAGATGCGGTAGTTCCTGCAGGTTGAGCAGTAGTAAACCCTGTTACTTGTTGCCCCTGCGATACTGATAAAACAGATGTATTAGAAACAGGTACAGCAGTAACCGTATGCCCGGCACTAGTGGCAATCTGTTGATGCATATTAATGTCAGAAGCATCTTGTTGTTCGGATTCGCTGCGGAAACCTGCGGAGGAGGGGGACCTGTCTGTTGGCAAGGCAAGGAAAAGGGGGGGTCAGAGGGCCATGACCGGGAAGACATAAGTAGTGGCCATGTGGGAGGGGGGGGGGTTGTCTTTTGTGTGAAAAATCAAGTTGAGAGGGGGGGTAGGGTGCAACCCAGTGGCTACAGAAACTTGTCCTTGTCTCTGAAAAAGGAGCTGGGTAAGGCAGGGACCATTCACAGGGAACACTATAAGGGGGAATGGCCTGGGAGAATGGTGGAAGGAAGTGTCAAAAGCTTGATGTACTGTAAGGCTACGGTCTGCTTAGGTATGTTTCGCCTTGTTAGTATTGTGCAGAAAAACTTTGTGATGTAGGCATGAGAGGAGGCATCTACACAATTTGTGAACCACAAATTCAGAAAATAGAACTGTGAAAGGGGTATTGAGACACATTAAGGCCATCAAAGGCTGTAGTTTGTGAGGGGTGAAATGGGAGGGATAGCTGTTTGACGAGTCCTGGAATGGTCCTTTGCTGACCTTATGAGTGTAACTTGTCTAGTCCAATCAACAGGCATGAGAGGGAGCAGATTATGGCGAGGAGGGGGGTTATATTGGTGGGAGCTTATAGATGCAGACCCTGAACTCATTGAACCTACCACTCTGCCTGAAGAATTGGAATGCAAATCCCTCAAATTTTCAACTGTGCCATCTATGTGTACAACAGCCTGTGTAACTATTACATTACTTATATGAACTCTTTCTGCAAGGGGGGGAGTGTCCGCTACTACATCACTACTGCTGCCTGCTGTCACTGCCAGTCGTGATGCTGAAATAGACTGAACTCTCCTTCTGCGCCTCCTCAGCCTACCCTCTTTAATTGTCTCATCTACTGACGCGGGTGTACGTTGAACCTGTTCAGGAGCATGGGACCTGCGTCTCCTGACTGCCCCTGGCAGTCTCCTGCCAGCCACTGGGTTCTGAGCATCCGTGCCATGACTGGAACCTCACTGAGTTCTGGCACTAACACAACAACTTCACTCGCTGCTCCTACAGTGAGTGCCATGGACCCCTGACCGCCCTCCATTACGGGAACCCCGATTTTTAAAATGGCCTTGGGCGGGAATTGTGGGGGCAAGGCTAGCTGATGGCTCCTGGGACAGAGATGAGAGCCATCAGACAATGGTCTGATGGCACTCTGTTGCGGCGCAGCATTGTGAATGAGGAAAGGAGGGCAGGGATAATAGGTAATAAGAGGAACAGTTTGTGAGGGGAAAAGGAAAAGGAGAAATAAAAGGGAAAGTGAATATGAGTGAAACAAGCGTGTATAGGAAAATAACAGAGAAAGAGACAGAAAGAGAGTGAAAGTAAGATAACAGGAGAAATATAATGAAAGGGAAATATTAAGACAGACAATAAATCAGAGTTTCAAAGCATGAATTCAGCTGCTCCTTATCAGCGACAATCGGGATCCAAAGGGACCCAGCATTCCCTGGGATCTGAATTTATGGAGACAATAGGAAACACGAGGAAATAGTAGACTCTCATTGGCTGTTCAACATTGTAAACACAAAACTTTAACCCTTAATGGTAATGCTTCTCAGAGACAAAACCAATTTTAAAAGCCCTCGGCTTACTGCCTCACTTGTTACATTTCTGTTATTGTGAGCTGTATGTTGATTTTTATATGGTTTAAAAAGTAGTGATTTACACAGTGATTTTCCATTAGTAGATTAGGTGACTTGCAAACCACTAAAAAATGGAAGATTTGGTTAACATTGACCTTTGATAGATACCCCCCCCCCTATGTCTTTGTAAAAATGTGCTTACCTTAGGTTACATTTAGAGAAAGCTCTATGCCAATTTTTGTATACCCAAAATCGCCATAATTAAATCATTAATTTATCCCCTAAACCAATTAATTCAAAAATTATTTATTTTAAATTCAAACAATTTTGGGTGATTTTACATTGCTGAGCAAAATTACAGTTTTTTTCCCCATTCACTTAAGCATTCTGTGGTAGCAGGAATCCCATTGAACTGCATTGCCCATAGAAGTGAAAGATACTAGCCGTTTGTGATTGGCTGAGCTGATTCTGAGCTCTAATCTTGATCAAAACAATAGGGCTAGAAGCAAAGCAATGAAATAATATTCTGTAACTGTTCCAGTATGCCCCTGGCTGACTGGGCATGCTGGTGCTTGTAGTTTCTTAAGATCCAGCAGGCAACCCTGGCAGTCACTGATGCTTGTAGTTCTGGAAGTCCAAAGAATTGCTTGGACTTGTAGATCCACACATGTCAAAGCGATTCATGGCTGCCAGGGATTACTGGGACTTTTATTCCCACAATAGCATTTAATCTTATATTGACTTTTTATTTATTTATTTTTAAAAGTGAAATCTGTGTATTTACTTCACAGAGCATTGCTCCTGTCATTTCAGTTGGCAAGATATTTCTATGTACTTTCTGCATACATTCAAATGAACAGGTTTTACTGGCATCGCGAAAACAGTGAGATTATTTTTTGAAATTTCCATGGCAATTTCTGCAAATTGCCATTTAATAGGTTTCCCCCAGCTCTAATGTAACAATGCAGAAATGAATGATTTCTGTGCTTGCCAGATGTATGACACTTTTTTAAAGCAACCATTGATAGAAACTCAGCCTATAAAATACTCTTACTAACCTACAAGGCCATCAACAAAGCTGCACCAACATACATCTCCTCTCTTGTCACAAAATATCTCCCAACTTGGCAACTCTGCACAAGATCTGCGTCTCTCATCCACACTCATTACATCCTCCCATTCCCGATTACAGGACTTTTTCCGGGTTGCACCCACTCTATGGAATTCTCTCCCTCGCACAATAAGACTCTCCTCTAGTCTACAAGCTTTCAAGCGTTCTCTGAAAACCCACCTCTTCAGACAAGATTATAATATTCCTCAACCACCCTCTTAACCTCACTACATTACCCTATTACCACCTGTTAAACAGCTACCCCTTGACCAACATTGTTGTGTGACAGGATCATTTAGCTTATGAGTCACTTTTACCTTTGCAGTCTGGCTAGGCCAACTGCAAATGTAGACTTAACCTCATGTGTCAAACTCCCATTGTCCAATAGATTGTAAGCTTGCGAGCAGGGCCTTCTCACCTCTTTGTCTTCTTTACCCAGTTTGTTTACTAGTTTACTATGTTTGTCCCCAATTGTAAAGCGCTACAGAATATGTTGGCGCTATATAAATAAATGATGATGATGATGCCTCCTTAGTACTGTATGCTGCAATTTAGGAAGATATTTTAGTATCAAAGTAAACCTCTTCAGCAACACTAGTGACAATGTATTTTTACATGAAACTGGCAAAGATGCAAACCAAAATAAAATACACATAAAAACTATGTTTTTTTTAATACATTTTTTAATTTATACTGAAATGTAATTTGTTTTATGCTGTTGTCCACTAAAAAGTACTATAAAATATACTGTGCATACAATACTTTCTTTGCTCTCTTTTTTCTTAAGCACAAAATGAATCTAAGGGCACACATTACTCAAACATGCACAATTAATGGGGTATTTAAATAATAATATTAATAATAATAATAATAATAATAATAATAATAATAATAATAATAGTATTAACAATAATAATACGACTACCATATTTAGCCACTACTGGTTACAACAAAAAACCTTTCAGGGACTTGTTCTGTCTTAGACTTCAGTGTAGAGTGTACAAAAGAAGCTTATCATTTTTTATATCTATTCCTTCAAATGTATTTCTTTATTATCTCCAAATGATGTGTATTGCCACATATACTACGCATTAGATTTTCAATGTGTTTAAATTTGCATCTCTAAAACGAAAGTCACATTCTGATGCGTATTTATTTCTTTTAGTAAATTAACCTCCTATTAAATACATTGCTATATCTATACATATACCATAGATATATGTAGTTATACATGTAAGAAATAATATATTTATATAATATAAAGCAATGGCTATTAAGCAAATAAACCATTAGCATTGCAGCATACATAGCAGAAGAGCATACACATAATTGTCCATATACATATACTGTAAGTCATTCCATTGGCCACCACATTCAGATGTGAGGCCCAGAACTTCATTAGATTACAACACTTTAGGAATATTTAACCATTATTTCTACATACCCTTGATTTTACCTATGGTCTCTACCACTATAGAGAAAGAAAGGTTTTGAGTTACTAACTTACAAGCATCAAAGCTTAAAACCAGAGACAAAGCACTGCCCCATAGCCAAAAGAAGATACCAGTCCACTGTCCTGAGGTCCCTGTTCTGCTCTTATGAGCATACCTGGGAGCTGGCATATTGCACAGTGAAGCCTGTTTGGAAGGGTTTCATCCCTTAAGGATAAAGCTCCACCTTCTAATATCCATGCCTCATAAGTTCCGTACCAATCAAGTGGCGCTAGTTCTGCCACTGCTGAAAACTACTGCATTCCATAATACTCCTGCTACAGATGATGGTATTGAAAGTATATGTCCATAACATATTAGGGGAATCCAACAGTGTCTGAAAGTTGGAAGCTGAGCACAAGATTTTAGACTTAAATGATTTTAGTGTAGTTAAAAAAAATTACTGGCTGATTTTTAGGGAAGGCAACCTGACTTTAGTCTACAGAATGTTTTAAAAAAAACTTTTAAAGATGTTTCTTATGGGTAATTATTTATAATTTGACCCTGTCATTCTTATCAGTCTTATCAGAAATTCAATACTGGGTATAGGAATAATACAATACTTCGCTTTGTAGAAATATCTCAGTTTTAAGTAAAAAAAATGTACTGCAGTGTTTTATTACGTACACATACTGTATCTAGCACCAAGTTATAATAGCTAGTACCCTATATTTTATTTTAGGATTCTCAGTTATTGTTTTGAGTTAACTGTCCATAGAAAATTGTACATTAAGTCATACGTTTTGAGTGGATATTTTATACATTGAATAGAACATGTCTATTCTAACATACAGAATAGAAAAAATTGCTGTGCCCACTGACTTATAAACAATCCATGGTACTAAGCATACAGTAAGTGCTAAATTGCAGAGACTATGACATTTTCAAAAGTTAATGCCATGAAAACCTAATACCATGAAAATCTAAATTATTGATGTCCTTTCCGCTAACGCTTAAGTACTTTCAAACAATCATGTTGGAATATTGTATGCCTCAATACTTCTCTGCCTCTTTTATTCTTTAGAAAGAAGTCATGAGAGTAGAAAAAATACAGACTGAATATTACACTGTAATAGCCATTATGTTTTGGTTATAAAGCAATCCATATTTTTTTTTTCAATAGTCTGTCCTTTCACTGATTAATCTATTTCCCAAACATTTATATAACACCATGAAAATAAAAGTAATAATATTTATGAGCATTATTCGGTTAGACTCGATTCTGGCACAGAGTTAAACAAAAAAATGATTTTGCCATCCTTCCCATACACATACAAAATAAATATAAATTAACAAATGCAATTAAATAATGACATCTATTAACATGCAAAACACATGGGGAAAAAATAATGTGCAGCAAATATGGATAAAATATCTGATCCCAAAAATGACCAGTTATTGCAGCAAGAACATGGCACATTCTGCTTCCCAGATGACCATCTTCTGCAAAGAATTGGAAGCTTGTAGAAAAAAAAATGAAAACAAGCATCAAAGAAGCAAAATCAACATCAAATTAAAATACAAAAGACAAAATCAGCCTGGTTAAATCAGAAGGAAGAGTAAAGCTGATTCAATGATAGTCCTGGCAAATTCCAGGACATCACTTGCTTACTAGCACATTTCTTCAGTGTAAGGATGTATATTTTACATAAACATGGTGGAAATGACTCATACTGAATGTATAACATAAAGCTATCAACCAGGAGATACTGTAGTAGTAGTTTTTTCTGTATGAAGAAGGCAGCACATTCAAACACACTCTGCCATTTTTGACTAGGAACACCTGATGCTTCAGTTTTTAGGAGCCAATCCCTATGTCAATTCATAATTACTGGCATTGTTGACCTTTGTTGACATTTCCTTCCCTTGAGACGTGTGCGGTAGGGAATTTATACTGTAAGCTAAACCTTAACTTGACAGACACGTATGTAGGAAAAGGCTAATCAAAACAAAATCACCTGGTCTGACAAAAATCTCCCATAGTTCTGTTGAATTGTAGTAATTGCATGAAGGTGGTAATCGATAATTTTTGTGCACTACAATCAGTGCAATGCGATTAATACGCAACCTAATCATTATCGTAACAACATTTAAATTTGTTTAATGTATTTCTATCCTTTAATATAAAATGTCATGTGGTGAAAAAGCAAATTAATGTTTCCAACATATTAATTGCACCGAGTTTGGTCTCATTCTGTTCATATTCGCATGAGAACGTTTCCGGTATTATTTATGTAACGCTAGTTATAACTAATATTACTTTTCATATAACAACTAGCTACTCCAGAGATGTCATAAAAGAACCAGTTTATACTGGTCTAGAGGCAGGAGCCAGAGGAAAGGAAAGCTGGCCACACATGGAAATATGACCCCTACCTCAAGGAACTATGACCAGAGAAATCAACCAATTGGATGTCTTGGGAGGTCATGACCCATTGACCTATGAATGTGGATCTTAATACTGTAACTGTGTATCTTTGTGATGTCACTGATTTTTATGACTGTACAGTGTATACTTTGTGCTTTGGAACCACAGCGATTGCATTGGAGAATCTTTATTGCATATGATAAATACGATGAAATAAATTTCACACACACTATTAAATCCAAAGTTCTGCCAACACTACTATTTATTACAATAGATGACAGTCTTAGGAGGTCTTCAGTTCTGTGACTTATCTCAATCACAACCTAATTTAAACAGAGATACAATAAAGCAAACAATACCCTCAGAAATGTAACATTATAAAAAATTCAAGTCTACCTGACAGGTTAATTTTTAAGAACTCAAAAGTGTATTATTAAAGGGAGTTCAATATGACAAAAAGTATAATTGGTTATTGAATAAAAGGGTGATAACACACTGACATATAGAAAATAGGTGCAAAATAGTTTCTTTAAAATAAAACAGAAATAAAACACAGAAACAGAAAAAATACACTCACATACTTTTCAGGTAATTTTATGCCTAGAGGAAGGCTAGCAGGTGGACAGTTCATCTGTCCATGACCACCCAAAAATGAGAATTCCTAAAATAATTTGATTACTGTTAAACAAGATTTCCTAAGTCACCCACCCACCTTACTTTCACTGAAAAAAAGTGTGCTACATAGCTGTGCAGTTGTGGTCCATTATCATTTGCTCCTAAAACAAACCATACAAATTATAATGTCCACTAAATGACATATGATTTTCCTCACATATGCAAAGGAATCATAATTATGACATATGGATTCTTAAGGGAGATACATTAATTCCATAACTTTCTTATGGGCTGGTCTCTATCGATGACACATGACTGGTTACAGTGGTTACAAACTTGCACAGAGGTCTCCCCAAACATGGTTTATAAAAAGTATTGTTTTGATGTATTTTTCCATATAGTGAGTATGCCAGCCCACTATTATTGTCCTTTCTACCCAAAGGAATTTTCCAATCGTTGCTCAATCCAATTTGAGCTACTTCTCACGGACCGCTCTAAAGTCTTGCTTGCGCTTTACCCCTCTGGGAAAGGAATGACTTCGTTCTGCAAGATGCTGCCGCCTTCATGTCTGCATTTAGGAAAATTTTTGATGAACCAGGCCGTGTCTCTCGGCTGCCTCAGGGTTCTAAAACCCACACACAATATGTAATCCAATTCAGAACTCTGTCATCGGAACTTCAATGGAACAATGAGGCCTTAGTAGTGACCTTCTGACAAGGTCTCGCTGAACAAGTGAAAAATGTATTGGCATCCCGGGAGCTACCCACAACACTTGACGCTTTTATCTCACTATGTCACAGGGTGAATATATATACGCTGTTGGGAAAGAGCATCTGAAAGAGAATCTCCACAACGGGCTGTCTATAAACCTTATTCTCGTCCTCTGTCTTCAAATTCCTCTGACAGCCAAGTTGTCTCCTGAGGAGAGACAGAAAAGAATCTCTAAGAAATTATGAATTTACTGTGGTGAACCTGGGCATCCCCTTGCTTCATGTTCCAAATGGCAGGGAAATGCCAAACCCTAACTTGTGATCGGAGAGTCAGGTTAGGGACGTTTAAATCCTCTCCGAGTATCAGTTCTTCCCTTCCCTGTCATCCCCTTAATTCTCCATTGAACATCTGGTCCCAAACCTTTATCTGCATTACTAGATTCTGGGGCAGCTAGGAACTTTATTTCCTCCTCGGTAGTAGAATACTTATCTCTGCCCACCTGTCCATTAGCCTCTCCTGTGGTATTTACCGCTATTGATGGAAGTCCAATCCCCAAAGGGAAAATTTTGTACTGGTTGGAACCTTTGTCTCTGCAGATTGGAGCATTAAATTTCAAGAAAATTTCTTTAGTATTGGTGCACACCACCATCATTTTGTGTCTTCCATGGTTATGATTGCATTTTTCTCAAATCGATTTATTGGGAACAATTCCTTAATTGTGGCTCAGTCGTTGTCCTCAGTAAGAAAGGGGCAGATACTAAGATATGGCCAACTTGAGCATTAGTTGCCTTCGATTCCCTCAAAGAGGCTTTTTCCATGGCTCCAGTGTTAAGACAACCCAACACCTCTTTACCATTCTTTGTTGAAGTGGATGTATCGGCGGTTGGAGTTAGCGCAGTATTATCCCACATATTCCCTCCAGAGAAACAACCGCACCCATTTCTCTCGTAAATGTCTACTGGCAAAAAATAATTATGCAATTGGGGATAAGGAACTGTTAGTGATGAAGCTAGCCTTGTCTGAATGAAGGTACCTGTTGTAAGGAGCATTGATCCCTGTCACTGTCTACACCAACCACAGAAATATACCTTACCTTCAGACAGCCCAATGCCTGAATCCCAGACAGGCTCATTGGTCTCTCTTCTTTTCACATTTTAACTTACATGCAACATTTTGGCCAGGATCAAGAAATAGGAAGGCAGATGCCTTATCCAGAGCTTTCCCGTGTGAACCAGAACTGTCTGATATCACTAACCGTCCCATCCTGGAACCAAAATTTTTGCAAGTCACATTAGGATCTCATCCGCTGACGTCTCCTCCAGGAAAAAGCTTTGTACCTTCAAATCAGTGTGAAAAGCTTCTATGCTGGTATCACTGCTCCTGGTTCTCGGGCCACGCTGACACAGCCAAAGTTTTTGAAATAGTCTCCCGAAACTATTGGTGGCCTACTCTCAGATCAGATGTCAAGCAATTTGTGGCAGCCTGTCAAATCTGTGCGCAACATAAAACTCCTCGTCAGTCTCCGGTTGGCCTCCTCGTGCCACTTCAAATTCCTTCCAAACCATAGACAAACATCTCCATGGATTTTTTGACCGACCTTCCACCATAAGATATCTTATTTCAGTCTCCTGGACAAAACCATGTTACAATGCAAGGGGTGCAAAGTGGTTTACTGTTTTGCACATAAGTTAAATAATGACCGTTTTTTCATGTAGCACACAAATATCAACTTTAAATTTCAGTGTACAAATAAGCTATCAAGTATTTGTGTGCTACATGAAAAAACAGTCAGTATTTAACTAATGTGCAAAATAGAAAACTAGTTTGCATCCCTTGGATTGTAATATGGTTTTGTCCAGGAGACTGAAATAAGATACCCCTTCATTTAAGATCCTTAATGAATCAGGCCCCTAGAGACTTTTATTAATTTATGCTCCTCAGCTTCACAATACAATTGGGTGGATCTTCTACCATGGGCAGAGCTCACCCATAACAATCTTTACTATGAATCTTCTTCATCCACCCTGTTTTCTATATTCTATGGGTTACATCCCAACCTCCCCAGCTTCAAGGCCATTTCCCCAACTCAAGTTCCTGCAGCCAACTAACTCCACCGGGACTTCTTGTCCATATGGGACTCTTAAATGTCTCAGGAAAGCATATCACCGATATAAACGTTTCGCAGATGGAAGACGTCGAGTAGCACCACCACTAAAAGTGGGAGACAAAGTTTGGCTATCAACCAAGAACATTCGTCTTCGAGTCCCATCCATAAAATTTGCACCCCGTTATATCGGGCCATACAAAATCCTCAGAGTGATCAACCCTTTGTCGGTCAAACTAAAATTACCATGTTCACTTCGGATTGCTAATACGTTCCATGTCTCCCCCATCAAGCCTCTTATTATTAGAAGGTTTTCCTCCAGTTCTACGGCTTTTGCTCCTCCGGTTGTCCAGCACTCAGACGAATTTGAGATATCTCAAATATTGGATTCTAAGGTTTTGCGAGGCAAAATTAAATACTTGGTAGACTGGACCCGAGGAGCGGTCTTGAATCGACGCTTCCGATGTTCATGCTCCAGCTTTGCTAAGAAGGTTTCACTTGAAAAAGCCCAGGAAGCCTAAACCATAGGTTTTCAGTGCCCACCTTTAAAAGGGGGTTACTATCACGCATCTCACTGGTTTAGTTCCATTCTGTTCCTTATGTACATTGGTTTCCCTTGGTTACTGCTATCTGCTGTACAGCCTGGTGTTTCTCTATCCTCGGATGCCATGCCAAGTATTCTGCACATGTGCAACCCCGGGAACCTTTAATACCTGTGCTCTGAAGTGATTGGATGATCACCAGTCAGTTCCCTTTATAAGGGTGCTCCTCCTTTCTATGGGTGTCAGATCATCAGGTCTCCCTACCTAGTAGGAAGAATCACCTCTGACTTCTGTTCTTACTTATACTTACCTTTGTTCCTGACTTTGTGGGTTAGGCTGTTCATTCATCGGTTGTAACTTCACTCATTATAGGTCCTATTTCAGAGCTATAACACCTGTGTGGATCTCAGAGCTTCTGCTCTCTGCAGTTCATAGCTTCCCAGCTTTACCTGTTCAGCTCATTCTACAGTCAAGACCTGTGGCCTCACTGCAGAGCATTGCTCATCATCGGTCCTGTTCCAGAGTTACAGCACCTGTGTGGATCTCAGCACTTCTGCTCTCTGCTGCTCATCACTTCACAACTATGCCTGTTCCGCCTAACCCGCTGCTAAGACCTGTGACTATACTGCATCGCTCAGCATCTGTCCTGTTCCTGAATTGCTACACTAGCATATACCTCAGTCCTTCTGAGTCCTGCAGCCCATTGCTTCACAGCATCATCGTTCAGCTTATTTTGCTGTTAAGACCTGAGACTATACTGCATCGCTCAGCATCTGTCCTGTTCCTGAATTACTACACTAGTGTATACCTCAGTCCCTCTGAGTCCTGCAGCTCATTGCTTCACAGTACTACCTGCTTATCCTATTCCACTGACTCATGGCTATATTGCTGATCATCGCACAGCATCCGTCCAGTTCCTGAAATTCCATATACCTGAGGCGACATTTCATTCTGCCTTACAGCTACTTCGTGGTTCTCCAAATTATATGCTCTGCACCCCCTAGAGGACCGCGACCTGCTGTTGAGAGCAGCTAAGACCATATTTCCTTGCGGGAATCCCTGGTGAATACGTCTCCTCCATTAGACTCCGAACCTCTCTGTGGGTAAACTGTCACTCAAGCAGAGATCAAGACCATTCCCACTACTTTCGTGACACGGAATGTATGTGTGGGGAGGGGGGGTCATCGGTTGCGGAACACTTAAAAGAGTAGGATTCTCAGAGCCGAAAAAAAGAGATGGTAAACACTCAGCGTGAGAGGAAAAAAAAAAAAGGCTATGAACAGGGGTGGGGGCATGGAAGAGGCAGCCTATGAGTGGGGGATCAGTGGGGACATTACTGATATAGCCAGGGAGCCCAGATTTGGTAAAACCTGTGTTCTTTGTCTTGTAGATGGAAAGTGATTTTCTCCATGTTAGCAATAAACCAGATATAGGATTTTAGAGAAGAGACGCGGGAGGGCCTTGTGCTTTTCTATAATTTGGCCACCAGGCACTTTGAAGCTGCCAAGACATGCGAGACCAGTTTTGCAAAGTGGGTATCTAGGTCTTGTATAGGATAGCAGAGGAGGAAGGACCAATGGTCTTTCCTGATAGGGCATTGGAGGGACTTTGTCTCAGAAGGAGGAAATGATAGGGCATGGCCACCAAATATGTAAGAGGGTGCCTCTATTACCGTAGTTTCACCAACACATAGAGGAGGAAGTCAGATACATTTTTGCAAGTCTGTCAGGCGTAAGATATCATCTATAGTAGATCTTGTAGGCATTCTCCTTACTTAAGCTGGAGCTGGAGGCTAGAAGCACATCGTCTGCGATTAGAAAATCTTGCTCTCCATGTCCCCCGTTGTTATCCCTCATATATTTGGGGAATCTCTAATAGTAGCTGCTAGGGGTTTGATAACAAGGGCAAAAATCAGAGGGGAAAGGGGGCATCCCTGATGCGTGCCATTGCTTATCAGGATAGAGTCCGAAGAAGAGCTAATGATCATGACCTTGGCAGAGGGAAAGGAATATAAGGCTTGGATGCTAGATTGGAAATCTTTGGACAGGCCAAAGTGCTTCAGCATAAATGTCATAAACTGCCAGGAGATCCTATGAAAGGCTTTTTCGTCATCCAAAGTCGATAATTGAAGGAGTCTGTTACAAGCCGCAGCACCACGATGGGCCGCCGCGGCTCGCTTCATGGTGTCTCTGGCGTCCCGGCCGTCACCATGATGACCGGGACGTCACTTCCGCCCTCTACATCCCGGTTGCCTAGGAAACAACTGGGACGCTTGGTTTCCCCTGCTGCAGCGCCCGGCCAGCTGTCTAATAGCCAGGCGCATGCGCGCATAGGTGTTTTAGACTGCACCTGAACTAGGGAGGGGGCTTGCTGGCACTGTCCTCCTATTGGTTCCCCTCACTATTTAAGGCAGTGAGGCTCAGTCCTCAGTTATAGCTTCCTGTGTAGCTAGGCTAACTGTTCTCTGTTCCTACTCCTGTTCTGTGTTCTCTAGTTTGATTTCCCATGTATAACCCCTGGCCTGCTTCTGGACCTCGTTGGATTGCCTGTGACCTTGACCTTAGCTTGTTCTCTGGATTCGTTTGCCTTCTGCCGGCCCCCGACCCTTGCCTGGACTTCCCCCTGCTGTCTGCTATTGCCCTCTGACATCGGACTGTTTACTGGACTCCGTTTCTACCTCCTATCTGGCCCTAGCCAGCACTGTGTCGACATCATAAACTTGTACTACTCTAACTTCAATTCCTGGGGGCATCTGAGTACCTGTGAGTGCGTCCAGCTCTACGGGAAAGGCGGCTTGCTATAGGTGAAGACCTCTTCTGCCTGTTCTACAAGTCTATGGTGTTCCCTGTCAGCCATAACAGAGTCTTCCTAGTATTACGTATATGAATAAGGTCAATGACTCTCCTTGTGTTGTCCCTAGCCAGCCTCCCAGGATTAAAACCCACCTGGTCATAGTTTACTAGGGAAAGGAGTATGGAGTTTAGCCGATTGTTGAGGATCTTGGCGTAGATCTTTATATCGTTATTAAGGAGGCGATAACTAGCACAGCAATAGGGATCTTTGCTTTCCTTGTGGATAAGGGTAATCCTAGCTTCTAGTGATTCTCGGGGCCAAAGGGTTCCCTTGAGAATAGAGTTAAAGAGGGTGCAGAGACCAGCAGTGCTGCAAACTTCTTGTAATAAGTGGCCGAGAACCCATCAGCCATTTGAGCTTTTATAACTTGTTCAACCTCCTCCGAGGTAATGCATTCACTGAGTCGGGCCGTAGCCAGGCGGGTCAGTTTAGGGAAATGGGCGCTTGACCATAACCTCTTTATGCAATCCTCCTGTTTTTGGCGGGCAAGAGCAACAAGAGGTTGTAGGAGATTGTATAGTTTTAGATAGTATCATTGGAATTCAGAAGGTATAATTCTTTGGTCATAGACCTGCATCCCAGCAGAGTCCCCAATAGAACAGGAGATTATGGGCCAAGATTCTAGTACAGAGCCGGGTGGCCAGGAGTTTGTCTGCCTTGTCCCACTTTTCGTAATAACGCTAGTTTAGCCATGTTAGGTTATTGGCCACACAGTGGGAAAGCAAGAGATTAAGCTTGCCCCGTACATTGATCTTTTGGTGGGTATTAGGATCTGGGTTAAACTTATGTTGAGCTTTCAGCTGTTGTAGAGAGGTATTAAGCTGGAGGGTTTTAGCGATTCTCTCCTTTTTGGCATTGGAAGCTAGGACCATGAGGTGTCCCCTGATGAAAGCCTTATGGGCATTCCAGAGAGTTGTGAGTGTAATGTTGGGGGGAGTCATTAGTTTTTGAAATACTTAGATAATAGGGGGACTTGACTGGCAGACATGCGCCGGAGGATGTTGTAAAGGTTGTTGACGGGGGGGAGGAGACGCAAAGCATCCCCCAAGTGGACTCAAAGAGATCAATAGGTCAAGAACTAGTGCGAAAGAGGATGGATGAGGGGAGAGGGTAGGTACAGGGTAACAGGGTTGCAGCAAACATTGTAAATACAATCACATCTGTAAATCATTTGTACAGTAAAATTGTGGAAACCATTACAGTGTATGGTATGAGAACAGAAAATAAAATAAAACATAACCAAAGGAAAAATAGTCAAACAGGTCTGCATTTGGGTGGTGGAGGGAGAACGGGGAGGAGGGAACCAGTGCAGACGGGAAATGGTGTGCTTGAAGGATGGTACTCTCGAAGATCAACCTTCAATAAAAAGGAAGAGAGAGAGACATTCAGACCATAACGTGAGAAAATAATATCAACACAACAGGTTGTGTTGATAATCAGAAGAATAGGACGGAGGAGGCCTATTAAGTATCTAGATCAATGTCCCTATAGGGTTAGCTAGTGAACAGCAGCAGTCTGTGGAAGCATACACAAATGTTTTTTCACCTCTCTGGGAAGGACCTCTTTGGATTGAGACAAGTGTCCGTAGTGAAGTACGTGGTTCCCAAATCACTCAGACACGGTATTAGAGGAAAAATAGAAGGATGATTTATTCTGCAGAACAGGATTAAATACAGCATGGCCCCCTTTATGATAGCAGGTTCAAAAAGGGAGGAAATCAGTTCAAATAAATCCAGTGAGATAGGTTCCACAGCACCTCTCTATCAGAGCATCACCTCTTGGGCAAAGTAAGTCACATACGTGTCCAGCTCCAAGGGTAACCTCTTTTATCACCTCATAATCCTACCTTGGGAACTGCCTGCACAGGGGAGTTGCAAAAGGTCTCAATTGGTGGGCTTCTCACAATATCCAGCCACCTCCCCTACCTCCCCAGGTGTCTTCTCTCAGGTGATCCCTATGTTATAGTTCCATCACAGATACTTCCAGATAACAACATGGCTAAAAAGTGCAGTCAGGGTATGGATTATATTAAGGGGTTGTAACACTGGCTCCATACACCATGCCCATTTGTCTACATCCGTGAAATAAGACTTTAAGAGAAAGGCCTGTGAGGGGTGGAGGGTTTCGCAGCTGTGGGTCATTCACTTCTAGCGCTCCTTGGGGCTGGGGGATGGCATTTGATCCTTCTGCATCAGGTGCTTGGGAGACGGTCAGGGCGGAACCTGAGGCAAGAGCCAGTCAGAGAAGGGCTTGGGTTTCTGGTAACGATCTTGCAGATACCTGGCGATCTTGATGCCAGAGGAAGAGGCGGAAGGGGATGCCCCACCTATAGCAAATACCACGGTCTCGTAAAATCTGCATTACAGGGGCAAGCATTCTGGCACCTTCTATGATCATCTCCTTAAAGAAGTAAAGGCATAGACTATCATCCCTGGGTTCGTTTTGGTCTGGTGACCTAGGTTTTAGGGCCCTGTGAGCCCTGTCCAAAAGCAGCCCTGTCCGGGACCTCAGGGGCCAACAAGGAGAAGAGCTTTCCTCCATCCCCATGTGGAAGGCCATGACTGTCTTCAGTCTCCGCTCCACTTGATCAGTGTGATTTCCGATTGAAGGCATTTCTGCATGTAGTGAGTGAAGAGCAGTTTGTAACTCTGAATGAATGGAAGATTTAAGTTCTTTCATTACCTTGATTAGGGTCATAAAGTCCCATCTAGTGATAGGAGCCGCGTCATCTTCTTCAGAGTCCGAATCAGCAGAGGATCGTGGAGAGTTTATTCTACCAGAACAAGAGGCAGGAGTTGTCTGTTTTGCAAAATACTGAGGAAGGCCTTTGGAGTGTTGTTATCCTCCTTTAGGCATGGTGGAAAGATATAGTAGATCTGGGAGAAGGGAGGAATGAAGGGAGGGACAGCAAGTCCAGACGTAGTATAATAGCACAATACAGAAAAATTACCCACGGTGGTGGGAGATCTTATAAATGCATAGGTCAGAACACTGGTACAGAAGTGGCTCCTCTCCCTGTCAACATGTGGTGAACAATTAGATCATGTAGAATCCGCAAGAAAAGAGGGCACGCCTCGCCCAAAAGGGCAGGTTGGGGAGGAATCCGCTTGAATAGAGGTGTGACGGAAGAAGCAGACCTAGGTCTTCTGTTCAATTAAGGGGAGTTGTAGGGTGTACCCTCTTTGACATCAAGGTCGCAGTACAGTAAGGAGAAACTATTTGGTATCTTCTGCAGTCAATTCCCAGAGCAGGGAGATCAGAGGGGTCAGAATCACTAAGAATGTGGAGTACATATATTTGTAGACTAGTAGTAGAATAACAGTAACACCTGTGGTGGTGGTTGAGGCTGCAGTACCTAGAATCTGCAAAGTCTCAATCAACATATCCAAGCTCTATTCACATAATGTGAGAGTGATGTGTGTGTGTACAGATTGGAAACTTTGGATGATCCCTGGCTTATGTAAACCCCAGCACTCCTTGTTATGGTGTAAGATGGTGGAGCTGCGGTAAGAATACCCTGGGGCACAAGTTGTGAGCCTAGGAATGGGTACACAGGTAGCTGAGTACAGAAAAAGAGGTATTTTTCAGGGTCCAGGCTGCGGGTGGGGAGAAGACTGGTGCGCTGTGTTGTGTGGCTACTACAACAACAGATGGGTGCTTCCATGACCTGATAGCGTAGTTGGGGAGCCAAGGAAAAAGTCACAGCTTCAGTGTGCAGGGACATCAGTTACAAAGCACTGGATATGTGCCCCACTATCACGGCGGGAGAGGCAGGGTCTCAGGGAGAGGGTTGTACCTGTTGCAAACAGCGGCGGTGAGCAGAGCCTTCCGGCAGCTATAGAGGAACTTCAGGGTGGTGCAACTAGTCGGTCTCTGAGCGGCAGATGCATTACTTTTCCTGCTGCGAGTCAGGTCTCCCGTCCGGGTAATCTCTGTGGCCTGCAGATGTAAGTGCTGTGTCTGTGGAGAATTTTTTTCACATCAAGACCAGCTTGGTGGTGATATACGGTCCATAGAGCTAGTGCGATGCCCAATAGCCGATACAAATGTCACACGGTAGCTGATAGTTTCAGTAGTCTGATCAGAGGTGCCTGGTGTGGTGTGTCTGTTTGTGGAGCAGAATGGCAGCCTGATTGTGCGCAGGATGTGAGGAGCTGTGAAAAGATCCTTCAAGCCATATTGGCTGCTTAGCCACACCTCCAAACATTTTCTTTTGATGTGTTTGCTTATGTGAAATCTCATAGCGGAAGGTAAGTTTATTCATGAATTCAATTCCTGACCATGGCCTTTTCTGTGTGGAGTTTGTATGTTCTCTCCGTGTTTTCGTGGGTTTCCTCCCACACTCCAAAAACATACATTAGATTAATTGGCTGCTATCAAATTGACCCTAGTCTCTGTCTCTCTCTCTCTTTCAGTCTGTGTGTTTGTGTATGTTAGGAAATTTAGACTGTAAGCTCCAATGGGAACGAGACTGATGTGAGTAAGGAATAATGTTCTTGCCGCCAATTATAAACGCAATCTGTGACACTAGATTCCAGTGGGGATAAACTAAATTTGTTTGATGATGACCTTGAGATCAGGGATGAGGATGGTGATGAGGGTGATGATATATTCAACAAAGATGAAGATGAGCACTGTTAGCAAAATCCTCATTAATAATTTGTTAAAATCCCTATTTTCCAGCTCATCAAGCATTTCAACCACAAAAGTGGCAGTCTCTGTTGCTAAGGTGCTTGGTGTGTTAAACTATGCATGTCCTTTTTAATATATAGGGTGGTGGATGGGCCCAAGGACAATTCCATCTTACACTATTTTACATTACTGCCTTGGTCCATCATCTTGTGTAAGATAGTATGCGGTGGACAGCTAGACATTCATTTGATGGACATTCAGAAAGTCAACAACATTAGGTTGACAATTCATGTGTTGACAGTATTATTAGGTCGACAATTCACATGTAGATAGTATTATATGGTTAGGGTTAGGGATAGGGTTAGTGATAGGGTTATGGATAGCGATAGGTTTAGGGATAGGGTTAGGGATATTATTGTCAACCTAAAAATACTGTCTACATTTGAATTGTCGACCTAACAATAATGTCTACATTTCAATTGTCGACATAATAATACTGTCAATGTCATTATTGTCAACTTTACAACCCTGAACATACAGTATGTATCACACCCAGCAGAGGTAGTAGCAAGGTAGCATTCCATACTTTATGTGCTTCAGCGATTTTCTCAAATCATTTCAGTTGTGGTCTGGCAGTTGTGAAGGGATCACTACAAAATAAATTGCAAATGAATGTTAATTTTGTAAATAGTAATGTAGGAACAAAAACAGCTCAAAATCACATTATTTTACTTATTTTTCACAAAAATTAATTAAATACAGATCAAAAACCAAAGCCTAAACTGAAACACATTACATTTTTGACCAAATCCAAAACATGAAGATGGTTTCAGATTTAAAACCAAAACACTGGGGTCTGCACATCTATCTATCAATCTATCTATCTATCTATCTAGCTATATAATTTACTGATTTTAAATGTTTTAAATTTTTGCATGTAAGTTTACTTTAATCTGCTATTTGATAATAGGATGCAAATTACTGTTTAGTTTATAACATAATTACAAGTACAGTATGAGTATATTACAGACTATGGGTAGTGCCCAATATGATATGATTTTCAATAGCTGTCAGTAGGAAAGCACATGTCCAGGTTAAAGAAACTCCAATGAAATGATTTATTGAAATGCCTACTCTAGGAGGATTTTAGAGAAATGCTATTCTGAGGGTATGTCTTCATTGGGTAGCCATCCTGTGCAAGACTTTTAAAGTCTATAGTTTCTGTTGCTACTGAAAATATTTTGACATTACATTTTTTTCAAGGATGCAAAAGTGCTTGTTATAAAATCCTGCACGATCATTTTCTGAACAAGCTTATGAAATGAAATGAATTTCTTATAGCCACTGTAGAAACTACTATAAAATAAAATGGCAATAAAAAAAAAGTCAGTGCTAAGCCTGCCAATTTAGAGAATTGGGGGTATATTATCTATTCCCTGTAGAACTGTAATATATATGTTCAAAGGTGTGTACAATATTTCTTAGGTGGAGAAAATGAAAAATGTTTTACAATTATAACAAGGATCCAATAGCACACACAAGATAAAAAAAGAAACATAGAGCAATTGAAATTGTACATTAGAGCATTGGAACCTGTGTACTTTATAAGGAAGGTTAAAAATGCCTCATCTTTTGTCATTGTGTTGCCTGCTCTTAAAAATCACAGTGACTCATCTTTAACCTTTACAGATCTTAAAGACAAGAAACTAAATTGTCTTTAACCTTCTCAAGTAAGGTTTTCATCTTTCTTACATTTCCAGACAAAAGCAATCTTGCTGGCTTCCCCAGATCTTGAAGTTTGGTCTTTAAACTTTCCACATTACAGATAATATGGCTTAAATTGTTATTGGACTTTACTGATTTATTTAAAGTAGAGATGCCCACGTTCGGTTTTGTGAAAGCCGAACGCCCCCGAACATTGCCAATCCGAGAACCAAGCTGGCTTCCTGTTTCCTTGGATCTGAATCGAGGCAAAACGTCATTGTTGCATCGTGGGATCTTGCGGGTTTTGGGGTGCCATAAGTACCTCCCTCCCTGGGAGATCTAGCGCCATTGCTCACATAGAAACAGGGGTAGCAGTGTTCTTGTCGCTCTCCATTCTCCAGTGACATTGCTCAGTGACATTGCTCACACAGAAACAGGAGGGGTAGTAGTGTTCTTGTCACTTGACAAAAATTGATTGGAAATGAATGTTATTGAGGTTAATAATAATGTAGGAACAAAAAAGAGCCAAATTATGTGATTTTAGCATATATTTAGCAATTAAAAAAAAAAATACAGATCCAAAACCAAAACACGTGAGGGCAGTTTTACAAAACCAAAACCAAAACAGAGGGGTCAACATCCCTACTTTAAGGTATGCATGCATTTCTGATATTAAATTAATCTGGATCTCTTCACAAGGTATAACCTAGAAAATTTGACTTTAAGTGGCATGTTGAACATTTGTAAATTGTAACCTGCTTGTTGTTCCTGCATGACTCCTGTTCTGGTGTTTTGCATGTTATATTATACAACATTTTCAACCGGCAATAAAACTACAGGAGCCACATGACACTTTATGCTGTTGGGAAACCCTTCCCAACAGCTATTATGCTGTTGGGAAACAATCTCTTCGTTTGTAGCTTCCCGCTTACCCCTAATACCTGCCCAACATCATGACACTGCTCCTGTCACATGTATCTTTGTCGTTACTGTTGAAAAAAATTAAATAATGCAGTTTCCTTGAATGTAGGTATACGGACATATGGCATGTGGACAGCAATTAGTGATGGCTGTACGTTAGATCAGCTCTTGTGAAATCAGTGGGAAATTGCAAGGCGATGTCAGCCAATGTCATCATTCCAAGGACATGGTTGTTTTAAAAATCTACTGAAATACTATCTGAATTCAGTTGTTGGATACACAGATTTTAACGGTCATTGCCGTTACCATCTCTTTTACTCCTTGGTGATCAATGTGGCATTGGAGACAGCAACTACCACCACGATACTTGTTCGTCGTGAAATGTCCTGGCCTGTGTTCTGCACTGACCAATGTGCCAAAAAAATATACCAGTCACACAAGTACTTCATGCTGGCAGATAACCACAAGAGTGCCCATGCAGCAAAAAATAAATAAATCCAGAACCAGAACAGGAATTAGCTTTGCTTAATGGCAATGATGAAGTGCAGCCATGGTTGCCAACAGGTGGCTGTCCTAAGATTTCAACAATGACTAATTCATCTGTCATGTCTCCATCGTCCAATAACTCTCCTCATTCAAACCATGCCATACCACCTGTAGCCGCACTCAATTCCAGTTGCCAGTGGCTGCTTTAATATTGGTGGCTGATAATGCTGCTGCCTTGCAGTAGCCAGGCACACTTTTCCCACCAGCAGCTACAAATGTTATTCTGCTACTTTATGCATCTATTGTTCCCCGCACCACTCAGATTGCAAGCTCCTCCAGGCAGGGTCATCTTTAACTGTTTCATGTCATTGTATGTTATGTGTTTATGTTATGATTCCTTCAATGCACAGAGCTGCACAACATGCCAGCATTTTATAAATGAAAGATAATAATATTTATGTTAATTTGCACTGGATTGTAGTTAGGGAATTTAGCATGTAATGTCATATTGATATGCTTTTTTTTAAAAAAAATAAAAATTCTGTGTTTCCCAATAGCAAATGAAGAGTTAAAACGGTAAATACCATTTAGAGCAAAACAGATTTTTTTTTTGTAAATAATTTATTTCATCTTAATGCAGGATGTTATCAGGGAAAATCTCACAGTGTAACAGATAGACCCCAAAGGAGAAGGATGGATCATCAGCTGATAATATAGATAACCTAAGAGTCTGGCTGAAAAATAATATCTGTGCTGTTCCAGCACCATTCATATTATCGACTTCCTAAACAAGCCTGACATGCTTTTCCTGGTGCAACAAATTTGTATGCACGGTTAGTAAATAAAAATAAAAATACAGCACTCCCTGGAACCTGGATGAACATCTCTGCCTGTCTTCCCACAGAGGTAGACATATCCAAGTGGTAAAACAGTTTCTCTGGCAACAATGCATTTTTTATGAAAAGCAGTGTAAATAGCTAGCTGCAGAGTGCAAGAGCATTCGTGGTGCATAATTTATTTCTCCCCAGAGGGTATAATACATTATATGTCTCTTCACTGTCTGCTTTTCACAAGTTTACTGTTGATGGGATCGTAGACTTCAGTATACTATTGTACACTGTATATAAGCTTATAGGGGTTGAATTTACTTGTCAGTGTGAATTTTATTTTAAATCTTAACATATATGCTGTGTGTTAAGGAAGTTCATACAATTGTTAACAGCATTGAGGGATATTTCATACAGCTTACATGGGCCTACGTAAGATTTGTAGAGGCTTCAGGTAATTAGATTATGGGGAACCCCATCACAGTATTTCCTGGTGGTTCTGCGTATATAGCCTAGGGATGGTGTGATCAATGAGAATCCACAGCATCTTTGCTTTACAGCCAATGGTTTGTGATAGGGGAGCCAAGCCATTTTTTAGGTTGTGGAGCTAGTCTTCCAGTTGCCCAACTTATAAAATGGATCTGTATACAGCAAGCACCCATATATGATACCAAATATTGGTAGTAGAGATAAGTAGTTCTGACTTTGGTTAATCAGAAACATCTAAGTTCTAGATATCAGAGTCAAGTTTCAGATGAACTAGGAATTGCTCGCACTCCGCAGCTCTGAAAGGGAGTAAAAAATGACTGTCATTTGTGAAACATAATTTGTGACGTTGCGATTTTGAAAGCTTTTGACTCTCCTTGTCTATATAACATGCTCAAAAGTGACTGTCATTTTGTCTTCAGAAGTGTGTAGTATACAAAGATGTAGTAAAATTGTATGATTAATTAATTTTAATTCATTAGCTAACTAATAATAAATTAAAAAGTATTATGCAAAATATTAAGCATAAGGTTTACCAAAAAGGAAAATAATGCAATTTTTTGCTTTGCAGCATTAAGTTTAACAAATAAATAATACCTGTACCAGAGGCTGCTCACACATCTTTGGCTTCTGGCATATATTTACTATAACAACATTTCTGCACTATCACACAACTGTTTGCAATTGCTCAAGAACTTTAATAATTTAGAGATTGGAAAATCATTCTGCATGTGAAGCAATTGTTCCCCCCCTTCCCCGACCACAAAAAGTACTTTGGTGATATTAAAAAAAAAGTTATCAATATTGCACATTCAGCCATTATATTATTTCAGTCACACAATACTGCTAATTACAAATAAATAAATTATGTTCATAATTTAGAATGTCAACTCCAATGGGGTAGGGACTACAATCAATTTTTACATATTCTCTGTACAGCACTGGATAATATGTTTGGTGCTACATAAATAAACGAGGATAATATTGTCTGGTGATAGTGTTTATCCCTGATACTTATCTGGTGATAACTCAGTCTCTCTTATCCCAAGATATACGCACCATTGTGGGCAAACATTAGTCCTCGCACACACAGGGAACTAATACAGGTTAGACAGGTGGATTGGTGATAAAAATAAAAGAATATCTGTTTTGGCCGAACACAGACCTGTTGCTAAATCGTTCTTTATCTCTACATCCTTTTTCCAGTTTACTGGGGGATATGGTCCCGAAATGTGGTCCAACTGGACTGAGAACTTTTTATTCATCACTTGTTTCTCACAGTTTAATGTACTTTTTAATCCTTGTCCCAGTCTAAGTTTATACACCAGAGCATCAGTGTATTATGTGTATTGTTATTTAATGTTATTAGGTACATTTTATCCTTGCTATTACCTGCAATATTGCTGCAGCAAGTCCGGAGTCAGTGGACCCAAAGAAAGGGGCTTGGGCCAGTAAAAGCTTGGCTGAATGAGATTGGACCCGAGGACCGGAGTTACTACACTCTGGAAGCGGGGGCATCTTCGTCACGAGTGTCCCAGGAAGAGAGGTCAATCAGACCAATCCCCTCCCGCGGGGGTAGTTGGCAGGAGCCACCCCCGGGAAAACAAACACTACCACCCTAATGAGCCATTGAGGTGGGTAAGTGCCCCTTGCAAAGTTGTTGTTGGAATGAGGCGAGCTTTTACCGGCACTTACAACCTGTATGGGTGGATGACAGAAAAGTCCAAGGACTTAGGGACTCTGTGGCAGCCATCACCAACAAGTACTTTAAAGTTAGGATGGTGAATGGGTAATGGGCAGAGATTCCAATAGCACAAGTTCAGTTGCATTGGGGCCATTGTAACGACCTGGTGGAAGTTAAAGTTATGGCGGAAATGACCAATTAGGTGTTTTTGGGCAATGATTTTGGGCAAAACATCAGGAATTATATTGTTGGAAAAGATGCCCATGGATAGGCGAGTTCTGTGCAGAGGAAAAACATTCATCCCTACACTCCAGTGACATCTTTTCAAAGACCATCATGAGGGTAAGTCTAGACTGCAAGAATCCCAGTTACTAGATCCAAATCTAAAACAGGTACTCCCACCTGAATATCGGTATCTGTTCATGGCTCAGGCCCATGGGGGAGGGGGTATCAATCACCAAGGTAAAAAGAGTACATGAGCGAGGCTCTGGCAGTAGTTCATGTGATTAGGTTTAGTGAGGGAGGTAGACTGATACAAAGCCAACTGTGCAGACTGCAAGAATATGTGAGGGCAGGACTGCATCAGTGACAGTCAGAGGCAGATGAAAGGTAGGCAGCATAGAAAGCAGTACATTGATAACTGCGTGCTACTACTTTCAGTAGTCCTTGTAGGAGATAGTGTGCAGCAGGATTCCTGCAAGAAGCCAGTTCATAAGGGCAGGAAGGAACTGGGGAGCTGGAGGAGTTACCAGACAGGACTTCACCCAAGCATGGAAATGTAGTCGGTAGGGCTCTCAGGCAGTAGGGCTCAGAGTAGCTACTGGAGCAGGAGAATGAGACTTCCCGCAGAGGCTCTGGGAATTGACCGGTGCTGGCAGCTACTAGAATATAACAAGGTGCAACAAGAAAACGCTGGTGGCTGCGCATTACCCAGCAAGAAATTGGATCACTTCATGGGGACCGCATAAAACTTGCAGTAGTGTCTGCAGACGAGACTGGGGCTCAAGTTTAAAAAGTGCGGAAGGCATGTAATTGTTAAAGGATTTTTACCTCCCTATGGGTTTCAATCTCTTTAATATTCTGGCAAATGTATGTATGACCATTTAATACCGTTATATATATATGACTATTACCGTCAACCAACTTCTCGCAAAGGTATTTCTAAATTAACCCAAGAAACATCATTCTTATATTCCCTTAAATCGACAAGCTTCTAGAATAACCACAGCAAGATATAGCTTCATTTAAAGTATGTTGTATTTGTTAGGAACCCCTCCAGTCGGTACAACACAACCCGGAATCTACTCTGACAGTCAGGTGTTCACTGGAGCCCCTAGTGGTGGGGACAGACTGGGCTGCAGACTGACAGAGGGTCTTGAAGTGTGTACCGGCTGGGGAGAACACAGGTAAACTAAGTGAAGTCCAAGCAAAGGTCAAGGGCCGGCAGCATATAGCAATTCCAATAAACAGGCCGAGGTCAAGGGTTACGAGCAGACAGGAAGGTCGGTAAACACGCCAGAGGTCAGGGTCACGAGATACACAGGCAGGGTCCAAATCCAGGTAAAGGGTCATACACGGGTAATTAGCAGAATATTCAATGGACAGGAACAAGGCACAGAGCAGGTCAACAGACTGGCAACAGAAGCTATAACCGGCAATGAGGCAGCAGACCTCACTGCCTTAAGTACCCAGATGGACCAATCAGGGTTTGCTCCTGAACAGTGCACACTTGCAGGCAAATTGCCTGCTACACTAGACACCAATCAGGTCTTAGCCCTGTCACACACACCTGCAGGCTAATGCCTGCTAATTCAGCCCACAGGCTGAATCTAATAGTTACAATATGCGCGTGCACGCCCGGCTGCCGGGACGTCGCGCTGAAGTAGCGTCCTGCCGTTGCCCAGGCAACGCTCGGGAGTTGAGAGGAAGTGACGTCCCGGTCATCATGGTGACGGCCGGGATGCCGGGGAGGACAGGAAGCGAGCCGCGGTGGCTGTGAGTACCGCCGCGGCTCATGACAGTACCCCCCCTTCAGGAGGGGTTAAGGAACCCCGGCACCCAAGTTTCCTTGGAAATTTTTTTAGAAAAATTCCTTCAAATGTCTTGAAGCATGAAGTCGTTTTCGCGGGACCCAGGACCGCATCTCTAACTCACGATTCCTCCACTGCACTAGGAAGTGCACCTGACCTTGCACTTTTTTAGCAGCAAGGATGTTCTGGATAACGTATTTTTGTGGTTTGTTTGTATTTCTCACAGGCAAACTTGAAGGCTGGGTTTGATTAGGATATAGTACAGGCTTTAATAGAGAACAATGAAATGTGTTGGGGATTCTCAACGACCCAGAAATTTTAAACCTAAATGCAACAGAATTAACCTGCTTGATGATAAGAAACGGACCGATGAACTTAGGGCCCAACTTCTTGCAAGGATGTCTGAGCCTAATATTTTTTGTAGAAAGCCACACTTTCTGGCCCACCTTGAGGGAGCAGATGGTACGGTGGTGGTCCGAATTTTTTTTTGCAACAAATGAGGCTTGTCTCAATGATGACTGCACTTTTCTCCAGATAACTCTGAGATCCCTGGCAGTGGAGCGAATCTCCGGAATACCTGCGGACTTGAGCGAGTACAAGGAATTAGATCTGGGGTGAAAACCAAAATTGCAGTAAAACGGAGAGGTTTTGGTAGATGAGTGACATGAATTATTATAAGCAAATTCTGCCCAGGGTACCAAGGAGGACCAGTTATCATGGAATTCCGATGTGTAGCATCGTAAAAATTGTTCTAAGGACTGGTTAACCCTTTCAGTTTGCCCATTTGACTGAGGGTGGTATGCAGATGATAAAATGATCTTGATTCCGAGAAGGGTACAAAAGGATTTCCAGAATTGTGCTATGAACTGGGAACCATGATCGGAAACGATGTCAGTAGGGAGTCCATGGAGACGGAAAATATGTTGGATGAATAAGACGGCCAAATCTCGAGCAGTAGGAAGTCTGGTTAGCGGTATAAAGTGTGACATTTTGCTAAACCGGTCTACCACGACCCAAATGGTATTGTGTCCTGCAGAGGGTGGCAGATCGACTATAAAGTCCATGGACAAGTATGTCCAAGGTTTTGCAGGAATGGTCAATGGAACCAACTGACCTACTGGATGAATCCTAGGGATTTTATTCCTGGCACAAACCTCGCATGAGAGGACATGACTCTTGACGTCAGCAGACAATGATGGCCACCAGACCGTACGGGAAAGGATTTCTAGTGTCTTCTGAATTCCAGGGTGTCCAGCAGTCCTACTATTATGCGCCTCTGCAAGAACCGCCTTCCTTAAATGGACTGGAACAAATAGACATCACTCCGGAGTAATATCAGGGGCTAATCTCTGAAACCTCTGAAGTGTGATACTCAGGTCTTGGGTTAACCCAGCATGGATTATGGAAGGTGGAATAATAGGCTCTGGGTTTGTAACTAGAACGTGGTGTGCCAAGAAACTTCTGGACAGAGCATCTGCCCGGACATTTTTGGAACCTGGTTTGTAGGTGATCACGAAATTTAAACGGGTAAAGAATAACGATCAGCGTTTGGCCGATTGAATATATTGTAAGTTCTTGTGGTCTGTAATAATAGAGATCTGATGTGAAGCACCCTCCAGCCAATGCCGCCACTCCTCGAAGGGCCATTTGATTGCCAATAGTTCCCTATTACCGACATCGTAGTTGGCTTCTGCTGAAGAGAACTTACGGGAGAAATAGGCACATGGGTGTAGACGATGAGTATGAAGATCCTTCTGTGATAGAATAGCACCGGCACCGACGTCAGAGGCGTCAACCTCAAGAACAAATGCCTTAGCTGGATCCGGGTGTCTAAGGACCTGAGCGGACACAAAGGCTTTTTTCAAGCTTTTGAATGAGGCCACTGCTTGGGGCGACCAATTAGTTGGATCCATTCCTTTGAGAGTCAGGGCAACAATGGGAGCCACAATGTCAGCAAAGCCACGAATGAACCTTCTATAGTAGTTGGCGAAGCCCAGGAACCTCTGCACCGCCTTAAGATTGTTTGGTTGCACCCAATCCAAGATAGCCTGAACCTTAGTTGGATCCATGGAGAATCCCTCAGAAGAGATTACGTAACCCCAAAAGGATACCTTCTGCACCTCAAAGTCACACTTTTCTAGTTTGGCGTAAAGGTGGTTTTCTCTCAATTTTCATAGAACCTGTTTGACGTGATCCTGATGTACGGATAAAAATTTAGAAGAGATGAGGATATCATCTAAATAGACGACTACGAAACAATCAAGGAACTCCCGAAGAACTTCATTAATCAGGTCCTGGAATACTGCAGGTGCATTGCTAAGACCAAACGGCATGACCAGATACTCGTAGTGGCCAGAGTGCGTATTGAATGCCGTCTTCCATTCATCTCCTTCTTTGATACGGATTAGATTATGTGCTCCACGAAGATCGATTTTGGTGAAGACTGTAGCACCTCTTAATTGATCAAATAATACGGAGATGAGAGGAAGGGGATAGGTGTTCTTGACTGTAATGAGATTCAATCCCCGGTAGTCAATACAAGGTCTTAGTCCTCCGTCCTTTTTGGATACAAAGCAGCATCCCGCTCCTACTGGAGATTTAGATGGCCTGATGAAGCCTTTCTCTAGGTTTTCATCAATGTATTCCTGCATGGATTTGGTCTCTGGACCAGAGAGGGAGTACAAGCGTCCCTTGGGTAACTTGGAACCAGGAATAAGCTCGATGGCACAGTCGAAGTCACGGTGCAGTGGTAAAGTATCAGCAGCCTTTTTGGAGAACACATCTCAGAACTAATGATATTGTGAGGGAAGCTGCCCTGTAATAGACTGAATCACACGCAGAGGCAGTGTCAAGCAAGACTGTGTACAATAAGAGCTCCACTGGATTATTTCTCCTTTTACACAATCCATGACAGGGTTATGACGGGAAAGCCAAGGGTGGCCCAGGATCAGAGGAACCGACGGACATTCAATAAGGAAGAAGATTATGAACTCTGAATGGAGAGCTCCAATGTTCAACTGTAGTAGCGGGGTCTCCCAGGTAATCTTGCCACCAGGCAATGGACTCCCATCTAAGCCACATACAGTAATGGCAGATTTGAGCTTTACTATCGGAATCCCAGCAGAGCGGGCAAACCAGATGTCGAGGAAGTTGCCTGCAGCTCCACTGTCAATGAAGGCCGACAGGTCCACAGAACCGGCACTGAACGTGAGCTGTGCAGGGATCAACACAGCATTTTTTGGGGAAACAATTTGCAGACCTAGGTGAACTTTCCCCTCATTCCCTAGGCATGCTCTTTTCCCGGTTTATTAGGGCAGGAACGGGAGAAGTGGCCCTTAGTGCCACAATAGAGACATAGACCTTGTGATCATCTCCTGTCTCTTTCCTCAGGGGAGAGACGATACGCTCCTAACTGCATAGGCTCCTCACCATCCGTGGGAACAGGAATCAAAGCAGATGGAATAGAAGATGCCTCCTTCTCAGACTTTCGCTCCTTAATTCTCCTGTCGATTTTAATGGCGAGGTGCATAAGATTCTCCAATGAGGTAGGAGACGAGTATTGCACCAAAGAATCTTTGATTTGTTCCGACAGGCCTAGGCGAAATTGACTGCGTAAGGCAGGATCATTCCATCCTTTGTCAGGTGACCATCTATGGAATTCTGCGCAGTACTCCTCTGAAGACCGCCGACCTTGTTTCAAAGCCCGTAGATGAGCCTCAGCGGAGGCCATTGGTTCCGGGTCATCATATAGTAGACCTAATGCTCGAAGAAAGCGTCTACAGACTGCATGGCAGGACTGGTCTGCGGCAAGGAGAAGGCCTAGGACTGGGGGTCACCCTGAAGGAGGGAAATGATAATCCCGACTTTTTGTTGTTCTAAACCAGAGGAGCGGGGTCTCAACCGAAAATAGAGCTTGCAGCTCTCCCTGAAATTCCGGAACAGGGATCTATTTCCGGAGAACCGGTCTGGCAGATTCATTTTAGGTTCACAGGTGGAATCTGGAATGGATTGTGAAGGTTTTGCAGCTTCTTCCTGAACGAACAAACGCTCAGACAATCCCTGGATCATTTGGTATAGGGACTCGACATGACCCGCTAGGGCTTGCACCAGAGACGGTGTGGTTCCGCTTTCATCCATTACAACCTTGTCTCCGGTACGTGTTAGGGCCGGTTATAATGTTAGGAACCCCTCCAGTCGGTACAACACAACCCGGAATCTACTCTGCCAGTCAGGTGTTCACTGGAGCCCCTAGTGGTGGGGACAGACTGGGCCGCAGACTGACAGAGGGTCGTGAAGTGTGTACCGGCTGGGGAGAACCCAGGTAAATGAAGTGAAGTCCAAGCAAAGGTCAAGGGCCGGCAGCATATAGCAATTCCAATAAACAGGCCGAGGTCAAGATTCACGAGCAGACAGGAAGGTCGGTAAACACGCCAGAGGTCAGGGTCACGAGATACACAGGCAGGGTCCAAATCCAGGAAAAGGGTCATACACGGGTAATCAGCAGAATATTCAACGGACAGGAACAAGGCACAGAGCAGGTCAGCAGACTGGCAACAGAAGCTATAACCGGCAATGAGGCAGCAGACCTCACTGCCTTAAGTACCCAGATGAACCAATCAGGGTTTGCCCCTGGACAGTACACACTTGCAGGCTAAATGTCTGCTACACTAGACACCAATCAGGGCTTAGCCCTGTCACACACACCTGCAGGCTAATGCCTGCTAATTCAGCCCACAGGCTGCCGGGACGCCGCGCTGGTGTAGCGTCCGGCCATTGCCCAAGTGACGTCCCGGTCGTCATGGTGACAGCCGGGACGCCGGGGAGGACAGTATTATATTATACAACAATAAACAGTGTAACAATATTTTACACAAAATATAGTTTTTAGTGCAATATATCATACTTATTGCTTGTAATATACTTATATATGTAATTGTGTATGTGTGTTTTGACTAACTCTTGTCTAAAGGTGTAGTGTGTGTGTGTGTGATATTTTAAGCTATGTGTATGGGAATGCATTGTGTAGTGAAGGGGGAGGGGAAGAATCCATACAGACAAGCATGCACACATCTCACTCAAGTCTAACGGCCATTTTTAAACACATGGTATTTCAACCAAATACTCAGAGATTCAGATCCACAAACTTCCATATCATAAAGCAAACTATTTCCATTCAAAAACTCCATTACAGCAATAAACCAACACAGGACTATGTATAACACAAACGCCTCCATTTATATCAAGAATCTATCCCAAACACAACATGCATTTATGTAACACTTTCCATACCAAACCAAAATCTTTCCAATCACATTTACCATCTGTATTCAAACTTTCATTCTCATATACTCTACACACATGCATCTTCTATTCAAAAACACATTACAACACGCTCACACTCACCTTTCATGCCATTCAAACTCCATACTAGTCAGAGCCTAAGGCCTGTTCACCTAGGAGCAAAAGCAGTATGTCCTCTCCATCCGGGGATCAAGCATGGAGAGAGAGATTATTTCTCTGTGTACAGTAAAAACCTTTCTTGTGGGCGGAGTCTAGAACCTGGCTACAGTGTTTCATATGTTAGTTACAGACCAAATGTTCAAAACCTGTTTAAGTAGTTACAACCCATAGTCCCAGGTGGGAGGAGGATTTTTGTTCCCAATCAGTGTGCTAATTCAATTGTGGCTGAATCTCTTCATATATTATAAAATGAAACATAAATAATAGATTATGTATGTACTCTTCATCAGTAATGAAATGGAGTCTGTGGACTTTTTATTTGTTACCTGTTTCTCACAGTTGAATGTACAGTAATGGTACAGTCATGCCTAAGAACACAGCCATGAATAAAGAATGGTACCAAAACATCTTCCAAGAGCAACTTCTCCCAACAATCAAAGAACAGTTTGGTGATGAACAATGCCTTTGCCAGCATGATGGAGCACCGTGCCATAAGGCAGAAGCGATAACTAAGTAGCACGGGGGATTAAACATCGAAATTTTAGGTCCCTGGCCAGGAAACTCCCCAGACATTAATCCCATTGAGAACTTGTGGTCAATCCTCAAGAGGCAGGTGGACAAACAAAAACCCACAAATTCTGACAAACTCCAAACTCTGATATTAAAAGGAGAATGAAGGAGAATTTGGCAGAGGAGAGGAGAGCAGCTGCATGTACTGGTGGTGGGCCTACTCTGGTGATGACCTACACGTCATATGAAGAGGAGTTCAAACAGCTCTTCCCAATTGAAATTTTCTTAGGACTTAACGTGAGGGACATGGACAGACCTCTGTCCCAACCTAAGGCTAGTGAGTAATGTTTATTTTTTATGGTCAAACAGTAATGCTGAAGCATGTAAATGTTTGATTGTTCTGCACATTGAAAACAGAATCCTGAATATTTTTAAATAATGTGCTTTTTGTTTTGTTTTTTGTTTGTTTTTTTATGGTGAAATTTTTTTGCACAAAAAAAATATATTGACATCAAACCTTTCAAATTTTTCTGCACACAGGGTCCTCGCAAAAGCAGTCAGCACCAGCAGTCGCAAGTCAGGAGAAGTTGATCAGTCTGTGAGGGCTGCACCAACAACAAGTCCACCAACTTCCACACCCAGCCAACATCAACCTGCAGCAATACCTAATTTGGCTGAATCCATTCAGCATTTTCGTCGGGTACAAGAAAATTTGGTGACATTTCACCGGGACTCCCTTAGAGGTATTCAACACCAGCTAACAAAATGCTTTAGATGTATGCACAATATTCTAGACACCCAAAACGTATGTCTACCTCCTTGGAAAGGATCGATTCCAGTCTTATGCAACTGAACACAGGACTAAGCAATCTGGAGTTCTTCAAGAACTTTCCAGGAATTTATTGTCTGTGTGTGGCCAATTATTACCACGCCTACCAGTGCCCTCATCATCAGTTGGCAGCACTGTCAGCACTACCCCAAGCCTGCAATTGCCTGCTACTCCATAGTAGTGGCCATATCAGGGGTTGAAGACGGGCAACCACAAGCCAGGCAAAGACACTTGAGCCCTCAGCCAATAAAAATAAAATACAGACTTTAAAGGTTTTTTGTTTTACATTTATGGCAAACTGGCTTTTTCATTCTGACCTCCCTTCCCTCTCTGTATTATCCACATCAGCTGATGGAATGATCTCACCTGCTTCATTACTATCTGCAGCTGTTGTTAGGGTTATACTTTGCTTTAGAAACAAATTATGCAGCAGACAGCACTACAAAACGATAGCAGCAACCTTACCTGGGGCATAGAGAAGCACACTACAAGATGTATTAAGGCACCTGAATGTGGACTTCAAAAGACCAAAAGTATATTCTATCACCCCTCTAGTGTTGGGCAGGAGACTGTCGATTCAACAGAGTTGTCATAAACCAGGATTGACACCAATATCTTGAGTCACCTAGGGGTAAATGTATGAACCTCCGGATTCTTCAACTCTGGCGAGTTCAGCGTCTTTGGCGCTTAAATTTAAAGCGGCGCTGCCTTGCAAAAGGAAGTTTCCCTTTACAAGGCAGCGCCGCTTTAAATTTAAGCACTGAAGACGCTGAACTCGCCAGAGTTGAAGAATCCGGAGGTTCATACATTTACCCCCTAGAGTGAAACATAAATACATTTAGATGTTTGCAACACCACCTAAAAACACAAAATACACACACAAAAAAACAAAAAAAATAAAAAACAAAACAAAATAAAAAACCCAAAACACCCCACAACAACTTTTCTATAAACTCCATCTTGAATCACCCTCAGAATAATGGACATTTAGGTCCCTTTTCATAGTCCTCATTAGCCTGCATAGACCAATGGCTGATGTGTTTGCTAAGCACGCCTATACAAAGCAGCATGTTGTAGTGTCACAAGTATGTACTTTAAATGGTGTACACATCTAGAAATATTAAGTGTTGCCACATCATTAAAAAAAATGATTGCCCCACTGATAATTAAATAGTAGATCAATATAATAAAAAAACCACAAAAACACAAAAACAACACATATAATGATTACAAAAATGTATACCACTAATTTATTCTTAAAATAAATTGTCCCCCGCTAGATAGATAAAAATTATTTTTGCCCCTCAAAACCATAAGTCATGACTAAGTTAAACTTGTATTGTCCCTCCTGTTATATTAATATTGATCAGCAGTGTAAAAGTAATTTGTTTGCTAATCTCATCTATTCTGAGTAACGGTTTGTTTCTGGCAATTTTCACATTAATCTTGGGCGAGTTTTCAAAATCGCAGCTTCATCCATATGGTGACTTGCATTGTTAGAGTGGGAAAACGTCGGAACTGCAAATTACTAGTGATTTTGGAAATGGCGATTTTGAAATAAATACTTTACCGGCGATTTTCTATCAACTTCTGAAAATACCAAATCGCAGCTTGATACATTTATCCCTTGGTGTTCAGACAATATATTATGAGCATGATGATTGCAGCAGCACTACCTAGCCTCTCCTTCTTAGCAGTTTGGATTTTGCACCCTCCAGCTTATTTTCATGCACTAGAATCTATGTATTTGAATTTCTTATTTGAATTACTATTTGCATAAATAAGTAAATATAAAAATAAATTCATAAAGCTGTAAACAATGGAAGTGGGGGTATTTTTATTTAATTACAATTTATATGGAAAATGTGATTTTCCCATTTATCCGTTAATACTGTAAAGGCTCTATTCTCTCATATATAGATTATATTTGGTATTAATAGGGTAAAGTGACTCACATTTATAACTAACACTGCCAAGCCGCACTACTGTGCTATAGATGGAAGTAAGTTTGCAACATTTGTATGGCTGACCTACACCTCACATAGAAATACTTTTGTTTTTTTAGTTGGATGAAGTACATGCAATTCAGACTTAATATTGTAAAAAGTTAAGACTTTATAAATTGACTACAAATGAGGGAAATTAATGCAAATTATATAAATACTAATGCAAAGACAGAAAACAATGATCGTAGGTGAGCAGTTACAAAAAGGTTATATTGCATGTGTAATATCCATAAAAGTTCAAGATGGTAATTTTCCAGGGAGGTTTTTATATAATTGAGGACTGTGTCAGCTCCCATAATGGTGCATCTTGTCACACAAGATGCATCATACTCTTGAGACTACTGATGAATAAGAATACACATTTGTCAGTTGCAGCATTGTATTAGAGCTCTGCATATTCAAACACAGTATGTAATTCATGGACCATGTTACTGGGCTACAGCATAATAAGCTCACTGTCACTAGAAAAAAATCATGGACATGGATGAGCAATCTTAACTCACAACTTTAATCTAAGCGCAGATACCACTGCTGAAAAAAGGTATGCATATGAAAATGCAGTACATGTCAGCAGCAGCAATTATATATTAGGACATACAGTACGCCACCAGATCCTCATGAGCACATTGCATAGAGTGGCCAGGGCCTGGTTAAGTGTTGTGGCTTCCCTAGGCTAATACACCCAAACCCCTCCCCAGCCAATTCAGCACCCCCCCTGACAATACATCACCCCCCCCTGACAATTCATCATCCCCACCCATTTCATGTCGCCAGCGCTGCACTTACAGTATGATTTGCTTATGTTCCTTGACAGGAGTCAATAGCCATTCCATCTCCACCACATTACTATCACCTGGTCAACCACTAAAATAGAGGACAAAACACCTGGTTACTTTCTTTTTGCCCCCATTTTGCAGACTCTAGTCTCAGCTTCTTGTCATCTGACTCAGTATAGGGAACTGTCAGTGATTTTGTGCTGTGGAGAAAGGAACAATGTGAAGTTAGATACCCCAAGATGGAATGGTCTTTACCACTGTCCCCATTGTACCTGAGTCACATCTATTACAAGTAGTGTTCCTAATTCAGGGGGCAGTGGTCAGAAACATGGAAGACTATGGTGCAATGATACCCTGATTTTAGTGTATTTACTGCATTCCAAGAAAGTGTCCCATTAAATACCATCCTTATGAGGTGTATACAGGAGATGTACAGTCCTTTGTAACTACTCAAGTCACCTGTAGTATGTAGGAAATACTCTCCAGAGTGTTTATGTCTGCCCTCATATGTCCACTCCTGTATTGATAGAGACTGTCTGGAATTTTCTACCATTTATGCAACTAAAACCCCAGGCTCATAGAGATACACTTACTTTGCCTTCTGAACTTTTCCTGCCCTGTGTCAAAGATCCCAAAACCCAGACACAAGGGTGCAAGGATCATATCTCAGAGCAAGAGGGTGTTGAGCTGAAAATGATGAGGTGACAATATCTGATATTAATGAGATGTTAAGTTTTCCCTTGACAGTCATCTCAGACCTCACAGTGGATCACAACAGGTGTTAACCATTGACCACATCATTCCATGAGGTAGTCACTTGGGGAGAGATAAAACCATTGACAGAATAGCAGCCCTTTTTTTGACCTAGGGTTTATACTGCGATGGATAGATTTGTGATTCATGTTCAGACTGTCAGATGCTAGCCCCAGGCACTGGCCTCTGTACTCTTGTTTCCCTTCTTATAGTTTGAGTTTCTCCTCTGCTTGATACAGCAGCAAGGTAAGAGCAAGCTGGTTTCATGATTATTGTAAACATTTTAGCAATGTTGAATATTTTCTTTTCCACTTAGCAAGATATTGTAAATTATGTATGTATATGTGTACGGTATGCATGCATGTGTTTATGCTGTGTATATACACACAAATATTAAAGATAGAATTAGTTCTTTGCTATATCTATGACATTTTTTGTCTTTTAATCTCTTACTGGTTGACCACCCCTGCACTAGAGGAATCTGATCTGTACAAATAAATGTGAGATTGTAATATGTTATAAAATAATAATAAAATAAAATAAAATTCATAAGAACACTGAACGTAGACAGTCCGATAAAAATAATAATAATCAAACAGTGCTGTCACAACCACGTGGAATTTTCCACAAATTGACTCGAATGTTACCTCTATTGTGGAGGTCATTAGTATGTTCTATGTTTTGTGCAGGATTGACTACAATTGTCTATGTATTGAGGGTGGGCCACTAGAATATTCTCTGTATTGTGCAGCGGTCACTAAAATAATCTCTGAGTTATACTGGGGTCCCTAGAATGCTCTTTGCATTGAATATATGTCTTTTGAATATTTATCATGATTTTATATTGTTACCATGATAATTTGCTACTATTGTAATCATGGCGGAATTATTGTTACCATCCAACCAGTGGTCCAAGTGGGGGTGTATTAGGTGGTATGCCATACTGCAACTTTTCCTACTGCCTTCATTGTAAAACTATCAAATGCCAGTCACTTACATTCCCATTACATCTTTCATACTGTCACTTCTAAATTTTCATACTGCTAGTTCTAAATTTCCATGTCGACCACTGCATCCAAAACTGTAAGTTGTTATGTCTCACTTCTCTCTGCCTTTGAAGGTGGGGCTGTGTGGTTTAACAGTGGTGCACGCCATATTGACAGTGAATTTGAAGGGCATGATGGCCACTCCTACTCCAGTGATGTGGCAGAACCATAATATGAGTGTGGCAGTTATACATTCCCTGCCTTTTGCCAGTTTGACTCACATTTTGGCCCCTCCTATGACATGAGGCCACTTTCAGAATCATATCCAGGGCCATTATAAGTTCGCAAACCAAGTCTAACACACTACATTGAAAAATCACATCTCCTCCTGATAATAAGCAGAATTCCTTAATCACAGTGGATAACGTGTTTTTGTATAAATTGATTACTCTATTCTAGCATACACAATGGCATTTAGATTTTCTTCACAATCTTCAAATTAAATTTCTTTTTTTTAAATGTGATATGCAGGGAGATAGCTGAATATCATACTGGAAAATCTATTTGAATTGAAGTAACTGTCAATGAAGGTATATAATGCTTAGTACATGTGACACAAACGAATAGTGAAATGCATAATTACACTCTTTCTGTGATTTTGTATTGGCCATTGAGTGTTATATAGTAATTGCATTTAAATGCAGTAAGCCTCTGCTACTTATTAATTATTTTCGCTCATTGTCTAACTTACTAACACCAGATAGATACAAACTCATAGCTTATGGATTGCTGTAAGTCAATATAAATTTGCACCACAATGCAATGTTGGTAAATTGCCCCTTTATGTGGTTTTAGCACACATCCTCCTAATATTTTAATCTCAACTCAATTCACACCTGGTTTTTACCACAAAATTGATACATATAAAATAGCTGTGATGTGGAAGATTGAAACAATAAGTTTTAGAACATTAACATTAGAAATGTTTCAGTAATCTTTCAAAATTGAGATTAATTATTTTTCACGTTTCCATTTTTTTATTTTTGAGAACTCAGACAAAAAGAAACATTACAGATTGCTCAATAAGTAAAATGACAGAATCTCAGACTTTATAATATAGCATCAATGAAACAATGGAAACTTCAAAAGGCTGGGTGGGGGCAGGAGAGCAGAGATGGGGGTGCCATCAGGATAAATTCAGATTGATAAAAAATAGGGTGAAGCATAGGAATAAGTTATTCTTATTGCTTAGGGTAGATGACCATGTAATTCAGGTAGAATTTTCCAATTCACAGAGTTTAGCTGAGTTTGAAGAAACTGGACAAATAGCTTAGCCATGGGTCATATGGTTAGATGGGGTGACTCTATAGAAAAAGCCAGGCGGCCCAAACCTGAGTGAAGCTGTTTTCTTAGTCATGTAAGAGGTAGGTAATTTTTTCCATACGTGCAATGAACCTGATATAAGGGAGTAAACATTAGGTGGGTCTCATTTCTTCCAGAATTTAGTACTCAGGCATTTGGCTGTTGCCAAGATGTGGGAAACTAACTTGGCTTATTGTTTATCTGTGTCTTGTAGTGCATAACAAAGGAGAAAGGTCCAAGGTTTTTAGTCATAGGGCACAGAAGGACGAAGGAGCGAGACTGAGAGATCCCGAACCCTGTACCAGAAAGCTGAGATTTTTGGGCTTGTCCACCAAATATGGAGCAGCGAGCCCTGCTGGCCACAGTCTCTCCAGCAATCAGAGGTGGAATATCTTTAATTTTAAGAATCATTTTACTAAGTACTATTCTTGTTCTAGGTCAAATAAACAGCAAGGAAGATAAATACTGTATCTTCATCTAAATCTCCATGTTCTTTAGATGTTCCTACATGGTTGCTATTATTTCCAATTTACAAGCTATTAATAAATTTAACAGCCAGTAATTAATACCATGTCTGAACTGATTCATGGAGGGAACGAGGAATTACAAAATACCACCCAGCATCTTGCAGAGAGACAGGATAATTATGCACTCCAAATCAGATGTTATGCTCTTATAGTAGAGATGTTGTACCTTAAGCTTTCAATTTACAATATCTTTAATCATTCTCATGCACTTGCTGGCCACTTTCTGACTAATTGCAATTGTACAGAACGTGCAATGGATTCACCTTCTGTTGACTAGACATATATTCTTATTTAGTAACTGATTAACTATGTTCTTTATGTATTCATATAAAAATTGCAGTGAGACCCATCTTTGATACTATTGTCCTTATGTAATAAATCTCATAATGTATCTAGTCAACAAGAACCCCAATATAAGTGAAAAATTGGGCACGCATTCTGAGTGCAGCAAGCTTTTGTTTATGAATGATTGCAAATTGTCTATGCGTACTCTCAAATTCAACAGGGTATAGATCTGAAGATATGTGGGCTGATGAATTCAGGTGTAGGTCTGCTGTGCTCTACTATGCAAGACATTGCAGGTGTTACGGAATCTTTATCTCTTTATTCTATTTACCATCATCATCATCATCATCATCAACATTTATTTATATAGCGCCAGCAAATTTTACAATTGGGAACAAACACTGATAAGACAATACTCGGTAATACATACAGACAGAGAGGTAAGACAACCCTGCTCGCAAGCTTACAATCTATAGGACAATGGGAGTTAGAAACACAAGGGCATGTGCTAAATCATATTGCACAATGGACCAGCTAGAACGCAAAGGTAAAAGTATTGAGTGGGCTGTGTGTGTTGCAATGTTGGTCAGAGGGTTGTTGTCTTGTGTTAGCAGTGTAGAGGATGGTAATAGGGTAATCTAGGGAAATTAAGATGGTGGTTGAGGAATATCATAACCTTGTCTGAAGAGGTGGGTTTTCAGTGAACACGTGAAGGTTTGAAGACTAGAGGAAAGTCTTATTGTGCGTGGGAGGGAATTCCACAAAGTGGGTGCAGCCCAGAAAAAATCCTGTAACCGCGAATGGGAGGATGTGATGAGAGTGGGGGAGAGACGTAGATCTTGTGCAGAATGGAGGTGTCGAGTAGAGAGATATTTTGAGATAAGTGAGGAGGTGTATGTCGGTGCAATTTTGTTGATGGCCTTGTATGTTAGTAGAAGAATTTTAGATTGGATTCGTTGATATACAGGCAGCCAATGTAGAGACTGACAGAGTGGCTCAGCAGAAGAATAACGGTTAGTAAGGTAAATCAATCTAGCCGCTGCGTGCAAAATAGATTGTAGGGGTTCAAGTCTGACTTTGGGAAGACCAGTAAGGAGGGAATTGCAATAGTCGATGCGGGAGATGATGAGTGCATGAATTAATGTTTTTGTGGTGTCTTGTGTCAGATATGTCCGTATTCTGGAAATGTTCTTTAGGTGTATGTAACATGATTTAGATATAGAGTTAATGTGGGGAATAAATGACAGTTGTGAATTAAGGATTACACCTAGGCAACGAGCTTGCGGGGTGGGATTTATGGTAATGTTATCAACAGAAATAGAAATGTCAGGCAGGAAGCTTCTGTTTTTGGGTGGGAATATTATTAATTCAGTTTTTGAAAGATTGAGTTTGAGTTGGCGAGAAGACATCCAAGATGAAATGGCAGAAAGACAGTCAGTAACGCGAGACAACACAAATGGTGAAAGATCAGGAGAGGATAGATAAATTTGTGTATCATCTGCATAGAGATGATATTGAAATCCAAAGGAGCTTATTAGTTTTCCAAGAGAAGTGGTGTAGATAGAGAATAGCAGAGGACCTAGGACTGAGCCTTGTGGAACTCCAACTGATAAAGGAAGCGGAGCAGAGGTGGATCCAGAGAAATTAACACTGAAAGAGCGATTAGATAGGTAGGATGAGAATCAGAATAGGACAATGCCTTCAAGACCTAGGGATTGTAGCGTTTGTATGAGGAGAGAGTGGTCAACAGTGTCAAATGCAGCCGAGAGATCCAGGAGAATTAGAAGAGAGTAATGGTTGTTAATTTTTGCTGTGATCAAATCATTGACAACTTTGGTCAGCGCAGTCTCTGTGGAGTGTTGAGAGTGAAAGCCTGACTGAAGAGGATCCAATAGGTTGTTTGCTGTAAGAAAGTGTGTGAGGCGAGTGTAGGCAATTCTCTCGAGAAGCTTGGAGGGGCATGGGAGTTGGGAGATGGGGCGATAATTTACGAGAGAGTTAGAGTCAGAATTCTGTTTTTTTAAAATGGGAGTAATCACTGCATGCTTGAATAGTGATGGAAAAATACCAGTGGAAAGGGATAGATTACAGATTTTAGTTAGAGGGGGAATGAGCACAGGAGACAGGGACATACCAATTTGTGAGGGAATGGGATCAAGAGGACAGGAGGTAGAGTAGGAAGATGAGAAGAGAGTAGAAACTTTCTCTTCATTTGTGGAATCAAATGAAGAGAGAGTGTCAGAGGGTGCTACAAAGGAATTGAGCCGATTGCTTGTCAAGGGACATGTATATGTATTAATATATATCTATATAGATATATGTTATATGCATATATATTTATCTCATATATGTCCACAAATACAATATATTACATCAGGCTTACAATTGGCCAGCTCATAACTAAAGGGCAAAATTATTTAACTAGTTCAATCCCACAATTATATAAACACATTTATTATGTATGTGCATGTGACTGGCTTGTGTATTTTAAAGGGAAAATGCAGTATATACTACAGTCCATGAAATATATATATATATATATATATATATATATATACACAAATTAACCCGTGCATGATACTCATGCATTCTAAATCAAGCTACTTAAGGTCTTAAAAAGGTTCTTGTCATGCATTTGGGCCTAGCCCAGGCCTCCTCAGGGGAAGAGCATTACTTCCCGACGCAAGCGCCCTTTTTAATGTGTGTTCATGAGGTAAAATTACCTGAAATAAGTATACTACAATCTTGCCTTTCCCATAATAAAATCTTTCCTGATTTATTTTTTCAGAGTGTCGTAAAACAATCCTGACCCAAGGGAACGAAGAAGGGTATCATAAAGGGTGTCTTTGATGTATAAATAAGTTCAATATAATCTTGCCTGAGTGCTTGTCCAGTGTCCTAAACATTTTCACCTCCAGGTGATAAGGAAGGAGGATGTCATAAAACATGAGATGTCTTTTCATTAATAGTTGACTTTGATAGCATCTTGCTTTTGGTGATATCTTGGTACAATGGACAAACCCTGTTCTATTTACACAGATGTCCTGAGTTTTGATTCTAATCTATTGTACACCCTGGTTTTTATGGCCTAATCAGTGATCTTTTAAACAGTCTCTCCTAAAGTTAGGTACACTCGGAAGAATTTTCCGACAATTGTGTTCTCTACGATTGTACCTACAACCGAAGGTCTGATTGGGCTGACGATTCATGCGTACACACTATACATGTTTTAGATGATTTTTGCACAACCAACCAACCGGGCAGCAATTTTTGACATGCATAATGTCATTGTAAATCATTGTGATTCCGTACACACTGATACAATATATAGCCTCCCTGCAGTGATATGCCAAAAAATTTAAATAAAAGGGCTGAACATCACTGGCACAATCTCCCACAAACTCAGCAAAGGGAAATACGTCATTGCCTTTCATTCTATAACACATCATTGTGTATAATGTACGTTCGTTTGCTCGTTACTGCACATTAACCATTTTTTTTAGAATATAATGGATACCTTTGAACTACAGCAGGCTCCTGGTCTTTTGCTACTTGCTATGGCAAGAAGACTATAAGCACAGACCCGAAGGGAAAGAAGTAGAAAAATCAGTCTTGTTGGACCAAAGAGTGGTTCCAGAGGAGAGACTATTTTCCTAATATGCACCTGCTACAGGAGATACGGGACAACAACCCTGATGCCTTCAGGAATTTCCTGAGGATGAATGAACCCACATTCCAGAAACTGCTCCAACTTGTCACTCACCGGACTGTGAGTGCCATTTCCCGTGTGTTCAGGAACCGTGGCCGTCCGCCATCCTGAGGGTCTGCGCATGTGCAGCCCTTATCAAACCTTCAGTACCTGATGCTTTTAATTGATTGGATGATCAGGCAACCCTCCCTATTTAAACCACCTGTGATCATTACCTGGTTGCCTGATCTTGGAGTCTCATTCCCCATGAGCCTCTGAAGGTGTTCCTGTGTTCCTCGTGTATTCAGCTCCTGCTGATTCCTGTTTTACTGCTATTGTGGTTTCCAGACCACATCAACTCTCCTGTGTTCATCGTGCCTGCACTCAGCTGATTCCTATCTGCTATTACTACCGGACTCCTGTTCGTTTCAACTCCCCTGTGTTCATCGTGCCTGCACTCAGCTAATTCCTATCTGCTGCCTCCGTTACTACTACAGAGTTCCTGATCGCCTCAACTCTTCTGTGTTTATCGTGTCAGCTCTCCGCTGCCTCCGTTACTACTACAGAGTTCCTGATCGTCTCAACTCTCCTGTGTTTATCGTGTCAGCTCTCCGCTGCCTCCGTTACTACTACAGGGTTCCAGACCGCCTCTACTCTCCCGTGTTCAGTGTGCCTTCTCTCCGCTGCCTCCACCACTACTACTGGATACCAGACAGCCTCAACTCTCCCGTGTTCATCATGTTTCCAGTTTCACTTACTACTGCTTCCTGAGTATTGCTTTGTTGATTCTGGATTACCTGCCGTGCGCTGCACCAACCTCATTACCGCTTCCACCCTCCAGTGGTCTCTCCTCCTGCCGGCCTTCAGCCGTTCAGGTATCTCTGCACGTCTCTCTGACAGCCTGCTCTCCTGAACATGCATATTTTCCATTGACTTTGCTTTTGTATTGCATATCCATCTGGACTGAGTTGTGTTCTCCTCCGGAGCCTCCTATCCACTGAAGCTATTGTTACCATTGACTTTGTTTCCTATTGCCTGGATAGCTATTGTGACTTTGTATACTTCCAGCAGTGCTTGTCAGTTATCGTTGTATTGTGGATATCATCGTGGGATCAAGTTCTGTGTGCCCCGTGTATACTCTGCTTTACATTCATCTCCTCGTGCCCCTCCTCACATATATATATCAGTGGTACAACTTGCTGACGCAGACCACTGACTCCTGTTCCCTGTGACACCAGTTTCAAGTATCCTCTCACATAAGCAGTGGTACAACTTGCTATACGCAGACCACTGACTTCCCCGTTACCTACTTTCACCTGGATTCCATTCCTTCACTATAGACAACGGTACAACTTTCTATACGCAGACCGCTGACTCTCACTACCTCCTCGCTACTCCTGGACATTCCTCCTCACTATAGCAGTGGTACAACTTGCTATACGCAGACCACTGTCTCTCCTCACGTTTCCTTGTCCATCTGGTTCCTCGTGTACATTCATCTACTCATTACCAGTTGCTGCTAGTCATAGACTTTCCTTGAGCATTCTCTCACCATCTGCTGTTTCTCTTGTTCCGTTGTCACCCTGCTACCAGAGAACCATAGTACCAGCTATATTACTCTGGTAAGTCCATCATCTGGTGATATCCTGGGCAAAGACTCCTAGTGCCCGTGACAGTCACCCCCCTTCATCCTGAAGAAGGACAACCATTTAAGGAGACCCATATCTGCAGAGCATAGACTGATTGCTACCCTGAGATTTTTGGCCAGAAGAAGGACACTGACAGATCTCAAATACAGCACAGCAATTTCACCTTAAGTTCTGGGTTTGATCATACCTTAGACCTGTGACACTACTGTTTAAGTTCTGCGTGGACAGTATATGAAGGTTGGTAAAAGAAATATGCATTTAAAAAAAAATATTTATTATATTACAATAGAAAGTATACAGACAATATTAAAATTGTGCCCATAGGTGTGAAAATCATGTAGGGTTGCTGAGTAAGTGATTGTTCTCCTGTGTGTGATTGGATGTTGTTAAAACAGTGTGTGGTGCCAGATGCTCCCTGGCTGCCGTACAAATGATGTCATACATGAACCGTTTCATCTCTATGTGCATTGGTCTGCTAGCACTTATCATTTTGCTTGCAAGTGTTGCTCCTAACAGATCGAAATCATCTTGTCGAAGTTTTTGCAACATCAAATGGTTGGCACACTCTACCATTTTCACTGCGCATCACTATGCTCGAGATCACGTACTATTTTTTGTTTTCTCATTTGACCACATTGTGGCTGTGTTGGTACATCTGTGATGTTCTGGCTGTCTACTGTCATCTGACTGGCATGTGTATGTGTTTCATGTTGCTCTGCCAAATCAGAGATAACTGCTACAGATAGGACAGAGGGCTGTGTAATGAAAACAAAAAGTAAAGTAGTGAGTATAACATTACATACATGCACCAATTTAACAATTAAACAATCTTTGTCTTTCAGTTTCCTGCAATGGTAAAGTAGTGGCAAGCTATTGCAGAAGATTTTGAAAGTCTTTGGAATTTCCCTAACTGTGGCGGTGCCATTGATGGCAAACATGTAAGAATTATGCCACCATAAAACAGTGGATCCTATTATTACAACTATAATGGATTCTTCAGCATTATTCTAAAGGCCATAGTGGATGCCAACTATGACTTCCTATTTGTGGACATTGGAAAAAATACGAAGGTGTCAGATGGAGGTGGATTGAAGCAGCTTCCTTTCCATGACAAACTTAGAAACAATGAACTTAATTTACCATCACAAAGTTACACAAAATATAGACAAAATTTTGTATTTGTGGCAGATGAAGCATTTGCATTACATAGTAATGTATTGAAAATTCACCCACAATGCAACCTGTCAACTGAAAGGAGGATCTTTAATTATCGGTTGTCAAGAGCTAGATATGTTGTGGAAAATGCGTTTGGTATTTTGAGCAACAGGTTCAGAATTTTTCATTCAGCTATAAATTTATGCCTAAACAAGGTGGACAAAGTGGTGATGGCTTGTTGTGTACTACACAACTTTCTTAGACGTAAAAGCCCCACTGTGTACAGTATGCATACCAATATAGACAGCAATTTATAAGTATCGTAAGTTGCTGGGTTGACACCACTAGAGTCAGGCCAGATGAGAAATGGCAGGCACATAGCAAAATTAACAGGGAGGCCTTTTTACAATATTTTAATGGTGAAGATACTGTGCCATGGCAGAATGACATTGTGTAATGTATGGATAGTAACAATGTATGAGTCACGACTTACCCGTCCTCGCTCCAGCGACGTCTCGGCCCGGCACTTCTGGGTGTAAAGCATAATAAACATACAAAAACAGCAACCATTCTGAATTTTTAATCAAGCCAGGAATGCACATTCTGGGATTAAAGGAGAAACTCTGATTTAAGGCAAGATTGAGTGTGTATAAACCTTCTCTCAAATATGTTTGGATTGTGGCCTAGACCCAATCATGGTGGAGGAAGGTGTCATTATTAAACGACATTGTTCTCATGCAGGGCAAACCACACATTTCATTTAATATAGTCTCGTTGATGTATAATAAATAATGTCAACTTATTTGAGTTCTGTCAGTTAATTTCTTTCACTAATGACTAATCTCTTCGGCAATTCAAGATCCTCTTTCCAAATATGAATTGAATTTTAGAGTAAGGCTCGGTACACTTTTCATACGATTATCGGGCCAATCACCCGATAAACGACCGCTCAGCCACATATTGCGTTAGTGTGTATAATCACATGATGAACGACAATCGTTCCAAACTGCCTATTGCATTTCATTTGGTTGAAATAACCTCATGCCAATCACCTTCTGATCATGTAGTGTATATGCACTCATGATCCCGATCTCTATAGAGTTTACAGAGTCATGGTCTTTTCAGCCGATGCTGGCAATGAACATGTCCCAATGATTTAAATGTAGATAGTACTGTAGATGGAATAGTTTGTTTCTTTCATTCTGAGATTGAAAATTTACTTTCAGAGTCACAGAAACGAAATTCATAAGGACATGTGGATAGCTATAACAAAGCAGTGTTAATCAGTGTGACAGAAATAAATGAATGAGTGACTATTGTGCTGCCAATCTCTGAACGACTAGAGGACCAGATGAAGAGCACAGATCTGAAGGTAAATCGTGTCAGTGTGTATGTATAAATCGCCCGAGCGATTGGACCTTCAGTCGTCGGTTGGAAAATTCTTCAGTGTGTACCTAGACTAAGTAGCTGCAGGTTATTCGATAACCAGCTATACCTGGAAGATAGTTTCATTTGTCCAATTAGATGATAGGAATCCTCTGAATTTTATGTATCAAGGCTACAATCCTAAAATACTAGAACAAATAAAGAATGATACCCTCACAAGCCATGTATTAGAAAATGATTTAATAATTAATATCACAATTACTTAGCTTCAACAACATGATTCTTTGGACTCTATGCATGGAAATCCTACATTCAACAAGCAGCCCTAAAGTTGAATCATGCATCATGGGATACTTTAACAGAGATCTAGCACAGTCTTCATAACTCACTAGTGAGGTCTAAGGAAGGTCTGAACAAAGCCCTCCTTATATTATCCTGTTCCTTAAATTAAAGGGAATACTGATGAAGGTATTTTTCTAAGTATAACAGCTAAATTTGCAAATTCAGCAATTAAACTCATATATTGATTATAAAGAAACATTATAAAGTATACTTAAGAATACACAAATACTTATATCTCTGTCTGTTCTAAAATCAACATGACGTTGAAAGGATAAATAATTGTTGTCTGTGTCCTAAATTGCATAAAGAGCTAAAATTCCTACGTTTAAGAAGAATATGACCATAGCAGATAAATAAATAATGTTAAGAAACAGCACAAATTGAGAATTTGTTACCAAAGAGGCTCACAAAAAAATCAATGACATACTCCATTTTGTTTCTTAATAAATGTAAAATAAATGCTATCATTACTACATCCTCCAAACTAGGTTTATACCAAAGGGACTAAAACTTTTAATTCAGTTTGTAATACATGACTAAGTTACACTATTTGGAAAAAATCATGGTATTGCCAAAATGCTTTCACCATTGTTGACTAGTTAATAGTACTCATTATTTAGCATTTGGAATGGTGGGGCTCATCTATGATAAATCTGAAAATCTGTGCAAATGCATGAATAAACATAATTTTGTTGTTCTGGCACTAAAGCCACAAAATAAAAAAGCAGTGAATGCCAATTGAGGATAATTTAAATAAGTATTGCAAACATAGACATTTGAAATTATTTTCATGTTGAGTTATCCCTGTGGGTTTGGCTGAGCATGTACATTTCTCAGAGGTCTGTCGGGAAAACAGAGCACATTGAATTAATTCAATGCTAAGTAGTAGACACTACATCAACATTCTAAGCACGGCTTAAAAGTAGAAATATGCAGAGACTGATTTACCATATTTCAGGAAGGACTTTGATATAAGCAGATGAAGCCAGTATATTTTTATTTTTATTTTTAAGAGTGTGGTGGCTGAGAATTTGTTTGTGCTAGTGATTTTTAATAATTTCTATCTTGTAGCATCAACGACTCAATTCAGAATCGGTTACCTAGCTCAATGTGCCTGAAAGACTAAAACAGCTGTCGTTGTGCTTTCTAATTATATAGATGCACATTTAACTTAGGTTTTGCTCTACAAGCTGTTTCATGTGAACATAAATGCTCTAAGGAATGCATCTTAAAATAGAATAAAATCTTAAAACACTTGGCTAATCTGCATGCTACTACCCTGAGTTCTTGCTAGCAGCCATGATAGTGCTTCTACAAAGCGAGTCAGGTGTGGGAATCTCTGATGGCAAACATATCATTCTTATTTTGTATTATACAATTTGGTTGATTTCTTACACACCATAATTGCATGTTAAATGGCCATCAGTTTTAAGCTTTCCCAGAAGTGGTTTCAAATCCAGCATTTTAGCAAGAGAAGTTTTCTGACTTGTGTGAGCATTCAGTATAGTTATAGATTGGAATCGCGCTCTCTACCTAGGTTTTGCAAGAGCTGCACCTGCTTAGGGTATCCCTCCCTTATTACAAATACAAATAGAAAAATTGCTGGGCGCTCATTGACTACTATCCTAATGTACTATATTAATAATGCAATCAATCTCCAGTGATGGAGATATATAAATCGGCAGTGAGCAGTATAAAGGAATTAAAAATGTATTACAATGATATATACATTAACAGATGAAAAATAACCCTTTATTTAGGACGAAATGCGTTAGGTTACGCCCATTATACTCAACAACCAACTAACAAGAGCGACGGGAACTCCGGACCCAGACGCTGAACATACGTCACCTCTAGTCAGCTGTCATTCTACACAGACGCCGACAGACTCACCCCGGACGGCAATAATAGTGTTGATACTTGCTGTTTATCCTCCGGGTGCATCTATCCGGAGGAAAAACAGCAAGTATCAACACTATTATTATCCCATGGTCATTTTATTACTTATCGGATTCTGTGCATTTACTTTTGACTGCTCATCTTTACGGACTCCGTCACCGATTAGACATTGTGGCACATGTCCTTTTGCAATCACATGCAACCCTGCTACACATTATTCTCCGGACACGGACAAGTTACTGGTCGTATGCACTTCTCGGCTGGAGATTAAATCCTCCATTTAGGAACCATTTACCATCTATCTCTGTTCTGGAATATATGATTGGTATTAGAAACAGATATACCGTTATTCTTTTGTATGTTACTTTTTATGTTATTACGCAATTGCCCCCCCTTTTTTTAAAATAAGACTTAAGTCTGTTATTTTTCATCTGTTAATGTATATAACATTGTAATAAATTTTAATTCGTTTATACTGCTCACTGCTGATTTATATATCTCCATCACTGGAGATTGATTGCATTATCAATTTAGTACATTAGGATAGTAGTCAATGAGCGCCCAGCAATTTTTCTATTTGAGCATTCAGTATAGCCAACAACTGCTTAACATAGCAAACCTGTTTCAATTTACTTCTACGAATAAGTGTTTTCTTCTTTCTTATTTTTAAAAGATATCATTCTGCCCACCCCCAGGTAAAAATTTCATCAAATATTTTCAATTTAATATATTTAAATGTAAATGTGTCACCACATGCTGTTTCTTGCAATTAGAGAAGGTATATTGTTTATTATTTACCACAAGAAAAAGTTTCTGATGAAAAATAACGTAGCTTTAAAAATTGTTCAAATGATGTTAATACAGACCATAAGTGATCTCTATAGAGTGTATCTGATCACATATTAATAATATTATAATATTTCATGCAGAGGTCAAAGTGGGCTGGTATATGGTGGTATGTCATACCTTAACTTCTCCTGTTGCCCTCATTGTAATATTATCAAATTTCGTTCACCAGGAAATTAAATAGTTGTCTCTATATGTAACTGAAAACTCAAGGATATTTGTTTGCTTGTGGACTTGCTGTATTAAAACATATTATAATATTATAATATTTCAATCTATGCTGACTTCCTCAAATATGTCCCTTGCAAGTGACTGCCTGTTATTTCTCTCTGTCTCTATCAGTTTCCTCTTGTGATAGCTCTCCACCCATCACTCCACTTTTCTCTGATTGACTATCTTCACTTGATAGAATTTTCTTCTCCCAATTCACTTTCTCTCAGGTTTCCTAGAGCCGTTTGGTACTCTGGTTACTCTCTCCTCTCTTTATACTCTGCCTTTCCTCTCCTCCTCTTTCTTTCCTTTATACTATCTTTATTTAATGCCTCCTTTCTCTCTTTTTTGCTCTGTCTTTATTTTCTGCCTCTCTCTAACTACTCCTTACTTTTCCTATCAATCTTGTTCCTCTCTCGCTCTCTTGTTATTTTACATCTCTCTCTAATGGCTCCTTGGCATTTATTTTTTATTAATTATTCTCTGGGGAAGTGTTCTCCTTGTGTATGCGCTCCTGTATTTGGCTGGCTGCAGGGGATTTTGCTGGGGACTTGGTCTGGTCAGGTGGGGCACGTGCAGCAGAATATCATGATCATCATCATAATTTATTTATATAGCGCCAACATATTCCGTAGCGCCTTACAATTGGGGACAAACATAATAAACTAATAAAAAATGTTGTTCAGGGGGTAGTTGTCTTGTGTGAATTTGTGTAACAGGCGGTAACAGGCTAAAGGCAGTGAGGTTAAGAGGGTGGTTGCGGAATATTATAGGCTTGTCTGAATAGGTAAAAAGTCCTGTAACCGGGAATGGGAGGATGTAATGAGTGTGGATGAGAGACGCAGGTCTTGTGTAGAACGGAGTTGCCGAGTTGGGAGATATTTTGAGACAAGAGAGGAGATGTATGTTGGTGCAGCTTTGTTGATAGCCTTATAGGTTAGTAAAAATATTTTATATTGGATTCGGTAGAAGACAGGCAGCCAGTGTAGAGACATACAGAGTGATTCAACAGAGGAATAATGATTTGCAAGGAAAATCAGTCTTGCCGCAGCATGCAAAATAGATTGTAGGGGTTTGAGTCTGTTCTTGGGAAGACGAGTAAGGAGGGAATTGCAATAGTCAATGCGGGAGATGATAAGTGCATGGATTAAGGTTTTTGCAGTGTCTTGCGTGAGATATGTGCGAATTCTGGAAATGTTCTTTAGATGTATGTAGCATGATTTACATATAGAGTCAATGTGGGGAACAAAGGATAGGTGTGAGTCAAGGATTACACCTAGGCAGCGAGCTTGTGGGGTGGGATTTATGGTCATGTTATCAACAGAGATAGAAATGTCAGGTATGCTCTTGTTGGTGGGTGGGAATATTATTAACTCTGTTTTAGAAAGATTAAGTTTGAGTTGGCGAGAAGACATCCAAGATGATATGGCAGAAAGACAGTCAGTTACACGTGACAACACAGATGTTGAGAGATCAGGAGAGGATAGATAGATTTGGGTATCATCCGCATAGAGATGATACTGAAAGCCAAAGGAACTTATTAGATTTCCAAGAGAAGCGGTATAGATAGAGAACAGCAGAGGACCTAGCACTGAGCCTTGTGGTACTCCAACTGATAGGGGAAGAGGTGCAGAGGTGGCTCCATAGAAATTAACAGTGAAAGAGCGATTAGAGAGGTAGGATGAGAACCAGGATAGAACAGTGTCTTGAAGATCTAGGGATTGCAGCGTTTGTATGAGAAGAGAGTGGTCAACGGTGTAAAATGCAGCCGAGAGATCCAGGAGAATTAGGAGAGAGTAATGGCGTTCAGTTATAGCATTGATCAGATCATTAACAACCTTGGTCAATGCAGTCTCTGTGGAGTGTTGAGAATGAAAGCCAGACTGAAGAGGATACAACAGGTTGTTAGCGGAAAGAAAGCGTGTGAGGTGAGTGTAGGCAAGTCTCTCTAGAAGCTTGGAGGGGCAAGGGAGCTGAGAGATGGGACGGTAATTTGAGAGAGAGTTTGGGTCGGAGTTTTGTTTTTTTAGAATAGGAGTAATCACTGCGTGCTTGTATAGTGATGGAAAGATGCCAGTAGAGAGTGAGAGATTACAGATTTGAGTTAGAGGTGAAATGAGCACAGGAGACAGGGATCTACCAATTTGCGAGAGAATAGGATCAAGAGGACAGGAGGTAGAGTAGGAAGATAAGAAGAGCGTAGAAATTTCCTCTTCATTTGTGGGGTCAAATGAAGAGAGGGTGTCAGAGGGTAGTGGGAAGGAATTGAGCGGATTGCTTGTCGAGGAAGAGGATACCATTTCTAGTCTGATCTTATCAATCTTGTCCTTGAAATAGGAAGCAAGATCCTGAGCACTCATAGTAGATGGAGGGTTCGGGGTGGGAGGATTGAGAAGATGTTTAAATCTATTGAAAAGGCATTTGGGGTTAGAAGCCTGAGCATAGATAAGAGATTGGAAATATGTTTGTTTTGCAGTGTCCAGAGCATTTTGATAGGAGTGGTAGACAGAAGTATATGTGAAGAAGTCCTTAGAGGTGCGAGATTTACGCCAGTGACGTTCTGCTTTACGGGACAGTTGTCACGGGCACTAGGAGTCTTTACCCAGTATCACCCGCTGATGGTCTTATCAGAGCAGTTGAGTTGGTATATGATACTCTGATGGCAGGGTGATAATGGAACTGGAAACAGCAGATGGTTAGAGAATGCTCAGAAAGTCTATGACTAGCAGCACTGGTAAACAATAGGTAACTGAACACGAGGATCTGGATGGACAAGGACACGTGAGGGTAGTCAGTGGTCTGCGCACGGCAAGTTGTACCACTGCTATAGTGAGAAGAATGTCCAGGAGTAATAAGGAGGTGGAAGTCAGCGGTCTGCGTATAGCAAGTTGTACCGCTGTCTGTAGTGAAGGATTGGAATCCAGGTGAAGGTAACGGGGAAGTCAGTGGTTTGTGTGTAGCAAGTTGTACCACTGCTTATGTGAGAGGATATATGCAACTGGTGACACAGGGAAACAGGAATCAGTGGTTTGCCTCTAGCAAGTTGTACCACTGAATATATATGTGAGGAAGGACACAAGGAGATAAATGCAATGCAGAGTCTACACGGGTACACTGAACTTGATCCCACGTTGAACTGCACACAATAATAATAATGAATGAACAGCACTGCACAGATAAACAAAGTCACTTGAATAGTCCAGCAAAAGGAAACACAGTCAATAATAGCAATAGTCTCAGAGGATGGAAACTCCGGAGGAGAACAACTCAGTCCAGATGGATATGCAATACACCAGCACAGTCAATGAGAAGTATGCATACCGTGGTTCAGATGAGCAGGCTGTTAGAGATAGCAGCAGGGATACCTGAGCGGCAGGGAACAGACGAGATGAGAAGTCCTTGCAGAATGGAAGCGGCAGGTAGGTGCAGCGCACTGTAGGTAGGCCAGCAAGGACGACAAATACTCAGCAAGCAGTAGTATATCGAATTGAACAGCAGGAGACCACGGGAGAGTTGAAGCGATGTAGCAGAGCTGGAAGCCGAGGAGCGTAGACTCGATGCTAACAGGCAAGTTGACACAAATGGACACACTGTAGAAGCAGTAGGCAGCGGGTCAGCTGATGGCAGGTAGAATGCAGACTGGAGCGCTGAGACGAGCAGGACTCTGTAGACACGCTGAAGTAGCTAACAGGAATCAGCTGGAACAGTAGCGATGTAACACAGGAGAGTTTGAAGTAATCTGTAACTGTAGATATACGGAGACAGCGGATAGGAATCAGCTACTGGAGTCACGATGAAACACAGGAGAGTTTGCAGTAATCTGTAACTGTAGATACACGGAGGCAGCGGATAGGAATCAGCTGCTGGAGTCATGATGAAACACAGGAGAGTTTGCAGTAATCTGTAACTGTAGATACACGGAGGCAGCGGATAGGAATCAGCTGCTGGAGTCACGATGAAACACAGGAGAGTTTGCAGTAATCTGTAACTGTAGATATACGGAGGCAACGGATAGGAATCAGCTGCTGAAGACACTAGGAACAAGAGGAATAGAAGTGGTCTGGAAACCACAAACGGCAAACAGGAATCAGCATTAGCTGAACACACGAGCAGGCACTGGAACACCTTCAGAGACTCATGAGGAATGAGACTCCAAGATCAGGCCACGTGGTATTGACCACAGGTGCTTAATATAGGGAGTGTTGCCTGATCAGCCAATTAAGTTAAAGGAACAGAACTGAAGGTTAAAAGGGACTGCACATGCGCAGTACCTCATTATAATGGACGGACACGGTTCCTAGCTACCTTAGAAGTAGCACTCACAGTCCGGTGAGTGACAACAGTTTTTGAAGATTGCGTGTTACTTTAGTGTGTCACGGTTGACATTGAAGTCGACGTGTAGTATGTAGTGTCCTTGGAGCCACTTGTTCAAGGGCCGTTGCTAAGGTTAGGTGAAAATAAGGTACTGCCATCTCAGGGGATGAGAATGTAGAGATAGGGGAGAGAAGGTGTTGGAGAGAGGTGGAAAATTGTTGAAGATTAATAGAATTAAGATTTCTGCGGGTATGAGGAGGCTTGGTAGAGTTAGACAGTAGAGAGGTTAGAGCAGTGGGGGTGAGTGAGTAGCTGATTAGGTGATGATCCGAGAGGGGGAAGGGTGTGTTAAGAAAATTAGAAACTGAGCATAGTCTAGAGAAAACAAGATCAAGGCAGTGGCCATCCTTATGAGTAGATGATTTAATCCACTGGGAGAGGTCAAGTGAGGAGGTTAGAGAGAGTAGTTTGGAAGCAGCTTTGGAAGGTGGGTTAGCAATGGGGATGTTGAAATCACCCATGATGATGGTGGGGATGTCTGAAGATAAGAAGTGAGGGAGCCATGCAGAGAAATCCTCAATAAATTGTTGGTGTGCTCCAGGGGGACGATAGATCACCGCAACACGAAGAGAGAATGGAATAAAAATGCGAATAGCATGTACTTCAAAAGATGTGAACGTGAGTGATGGGACATTTGGTAGAACTGTAAACGTGCACTGTGGGGAGAGAAGTAGTCCAACCCCACCTCTTTGTCTGCCTTCAGGTCTGGAAGTGTGGATGAGATGGAGGACACCATGTGAAAGTGCTGCAGGTGAGGCAGTGTCTGATTGCATAAGCCATGTTTCAGTTATTGCCAGAAGGTTGAGGTTTTTTGAGAGAAAGAGATCATGAATGGAGGTAAGTTTGTTACAATCAGAGCGTGCATTCCAAAGGGCACATTTAAAGGACTTTGGAAGAGAAGGGAGACAGGTGATGTGTTTGAGGTTTGCTATAGAGCAGTAGTGCTCTGATGTGTGTGTGTGTGTGTGTGTGTGTGTGAGGAGTGTGGGGGACCAGGATTAGGTGATATATCACCAGCTAATAGAAGCAGAGTGAGAGAAAGATAGGCAAGGGGATTGTAAGATGTGTGAATTTTTATTTTCTGGCGACAGGTGGAGGATGTACTTGTTAGAGATCATAAATAGGACAACAGTTCATGAGTGTTAACTAGAGGTGAGTGGAGTAATGCAGGTGCAATATGAACAAATGTTTGTTTTGGTGGAGGGGTGAAAGATGACATAGTCCTAAAGATCATGCCATGAAAAGAGACTAAGAAAAGCAACTTGTTAAACATTGTGATAAAAGGAGTTAAAGGCAAAAGTTTAGGGGATGAAAAGAATTACCTATTTGCAGTGTTCCATATAGATAGACAAGTAATGCAGAAATAGGCTGTGGCAGATGTAGCTTTTTGCTGGAAGTAAAATCAAGTCCAATGTTTGTCTAACTGTGCATTTTCGTCCACTTTGTGAGAAAATCCCACTTAGTGTAGAAATCACACACGTCTACCCCCACATACGTTTCCCAATAGACTGAAGCTAAGATGTAGTCAGGGTAATTTAGAAATAGACTACAGATGTGCTAATTGGTCAGCTAATCAAAGGAAAAGAAAAACATTTGTGGAATAGGATAGAGGAGGCCAGATACCTATCATAAATTAGGCAGCAATAAAAGACTGGGCCAACCTAAGTTTAAACAGATAACAATTTCCTATGACATACTTTTAAACACAGTTGCAGGGAGGAATTACACAGATTGCAGGGATGAATTACACAGATTATTGATCAGAATAGCAGTAGTATGGATGGACATACCTGGAGATGAAAAGAGAAGAGAAGGTGTTTGTCATGTAACTCTGTATTCCTGTGCCCTGTAGTATTTCTACTTACATCTTTCATATTAAATTAGATAATGGGGTTACTCAGTGTTAGCATATTGAACATGTGATACCTTATAGGGCACTAAATATCAAGATAAAAAAACACACACATGCAATGTTAAAATAAACTTTAATTCAATAAAAGACTTCTCAATCCTTTAATCCTTTTTGTTGTTTTTCCTCATAATCTAGAGTTATTCCAATTTTCCCATTTAGACTTTGATGGATCAATAAAGAAGAAACTCACAAAACCTGCTAAAAATACCTTTCAGGTTACTGTATTATACGGTTTACAGTGCTCAAAGTGCGCTGGTATAGGGTGGTATGCCATACCGCTGCTTCTCCTTCTGCCTTCATTGTAAAACAATCAAATTCCATTCACTTATCATTACTTCTAAATTTTTACTTTAACCACAGACTGTATATGAACAAGCTGTTATTATTTAAATGATGCACAATTGATATTAAGGGGTTGTGCCAAGAAAATATTTCCCACACCATTACACCACCAGCACTAGCCTGTACTGTTGACACAAAGCAGGCCTGTTAACCAATTAGTTTGAATGCCTGATGCTTGGAAAGTATATATAGTTGAAGGTGTCAATACACAAGTAGCCAATCAGGACGTTTAGATAGTGCTGGTGATAGTCATTATCATCATTATTGCATATAAGTGAACCTGTCCTCCAGCATTCACAATAAATAAGCCTCATAAACATCTATTTGTGTCACGATTACATAAACATGACCTCATTATACTCTGCTTCTGCTCATCGTTATGCCTTTTTTTTTTTAAACAGAATTTCTACTCATGGATGATAACTGACCAGAGATTTTGAAATTTTTTGATTTTGACATGGGATGGGATGACACAGGGGATTGATATTTAAATACATTGTTTGGCTCACTTTGTCTTTTAAATGTCTTAAAATAAGGATTTATCCTTATCAGAACTCAAAATATCCTCAATTCATTATCTGTAATCTCAATAGTCCCAGTTGTCATATCGGATAACTCCAGACACTGATCGCACGATTCTGTTACCCTACTTACTCAATCTGGATAGGCTGCTTTAGACAGCTTTATGAGTCCGATTCATTAAGGCATGTAAAGTGAATGTATACGCAGGGCCGTATTCAAATAGAAGCGGATCCAAAGAAACACCTCGGCCTAGGTACGCACTGAATGTGGGGTAACCAAAATCAGCTGACAAACTACAGGACATTTTCCATCTTATCTTCGCCCTTTCAGGGTAGCACAATGCTAACTAATTCTGCAGAAATTTCAGCCTTATTACATTCTTGGTGGATAATTTTTATACTTTCAATAATAACCTAGCTGACTACACCAATTATGGTAAAGAACAATGAGCCTTAATTAGATATAATAAAAGCAATGCAGAATACTTTAACACTATTAAAAGCTTACTTTGACTGGAATGTTACAGAGAGTAACAGAAGTAAAATAAAAGAATGATACTGAAAAACAGTATTTCATGTTTGTAAATAAAAATTTTTGGGTGAAATATAGATTGTCAGTCTCTGTCATGGTTGAGGAATGCCTTATCATGGACACCATAAAGAAAGATACCATCATCTTTGATAACTAACACCATTCGTGTATTATATTCTTATAATAATTGTAGTATCGCAGAATAAAAAAATGTAAATATTTTTATTTAAATTCTACCAATTCTTTCAAGAAAATAGAGGGTCAACAGGTACAAACTGGTATCAGAACACAAGCCCCTATTATCTAAGTTTCTGGCTGTACCCATCTTCTGCACTTTGGAAAAGAAACAGAAAATGTAATCAATCTCAGCCACTCTACTGTGGCTAGCAATATGGTTCTTTGGGAGAATATATGTATCTTCCTAGGTCTTTCCTATCGTTTTTTTTATTTCCTTGAATTCTTATTTGGGAGACTTTTGTGACCTTCTATTTATACTATAATTTCTTTTATTGGATGATGGAACAATTTTGGTAACTGGTGATGCTGAACCACCTCATTCTAACATTAGCCATGACTAGAGTGTGACAGACACCAAGTACTGTTTTGACATGGAAGATATTGACATGTCTGGTCCTTATTTACAAAGCACACTGAACACTGGATATGCACTGCAAAATACCTTAGATCAGGCCTGTCCAACCTGCGGCCCTCCAGATGTTTATGAAACTACAAGTCCCAGCATGCCCTTCTATCTATCAACAGGTTGTCTACTGGCAAAGCATGCTGGGGCTTGTAGTTTCACAACATCTGGAGGGCCACAGGTTGGACAGGCCTGCCTTAGATTTTCCTTGCAGGGCTTTTCAATGTGTTTGTCTGCTGTTCGCTCTTGAGAGACACCTTAACAAACTAGAAGAGCTTTGTGTGAAAACAGAAAAATCTAAAGAGGTTGTTACGAGCTGCGGCAGTGCTCACAGCCGCCGCGACTCGCTTCCTGTGCTCCCCAGCATCCCGGTCGTCACCTTGATGACCAGGATGTCACTTCCGGGCATGGCCCGACCGTTGCCTAGGCAGCGGTCGGACGCTAATTTCCATAGCACCGTGTCCCAGCAAAGTAAGAAAGCCTGGCGCGTGCGCAACATCCTCACCAGCCTGCAGGCTAATTATAGAAATTATGTAGGTATTAATCAGGGGCTGTGGATGCTCCCAGTGCTAGGATCTGGTTGGCTGTGTTTTGTATTTAAGGCAGGGAGGGCTTAGCGTCCCAGTTGTGTACTGTTGCTGACTTGCTCTGGATACTTTGATTGTTGGATATCTGTTGTGACCCTCTGCCTGTTTCTTGGACCCTGCCTGCTTGCCTGTGACCCTGTCCTTTTGGCTTGTACCCTGGATTCTGCTGTTCTGCTTGTGACCCTGACCCTTGGCGTGTTTTCTGACTATTCTACTCTGCAAGTGACCTCTGACCTCGGCTTTCGTCTGACCATCCATCACCATCTCTGCTGCCTCCTGGCCTGCAGCTGCAGTTAGTATAACGAACCTACACTACATTGGAGTTAAGTCCTGAGGGCGTCCGAGTACCTGTGAGTTCGTCTAGCTCTATGGGAAAGGCGGCTGCTATAGGTGAAGACCTCCGCCTATTAGTTCTGCATCTTCGTTATCTGACCAGACAGCCTAACATTATAACCGGCCAGTGAATTCTGGAGAGGATTGTTCATGGAAAGTAACGGGACAAACCCCTCTCCAGCCCAAGTCTTAGCGGGGCAGATCCAAAGCCTGTCCCAGATGGTCCAGGAACTTTTGCACCAGGTATCTGCTCAAGTGAAGGCTTCTAGGACTTGCAAGCCCAACAGGGTTCCTTGGCACCTGTTCTGGAACCTAAGTTGAACCTGCCAGACCGCTTTTCCGGGGAAAGATCATTGTTCCGCAATTTCAAAGAAAGCTATAAGCTTTATTTACGGCTAAAACCCCGTTTCTCTGATTCAGAGCAGCAAAGGGTCTGAATTATTAAATCCCTTCTCCAGGGTGACTCCCAGTCCTGGGCATTTAGTCTACCTTCTGCAAGCCCTTCGGTACTCTCTGTGGATGCATTCTTTAATGCTTTAGGCCTACTGTATGATGATCCGGATCGAGTGGCTTCAGCCGAGGCTCACCTTAGGGCCCTGAAACTGGGCTCTGCTGAAGAATTCTGTGCCGGGTTCAGGCATTGGTCTACCAACAGAGAATGGAACGATCCTGCTGTACGCAGTCAACTTCGCTTAGGTCTATCGGAACAGATCAAGGACGCATTGGTACAGTATCCCTCGCCAACATCATTGGAAGACCTTATGCAACTCGCTATTAAAATCGATAGGCGGATCAGGGAGAGGAAGGCGGAGAAAGAGACACCGTCTGGTCTACCATCTGTATTTGCTTCTGCACCATTGGATCCAGAAGGACCTATGCAATTAGGAGCTTACTGCCTCTCAGAAGAGGAAAAAGCCAGGAGGCGTACTCAAGGTCTGTGTCTTTACTGTGGCACTAAAGGACATTTTTCTCGTTCCTGCCCTGCCAAGCCAGGAAAAGCTTTGGCCTAGGAGATAAAGCGGAGGTTCACCTAGGTCTTCAGATTATCTCCTCTAAAAATGCAATGTTGGTTTCCGCGCACATCACTTATGGTGTCCATTCTGTTGACATTTCAGCCCTTATCGATTGTGGTGCCGCTGGGAATTTTCTGGATATTGGATTTACTAAATCTTCTGGAATTCCTTTTAGTATCAAGACAGTTATTACTGTATGTGGTCTTATTGCCGTCGATGTGATCCACGGACATCATGCTGCACACATTGCCGGCAATTACAGTACTAGTCTCTGCTCATTTTTGCTTGCACCTCTATGGGGCGAAGAGTTTCCGGGGCGTCTGTGAGACACTTTGCGGTTAATTGAATTCCCCTCCCCCCATTGTGAGTGATTGATATGGTGAAATTATTATTAACACTCTGGTACAGGATAGATATATTATGTGACTGATAAAGGTATTATCTATAGAATGGCAATGGGATTGACACCAGACACAGTCCAGGAATAAAACCCAGATGCAATAAATAAGAAGGTATGTAGTTTATTTATAAAATAATTCATAGTGGTTATAGCAAACTGTATATATAATATAAATTGATTTGTCCTTCGGATTCAAAGGTCATATTGTCATTTTCATTTATTACTGTTAATTGCATCAAAAATAACATCAAGAATAACAGTCAGGGAATGCTCTGTACACATAGATTGACAGTAACGATGGTAAAATTAGAAGCAGAAAATCCCTGCTTGGTAATTTAACTGGCATATAAAGCTTAATAGAGCCACTGGGTATAAGTTTAAAGCATTGGTAGAGCATGATTTAGCTCTTTGAATGCTTAGTTGAACAAGTATCATTTTACAGCGTGCTGACACACATCAAAACATAGGCTGTTACAAAGGAAGGATGAAAAATAATAATAATTATTAGCATAATCAGATTATAATGGGTAAAAATTTACCAAATTTCAATGTAAATGTTACGATTCCCAGTATGGATACAACGGAAAGTATTTGTAGTGAAAACAAAGTGACTTTATTATAACAAGGGTTTCACAGGTATAAAATATGTTCAGGCAATGGTTAAATGTAGATTCAAATAACAGGATATAACAGGTATAGCTTGGGAGCTGGAGAAACTGGAAACCAGGATTGCCAGGTAAAACAGTTGGGATATAGACACAAGGAGACTGAATACCAGTATAGTCAGGAAGCACAAGGCACTGGATGTCAGACCCAAATGGAGAAGTGCAGATGCAGGTTACAAGGTTTAGCAGAGACTGGTGTATGGGTATACAGATGAGGTACAGTCACAAGGAGACTGAATACCAGGATAGTTAGGAGGCATGAGGCACTAGATGTCAGACACAAATGGAGAAGTGCAGATGCAGGTTACAATGTTTAACCATGTGAATGGAGGCACCAGATGATCCACAGGTGAATCAGGCAAATGAGGGTTAGGCAAGCCAGGGGTCAGAAGCCTGAAGATCCACATTGATACCAGGCAGTAAGTCAGATAATCAGGAGAAAAACAGGCACAAATACACAGGAGTACTGACAGCAACCAGAAGCTGCAAACAATTGATGAATTTTAAGGAGCAATGTTTGGGGCGAGGATATAAGGCAATGGAACAGGTGCAGGTGATGATCAGAAGGAGCCCTAACAAGGAAAATGTAATATTTGGAACTCAATATGCCTCTAGCCTGCCTTATACAGCCCTAGTTAGTCGCTTTAACCTAGTAAGTGGTTAAATGCCGGCCGATTAATAATAAAACAGTGAGAATGAATCCTTCTATCTCTGAATGCAGGTTTTGAGGGAAGGTGGAGTTAGAATAATGAAGTAGAGACACTAAAAGACTGTTACAGGGGCCACAATACAGTTTATCAACAAGCAGGAAATAGTGTAGCTGATCATCCATTCAAATATAGTGTAACATATACACAGTGAATTGCATTAAAGGGAAGCATTCTAACTTTGAATCACCAAGCACTTTCAAGTGAAACACAGAGAGCTACAATTCAATAGGTGCTTCGCATGGCTTTAGTTTCCATGTCAAATTGAGAGACACATGTACAGAGCAATCTCCAATCAGTGAGAGTAAACCTCTGAATGGCAAAACACTTCCCAATATGATTGAAGTTCTAAAATCCAGATTTCAATGGTAGTGGATTGTGTTTGCTGAAAAAGAGGTATTTTTTCCTGACTCATTTCCCTAGCAATCAAAAGCAGTTCATCAGAGGAAAGTGTATACTCATTCTAGGTTCCAGAATTATATATACCGGCAAACACCAATAAATTATAAACTAAATACACTGAATAAATAATTAAATACAAAACAGCATATAATCCTCATTAAGTATTGGATTTATATATGGCTAAACATAAAATGATGAAAAAATAAGTATATATTAAATATCAAGACTCTGTCATCGCTAATTTAAAGCCATAACAGAACTGGAACATATATAGCAAACATAGGAAAATTCAAACTGTAATTATTTCCAATCCTATATTATTTTCATAATTTTAAATGCCATGAATAAAATAGAAATATTGCTCAAAATGGCTATATAGAATCGCTTAACATGACATTTAGAAATATTAATTAGTTAGCAACTTATAGTATCAAATAACTGAAAACAAGTAATAACCTAAATATCAGCAGTCTCTGTACCAGCACCTCACTTACGAAAATAAAAGACAGCGAGGCATAGTAATCTTTTTGTTGTATCAGATATTGGTGATGTTATTTTAATCCACAAACATATCTCTCCATTCAAAAATTCATACATATAATCATGTAGAACTAATATCATATTTTTAAATAAACGAGAAAAATAAAAATATATAATAAAGCTAACAATAGGTGATATATATATATATATATATATATATATATATATATATTGTGGCAAGAGCCCGCTACTGCAGAAGCACACGCGAACAACAACTTTCTTTTTATGGTGCTTTAATGTCAGGATGGTAAATGTTTGCCACCGTATACTTGTACAGCAATCATGGAGACTATAAACACTAGCTATACATAGTCCAGCTCTCTCTCAGGACCAGCCAGCTCACCCAGCATTGGTCTCCATGCACAAATGATATAAACAATCTTTAATACCTGATACTCCTCCCCCAGCTTAGCTTGATGGACAGGTGACACGCCCACCTTCTCTTTAAAAGGAAACACCCATCACTGGCTCTGTAATTCAGACACACCCTGTCTGTTTGCTGAGAGGAAGGATTTCAAGTCATGTAAGTTAAAGCAAACTTAAACTATTGCTTTTCATACATAGGTCTTTACATTCAATCTAGGTGCATTACTGCACAAATGTTTTACTCTACTTCCCTGCTTTCTCTGCATATTGCCAGCTAAATGCCTCCTTTTGTTACATATCCCTCCCCCTAACGTCTCCAAGTAGGGGGACGCGGACTTCGCGAGGAGCGCACATTTTCGTGACAACGCATCTGCATTTTTGTGTAGAATTCCGGGTCTATGTTCTACTGAGAACTTGAAAGGTTGCAGTGCCAAGAATCAGCGGGTTACCTTGGCATTTACCTCCCGGTTGTTCTGCATCCATCTCAATGGTGCATGGTCTGTTATTAAGGTGAACTCTCGGCCTAGGAGATAATAGCGCAGAGCTTCTGTAGCCCATTTTATGGCGAGACAATCTTTCTCCACAGTGGCATATTTTTGTTCCCTTGGAAGCAACTTACGACAGGATTTTCTACTCCATTCTTCTCCTGTGACAGGACTGCACCTAAACCAACACCAAAAGCATCAGTTTGGAGGAAGAACCTCTGGGTAAAATCCGGTGCTTGTAGAACTGGGGAGGAACAAAGAGCTAACCGATGATCAGACCAGGCGGTTTTTGCAGAGTCAGACCAGGTTAATCTATCTGGACAACATTTTTTTAACATGTCTGTTAGTGGAGCAGCTCTAGTGGCGAAGTGGCTTACAAACCGCCTGTAGTAACCTACTAAGCCTAAAAAGGTTCTTAACTGTGACTTTTTCTCTGGTCTTGCCCAATTTTTGACTGCCTCCATTTTGTCTAGCTGGGGTTTGACATGCCCTCAACCAACAACGTACCCCAAATATTTGGCTTCTCTCATGGCACATTTCTCTGGGTTAGCTGTTAACCCTGCTGACCTTAATGAAGCTAAGACCGCCTCAACTTTGGCTAAATGTGATCCCCAGTCTGGGGTATAAATCACTATATCGTCCAGGTAAGCGGCTGCATAAGCTGTGTGAGGTCGTAGCAATTTATTCATGGCCCTTTGGAAGGTGGCAGGTGCCCCATGCAACCCGAAGGGTAGGACTTTATATTGATAGAGACCATCAGGGGTGGAAAATGCAGTCTTTGGCTTGGCCATGGAAGTCAGGGGAACTTGCCAATAACCCTTTGTTAGATCAAGGGTTGTTAAATAGTTGCTACCAGCAAGATTTTCCACTAGTTCATCCACACGTGGCATCGGATAGGCATCAAACTGCGACATACTGTTTAGGCGCCTAAAGTCATTGCAGAACCTAATTGTCCCATTGGGTTTCGGGACAAGCACAATGGGACTATTCCATTCACTAGAGGACTCTTCAATTACATCTAACTGGAGCATCTTCTCGACCTCCTTCCTCACGTTCACCCGTCTGGCTTCTGGAATATGATAAGGCTTCTGCTTTACAATGACTCCTGGCGCAGTGACAATGTCGTGTTTGATTAAGGTAGTGCGCCCAGGAATGGAAGAGAAGACATCCCTGTTCAGGCGAATCATTTCTTCAGTCTGTTGTCTCTGCTGAATTGACAAAGCTGGCTCTATGGGCACTTCAGACTTTTCAATGGCAGTACTCACTACCTGAGGAGAGGTTTCCTCATCATGCCAAGGTTTAAGGAGGTTAACATGGTATATTTGCTCCTCCCTTCTCCTACCTAACTGGCGGACTCTGTAATTGACAGGACCGACAGCCTCTAGAACTTCATATGGACCCTGCCAATGGGCGAAAAGTTTGCTTTCCTGGGTGGGAACCAGGTCTAGGACCTTGTCCCCAGACTTGAAAGATCGAACAACAGCACTTTTATCATAACTTTTTCTCTGTCGTTCCTGAGCCTCATTTACATGTTGCTGCACAATGGACCCTATCTTTCCTAGCCTCTCATACATTTGTGACACAAATTGTACCAGATTTGGCTCCCTGGGACCTTGCTGGTCCCACTCTTCTTTTAACATATCCAAGATACCCCTGGGCTGTCTCCCAAACAATAACTCAAAGGGACTAAACCCCGTTGAAGCTTGAGGTACCTCACGGGTGGCAAACATCAAATAGGGAATAAGAGTGTCCCAATCTTTTTTTTCTTGAGCCACTGCTTTTCTGAGCATGTGCTTTAATGTGCGGTTAAAGCGATCCACCAAACCATCTGTTTGTGGATGGTATACAGAGGTGTGAAGCGCCGTAGCCCCTAGCAACTGGCACATGTCCTTCATTAGTTTAGACATGAATGGAGTACCCTGATCTGTGAGAATTTCTTTGGGTATTCCCAAGCGTGTAAACATCAATACAAGTTCCTTAGCTATGGTGCTGGACTTTACGTTTCGTAGGGGAATTGCCTCTGGATACCTGGTTGCATAGTCAAGCACCACTACTATATATTGGTGCCCACGTGCAGATTTTTCCAGTGGCCCCACAAGGTTCATAGCTATCCGTTCAAAGGGAACTTGTACTATTAGAATTGGAATAAGAGGTGCCCTGTACATGGGTTTGGGAAAATGGGACAGGACCGGCAATACTTTTTCACTGCCATGTGGACACCGGGCCAGTAAAACCTAAGCAGAACTCGTTCCCGTGTTTTATCCTCCCCTAGGTGTCCCCCACAGACATGTGTATGTGTTGCTTTCAACAATAGGGTTACATGGACCTGAGGAACCATTAATTGTTCTACTTTATCCCCCTGTACAGTAGCAACTCTATACAGAAAATTATTTTTAACAATAAAATATGGTATACGTTCTGCAGGCTGGGCGGCTTTTGCTATCCCATTTACCTCAGTCACACTTTTGAAGGCATGTTCCAAAGTGGCATCATTAAGTTGGTCTCGAGCAAAGTCCTGCAAAGGAAACAAAATTGGTATTGCGGACCAGTCCGTATCCGCACTGACAGGCGGGGTGGGCTCATCTGCGACATCACCGACCAATGCTAGTTTGGACTGTCCATGTTTCCCTGCAGGTGGATGCTTTTGGGGAACTCCTGCTGTGACTCCCAGGATGACATTCCGGTTTGGCGGTTCCCAAAGATCGATGCCCAGATGTTGTGGATTCTTAGGCGGTTCCTTTAAGACCGGGCTTCCGACCGTTGCATAATTGCCGGCATGTCCGCCGGATCCGCTCACCGAGGACATCATTAAACAGTGGGAAGTCTCGCCCCAAAATGAGTGGATATGGGAGTTTAGGTGCTATGGCAGCTACCACCATAACAATTTTGTCTTTGAGTGTGACTGGTAGTATTGTTCTTTCACGCTCCTCTGTCGTGCCATGTACGCAAAGATCCTTCACCTTGGGCAACCGAGAAGTTATGGTTTCGGGTAAGGCAGAGCTGGAAACCAATGAGAGTTCACTCCCCGAGTCAACCAAGGCCAGAACAAGGTTTTTTTTTATTAGCACAGTCACCCGGAACAAACAAGGACTTCCTGATGTGGGACTCATGGTACAACAGCTTGGAAATGCAGGCCCAATATGTGCCACGGAACAGTCCATGGGTTCCTGTAGTTTAGGACACTCTGCCTTAAAGTGGCCTGGCTCACCACATTCAAAACACTTCAGATTAGACAGCTTTGCACCTGGCCCTCTGTCCGTTGCAGTTTTGCCATTGGGCCCTGTAGCAAGGATTGTCAAACCTGGCTTTTGGCGTGGCAGCGGCTTTGGCACAAATGCCGGTTCTTTAGTCATTTGCTGTAGCGCACAAAACCTTTCTACCACGGTGGCAAGCTCTTCATAAGTTTGTGGGTCTGATTGCAGAACCCACCTTTGCAAATCGCGGTTCAGCCCCCGGATGCAGTGATCTATCGTCAGAACTTCAATAATCCGAGAAGGCGAATTCTCCTCAGGCTGCAGCCATTTCTTTAAAAATTTAGAAAGCTCAGCCACTTGCGCTCTGACCGTTTTTTCTTTATCACAGCGCCATTGGTGATAGCGCTGGGCTCGGCCTGGCCCAGAAACTCCAATGCGAGCCAATATCTCAGACTTTAGGCACAGATAGTCAGGGGCCTATTCCTCATCTAGATCCATATAAGCTCGCTGAGCTTCACCAGTCAGATATGGCGCCAGTCTCTCAGCCCAATCTTTATGAGACCATTTTGCCCTTTTTGCAAGTCTCTCAAAGGACACCAGATATGCTTCTATGTCATCACCTGGCGACATTTTCTGGAGAACAGGACCAAGTGGTTCATTTCTGTCATGCCTCACCTGGCTTATTTCTTCTCTTTAGAGCCTTGTGTTTTCCACCTGTGCCTCGGCAACTCGTAGCATCTGAGCTTGCTGTTGTTGCTGCGCAGCGGCCACATTCACGAGGGTTCTCAGTACTTCCTCAATGTTGACGTCTGCGCGGGTTGGGTAGCGGAAACTTGCTTCCCGGAGCATCCCATTTCTGACACCACTTGTGGCAAGAGCCCGCTACTGCAGAAGCACACGCGAACAACAACTTTCTTTTTATGGTGCTTTATTGTCAGGATGGTAAATGTTTGACACCGTATACTTGTACAGAAATCATGGAGACCCTTAACACTAGCTATACATAGTCCAGCTCTCTCTCAGGACCAGCCAGCTCACCCAGCATTGGTCTTCGTGCACATATAATATAAACAAGCTTTTATACCTGATACTCCTCCTCCAGCTTAGCTTGATGGACAGGTGACACACCCACCTTCTCTTTAAAAGGAAACTCCCATCACTGGCTCTGTAATTCAGACACACCCTGTCTGTTTGCTGAGAGGAAGGATTTCAAGTCATGTAAGTTAAACCAAACTTAAACTATTGCTTTTCATACATAGGTCTTTACATTCAATCTAGGTGCATTACTGCACAAATGTTTTACTCTACTTCCCTGCTTTCTCTGCATATTGCCAGCTAAATGCCTCCTTTTGTTACAATATATATATAGCTAATACTACATTGTATTATTCTCAATGCATCCTTCTATACACTTACAAAAATATCTCCTCACCTAGATTATCCAAAAAATAGTTTTAGTATTACATCATAAAATTTAAAAATAGAGAAGTTCTTATATACTATCCTTTTAATCTTTATAGAATGTATAGTATGTTTTGATACAAAAGAAACAGCTCTATTGGACCAAGTGCAAGAAACAGGTCATACATTACGGTCATACAAGGCAAACCAAATAAATACAGACATGTGGGCAGCACAGTGACTTAGTGGTTAGCTCTTCTGCCTCACAGCACTGGGGTCATGAATTAGATTCCTGACCATGGCTGTATGTGTGTGGAGTTTGTATGTTCTCCACACAGATACTGATAGGTTAATTGATTGCTATTAAATTGCCATTAGTCTCTCTCGGTCTGTGTGCCTGTGTGTTAGGGGTTAGGGGATTTAGATTGTAAGCTGCAATGGTGAATGGAGTGATGTGAATAAGTTCTCTGTACAGCGCTGCAGAATTAGTGGCGCAATATAAATAAATAGATGATGTTGATGATGAAAACAAAGGCTATAGAGGACCATGTGAGGCTCTAATGCCTCTCTCTCATCCTCCTCTCCCATCTTCAATCCATCCTCAATACCGCTGCTCAACTGATTTTCCTCTCTTGCAGCTCTTTTTCCACCTCCCCCTTGTGCTAATCTCTACACTGGCATCCTGTACTCTATAGAATGCAATTCAAACTCCTCACCTGAACTACAAGCCATCAGTCTCTCCTCTCCCCCCCACATTTCCATCCTCATCTCGTTCCCATTCTTTCTGCTTTGCCAACAACGGCCGTCCCACTTCAAAACATTCCCACCTCCAGGATTTCTCCCATGTTGTTCCACTCCTTTGGAATTCACTTTCATTCCCAATCAGACTATCCACCAGCCTCCAATGCTTTAAATGCTCATTGAAAACTCATCTTCTCAGCAAAGCCTACCAGCCCACCTTTCAACACATCCCCCTTCCCACACCTAAACCCCTCTTTGTGTCTCCCTCCCTACTCTTATGTCAGCCCTTCCCACCTATAATGTAAGTTCTCATGAGCTTGGCCCAATATCCTATTACTTTCCTTCCTACCCCCCTTCCTGTCCACCTGCGCACCCTTATCCAATACCTTCTGTATGGTCTCTATGCTACCTCCTATTGTGTTTCATGCACTACATGCTGCTCCCACACACCAGTGCACAGTGAGTCTCTGACTGTATTGTTTTCAGCTTGTTGGTGGGTAGTAGTAATACATTATATTAATATATTTGCCCATTATAACATACTCTGGTTACTAATCCTCATAGTTCTTTTTTTCTTCCAGCTTGACCTTTTTCTTTACCTTTTATACTTTGGATTTCTTGGTATTTAATGTTGGATGTAAAGGATGTCAGCAATTTGGGTCTGAACCTGCTCGAATTTTAATTGATTTTGATAGATGAGTTTTCAGAGAACTTGTAATGATTTGAAGAGAGTGGAAGAATCTGATCGAGTGTGGTGAGGAATTCAGATATGGATACAAGAGACAAGGCAAAAAGGGTCAGAGGCAAAATAGGTGAAATAGGTCAGGGGTAGAGGGGCGTGAGATAGTATTTCAAAATGAGATTTGAGATTTATGAAGGGATGGTGTTGTCAAGGGCTTTATAGGTAAAGGTGAGTTATTTGAATTGGATTCTGAAGGACAAAGCAGCCCATTGTCAGGATTTGCAGAGGATATGCATTGTGAGTCGGATGTGGAAAAGTAGGTAGTGAGAGAGAAAGATCAGTTTTGATGCAATATTACAGGTGGATTGAAGCACTAATAGATGTATGAGAGGAATTCCGGTTTGTAAGTCAAGGTGGAATATGATGAGCTAATAAATAGGATGCATTCTGGTTATATTTTTTGAGGTGGAGGTGAGAGATTTGGGAGAGAGTAGATGTGATAAATAAAGCAGAGAGCAAAGTGAAATGTGACACCTTGGCTTGGGAAAATGAGGACATTGTGGAATTGTTAAAAGTGAGGGAGATTTGATAGTGGCTTTGACTCTGGGGAAGATGGTAATGATAAGCTATGTTTTGGACATGTTGAGCTTTAGGTAACATTGTGACATCTGGACATGTGGACATGTGGACATGTGGAGAAACAGTTGGTTACAGAAGATGGTACGGAAGGGAAGAGGTCAGTGGAGGATAAGTAGATTTATGTGTCATCATGGTAGAAGTGGTACTGGAATACGCAAGTAAATTCACCAAGAGATGAGGCATTCAGTGAGAAAATTGCCTAGAGCAGAGGCTTATGAGCTCCTAAAAGATAATGGGGTTGGAGGGGAGGATGTAGACCTACAGAAGTAAGAGTTTCATATGTAGGAATTGAACCAGGACTGAACTGTGTCATGAAGGCCAGGGTACTGAAGGTTATGCAGAAAAATAAGATGATTAACTGTGTCCAAAAAAATGTAACAGAGAGGTCCAGGAGGATGAGTATGGAGAAGTGATCTTTAAACTTTGCTGTAAATAGATTGTTGATGACTCTTGGGAGGCAGTCTCTGTAGAATGTTGGGGGTAGAACTCCAGTTGCAAAGAGTCATGAAGATAATTAGAAGAGAGAAAGTGATATCGGTGGTCTTGCATAAGTCACTCTAGTTGTTTAGAGCCAAAGAGTAGGAAAGAGATAGGAAGATTTGTGAGATTAGTGTATGTTTAAAGGATGATGGAAATGTGCCAGTAAAGAGAGTCATGTTGGAAGGAATGAGCTAGAGGCGGGTATGAAGTAGTTGAAAGGGTGCAGGAATAGTTGGGTGGCAATAATGCGAGGGAACATGTTGTAGATTGAGATGAGTAGATGAGTGCAGAGATTTTGTCCTTGGTTACTGGAGAGAATAAACTGAAGGTGGATTTGGCATGGTAAAGGAAAGTGGGCGGGCAGTGCAGGTTTAAGCATGAGGTTATCGATATTGTCTATAAAGTGTTTGGACTTTAAGCTCACCCAGGAGTACAATACAGCAGAATTAATAACATCAGTAGTAAACAGAAACAAAATAAAACTAAATGCTCTATGTATTTATGTATCTGAATCACTAGTGCTCCATTTTTGGGCCAGAGCGTTGCCATATGTAATATTTAGGTATTAAATATAACACATCTCTGCTGAAAAAAACTGCAAATATGATTTTTGGCACAGGGAGAAGGAGTGTAACAACATGCAGCATGTTAATGATTCATCTCATTACCATGTATTTGTGCCCTCACTAGACCTTAACTCCTCTTTCCTCATCATACACCCTGAGTGCATACACATTACAGGATTGGAACAACATTGATGCATCGATGAACGAGATTTTTAGTTCAGTATAAAAATCAAATGAAACGACACAATGTGCTTTGGAGCGATAATTGTTCATTGTTGGAGCATACACACTAATGCGATAATGGGTTGAACGGTCGTTTATCATGTGATTGGCCCAATAATCGACTGAAAACCCTGTAGTGTGCACATAGCCTTACAAATGTATTTGCAAATGTATTCCTTTCAAACTTTTGCTTTTATTATTGTTTTAGAGGGAGGTTCAAAATAGAGTCTTTGTGAAATGAAAACAATGGGATCCTGTTTCATTTTTTCTGATGGACTCATACCGGCGGTTCCCAAACTGTGCGCCGCGGCTCCCAGGGGTGCCGCGGCGCTGTCACTGGGGTGCCGCGGGCCAGTCATAAAAAAAAAGAAAGAGCAGATAAACTTACCAATGCGCCGGGCGCCGGGACCCAGCAGCCTCCTCTCTCCCGCAGCTGTCACTGAATATCGACGTCAGTGACAGCTGCGGGAGAGGAGGCTGCTGGGTCCCGGCGCCCGGCGGATTGGTAAGTTTATGTGCTCTTTCTTTTTTTTATGGCTGGGAGAAGCGGAGGAGGACAGCGGGAAGAGGAGGAGGACAGAGAGCAGCAGAGGAGGACAGCGGGCAGCAGAGGAGGACAGAGGGCAGCAGAGGAGGACATAGGGCAGCAGAGGAGGACAGAGGGCAGCAGAGGAGGGCAGCAGAGGAGCACAGCGGGCAGCAGAGGAGGACAGCGGGCAGCAGAGGAGGACAGAGGGCAGCAAAGGAGGACAGCGGGGCAGCAGAGGAGGACAGCGGGGCAGCAGAGGAGGACAGCAGGGAAGCAGAGGGGGGCAGCGTGCAGCAGAGGAGGACAGAGGGCAGCAGAGGAGGACAGAGGGCAGCAGAGGAGGACAGTCGGCAGCAGAGTGACAGAGGGCAGCAGAGTGACAGAGGGCTGCAGAGGGGGGCAGCGTGACAGGGGGCTGCAGAGGGGGCAGAGTGCCTGGATGCAGAGGGGGCAGTGTGACAGAGGGCAGAGGAGGGGGACAGAGGGCAGAGGAGGGGGACAGCGTGACAGAGGAGAGGGACAGCGTGACAGAGGAGGGGGACAGCATGACAGAGGGCAGTGAGAGGTGACAGAGGGCAGAGGGGGCAGCGTGAGAGGGGGCAGAGGGGGAAGTGTGACAGAGGGCAGAGGAGGGGAAAAGTGTGACAGAGGAGGGGGACAGTGTGACAGAGGGCAGAGGAGGGGGACAGAGGGCAGATGAGGGGTACAGCGTGACAGAGGGCAGAAGAGGAGGACAGCATGACAGAGGAGGAGGACAGCATGACAGAGGGGGCAGCATCAGAGGGGGCAGCGTGAGAGGGGGCAGAGTGACTGGATGCAGAGGGGGCAGTGTGTCTGGATGTAGAGGGGGCATTTTTGCATACAACTAAATAAGTATTTCTGTCCTGACCTAAATACTTATTAAATTTTTTTGACCCAACTACTTTTAAAACAGGACTGCTCAGTAATTATTTTGGAGGGGTGCCTTGAAAAAATTTGGAGACTCTAAGGGTGCCGCGAACTGAAAAAGTTTGGGAACCACTGACTTATACTGTATATAGACAGTCTTACATAAAAAAATAAAGTATTAGGACATTGAAAAGGATGAACTGCTGCTAAAACACATTTGCATTCATGCAATGCTGAGCAAAAAAAAAATATAGCTTTCATTAATCCTTAAATTCTTCTGAGGATTTGGTCTGGTACCAAATATATTGGAGATTGTCCAACTCTATTAGTTCATCATCATCATCAGTGCCGTAACTAGACATTTCGGTGCCCTGGGCGAGACAGCACTGGCACCCCCCTTCGAAGTGGGAGTGACATTTGCCAAGTGGGTGTGGTCAACCTAATGTGGGGGTGTGGCTAGAACTTTACTGAAAGAATTCTGTTACACATATTTGCAAATGCATGATATATATATCTATCAGAGCCAGATTTACACCTCATGGGGCCCTAGGGAAGATATTGGTTTGGGCCTCCCCCTTCACACACACAGTGGCCCCTCACATATACATAATACACACACACGCGGTGGTCCCTCACATACAGAGCTGGATTAAGGCTTTGGGGGGCCCAGGGCACTTAAGGCAGGGGGGCTCCTATGATGTAGCATGGTTATCATTTTACACAAATAAACAGGCAATACAGTGTGCACTACTGTTAGTTGCACACAGCTCTGCCTGCACAAGCAGTACGTGGTGAAGCGGGACATACCTCCCAACTGTCCTTTTAGTCGGACCAAATCCTGACTAAGCGAGACAGCCACCCAAATTCAGGGCTGTCCCATCAGATTCAGGACAGTTGGCAGACTGTCCTGCTCTCTCCTACCTGTCTTGGTCACTTTCATCACTTGTAGCAGCTGGTTTCTTTAGCTCAGTTCCTTCTTGTCTTGATCCTGTGATGTTGGATCCCTATTTTGAAAAAAATGGGTACATGAGATTTAAAAAACTCCAACCAGCCCCGTTGTTAAATCAATAGCACTCACGCTTTATAATTAGGCCTCCCCCCATTCCCAACAATAATATTCACATTTAATAAGTAGACCTATTTCCCTCCAACCAGCCCCAACATTAAATTGACAGTATACCCATTTAATCAAAACTTATTTCCCTCCCTCCAAACAGTCCCAGCAATAAATAGCATTTACATTTAATAAATATAACAATTTTCCACAACCATCCCCGGCAATGAATAATTCTTATTCACATTTAATAAATAGCCCTCCTCCCCAAAATCAGCCCCATGTTCAATTAATAGCCCCAAACCACCCCAGCATTAAATTAAATATTCTGTCACCTCACCTTAAATAATTAGCCCCCACCTTCACTCCACCATTAAATAGCCCACCTTACACACTATATTAAGATCCTCCTTTCCCTCACATGCCTAATTAAAATACTGCAGCCACACACACTATGTTAACAAACTTTCACTCCCCCCCCCCAGCAGCCATGGTCATTCACTCAGCCCCCCCCCCAGCCGCCATGTTCACTCACTCAGCTCGCCCCCACAGCAGCCATGTTCACTCACTCAGCCCCCCCCAGCAGCCATGTTCACTCACTCAGCCCCCCCCCAGCAGCCATGTTCACTCACTCAGCCCCCTCCCCCCCAGCAGCCATGTTCACTCACTCAGCCCCCCCAGCAGGCAGCCATCTTCACTCACTCAGCCCCCCCCAGCAGCCATGTTCACTCACTCAGCCCCCCCGCTCCATGTTCACTCACTCAGCCCCCCCGCTCCACCGACTCGCGCCCCCTCCCCCGCACGAGTCGCGGGGGGAGGGGGGGGTGCCGCGAGTCGGGGGAGGGGACACAATTTTTTTTTAAAAAAAAAATATATTTTTTCTTTTTTCATTTACTCTGTGCCAGAGGGGAAGGTAGCGGGCGGCTGCTGCGCCCCCTCGGGCTTGCGCCCTGGGCGACGGCACCGCCCGCACCACCCTAGTTACGGCTCTGATCCTCATAACCATTTATTTATATAGAGCCACTAATTCCTCAGCGCTGTACAGAGAACTCACTCACATCATTCTCTGTCCCATTTGGGCGTACAGGCTAAATTGCCTAACACACACAGACTAGGGTGAATTTGACAGCAGCCAATTAACCTACCAGTATGTTTTTGGAGTGTGTGAGGAAACCGGAGCACCTGGAGAAAACCCACGCAAACACAGAGAGAACATACAAACTAAGGCCATGGTCGGAAATTGAACTCATGACCCCAGTGCTGTAAGGCATAAGTGCTAACCACTTAGCCACCATGTTGTCCATATTAGTTGTTTTTTATTTTTTTTATTGAAGGTAAATAAATAAATATAGGCAAACAGAAATGGTTATCATACTGGAACATTGACTGTGCAGCAATTAAATCCAATAAATAAATAAGGATTAAACATAACTCTTACTATAATGGATTGTTCTAAGTTCACGCGTAAGGGAAAGGAAGCATAGTATAAAATGACCAAACACAGTATAGTGAGACAGCACTTTAAGGACAAAACTAAGCGAGGTTCCTGAGCTGTGTAACACTTATTATTTCCTAGCAATTGTTTGAAACATTCTTTGAATTAAGTATATTTTGCATGTACTTTGGGTTTCCGTACATTGCTAGTTTATAAGTAAGTAAGTTGGGTTGGAGAGAAAAAGGTGTGAAAACACCTGTAAATAATTTCAGTTGCTGCTGTTCAGCGCTTCTAACTGAGACTACAGCAACAGTGCAAAATCAGTTAATTGTGAAATGTGAATGTATTCTGAGAAGTGCCTAGTTTAAAATACATAGTTCAACACAAGGAAGTATAACTTATTTCCCCTTGTCCTTTTGTACTCTCATACCACTGACCCCCGTGGGCTTCCAGGCTTAGTTGGAAAAATATTTGCAGTACTTGATTTCAGAGGGTGTGCTTCTACTCCTTTAACCTCATACTTACTGTCTTGGTAAGTACAGACTTGGCAGATCCTGTTGTAACCCTGATAGAAGATGGTAATGATGCACTTTCAGAGTTGATAGTTAAAATGTTGCTGACAGAAAATAACAATAAAATGACAAGTATATGTATAGGTGACCTACACTGCAAACTTTTTTTGTGGATTATATGCTTCTGATGCTATCGGATTCAAAATCCGAATGTTACCATACCTGCTGTTAAAGTTTAGCTATTTCTGCTCCTCAAGAGGGAGCTATTTCCCTTGAGAGTCTGCTATTGCTCTCTGTTATCATGAGGGTCTAACAATGAGGCAAATATACTATTAATGCTAATATCATAATAACCATTTAATAAACTACCTTCATTGTCACACAGGGTTGATTCCAATTTAAACCCAGTTCTTAGAAAGATAAGTCTTATCAATGACTGCTCTATTTACTTTGACTACCACAGTTTAATACATTAAAAATAATCTGTTTGTCTAAATCAGACATGCACAAATGTACTAGAATGTTTACTAGTTTCTTATGGCAGGAAAAAGTGTCAAGAATAGCCCGAAACAAATTATGGAAACCACGCTGTGACTTTGGACTCGAGCGAATAAGATGAAAGGACATTTGCGTTCCATCGTCTCTTTCTGCATACTGAACTGTCCTCATCTTACTATGTTAGTTTATAGTAGTTTGTGTTCGTATATGTTTTCTAACATACGCTATTATATTCCATGCGCAGTTTAAGCTATTGGCTATTTGTTAGACATATTTGTTCTTAAATGTCGCCACGTGGAATAGTTACTCAGGGATAAGACAGAACATGAGGTCTGGGCTAAATAATGAGCATAAACAAACTCAATATACTATCTGGCCAACAAGGTCATTGCATAACAGTGCTCTGTCCCAGACTCCTGGGCACCCTCTCCACAGGGAACCAACTGTCTCCAGTCAGCAGAGGGAGGAAACTCTGGGATTAATCCTATCATTTTACCACCTATCACAAGCTAACTGTCACGGTCACTGAGATTCTCGATCCTGAATTCTGCCAATAGTTGTCACTACACCCGAGGCGCGGAGTCTAACTCAGCGGCTGGTCTTCTCCAGGGACCCCTGCAAGAGGGTATGGGTTTTTGGTAGCACCACTGCGCAGGTTGCGGCCCTCAAAAGAGTGTAGCAGGGTTAACGGACATACAGCTATGAGAATAGAGGATATGGCAATCTGGATAACAGAACGCAATGGGGCGCTCAGAGGTAGTAACCCAGGAGCAGCAGAGAGATACCGATGACTGGCAGCTGGTAGATACCACAGACGTAGAGAGGGGGTCTGGCCAGCAGGTGAGATACTTAGGAGATGCTGCGATGATCAGTGGATGGCAGGTATTTACCACAGAAGTGGCGATGATTATCCGGCCAGTAGATGAAATAATAGGAGATGTAGTTATGTTCAACAGATGGCTGGAATTTACCAGAGAGGTGGCGATGATTATCCAGCCAGTAGATGACGTAATGGGAGATTTAGTTATGTTCAGCGGATGGCTGGAATTTACCACAGAGGTGGCGATGATTATCCGGCCAATATATAAGATAATGGAAGATATAGTTATGTTCAGCGGATGGCTGGTATTTACCACAGAGGTGGCGATGATTATCCAGCCAGTAGATGAGATAATAGGAGATGTAGTTATGTTCAGCGGATGGCTGGTATTTACCACAGAGGTGGCAATGATTATCCGGCCAATAGATAAGATAATGGAAGATATAGTTATGTTCAGCGGATGGCTGGTATTTACCACAGAGGTGGCGATGATTATCCGGCCAGTAGATGAGATAATAGAAAGGGTAGCTATCATCAGCAGATGGCAGGGATTTACCACGGACGTGGAGATGAAGTATCCGGCCAGCAGGTGAGGTATAGGAGGCCCTGCAATGAACAGCGAGAGGCAGGTATTACCATGGACGTGGCGGTAAAGTATCCGGCCAGCAGCTGAGGTATAGGAGGCGCTGCAATGATCAGCGAGAGGCAGGTATTACCACGGACATGGCGATGAAGTATCCAGCCAGCAGGTGAGATATAGGAGACGCTGCAATGAACAGCAAGAGGCAGGTATTACCAAGGATGTGGCGGTGAAATATCCGGCCAGCAGGTGAGGCATAGGAGTCGCTGCAATGATCAGCGAGAGGCATGTATTACCACAGACGTGGCATTGAAGTATCCGGCCAGCAGGTGATGAGTTCTTGAAACGCTGACACGCTGAGAGAGACGGGAACCACAGGAGAGTAGACCACGGCTTACACAGCGAAGTAAGGTTCAAGAACAGACAATTAAGAGGAGGTCATATATGCCTTAAATAGGGGAAGGCAGACAGGTAGCCAATACGTGGGGAAAGGTTTTAAAGTTCGTTCTGGTCTGTACATGCGTAGAAGTTTTCCTAAGATGGTGGACGGCCGCTGCGCTGCACGGACACCAGCAGAGAGGTGAGTGGCCTGGATCTAGGTCCAGACGAACCAGGGATCCGGCGAGTGACACTAACTACCGCCCCAATATGCCCCCCATAAGCTTCATCACCATGGGAACAATAAGGTTATATAACCTGTGCCTTTGGGGCCATAAAAAGAGTTCTTGTTTTTGTGAGGGCTTAGAAATGTGCTTCAATCACATGAATACTCTATACTTGTGAGGAATTCTTCTGTCTTGTATCTGTACATCAAACTTGCTAGTTCTGCCATCAGCTGAATTAACTACACTTTTGTTGCAACAATTCACCTAGGTGATTTTCAAAGAACCCACCAGGAGGCACGTTCCTCACACAAATTACAACCTGGTAAAAGAACAAGATTAGATAGGATAACCAGACATTATTCAGGTGGGATAATCAATACTTTTCAGCAATTGAAGGAAAACATATTCTTTAAGTGCAGTTTTATATGTATTTGCAGCTTGGTCATTTTGCAATGTCACACAGAATAAAACCTTATGGTCAGCTTCTGATAAAGTGGCTGATGTATTGCATTCTCTCAAAAGCAATCAGTATAGAATCAAATGCCTACCTAAAGACCTATTAGAATTAGGTAATAGGAAATATTGACATAAACTGTGTGAGACATGATAAAAAGACATCTATAGCTTAGAGAACTCATAAATCCTATTAAATCACTTTAAAAATGTAATAAAATAGCTGTGTTTGGCAAAGTGCATATTAGAACTATCAATAGAGCCTATATATATCCCAAGCTCAAAGAAAGCATATGATGATTGATGGGACAGTTACATGTTTGAAATGCAAAATGGAAAATTATAACTTCTATCATAACTTCTGATAATGTAGGAGAATTGGAAGGTTCTGGGACAAGGTGATGGTATTTGTATGTATAGTGTTTGGAAATAGGTTAAAGAAAGATCCAATTTGTAGACTGTGCTGCGGTTTTGAGTATTGGAAATTGGACATATCAACCACAGGTATTAAACCAATTATGATTATAATCATGACAGCTGCAAAACAGCAAAACTAATATTAAAATGACCCTGCCTTCACAAATTCTATCTTTCCACCCACTTAACACAGATAGCTCTGGCTCATGCTAACTCTCAAACCAAAGTAAGGATAGTTAACAAAGGAATTCTAATGGACATATCCTCCCCTTATGCCCTGTTCTGGCCTGACCCCAATTAACTACCACAATACTTGTGACATCACCTTTCAGTACTCTTTTCTATTTAATTTAATTTGGAAATACTGTGCTCCCACCTAATCGATAGACAATCGCCACACAATAGTTTCTCTATGGAATAACCCAGCATTCACTCTTGGTCTCGATCCCTAGAATTTTGTGAACTGAATGAGACACAACATCGAATTCCTCCATGACATGTCGCCCCTGAACTTTTTCCCTGAGCTCTCTAGGCTTAGCAATCTCTTTGATTTACCATCAAATACATTCTTGTCACGATTTCCAAAAGTGAGGCCTACTTACTGGTATTTGCGCTGCTAACAGGGAGGTGAAGAGTCTAAACGTGCCCCTGGTCTTCGCCAGGAACACCCGCAAGGAAGTTAGCTGCAGAGTCACGCAAGTCACGGCCCTTCAAGTTAGCCACCAGTGAAGTAGTGGATGAAATAGAGTAGTCAAACAATCCGAAGTCAGGCTGTGCAGGTAGCGAGGTAAAAATGGGGCCAGGCAATGCGTAGTCAAATAATCCGGAGTCAGGCCATGCTGGTAGCGAGGTACAGAGGAATCGGGCAGAAGCGTAGTCAAGCAATCCGAAGTCAAAACCAGGAGAGTAGTAACAACAAAGGAAGATCCAGAAGGAAGGTCAGGGAAAGCCAAGCCAGGAACCAGGAAGTCAGTCAGGGTGCTGGGAAGCACAAGGAAACGCTGGAGCAGAAGGGGTTTAGACCTAGATACTCTGGCAGTCTCCCTTATATAGAGGCTACAACCGCCGCCTCTTTGCCCGCCGCCTCTTTGCCACCTTCAGCTCCCTACTCCCCCCCCACCCCCTTCTGTCCCGTCTTCCCTCTCCGCTTCTGACTTTGCCACCTTTTTCTCTTCCAAAATTGAGGCCATCAGACTGAACATCTCCTCCTCCCCTTCTCCCGCCTCCCTCTTTGCTTCACCTCCCATTAACACTTAACTCTGGTGTTCTTCTGCCCTTTAACAGGTGAAGAAGTTCACTCTCTCATTCAGTCCTCTCCACCCTCTACCTGCCCTCTCGATCCCATCCCCTCTCATCTCCTTTGCTCTCTTTCTCCCACTGCCTGCTCCCACCTCGCACACCTTTTCAACCTATCACTCTCCTCTGGGGTAGTACCCTTCTCATTTAAACACGCTCTCATCTCTCCTATCCTCAAGAAACCCAATCTCGACCCCACATCTCTTGCCAATTATCGCCCTATCTCTCTTCTCCCCTATGCCTCTAAATTACTTGAGCGGATTGTCTGTAGCCGCCTTACCAGGCACCTCTCGGACAATTCCCTCCTTGACCCTCTCCAATCTGGCTACCGCCCCCTCCACTCTACCGAAACTGCCCTGGCCAAGGTTACTAACTAATGATCTCCTATCGGCCAAATCCAAGGGTCACTTTTCCCTACTCATCCTCCTTGACCTCTCCGCAGCCTTCGACACCGTGGACCACCCCCTCCTGCTGCAAACTCTTCTCTCTCTCGGCCTCTCTGGTTCTGTCCACGCCTGGTTCACCTCTTACCTCGCTAACCGCTCCTTCTCTGTATCCACGTCTGGTTCTTCCTCCTCCCCCTACCTCTCGCTGTAGGAGTCCCGCAGGGCTCTGTTCTTGGCCCTCTACTCTTTTCCCTCTATACTTCCTCCCTTGGTGCTCTCATCTCCTCCTTTGGCCTTCAGTATCACCTTTATGCTGACGACATTCAACTCTACATCTCTTCACCTGATCTTTCCCCCACCCTCCTCGCTCAGGTATCTGACTGCCTCTCCGCCATCTCCTCCTCGATATCGGAGCGCTTTCTCAAAATCAACATTTCCAAAACTGAACTCATTGTCTTTCCTCCTCCCAACCACCCATCCCACCATGACCTCTCTATTGTCGTTAACAACACTACCATCTCCTCTGTCACCCAACTCCGCTGCTTGGGTGTCACCCTTGACTCCTCTCTCTCTTTTGCCCCCCATTCATTCCCTTGCCCAAGCCTGTCGCTTCCAACTACACAACATCGCCCACATCCGTCCCTTTCTCTCTCAGGAGGCCACCAAAACCATCATACATGCACTCATCATCTCCCGCCTGGATTACTGCAACCTCCTCCTCACCGGCCTCCCCCACTCTCATCTCTCCCCCCTCCGCTCTATACTCAACGTGGCCGCAAGACTCATCTACCTCTCACGCCGCTCCTCCTCTGCCTCCCCTCTCTGCCTTGCCCTTCACTGGCTCCCCTTCCCCTGCAAATTCTTTTCAAACTCCTTACCACCACTTACAAGGCTTACTCCCACTTTAGTGCCCCTTATATCTCCAACCTCCTCTCCATTCACACTACCGCCCGCTCCCTGCGCTCGGCCAATGACCATCGCCTCTTCTCCACTCTGATCACCTCTTCCCATTTCAGAATCCAGGACTTTTCCCGTGTAGCCCCCCTTCACTGGAATGTCCTCCCTCGCTCCATCCGCCTCTCTCCCACTCTGTGCTCCTTCAAACGTGCACTCAAAACTCACCTCTTTCTCAAAGCCTACCACCCATCCACTTAACCCCTATCTCCTCCGCTCATTCTCCCCTCTCTCCCATTGCCTCAACTGGCTCCTCTTGTGCCTGGTCTGTCAACCCTCTCTTAGGATGTAAGCTCGAATGAGCAGGGCCCTCTTCCCTCCTGTCTCCTTACCCGTTCTTCTGCTCCGTGTCTATTGCATCTGCCTGCCTGGAGTTTCTGAAGTATTGGTACTTTTTGTTTATTGTTCTGTACTGTTATACCCTGTATAGTCTACTGTTTTTACTATGTGCGGCGCTGCGGAAACCTTGTGACGCCTAACAAATAAATGATAATAATAATAATAATAATAATACAACAATCTCATTGGTGGACAGGGGATTCGGCGGTCAGCGTGGCTGACGCTGACAGGAAGCCAGGGAATGCATCCATTGATGTAGTAATTATTATTATTATCCTTTATTTGTTAGGCGCCACAAGATTTCCGCGGCGCCGTACAGCATACAAACAGTACACTATACAGGGTGAAACAGCACAAAACAATAAACAAAAATACCAGTACTTCAGAAACTCCAGGCAAGTTAAAGTAATAAACATGGAGCAGAAGAACAGGTGAGGAGACAGGAGGGAAGAGGGCCCTGCTCATTTGAGCTTACATCCTAAGGGAGGGAAAACAGAAAGACACAAGGGGAGCCAGATGAGGCAAAGGGGAGAGCGAGTGGAGGTGAAGGGGTTATGTGGATGGTTGGTAGGCTTTAAGGAAGAGGTGGGTTTTCAGTGCACGTTTGAAGGAGCACAGAGTAGGAGAGAGGCGGATGGAACGAGGGAGGTCATTCCAGTGAAGGGGGGCTGCATGGGAAAAGTCTTGGATTCTGGAGTGGGAAGAGGTGATAAGAGTGGAGGAGAGTCGGCGATCATTGGCTGAGCACAGGGAGCGAGCAGGAGTGTGAATGGAGAGGAGGTTAGAGATATAGGGGGCAGTAGAGTGGGAGAGAGCCTTGTAAGTGGTGGTGAGGAGTAGTAATGGCTGTGCATGCGCCCCGGGCCGGACCGACAGAAGCGTTCCCTTGCTAGGTGCTGGAAGAGGAGAGCAACGTCTGTCCCCGACAAAGGAGGAGAAACGGGGACAGCACCTGACAAGTCTATTAATACTTGCAACTTTAGCACTTCTACATCATCCCTCAGAGTATGATGCCTTTTGCCTGTGCAGATCCATCTCCAGTCGCCTAATTTCTACCTTTTAATGCCACTTTATTAAACATTGCAAACCGATCAAAAAGCTCCATGACCTTTGATGGGAGGAAGACATGTTTTAAGCTCTAAGCCCAGAGGGAGAGGGTGTTGCTAAGTATTCAGTTTCTTTACAAGTAAAAAAAAAAAATCACACAAAATACAACTCTGATGGTATTTAGTATCATTTTGACTCATTGCTGACTGCCATTTACCATTCGGTTTCAAATTCCTACTGGTGAGGTTGCAGCACAGTGGGCACCTTGTTCCATGTCCTGTGGAGCTGTCCCGAACTTTAGAACTTCTGGCATAAAGTTTGTGACTTAATTTCATTCATTACGTAGGTGCACCTCCCCTCAAACTTTTATATCATCTTGTCTCTTGCCCACATCCTCAAGGCAGCTGGATGTCTTATTGCCTTCATCTGGAAAAAAATGATCATCCTGCCATCCCAGCGCTAATTAATAAAGTTTTTCAAATACACAAGCTACAACATATATCTAGTATAATACATTGCTGACCCATTCAGTTCTTTAACACTTGGTGTACCTGGGCTAATCACTATACTGTCACCCCAACCCCCACATGTAAGAAAGGAAAGCGACGGAGTATTTCTCCTACCTTTATCTCCAATCCAGTGTCCCTCACCCTTAACTTCCATACTAATACTCTCCAGGTCTTTCACCCCACACCCCTTATCCCCAGTTCAAAATCTCCAGCAACCTTATTCTGTTTTTATTGTCTATTGGTTACTGAAATATGGTTCTAATGGAACTCGTTTATTGTTTGTTTCATATACTGCCAAATGTAATTGTTATTCAGTTAAAACTGTACTCCTCCTCCACCCATCTATTTCTTTTTTATGTGCCTCCCTTTCTACTCAAGCTATAATTTTTGAAAAACCTAGCAAACGATTTCTTAATAAAATGCACAGCACCAGCGCTCCCATTTTTAAAGAAAGATAAAAACTAGAACCTCGTTATCTTGACAGAAAAGCAATGCTTCTAGATATTGAAAAGAGTATTCAAATGTTATACAAAATGATGACCATATATAAGAAATTTGGAAACTGATGTATAGCAAACATCATGAAATCATTCATGGATTTGGAACTCTATATGCAAATTAGAGAAGCCCAAATATATGAAGGGAGTAAGCGAATTTGAGATGTGCATATAGAAAGACTGGAGTGACAACACCCAAGAGCGAAATATAAAGTGTTTACCCAGCATAACATACAAAACTTGAATGCAGAACAGAGAACAGGAACATCCCAACATGCAAAGCCAATGACCTCACTAACTGCCAGGCTCTGGCAGGTCATACATTTATATCCTTCCCTTCAAGATACAGATAATTGCCTATAAGTTACATAGTCCTGAAATTTGAGCTAGGTTTGGACACCCGACCATACGTCATGATGATAGGAAGCGTCACTGGTTGATGATTTCCCAAAAGTCAACCTGAGCATTCAGGCAGGTTACATGATAGTTTTGAGTCTGAAAGTATGGTCATGGGCCCATCAGAGCTTGACTCATGTGAAGTGTGAATGAGTTCAGGGTCAACCGTAGTTGTTTTGGTTGCTGAAGGAACTTTATCAGACACACTCAGCAGATGACGACGGTAACGCTCATAGGTGACACCCTCAGCTTGTACCACTAAACTGTTAAGATGAGCAGATTTTCGGAGGACGGTGGCAGGTTTATCATATCCACAAGGAGTTTGCGTTCAGACAGTTTGACCTGGAACAAGATGTGGAAGACGATGTGCTGTTCTGTCATAACTTTTTTTGTTGGACAGCCGCTTTGAGGTAAGTACTGTTTGTACTTATGTTTGCACTTGCTGTTGTAATTGTTGCTTTGTAACAGGGATGAAAGATCTGGTGTGGCATGACAAAAACCACTGGATAGATGCTGGTTAATCACCCCGTGGTGTGTTTCTTAAGTTAAGCAATGCTGCAGAGAGCATCAGTGTTATCAAGTGTGTATTTTTCCAGGAGGTGTTTGGCTGAGCAGACAGCTCTTTCTGTTAGACAATTGAATTCAGGATAGTGGAGGCTGCTGTTTAAAGTCACAAGTATTTGCAAACTCTTTGAAATCTCTACTCATAAATTGCATGGCATTGTCAGTAATGAGTTGTTGTGGGATGCCATGTGTAGCAAAGTATCTCTTGAGTTTGGCAAGTACAGTAGCGCTGGTGAGATTGGATAGATAGTTGATCTCAAACCACTCTGAATAGGAGTACACCAGAACTAAATGTTCCTTTACTGTCCATTCAAAGACGTCTGCAGCAGTGACAGGCCAGGGCAAGCCCGGAAGCTTGTGTAGGTGCAGAGGTTTCTTTGGTAGATGTGCTTTGAGAGCATTGCAGGGAGCACATATGGAGACTTCTATTTTATTGTCAATAAACATGGTGGGCCAATATAGTGACTCTCTGGCTCTGTGCTTTGTGACTTCAAAGCCTGGGTGCCCCTGGTGGAGCCACTTTGCATAGTACTTTGCATGGTGTATGGTATTAAGAATTGTTGACCTTTTAGGATGACTCCATCACACAGAGTAAGCTCATCTCTCATGGCAAAGAAGGGGCGCAAATCTTAAGAGATCTCCTAGAGGACTAGGGCCTCCCTTGTAATATGATTTGATACAGCAATTGGCAGAGATCGTCTGCCAATGTTTCACACTGTAGCTCATCCAGTCAGTTGGAGGAGCAAATTTGTACAGACATGACATTATATTTATCTTCAAATTGTGGGCACTAAATGTGAGGTAAGCAGACCCAGGAAATGGCATTATTCACAAATAATTCTCTGCCATGCTTGTATACGACATCTAGGTAATATCTCTGTAACTTGAGCATCATTCTTTGTATCTGGTCAGAAGCATTATGCAGAGACTTCCTCAGTATGGTAATGGTCTGTCTCAACAGTGACAGGACACCCATATATAATGTCATGGAATGTCATTGTGACATGCAAATACTAACGCTAAAAGTTCTTTTTCAAACTGAGCATAGAAAGATAGCACCCAGTGCATGTTGTGAGGCATCTGTAGAGATCACCACTGGTAAATGCACATTAAAGTGCTGAAGTACTGGAGGGCTTATTAACATGTGTTTTAATTGCAGCTTGATGTGGCTCTTGTCAGCAAAATTCAATATCTTTGTGTAGGAGCTGTCTTAGTGGTGCAGTTGTCACAGTGTTGTTGGGAAGAAATTTCAACAGGTAGTTTGTCATTCCCAGATATTGCTGAAGACAGAGTTTGTCTTCAGGGAATGGCATTTGCTGAACGGTCGCCATTTTTTCAGGGTTTGCTTGACCACCTTGTCAGTGAACAGGTGACTCACATATGGAACTTCTGACACCCGGAATCTGCATTTGTTGGGGTTGAGCTTTAAGTTTATGGCACGGATCCTTTCCATCACCTGAAGCATGCGCTTATCATGTTCTTGCATGTTGCGACGCCAGATAAGGATGTCATCGACAATTATATCACACAGGTATCCTGCAAACAGCTGTTCCATGCATGATTAGAAAACTTCACTGCCAATGTTCAAGCCTTAAGGCATAAACAAAAAGGCATATTGTCTACAAGGTGTTATTAACATGGTGAGCATGAATGACTCTTTTTTCAGAGGTAGCTGCCAAAATCCACATTTAGCGTCCACGGTGCTGAAGATTTTTGCCTCAGGCATGTCAGCAATAACTTGTTCAACCATTTTCAATTGTTGTTGAGGACACAGCAGTACTTTATTCAGGTGCACAGGGTCTATGCCTAGTCTGACTGACTTATCTATTTTCACTGCAGCTACCATGGTTGAGACCCACTGTGTTGCTTCCTCTATCAAGTCTTGTCATATGGTCTAGTTTAGCAAACACTTTGTTCTTCTTGGATCCGGTGATGCATAAAGGCGCACAAAATGTGGGAACAATTCATTCATCCAGTTGCATGTGGTAAATGTCAGGGAGTTTACCAATAATATCATAGTTAAACAGATCTTTGAATTCCTTAATTTCTGGAGTCTTTGGCTGTACCATATTCACTTTGGCTCCCAGGTGTATCAAGCTCAGTTTAACGCTATCGGGCAGTCCTAGTTGTGGTCCGACGTCACGATCAACAATGGGAAACTGTAATTGCGCACATGTGAACTCTAATATGGCAGTCCCCATAATTATAATGATTTGACCTCCTTCCTTAATTCCCTTGTACACCTCTCAGAATGTTCATTAAGCATGCAGATGTGAATGGCAATTTCTAAAGTCAAATTATTTTCTCTTAACAAACTGTGTGCACACAGTATCATCATGAATACCACAAACAATTCTTTCTTTGATCAATTCATCGGTAATGGCACCAAAATATTTTTTCTTTGCTAGTAGCTTTTAGTTTGACACATATGATTGTACATTTTCATCACACTTTTGGTTTATGGTATTAAATATATGTCTGCCCATTATTACATTCTTTAAGAGTAAACATATCTCCTCAAAATTTTTTAGAAGCAATCCCATTCCTCATAGACAAATGTATCTACTATATATACTGCCTCTGTACCAGCCAGATTTAGTAAACTTGTACCTTTTTTGAACAAGTTTAGCTTGTTCCTTTTTTGACTTCTCAGATAGCATAGTGATGCAATATACTTTCCATTGCTTCCTGAACTGGAGTGAGTTGTCAGTGATGTATTCATCAAAAATGAGAGGAGCAATGCGGCAGAGACCTTGAGCCATGTCTGCCAACTTCTGACACCATGTAGATGTGGGTGTAGAAAGTATTGGCAGATTTTGTACGTATTGTGTGCAAAACCACACTGTGCATGCCCAAAACAGGGAGTTATGAATGAAAACCAGCGAGATACAGACGCATTAGTAGACAAAGTACTTGTGAAAATGAGTGCCAGGACCTCTTACGAAGTATAAAAAGGAAACAGGGGTGTGGGATGGGCGGATAGCACTTGAAACAACGGGTCTACTCAAATAGTCAAAGTAAGCGTTTACCCCTGTATACTGAATGCAGCAATTTAAGTAATACCAAATATAACAATTGCACAAGCTCAGGTCATGCCTAGGTCCACAGCAATATTGGCAGCGCTGGATAGACGCAGCTGCCGTTCTCGTCATCTGAAGCCACAGCAGACCATACACCTGCATACACTTCTCTCATTACAAACCATTATAAAAGACTAGCTGATGCAAACTTCAAATTTTTGGGAGTTCAGTGAAATCTTGTTTGTTTAGTTTCTGTAATACTGTACTTTTCTTTGTCTTGAGCGGTATGTTTTCTCTTTGGCACTGAATATTTTTTTTGGTTTATTTTGTCTAAACTGTATGTTATAATTTATATGGCACAATGACAATGCTTCTCTATTTTCAAATTTAATGTACCTATTGAATGATCTCTCACATGCTTCATTGCATTGTTTTATTTATTTTTTACTGCTGGCTTGCCTGTCTCTTTATATATTTTTTTTAAAGTTTCTAAAACTAATTGTTTGTAAGATGTCTCTATGTGTCTCTTGCCACTTTCACAGGTTACGTATAATTTTTTTTGGATCCGCTTCCCCCAAACAGATTAGCATATTTGTATATTCTATCATTCTTATCCAGATCACCATTTTAAGTTGATTTGGTGGGAGATCCCCCTCGTATCTGTTTCCCTATGTATGTTTGCTCTGTTGTCTGTAAACCATAATCTTGTGACCCTTTGTACTTCTCTGTCTGCCAGTTGTTTGTAAGATGCTTCTATGTGTCTCTTATCACTTTCCCATGTTACATAATATTTTTTTGGGATCTTTTCAGCCCTCCTTCCAAAATATTCAGAATGAGCCTTATAATGGCAGAAGTCGTTGTAAGTAGGTTTTCACTCTTTAGTCTACATTAGGGATGTGCACCGGCCACTTTTGGTGTCTCGTGTTTTGTGTTTTGGATTCGGATTTGCTTGAGGTTTTGGGTTTGGATTTGTTTCGCAAAACACCTGACAAAAGGTTTTGGTTCGGATTTAAGGTTTTGGATTCGGATTTATTTTGAAAAAAAACATAAAAATCAATTTTTTTGGTTTATTTTCACTCCTACGCTATTATTAACCTCAATAACATTCAATAACAATCATTTCCACTAATTCCCAGTCTATTCTGAACACCTCACACCTCACAATATTGTTTTTAGTCCAAAACGTTTCACCGAGGTAGCTTTCTGGACTGCATAGTGCAGTGGTCCCGGTACACAATTTGGTACCGGGGCCACAATACCTCCGCCTTTAAATGGTCTGAATTCCACTGCACAGCTGCCTGCTCCTACATCCTCTGCAGCATATACAGGGTGTAGTTCGAGCGTGTCAATACCTCTTGTTTTTGACGATGACAGGTCATTTTCATTAATTTATGATTTGGCAGCAACAGTCAACGTTGTTTAATATCTGATACGCCTCTATCTGGACTGCATAGTGGAGTGGCCCCGGTACCCAATTTGGTACCGGGGCCAAAATACCTCCTCCAACTTTCAAGTGTAGTGTTTATAATTTATAAAAACTACAGTAGTTATAGCACGTCAATAACTCTTGTTTTAGACGACCATGGTACAGAGCATTCATCATTGAGATCCCATCAAGTATGTGAAAGACAGACAGCGTCAAAGTGTTATTTGTTGACTTTGTTAACCAAAAAGTTGTCCCTGTTGCAAATATTCGTGCAATGAAGAGTGACTTTTTCATTTCCAGGCATGACGATGGGCTTTTTCATCCCATGGACATCAGCTGTTTGCCCCCCTGGTGCCTCATTTACAATAACCACATCACCATCCTCATCATCAAGTTCCTCCACAGCGCCAGCTACATCAATAGCCTCCTCCCGGTGTACAACATTGACACCTTGATTATCCAAATCTGGATCTACACTGTGGGTGATCATTCCAACATGTGCAGAGGGTGTGCTGCAAATGCTGGATGGAGTCACCTCTTCCCGTACAGTGATGGGAAGGTCAGGCTTCACAACCACCAACACCCTTGGACTCGCCTTGGGGATTTGGGATGTCATCTGTTTAGAAGGCAGAGTTCTTGGCTGTTTTGTTGTTGTTGCTGACAGCATAACTCTCTTAAATTTTTTGTTGGGGGGGAGGAGGAGGGCTTAGATCCTTGGGTGAAGCTGGACCACTAGTCATGAACACGGGCCAGGGCCTAAGCCGTTCCTTGCCACTACGTGTCGTAAATGGCATATTGCCAACTTTACGTTTCTCCTCAGATGATTTTAAGTTTCTCTTTTTGCTACTTTTTGAGAACTTGGGCTTTTTGGATTTTACATGCCCTGTACTAGGAGATTGGGCATCGGGCTTGCCAGACGACGTTGATGGCATTTCATCGTCTATGTCATGACTAGTGGCAGCAGCTTCAGCATTAGGAGGAAGTGGGTCTTGATCTTTCCCTACTTTATCCTCCAAATTTTTGTTTTCCATTATATGTAGCACAAGAGAGCATACCCCTAAGCCACACACACTCAGCAAAGCCTTTAAAAATTATATGCGGCATAGGAGAGTACCACTGGACTTATACTGCTGAATCAGTGAACTTTGTAATATAGCAGTACCACTGGACTTATACTGCTGAATCAGTGAACTTTGTAATATTGCAGTACCACTGGACTTATACTGCTGAATCAGTGAACTTTGTAATATAGCAGTACCACTGGACTTATACTGCTGAATCAGTGAACTTTGTAATATTGCAGTACCACTGGACTTATACTGCTGAATCAGTGAACTTTGTAATATAGCAGTACCAATGGACTTATACTGCAGAATCAGTGAACTTTGTAATATTGCAGTACCAATGGACTTATACTGCAGGATTGTTTTTGGATGTTTTTTTTTAATTTCTTTTTTTTATAATTATTTTTTTTTTATTTTTTTAATAACTTTTTTTTACATTTTTTATAACTTGGGAATAATGGGGAAATAACAATGCCCTTAGAAGGACAGAGCACAGGACACAGCACCACTGGACTGAACAGGACACAGCACAGGACCCAGCAGTACCACTGAACTCAGAAGGACAGAGCACAGGACACAGCACCACTGGACTGAGCAGAACACAGCACAGCACAGCACAGAACTGAACAGCACAGCACAGCACAGCACGAGATATAGCAGGACAGAGGACCACCTAACACAACCTCCCTCTACCCTGATCAATGCCCGAGTGAAGATGGCGGCGGCTAGCGGGGAATTTATAGAATACGAGAATCGCGAGATCCGACAGCGGGATTATGACTCAGAGCCTCGGTTTCAGTTTTGCAATTGGCGGGAATACCTGGATCTGTCTCGGATCCGCAACGTTCGGGTGGGCTCGGATTTCAGATATCCGAGCCCGCTCATCTCTAGTCTACATGCCAACTACAATAGTTGCAAGGCATGAGGTAATGTTAAATAGTTTCAACCTTCATCCATCTTTCTCACGTATAGCCAATCCTGGAGGTGAAGCAAATTCTGTATGAGCAAGAGGTGGCTGCTCTGCAGGAGGACGACAGGCATCCACCCCTCCAAAACCAGCAACTGGCCCAACGTCGTTCGCCCAGGGAGCATATCTTCAGGCCACATGTCAGCCTCTTTGGGATGTCAGATGCCGAGGTGGTCTGGCGCTATCATCACACTCCTCATGTCATCATGGACACCCTGCGCATTGTGGAGAATGACCTAGAACCATTGGGTCACATCCCGATAGCAGTTCCGCCACTGACAAAACTGTTGACAGTACTGCAATTTTGAATTACTGGCTTACTCCAGACAACAATGGGAATCATTGCAGGGATGTCCCAAGTCACCTTAAGTTGAGTCCTGAAGGTTGTACTGAGGGCGTTCCTGTTGCGGCGCAGGCAATTTATCCACCTGCCATTCGATGAGGAATCCCTTGTGCACAAAAAGCGTCAGTTTGTCAACATAGCCGGCTTTCCACACGTCATAGGAGCAGTATATGAGACACATGAAGCCCTGCTCACGATGGGTGGAAATGCATCCATCTATTTGAATAAGATGCATTTCCACTTGATCAATGTCCAGGATATATGTGACCCGTCTCTCCTGATTTGTGACCTGGTTGCTGTATGGGGGGAGTACACATGACTCCTTTGCTTTCAGGCAAGCAGGGACGTGGCACAGATCAGAACAGAGGCAAGGGGGTGCTAGGCCACATGGAGACGCAAGGCTGCTCAGTAATTTACATCCCATTTTTTCATTATGTATTCATATGCTTTTGGTGTCATTCATACCTTCATATACACTGTAGTCTGAATTACAAGTTTGCCCTCTGATGTTAAATCTCACAATTTTGTCATTTTGTGCATGTTACAATGCCAGGAGTGTTTTATTTGTTGGTGATTTTTTTATTAATTAGGAATATAAAGGCCAGATTTTGATGTTCACTAAATAACAAACCTCCATGATCTGTGATATGATGCAAACAAAATATCAATATGTCCACAGGTAGTTATCTCTCCAATGCCACATGCTTAAGCAAAGGTGCCAATGTTTGGTATTCAAAAAATATCCTGCTAAGGCTACATTCATTAAAGAAAGTAAGCAAACCCCTTTTCCCCAACAATATGTATCCTTGAGAAAGCATAAAATCGATGCATTGACTGCTAATGTGGTATTGATTTTGTGAAATAATTTAGCTCACTTGATTTGTGTTATTTTGACAATGTAATTTACAGTAGATCTTTGACATACCCCCCACCGAAAAAAAAGTATGGAGACATGTTGTAAATTTTCGTCCTACTCAAATTGAATATGATTTTGCAACATAGCACAGTTAGTCCTTCATAGCACAGTCAATTCAGTTACACCATATGATATTAGCCTATGGCATAATTATTATTTATTTTTTTTGCAAGTCTGGACTAACTTTTTCCCTTTCTTCTCACCCTATATAGGAGATAACACATACCCATTCCGCCCTTGGCTTTTCACTCCTATTTTGAGCCCACACACAGAGTGTGAAGTCATGTACAACTCAGTGCATACAGCCACCAGATCAGACGTGGAGCATACTTTTGGGAGTTCTAAAGGCTCGATTTCAGTGACTTGACCGATCTGGTGGCGCTATGTTGTATGCGTTGAGGAAGGTATGCAATATCATTTCTCTGTGTGTGGTGTTCCACAATAATGTTATCAGGAGTGTGGCTCTACGGGTAGAGGTCAAAGTTGCTGGGGAGGAGGTGGTCGAGGCCAACTCCAGCCCTCCGGAAAACTGTGGAGGCAGACCACTACCATCAATATGTTTTAGACACCTATATTTGTACAATCTAGTTTAAATGTAACTAAATGAAGTCTATTAAATAAAAAAACAGCATTTGAGTGGCAAATTATTAAATATGGATCATTAGGATCCAGATATGATTTATACATGAAATAGTCAATAATGTAACATAATGTGGACTGAATGTACGGTCTGATGTTGCAGGAGAAATGGCATTGTTTTGTTATGTATAGTAGTAATTTATCAATAAGCCAGATAATGCTTGTGGCTTGAGATTATTCTATGCAAGTCCATAGAACTGATCTATTTGTATATGAACATTTCATTGAGTTCTCTAAAGTCTGTAGTCCGTGCTGACCTCAGAGCATTATTTCCGTGGTTGGATGCAAGTGTCTGTTACATTGCATTTACGTCACGTGTTTTGCGACCGAATTCATCTTGGCACATATCTGGAGATCCGTTGCTTGATAAATCTGTGTGTACGCTTCTTACATTAATGTGCGCATATTATGTTATGCAAGTTGTGCTGAGAATATGTCCGCTAATGAATCAGGCCCAACATGTTTATCCAGCATGATATACATAACTTGAATGCAGAACAAAGAGTAGGAAATTCCCAGCATGCATAGCCAACCTCACTTCCTGCCAGGCTCTGGCAGGTCATACATTTACTGGAATTATGTGAAAAAATATGAGATATAAGCGGGGCAAAATGGTGAATCAATGGTTATGGATCGGTATTATCCTCCCTTCTTTTTTGTCACTCTCTCTAACCCCACATACCCCACCCAATACCCCTACCACTGAATCCCTGTTGCATTTTTTTATCCAAAATTTATTTTAGAAAATTTTAAATCTCATAACAGAGCTCATGAGTAATTTAAAGTAACAGGGGAGATGACATAATTCATTCAATATAAGATGGCACTTAAAATTTTTAGATGGCATAGAATTTATTAAGATCACATTCATGGCTTGCACCAGTTGAATTAATTTTAAGTTAACCTGTTAATGCTATATAAAAGGTATCCGCCATTATAATTCTGCTAATAAGACATAGTGGTATTTAAAATATGTACCATTAACATACTAATTGTACTAATTGAACAATCGTGCAAATTACATCCTGCAACATGTTTGCTTCTTTATGAGAAATGTATACAAACACTTAGCATGGTCAAAACCAAACAATCTTGATCTTTGGAACATTATTTAAGGTGTTGTGTCAAGTAATCCCCTGGACTGTTCTGATTATATACCCTTTGTTATAACAATTCTCCAAACTCCTCCACAGGGACCTCTCCTCCTTTTTGGTGTAGACATTCAAGGCCTTTTTTCTTCCCCTAGGTTAGTAGCAAAAATTATGGTATGTGGCTATAAATGACAGTCTTTCATTGTATTATTTCATAATACAATAAATTAGCAAGAAGTAGTATACGCAAAAAAAAAAAGGTCAGGATATCAGATTAATAATCATATTCAGACTATCAGGTTCAGAATCATATGCAGAAGGCTCTGCAATCAAAAGGCAAATATGCAGGATTCATAAAGTCCTAATATCAGAGTACGAGATTGGGGAGAACCCAAATCAGCAGACGTGGTACAGCGGAATGTCACAGCGTACTTATCAGCAGTGTATAACAAAATCCAGAGCATCCAAAGTATTCTGAGACAGACCAAGAGTCCCTCAGAACAGCCAGTCACAACAGCACTTGAAGCAGTACACAAGTCAATGCAAATTCTTACCACTCTAATTGGATTGAGCGAAGCTGCACAACTAATGGTCAGAATGTAGGCCAGAATGGATGTGGAGTATCTGAACACCAGAGAAATGTACCACCAGATGCCAGCAAACAGAATTGGTTGTATAAATAGTGATGGAAACTCTGTTGCGGCTTTTTCAGGACACTACCACCTCAATCAGGAATGAGTAATTGAAAGCCAGGCCAGTAACAAGAACATGAATTGTCAATGGCCATTGCTCTCTTCTAATTCTCCTGGATTTTTCTGTTGAACCTCTGGATTCAATACTTTTGACCACTTTCTTCTCATACAAATGCTTTAAGACACTGTCCTATCCTGGTTCTAATAATATTTATCTAATCGCTCTTTCAGTGTTAAATTCTCTCAATCTACCTCTTCTCCGCTTCCTTTATCAGTAGGAGTCCCACAAGACTCACTACTAGGTCCTCTGCTGTTTTCTATCCATACCACTTCTCTTGAAAAACTAATAAGCTCCTTTGGATTTCAGTATCATCTCTATGTGGATGATACCCAAATTTATTTGTCCTCTCCTGATCTCTTACCATCTGTGTTGTCCCGCATTGCTGACTGTCTTTCTGTCTTTTCATCTTGGATGTCCTGTCATCAACTCAAATTCAACCTTTCAAAAACAGAATTAGCAATATTCTCACTCACCAACAGAAGTTACTTACCTGACATTTCTATTTCTGTTGACAACATGACCATAAATCCCACCCTGCAAGCTTGCTGCCTAGGTATGATCCTTGACTCTGAACTATCCTTTGTTCCCCACATCGACTCTATATCTAAATCATGTTACATACATTTAAAGAACATTTCCAGAACATGCACATATCTTACACAAGACACTGCAAAAACGTTAATTCAGACACTCCTTATCTCCCGAATTAACTATTGCAATTCCCTCCTTAATGGTCTTCCACTAAAAAGATTTAAACCCCTGCAATCTATTTTGCATGCAATGGCCAGATTGATTTTTCTCTACATTGGTTGCCTTTTTTTTTTACCAAATCCAATATAAAATTCTTCTACTAAAGTACAAGTACAAGGCCATCAATAAAACTGTACCAACATACATCTTCTTATTTGCTCAAAATATCTCCCAACTCGACAACTCCTTTCTGCACAAGATCTGCATCTCTCATCCACCCTCATTACATTCTCTCAAATTCCCGGTTACACGACTTTTTTCAAGCTTCACCCACTCTGTAGAATTCCGTCCCTCGCACAAGACTTTCCTCTGGTCTATAAACTTTCAAGCGTTCTCTGAAACCCCACCTCTTCAGGCAAGCTTATAATATTCCTCAAGCACCCTCTTAACCCCACTAGGCTACCCTATTACCAGCCTTTACACAATTCACACAAGACAACAACCCTCTGATCCCAGATCAACATTACTTTGTGACTGGATCACATAGCATACAAATCACTTTTTATCCTTTGCAATCTGGCTGGATCAATATGCAGCATATAGATTTAACCTCATGTATCTGACTCCCATTGACCTATAGATTGTAATCTTGCGAGCAGGGCCCTCTTACCTCTTTGTTTGTTTTAACCAGTATTATTTAAGACTGTTTGTCTGGCACTATATAAATAGATATTGATGATAATGATGATAGCCAGGGATCGGAACATTAATCATAGATGAAGGCAGGGATCAGAATTAGAAAACAGTCACATGATAATACAGCACAAAAACCAGAACACTACCACTAGAAGCAAAACACTATCACTAGCAAAGATGGAGTGTCAGGACAGTCCTTAATTAGTGCAGGTAACCAATCAGGATAACACAGGTAGCACACCTGTATTGCAGCTCAAACTAATTGAAAGCAAACAGCTCTCACACACAAGGAAATAGCAACATAGATAAAACTGAAATAGAATCCTAACACTTTCATTCCACTGCCTTCCTTGGATGTTCAAGAAGCAAAAAATACTATCTCCCATATAAAACACATTTTGGTGGAAGTATGTGGTATGTACAATGTGCTACTTCCAAGGAAAATGGCTATTTTATTAGCACCCCTGAAATCTACATAGAGGATAGCCTTTTGTATAATATAAAGTTTTGTCTTTCTTCAGCTAAAGTGCAATATACAATGAACCCTATGAAATCACAGAAATTATCAACTTAGTTTCATCTTGAATCTGTCTAATATCAACTCTCAGAATTCCTAATGTTTTTCATGTATCTCTACTGAAACCTTCACAATCCTGAATAAAAAGTTTTCAATATTTGCTACATTGGAGAAGTTCCTGCCCCTAGAAAAGGTTTTGTATTCCAGCGAGACATACATGCAACTCAAAAAAATATTCCATAAAGGGTATCCTGGAAAACCTTATTAAAAGGATCCATGAGCCCCTTATGAAGTTTACGGTACAGTTAGGATCTTAACTGTTCAACTTCTTAAGCAGAAGCCCTTTCTGTCATTAATTGTGTTTCTGGATAGGTTTAGGCTGGGTGGGTGTGCCCATTGCGACATTTGTTAATATGATCATGACATGTACCATGATGAGCACTTGCTGCATATATGCATGCTCTCATTTATACACATTGCCCGTTATATGTTTATTTGCAATTATGTGGATGTTTGTTTTCTACTGTTATCTTGTGTACCGACTTTTTGCTTAATCTAGAAAATATTTGATTCCGCAATATAAGATTGAGATCCATATGCCCATCTGTACACATTACAGTGGCAGAACTACCATTGGTGCAGCAGGTGTGGTGCTCCGGGGCCCATGGAGATAATGGGGCCTGCTGCATGGTGAACTAGCGAGCTGTGGGCCTCGGTTCCCTCCTCTCTGCTTCTCTGCACCAGGTTCCACAGCTGGCTAGCTCTGCATGTGACACTTCTCATTAGTGAGTGCACTACTTATAAGTACTCATCATCTCACATTAGATAAACAGTAGACGCATTATTTATTTTTTGTTTCTTCTTGAGTCCCCCTGCAAAAGATTTCTTTCTAATTTGAGCATTATAACCAGACAGTAGTTACAACGGTGAATGCATCCTGGGATGCATATAAGGTCGGCTACATACATACTATGTAAATCTAGTATAACTAGTGTATAAAGCATAATTAAACAACATCTTAAATATGGGATACTGTTTTGGGCCGCTCAATGTAATAAAGGCACAAGATAAATAGGGAGGGTTCAAAGGCGTGCATTCTCATTAATAAAGGGAATGGAAGTGTTAAATTATAGAAGTCTGACTTATTTAAAATAAATATATTTGAGGTTAACATATTTTTCTAACATACTTTTTTGTACCAAAGACCATATAAAGTACAAAGAGCCATGAATCCAGATTGAGTCAGGAAAGATTGGTGTTTTTATGCTAGGAACAGAATTATTTTCCCCCGGCTTGACTGGTAACTAAGGGTTTTGTTTTAAATTTCTTTAAATCAAAGAAATTATAATTTATGAATGGTTCATCTTATTGGACCTGTGTATCTTTTTTAACTTTACTATTTAACTATACAATATCTGAACTGCTATGTATTTCAGTATAAAGCTTGTTTTTTTTTCTGCACTGTTGTGCCTCTTATATGTTGCTACCTATAGAAAAAAGCTTATAGTGGCTAAAAAGCAATAGTTACAATGATACCTGCAAACCCAGGGCCGTAACTAGGGCTGTGCGACAGGGGCGACCACCCAGGGCGCAACGCTGAAGAGGGGTGCAATTTAGGAATATTTTAGGCTAATTTGGTTAAAATTGAGGGCTAGGGGGGCGGCATTTGTCTTTCTCGCCCAGGGCACTAGAATTCTAAGTTACTGCTCTGTGCAAACCAACTACAATACTAACGAGGAGGCACATAATATAGTTTTTGCTTGCATAATAGATTAAGAATAAAATAATACCTAGTGTGAAATTGACAATAAATTAAAATGAAAATATTCAGCAATGCAATGGTGACACTATTCATTTTATTTTCAGGGAGGCTGACAAGTCTGTAAGCTGTGAGGTTATCTCTATTTACATGCAAATAATTTTTCAAAGTTAGGGCCCAATAATTTAATACATAATGATTAACCAGCTTGTTATTATACTTAGGTATTCTTGTCAGTGGAGACACAAATGTATACGTACAGTACAGGGTTACTCAAAATTTGCATTGCATTATTTAGCTATTTTTAAACTACAAACAGTATTTTACTGTTCATTTGAAAAAAGATAGAAAAGTGACAGGTATTTCCACCTGGAGTATTGGCAATGTAGTTATCAATGCCACTTATTTGCAGATTATGTACTGGTGATCTTTTGACTGTTCATAACATTACCAAATTTGTTATTGCCTGAAAACCAATCAGGATAAATTGGACACTTTATTGCATTGTCTTCTGTTATCCCACTGCTTAAAATACTTCATTATACAGTATCCAATTTACAAATTACATTACCATGTTACTTAGGATCAGGGTTACTCTAAGACAACTGTAAACCCAGCTTCTTGGGCTCCAATGACATTCTCAGATCTAAAAACACAAAGGACTATGTTCAGTCCTCTCCCAAAAGTAGAGTTTATCAATAGTTTTTGAAAGAGAAATTTAAGGCTGTTTTTTTAAGGTTGTTTTTTTTAACCCAGTAGATCTTAGGGCTGATTTGGGACTGGTTTGTTTGTATTTCTCCAGGAACCAAGTTTAGAATTGCAGCTGGATGCAAACTTGTTCATCAAACATGGTGGACATAAGGCAAACATGTTCATTGAATGTGCTCAACACATATGTAAGAAGTAAAGTAAACATGTTTGATATGCAAACACCTTACGCATACATTGTGCGAGTTCAATGTTCATACATCAAGCAAGTTCAACGTTGCCGCACATTGCATGTACATCAACTGAGCTAGACATATTGTAATGCTATCATAAAATAAAACAGGTTCCAGACTTTGTGAGCTGCGCAGAAACTGTGGTCGAAGCTTTTTAATCTTGAAAACATTTGAGACTTTTCCACAATTTTTTTAAACTTTTGCACAAATTCAATAAACTAGTTTGAGAGATATTTTCAAAAGGATCATCATCATCATCATCATTTATTTATATAGCGCCACTAATTCCGCAGCGCTGTACAGAGAACTCACTCACATCAGTCCCTGCCCCATTGGAGCTTACAGTCTAAATTCCCTAACATACACACACACAGACAGAGAGAGGCACACACAGACTAGGGTCAATTTGTTAGCAGCCAATTAACCTACCAGTATGTTTTTTTGGAGTGTGGGAGGAAACCGGAGCACTCGGAGGAAACCCACGCAAACACGGGGAGAACATACAAACTCTTAACAGAACATACAAACTCTTCACAGATAAGGCCATGGTCGGGAATTGAACTCATGACCCCAGTGCTGTGAGGCAGAAGTGCTAACCACTACGCCACCGTACATATGTAGTGTCCTACAAGCGTTAAATGTATGTAAACAAGATGATAAAGTGTATATATCGGGGAGGAATCCACCATTTTTTGGAGAAACTAGTTAAAGGCACTGCTAATAATATGTATAGATAACAGTAATATTGTCTGTGATGAGACTAAGTTCCACGATATGTCAGTAAAGTAAATCAAACTGTATGCCTTTAAAATTATAGTGAGCAATGGACCACTCAAGACATGGAGTAACTGTTGGCTTGTACCAGAATATTCAACTCTGGGCAATCAGAAAAGGTGAGAGTGAGGGAAAGTCAGGAAACCTGCTGTGCCCAAGAATGTGGGTGCAGCAACAGGTTAAGAGCTATAGAAAAGGTGCAGTGAAAAGCAGGAGTTGAGTCAGTGGGCAGGAGGCTAAAGAAGGAGGTGGGCAGAGTAGCTGTAGAGCAGAGTTAAAAGTGGTGGAAACATGAGGAGAGAGGACCCTGCTCAGAGGAGCTTACGATCTAAAGAATTCATACAGTGTTCTGAAAACCAGATAGGCAGGGTTGGCGCTACCATTTGGCGTTCTCTTAGGCCACCAGGGTTTAAGGAGCACCTAAAACACTGAATTACTGGCATAGTATCACTCATTCAGTATCTTCAGAGCCCCCTCAGTATGTACTGGTCTCTGACATGGAGGGTACCGGTATTTCTGATTATTAATCAGGTTTTTTTTGTTTTATAGCATTCAATACAAATATCATCTAGTGTTTTCATAAGATACCTGATGAGCCAGAGCATTTCCTGGTGTGTAGTTAATCCTGGACCAAGTAACTCACTAACTGAGGAGAAAGTGACTGGGTGCACTGGACAGGAGACATCAACCATGATCTAGCTGATCTGACATCACAATGCTTGAAATCACAGTGGGTAACCATAGTAACCAAACAGCTGACCTTTCACCTGCTCCAGTGTACATTCACCTCCAAATATATCATACTGTAGAATATCATATATCTGTTTCAGCTGTCAACAAGTGCACAGTTCACAAATATAGTGTACTCACTAATTATAAAGAAACACAACATTATAACATTTATACATCAGTCATATAGATCATAACACAAACATTTATACATATTTTGTAATTGCAATCCAGGGAGTGACTAGGTTAGGGATAGTACAGTCTGTAACATATTAGCACTTCAGGGTAGAAGTGAGCTTCTGTTCAGTTATTTAGGACTCTCATTCCTCTCCTATTAACGCTGATTCTTATTATAATTTGTTCTTATTTGTGTATTTATTGCCATTCTTTCTACAGGACTGTAACACTTCAATATGTCCGGTTTTCAGTATATTTGAAATTCATACAGTGTTTTGAAAACCAGACAGGCAGGGCTGGCGCTACCATTGGGCATTTTCCTAAAGTACCATGGTTTAAGGGGAACCTAAAACACTGAACTACTGACTTAATATCCCACATTCAGTGTCTTCACTGCCCCCACAGTGTGCACTGGTCTCTGACATGTAGGGTCCTGATATTTCTGATTATTTTTTACTTCAATTTTTCAAGGATTATGGGGTACAGAAGATACTTCTGATGATTAATCAGTCTTTTTTAGTTTTATAACATTCCAGTATATTCATAACTTACCTTATGAGCCAGAGCATTTCCCAATCTGTAGTCAATCCTGGACCAAGTAACTCACTTACTGAGGAGAAAGTGATTGGGTGCACTGGACAGGAGACATCAACTATGATCTAGCTGAGCTGACATCACAATGCTTGACATGCCAGTGGGTAACCATAGCAACCAAACAGCTGAACCTTAATATCACCTGCTCCAATGTACATTCACCCCAAAATATATCATACTGTAGAATATCTGTGTCAGCTTGCAAAAATATAGTGTACTCACTAATTATATAGAAAAACACCATTCTAACATTTATACATCTCTCTATTTGTGCTACCCCATAACTCTGTCACTTTGTGCATTAGTGTTCAACTGGTCCCTGCATCCTAGTTTCCCTAATAACAGTAGTTGAATGCACATTGGGATACATACTATAGAGAAAATATATTAACTCTAAGGCAAAAAGTATTGCTGTGTGACGTGTTGGAGTTTTTCTATACTAAGTGGTTTATCTGACAAAGTATAAGGAAATGCACAGCTAAATGGCACAACAGTTAACCATCTTTCTTCTTTTTCATCCCCAGGTGTGTACATCAACTGATAAAACTATCTTCCTCTCCTAATATGAACCTCATTTTAACTTGTGCTTCACATTTGTGTCTGTACAAAATGTAAATGTACTGTTTTGGTCTGCATTATGCTGATCAATGCTGGTGGCTGGCTGCCCAGTGAAGAAGAATTCTGAATTATAGAGGATATGAATGTTTTGATACTAGATATGATGGGGCTTGGTAATGTGAAGGGTGTTATTGTAATTATTACTATTGCCCAACTAATTTATTACCATGTGTGGAGAAGTAGTGGAGGCACGATAGATGGAAATAGGGAGATAAGATTACTTAATATTGCTAAGTAAAGGGTGAGAATTACTGCAAATAATATTAATTAAAACAGTTAAATTATGAGTGTTGCCATGGAAATGTTATGTACTATGGCAAAGTGGTTTGTACTGCTGCCTTACAGAGATGGCTGTGGGATTGATTCCATCTTAAGTTGCTATCAGCATTACTTTTTTTATTCATCCTGTTCTCATGTAGATTTTCTCAGTACTTTGTAGTGTTTTCATGCTCCAATGACAGAATTAAATTAACTGATTGGTATAAGTAAATTGACTGATAGAGACGGAGCAATATTTTTCTGGGTAGATGGCATAATTAGGTGCTTGTGATACATATTTCTAGCTGTGTTGTTCTCACATACTTATATGTAAGTGAATCTAACATCTGACGAATGCTCTTCATTCTGGATAATTAAACAAAATGAAAAAGTTAATATTTGGGTGTCACTGCTGTATAAAAAGGACTCTACTTTATGTCCTTACCAAGAAAGAATCCAACCAAAAAAGATAAATAGAGCGCTGGCACCAAAAAGTGAATCAAACAATAAAACAAAAAATAAATATGACTATTTCTGGCGATTCACTATGAAAAAGAACTTCTAAATGCAGAGTGGTTCTCTAAAATAATGGATTTTTATTAGGGAAAATACATACATTTAAAACAACATATAAAATAGCAAACATAAACAACAAAAACTGAGAAGTTTGCAATTCATTCAATAAAACGGATAACATCCTATACACTAAGGGCCTAATTCATTAATGAAAGTAAGTTAAAAAATGAGTTCTCCTGGACAAAACTAAGTTATAATACACATAAGTTAAATACGGGTTGATGGGAATTTTGAATTTTTGAAAGATAGAAAAGATGTGCGAAACATGGTATTTAATAAATAACAAGTGCTATTCTTCCGTGGATGTTACCAGCCTGGCAAGGGTAGAATCCATAAGATAATTAAATTAAATCTGAAAACTGCTAGTGGGTCTTTCGGCAAAAGACATTTTCATTGGACAATTGTCTTAAGGACAAGGATTACAATTCCACCTCCCTGTGTACAGATTTATTAACAAGGAATTTCTTCAGAACAACCCTCTCAGATTTGGAGTGATTTAATCTGTAATGATCCTTGTTCAAATTTCTGCTGCATAATGTCTTAAAATCCTTTACTGTATTCTTATACAAGTTTATGTATAACAGCACTTTTATGATTAATGGTATACAAATTGTTTTTCAGACTAAAATGTGTCCTATCTACTTGTATGCTATCTTTTTCCATATCCTTAATGTAAAATATGGGGCAGTTTTCTCCATTAATATTTGATGTCACTTTATTTTTATTCTATAATTCTTCTAAAATTGACCAACATTCTACATTGTCAGAATGTAAAATAATAAGATTTCCATCTGTTCCTGTTTTTTAAATTCTTACATGCAAAATAGCATTGTCTGCATAAGGCACATACATATCTGTTTAATTCCGCAAGTAGATAAAAAAAAGGTTTGGGTTGACAGTTGGGGCAAAATTTAACCCTTTAAAAGGACATTAAGTTCTTGGTTTCCTTGTTGTTCTTTCTTCCTCCTCTCTTCCCTCTTGTTCTGTTTGTCTCTTTGGGGCCTTTAGATACAGATCCTCATATTGATTGCAAAGTGAGTAGATCTCATATCTGTCTACTCTCCCTAAAAAATGTAATTTAAACCGATTTTATTAGCTTCTAATATGATGAGTACACCAGCAACACAAAAACCTGCGTCTGGCTGGTTACCTTCTAGACAGAAAGGTTGCTATCGATGCAATAAACAAATCTGTCTAAAAGCTTCCAAAATTACTTCTAAGGTGAATAATTCTAAATTCCCATTTGTGAATTCATTAATTGCGAGACAAAGCATGTGATATATGTACTAAGTGTAACGATTTTCATTGGAAACCAGATAAATTCTTAGAACAAGACATGGGAGCCATCTATACCTATAGAAGCTAACTTGCCCGTAGAGAGCCATATTCACATGGATACTTGGATGCCCCCAGGACTTATAGTAATAGTAAGTGTCACAGATTTAGGGTATTTGCTTACTGATTTTTGCACTACTCACCCAAGAGGTGCGGAGTCTAACGTGTTCCTGGTTTTCACCAGGGACCCCCGCAAGGAAGTGTGGTCTTAGCTGCGGGAACACGCAGGTCGCGGTCCTCTAAGGGAGTAATCAGTGAAGCAGTAGATGAAAGCGGTGTCGTACAGGCCCAGTCCAAACCGTGAATTCAGGAGATGTCCAAGGGATAGTTCAAAGCCGTAGTCAGGGAAGCCGGGTCGAGGTCAGAAGCACAGGAGGAAGAGTCAAATATCAAGCCGAGGTCAAGTTCACAGGGAGCACAGAACAGGGGTAGTCAGTAACAAGCCGGGTAATACACAGGAAGTGCTGGAAACGGTACACAGGAACGCTGGAGCTAGGATGAGACCTAATACTCTGGCACTCTCCATGTGCCAGAGTGAGGTTTTTATACAGGTGCAGACCAATCACTGGCGGTGGTGACGCTAAACACCACCGCCGGAGTTACTAGGAAGCGTTCCGTTGCCTAGCAACGGAACGCGCGACCGCTGACCCGGAAGTACGCTCGGTTGCCTGGCAACCGAGCGCTCAGTCACAGAAGCAGACGTCCGTCTCTGTGCGGCAGGCATAGCACGGAGACGGCGTCTGACAGTACCTCCTCCCCTACTTTGTTGGATAGATCTTTGTTTGAAGAACTGTTTCAATAACCGTGGGGCGTGGAGATCTTCTTTTTGCACCCAGGATCTCTCTTCTAGCCCAAAGCCTTTCCAATGTACTAAGAATTGGTGTCGTCCATGAAGGATGCGGAAATCCAGGATACGACTAACTTCAAATTCTTCACCTTCCGTAGTACGTACAGGAGCTGGACGATGAGGTGACTGATGAAATTTGTTGAGTACAAGTGGTTTGAGAAGAGAGATATGAAAGACATTGTGGATCTTCAGGGAAGAGGGTAACCGGAGTCTGTAGGTTACTGCATTGATCACATGTGTTATGGAAAAGGGACCAATATAACGGGGAGCCAATTTTTGAGAAGGTACTCTTAACTTAAGGTTACGTGTGGATAACCATACTTTGTCGTGAACCTGTAAAAGAGGGACCAGTCTCCGATGGCGGTCTGCTGCTTGCTTATAGCGTAGGGAAGTCTCTTGGAGTCTAGCTTTTGTGTTAGACCAAATCTGAGAAAGGTTCCGCATGACATCCTCCACTGCGGGGACTGACAAGGAACTTTGGCTGGAAAAATCTGGGAGGGTGGGTTGGGAACCATAAACAATAAAAAATGGAGAGGCACCAGTAGACTCGTGATGATGGATATTGTGAGAAAACTCCGCCCAGGGTAAGAGATTAGCCCATTCTGCTTGATTATCTGAAGAAAAACATCGTAAGAAGACTTCGAGATCTTGGTTAACCCGCTCTGTTTGACCATTGGTTTGTGGATGATAACCTGATGAAAACTTGAGGTCAGACCCAAGTATTTTACAAAAGGCCCTCCAGAATTTGGAAACGAATTGCACTCCACGGTCAGAGATGATCTCACGAGGACATCCATGAAGTCTAAATATTTCTTTAATGAAGATAGAAGCTAACTGAGAAGCAGATGGTAGAGCAGACAAAGGTACAAAGTGGGCCATTTTAGAAAATCTGTCCACAACAACCCAAATAGTGGTGTATCCATTGCTGGGGGGAAGGTCTGTGATGAAATCCATGGATATGCTTTGCCAAGGGAAATCTGGAATGGGAAGTGGTTGAAGGAGTCCAGAAGGGGCCATTCTGGGGTTCTTACAACGGGCACATGTATCACAAGAAGCCACAAAACTTCGTACATCTGAATGTAGTGTCGGCCACCAATATCTCTGACGAAGAAATTCAAGAGTTTTCTTAACACCAGCGTGTCCTGCCAATTTAGAGGAATGCGCCCAGCGGAGGGCTTTAATTCGCAAATTAGGCTCTAAGAAGGAACAGCCCCTTGGGGGTGTCTTGGCCGTGGTTTTGGTAAGGGCGATAACCCTGGTAGGATTTAGAATGGGTAGAGGTTCCGAGGAAGTACAGAGATCCGTGTTGTCAAAAGATCGAGATAGAGCATCAGCTCGGATGTTCATGGATCCTGGGTGGTAGGTCAGGATGATATCAAAACGTGCGAAGAACGATGCCCATCGAGCTTGGCGTGGATTAAGGCATCGAGCCTCGCTAACATAAAGCAGGTTTTTATGATCGGTAAGAACCGTTACTGGATGACGTGAACCTTCAAGTAAGTGTCGCCACTCCTCTAGGGCAGCCTTGATAGCTAGTAACTCTTTGTCACCAATTCCATAATTCTTCTCGTGGGATAAAAATTTTTTGGAAAAGAACCCGCAAGGTAAATGAGAACCGTTTTTGGATTTTTGGAAGAGTACTGCCCCCACACCTATAGCAGAGGCATCAACCTCTAGAAAAAAGGGTTCAGATTGATCCGGTTGAGACAGGGCTGGAGCGGATGAAAAGGCCTGTTTCAGGAGATTAAATGCCTTTAGGGCTTCTGGAGACCAATTCCTGGGGTTGGCTGATTTTCGTGTCAGCGCTGTTATAGGTGCAATAATGGAGGAGAACCCTTTAACAAATTGTCTGTAATAATTGGCGAATCCAATAAACCTTTGGATGGCCTTGGTGCCCTGGGGAAGAGGCCAGTTGGTAATGGCAGACACCTTTAGTGGGTCCATGCTTAATCCTGCTCCGGAAACGATGTACCCAAGGAAAGAGATTTGTTCCACTTCAAAGATACATTTTTCTAATTTGCAGAAGAGTTGATTAGCTCGTAATCGGAGTAAGACTTCCTTCACATGGTGTCGATGGGAGGCAATGTCTTGGGAAAAGATTAGAATGTCGTCCAAATAGACAACGACGAAGTGATATAAACAGTCTTGGAAGATTTCATTAACGAAGGATTGAAATACTGCGGGGGCGTTTCTAAGCCCGAATGGCATGACTAGATATTCGAAATGTCCGTCCCGCGTGTTAAACGCTGTCTTCCACTCGTCTCCTTGACGTATCCGTACTAAATTGTATGCCCCTCTGAGATCTAGTTTGGTAAAGATGCGGGCTCCACTAATCTTGTCGAAAAGGTCCATAATAAGGGGTAATGGATAACGGTTCTTGATAGTAATTTTATTTAGATGCCGATAATCAATACACGGGCGTAAGGATCCGTCTTTCTTCTTAACAAAGAAAAATCCTGCTCCGGCTGGAGAAGATGATTTTCTAATGAACCCTCGGGCTAGGTTTTCAGATATGTATTGTGACATAGCTTGGGTCTCCGGTAAGGACAGGAGATACGTCCTACCGCGAGGAATTTGTTTTCCCGGGATTAATTCAATCGGACAGTCCCACGGGCGATGGGGTGGAAGAATCTCTGATCTTTGTTTGGAGAAGACGTCCTTAAAGGCTAAATAGACCGAAGGTAATGTACAGGTTTTAGAATTCGTCTGAGTATGACAGACTTGAAAGCGGTGTGAGGGAATACATTGCTTATGACACTGCGGGCCCCAGGAAATTACCTCCGCACGAATCCAGTCAAATTGAGGAGAATGGTTCCGGAGCCAAGGAAGGCCCAGTATCAGTGGGTTAATAGACTGTGGTAATACTAGGAATTGGATCCACTCTTGATGTAAGGCTCCTACCAACAATTGAACCGCACTCGTAATGCTGGAGATGACACCGTTGCTGACACGGTTACCATCCACGGCAGTGAGGGTAAGCGGTTGGGGCAGATCTTGAATGGTTAACTGGAGCTCTGAAGCAAGAGAGGCCGAAATAAAATTTCCTGCGGCACCGGAGTCCACGAAGGCAGAGATTAGTTGGGGTCCTTTAGTAGTCAAGAGCTGGACAGGCATGAGAAACTCGAGATTGGAGGTGGAGTAGGGAGTGGAAACGGTGACTCCTAAGGCGGCCTCCCTCTTACCGTCTAGGAGGAGGCGTTTCCCGGTCTCTTGGGACAGAGACTTAGAACATGACCAGACTCCCCACAATATAGACATAATCTCTGCTTGAACCGTCTCTCGCGTTCTTCAGACGTTAGTTTAGAGCGGCCAAGCTGCATAGGTTCTTCAGTGGAAGATATTGGGTTTTGAAATTGGGGAGCCAAACGGGGAGTCCGTCTTGTAGAGGACCTTTCTGAACTTCTCTCTCTGAAACGCAGATCGATCCTGATACATAATGAAACGAGGGCGTCCAACTCCGAGGGGAGTTCTCTGGTAGCCAATTCGTCCTTAATTCGATCGGTAAGACCCTGCCAGAAGGAAGCAATGAGGGCTTCATTGTTCCATCGAAGCTCAGAGGAGAGAGTCCGAAATTGTACGGCATACTGCCCGACAGACATAGAACCTTGTCGCAGGTTCAATAGGCTAGATGCGGCAGAAGAGACTCTGCCCGGTTCGTCGAAGACCTTCCTGAACATGTCAATAAAGGCTGCGGAGTCCTCCAGCAAAGGGTCATTGTGCTCCCATAACGGGGATGCCCAGGCCAGGGCTTGCCCACTAAGTAGCGAAATTATGAAGGCTACCTTGGTACGTTCCGAGGAGAATGCTGTAGAGTTACACTCGAAGTGAATGGCACACTGGTTAAGGAACCCTCTACATCTTTTTGGATCCCCGTCAAACTTATCGGGGGAAGGTATTCTTAGTCCAGTAGTGGCGGCTGGAGGGGCAGCAGGGGCCGCAGGGGACACTGCAGAGCGAGAAGGAGCCGCAGATGGTTCCGTAGGAGGGGTTTGTCCTGTCCGTAGAGAGTCCAGGCGAGATAGGATTCCCTGCACACACTGGAGTAAACGAGCCTGGTCCGCCTCCTGTTGTTCCACTCGGCGGCCCAGGTGGATAATGAGGTCCCGAGTTGTAGGTTCACCTTTTCCATCTGACGTCATGGCCAGAGTATACTGTCACAGATTTAGGGTATTTGCTTACTGATTTTTGCACTACTCACCCAAGAGGTGCGGAGTCTAACGTGTTCCTGGTTTTCACCAGGGACCCCCGCAAGGAAGCGTGGTCTTAGCTGCGGGAACACGCAGGTCGCGGTCCTCTAAGGGAGTAATCAGTGAAGCAGTAGATGAAAGCGGTGTCATACAGGCCCAGTCCAAACCGTGAATTCAGGAGATGTCCAAGGGATAGTTCAAAGCCGTAGTCAGGGAAGCCGGGTCGAGGTCAGAAGCACAGGAGGAAGAGTCAAATATCAAGCCGAGGTCAAGTTCACAGGGAGCACAGAACAGGGGTAGTCAGTAACAAGCCGGGTAATACACAGGAAGCGCTGGAAACGGTACACAGGAACGCTGGAGCTAGGATGAGACCTAATACTCTGGCACTCTCCATGTGCCAGAGTGAGGTTTTTATACAGGTGCAGACCAATCACTGGCGGTGGTGACGCTAAACACCACCGCCGGAGTTACTAGGAAGCGTTCCGTTGCCTAGCAACGGAACGCGCGACCGCTGACCCGGAAGTACGCTCGGTTGCCTGGCAACCGAGCGCTCAGTCACAGAAGCAGACGTCCGTCTCTGTGCGGCAGGCATAGCACGGAGACGGCGTCTGACAGTAAGAGTTTATCTTAGCAATGGTATATTGAGACTGGAAGTAAGTGGCGGATTCTGTAATAGTACACCAGGTGGTATACAAAATAATAACAGAGAGAATGCAAATGATAGAGGGCAGGCACAAGCAGGGTAACCGGAGACAAGTCAAAGGTCAGGGGGGGTAGCAAGCAATGAGTTCCAGAAATAAAGCCAAGGGTCTAAGGTCGGTAGCAGACAGAGAAAATCCAGGGACAGGCAAAGGCCAGGCAGCAGAAAATCAGTAGGCAAATGTTTCAGCAAAACAAACTCAGAGGGCCAATCAGAGTGGTCCATAAGGAGTGAGCTCCCACACCAGATCCTGAACACAGCATTGTGGCTGCCAGGCTACCAGCTGAGATGGAAGAAGCAGTACAGGCGGCTACAAGCAGGATGTAGTGTATTGGCTGCTTAGCAACTAGAGATGTAGAAATGTTCACTGACCCCTGTGTTCTGGTTTTGGTTTTGGATCTGGATTAACTTTGTGTTTTGGTTTTGGTTTTGGCAAAGCCACCCTTGCGTGTTTTGGTTTTGGCTTTGGATGCTGATTTTGTTTTGCTAAAATAACATATTTTTGCTTTCTCCCCCCCTACATTATTATTAACCTCAATAACACTAATTTCAAGTCATTTGTAGTCAATTTTGACCACCTCACAGGTCACAATATTATTTTCATAGACTTTCAAACAAAGACTGCAGCGACCTGGCTGGATACTAATCAACAGAGCAATGACACAAACACACGGCTGTTCATAGCACATCTAGGAAACATTGTCACACAGCAGTTTCAGTAAAGAAAACTGGTGCAAGATGGGATGTGTGCTCTTATCAGACCCAGACCAATCCAGGGTGCCAGACAACGCACAAAAAAGAGCCAATGTAGTTCACAGCAAAAAGCAAGTTCATCACTGAGCTTTGAATCAGCCCCAATGCACAAAAAATTATAATATAGTTAGGTACCTTTGACATAAAGTGCAGATTACAAACACTTTGCACAATACTGATGATTCAGCAGCAAGTGGAAGGTAGTACATATACACGTCTAATTAGACACCGAGGCTTACATTACTTCTGCAAGCAACATTGTGCTTTGTTAATAAAACTGTTGTCTTTATATCATTCAAAAAAATTAAAAATAATTCTCCACTATTCTTTGGATGTTGATAGCTGATAGTAGGATCAGGTGGAGTTACAGCAGAGGTTTCACTAATTCTGGTCAATTCTTTTACAGTAGACAAGACCAGATGTCAAAATGTTGTGCTGAGTCATCTGCATCATCAATGGGTGTCTAAGATTTTTGCCAAGCACACAACAGTATAGAGTACATGTAGGTAGCATTTGCACACAGTGGTAGCTGAAAGGAAAAGTGGTGCAATATGGAATTGTCCTTGGGCCCTCCCACCCACCCTTATGTTGGATCTTAAAAAGGACATGCACACTTTAAAAACCAAGCACTTCAACCACAAAAGTGGCACTCCTTGTAAGTGAAGTGCTTGATTTGTTTCAGCCCCCACAAAACAAGCTAACAATGGGCTTAAGGCATCTAAGGTAACAGTGCTGTTAATGAACTCTACTGTGGCAAGATGTTGCTGTTGTCATCATCCTCAGCCTCATCCTCACCCTCATCAGTTTGTACATCATCCTCACACATTATTATCTCATCACCGCTGAAATCCACCATTACAGAAGTCTCAGTATTTTGATGTAATTAGTGGTAAAGCCCTTCCTCGTGGAAATTGAAGTTAATTTTTAGGAACATCATCTTTTCCACATTTTGAGGAAGTAGCCTCCTACGTCGATCACTGACAAGGTTCCCGGCTGTGCTAAAAACTCTTTCCGAGTACACACTGGAGGGTGGGCAGCTTAGGCAGTGCAAAGCGAGTTGGTACATGGGTCTCCAAATTCCCTTTTTTTCCTCCCAGTATGTAAAGGGACTATGTGTTTCCATGATGTTGTGTAAATAATCCTCCACCATCCTTTGAAAGTTGATAGTAGGATCAGGTGGAGTTACGGCAGAGGTGTCACGTTTTTTGGTCAATTCTTTTAGACCACATTAGATGTCAAAATGTAGTGGTGAGTCATCTGCATCAACCATTGTTCTCTTGGGAAAGCAGTTGAGTGAGAAACTGAAGCAGGGGACGCCACCCCGTCACGTAACACTTGAGCTGTCATCTTGCTCACCAGGAGCTCCTTGCATCTCTTCAGATCAGGGTCAGTTGGAAACAAAGAGAAGACATAGCTCTTAAACCAAGCATAAGGCACAGTCGGTCAAATATAGTGATCCGATTTAAAGATTTTGATAACTCTTGGATCCTGGCGAAGCGAATAATGTACTTGATCTACAAGTCCGACATACTTAGCATGATTGCTTTGTTTAATCTTCTACTTCAGTTTCTCAAGCTGCTTTTTTCAAAAGTCTAATTAAGGGAATCACTTGACTGAAGCTAGCAGTGTCTGAACTCACTTCACAGATGACTACTTTGAATAGTTTCAGCACCTTGCACAACACAGAAAGTGTTCTCCACTGCGCTTGAGTAAAATATATCCTCCTCCTTTCCTAATATCATGACTTGTGGAGTAAGCGTGGATGGCTTTTCGCTGTTCCTCCATCGGCAGAAGCATATACAGGGTGGAATTCCACCTTGTCACCACTTCTTGCTTCAGTTGGTGGCAAATTAAATTTCTCTTGTAGCTGTTGCAATCTCCTACATGCTGTTGCCGAATGCCGGAAATGTCCTGATATTTTACGGGCCACAGACAGCAGCTCCTGCACTTCCTTGTCATTTTTTAAAAAGCTGTGCACCACCAAGTTCATTGTGTGAGCAAAAAACAGGGAATGTGATGAAATTCACCCAGCTGTAATGCTCTCACAATATTGGTGGCATTATCAGAAATGACATATCCTGAGGAGAGTCCATGCGGGATAAGCCATGTTGCAATGACATCCCTTAGTTTTTATAACAGATTGTCAGCTGTATGCTTCTTAGTGAAGCCAGTGATACACAAAGTAGCCTGCCTCTGACAAATGTGACGTACTTGGGTACATTCTGCTGCTGTTCCTGCTGGTGAAGGCAAATCACCAACCCAGTGGTCTATCACAGTCATATAATCTTTAGTTTCTCCAGTTCTGCTTGTCCACATATCTGTGCTTAAGTGTACAAGAATGGTATTTTGTAGCCCAATAATTACATTTTTACGAACTTTCTGGTAGAGGTGAGAAATAGCTTTTCTAGTGAAATGGTGGCGTGATGGAATTTGGTGACGGGGACACAAGACTTCAAGTAACTGTCTAAAACCAGCTGCATTAATAGTGGATATTGTACGCAGGTCTAATACTAGCATAGTCGCCATGGCATCTGTGATACACTTTGTGACTGGGTGACAGCATTCATACTTGCTTCCTCTTGGAAAGGATTGTTTAACAGTCAATTGTTGTAAACTACTATTAGTCTTCCTCTTGGTCTGCTTCTGGGATGAAGATTCACGCCCAGCAGCAGCAGCAGTAGTGGGACTAAAGCTCAACAAATATTCTGAGGATTCCAGGATAGTGGAGGAGTCATCTAGCCTTAGCAACTTGGATGCAGGACTAACTCCGATCACTACTGTGGATATTGATGAGGACAATGTTGTGGGTGTAGATTTCAGGTGTCGGGATCTAGCTGACAGAAGGGACCTAGCTGATGATGGACTGCTTGTTGTTATTTTTTTAGCATAAGTTTCCAATTTTCCCAACAGCTTGCCATGAACTCGCTTCAAATGGAGTAACATGGATGAGGTTCCTAGATGGTCAAGGTCCCTACCTCAACTGACTGTGGCTTTACATACGCTATATCTGGCTAGACAACTGTTGTCAGGATTTGAGTAAAAATAATTCCATACATAGGAGGTGGATTTTTTGGTCTTTTGTCCAGACATGACAATGGCCTTCTTCTTATCAAGTGCAATAAATGCTTCCACAGGTGCAGGACTTACACAAACAACATCATCCTCATCAACATCCTCATTAGCGCCCTCGTCGACTACACAAATATCCCCCTCATCCTGTTGCAATTCCAAAGTGGCATTATCAATTTGTGTATCACCAGCTACACTTGGGCTGTTCAGGCACACATCTGCAGAAATGCTGAAAGGGGCATTCTTTATGGATAGACTATCAGAATGGGCAGGATTACACATAGCACCCGTGGATAGACTCTCCTCAGGGATTTGTGTAATTTCTGAATCTGAACATACATTTTTCTCTAATGCCTTACTATTTTCTTCCAGCTCAGCTTTTACACGTAAAAGTATTTGGACACAATTTTTGCAGTCCGAATGACAAGTTCTTGCTTGGTGATGAATGACCTAACAAGAAGATGCCTCAGTGATAGTTGTAGAACTAGCACTCACAGAGAAAGGTGAAGGCCTCATTCTTTCCTTGCCACTGCGTGTGTAGAATGGCATGTTGGCAATTTTTTTTTGCTGCAGATAACTTTGCTGGATTACAGGTCTTTTTTTCTTGACCAAGGTGAAAGTTGTATTTTTACATTATTGTTTCCCTGAGTTACAAACACTATGCAGCTTTACCAGATGATGTAGAGGGATTACATCATCATGACTGGTGCCAGCAGCTGCTTGATGCTCCTGCTCTTTTGTGTACTCCTGTGAATCCATTTTGATAACATTGTACAATTTGACTGCAAATTCAGAAGACCAAGCCTGCCAGCCCTAGTATTTCAATTTCAGCAATGACAATTAGCAATGGAGCGCTCCTCTTTGTGTGTAACCTATATAACACCATACAATTTGACTGCAAATTCAGAACACCAAGCCTGCCAGCCCTGGTATTTCAATTTCATCAATGACAATTAGCAATGGAACAATGGAGCTCTGCTCTTTGTGTGTAACCTATATAACACCATATAATTTGTCTGCAAATTCAGAAGACCAAGCCTGCAAGCCCTAGTATTTCTATTTCAGCAATGACAATTAGCAATGGAGTTCTACTCTTTGTGTGTTACCTATATAACACAGTACAATTTGACTGCAAATTCAGAACAAGCCTGCCAACCTTATTTCTATTTCAGCAATGACAATTAGCAATGGAGCTTTCCTGAATGTCACTGGAGACTCTGAATAACACTGCTACTCCTCCTCCTTCTTTTCTACCTATGATGCTGCTCAACTGCACTAGAGACTGTGCAACCTCTTCTGTGTCCATGTGTGAAATGGTCCTGGATCGCCGTGAAGGACAGTACTTATGGAATCCAAAACTTGCGAGATCCGACGACATCACAATGACATTTTGCCTCGTTTTCAATTCCGAGGGTGTGCGAAAGTACCGAGCCGGCCCAGCTCGGTTCTCGGATCTGCTGAGTTTGGGTGTGTTTGGTTCTCGGGGAACCGAGCCCGAGCATCTCTATTAGCAACCACCTTGGGTGAAGTGTCAGCGTGAACTGTCATGAGTAGCTCAGTGGCTCACAATATTAAAATGCCCTATTGACTTTCAATATGTAGGCAAAACAACTTATTCTCTGAAACCTAGGCTTAGAGAACATAGGTTTAACTTTTTAAATGGTCTGCAGACACATAGTGTGTTCAGGCATATTTCTTAATTGTAACCCCAGGGTGAGAGGAGTAAAAGCTATTAATGGTAAATTGAGAGGAGTGGACAGATTTAGGAACCTTTGTAGTGAAGAAATTACATGGATCTTTAAACTACAAATACTTCACCTTAATGGTTTCAATGACACATTAGAATTTATGAGTAATATCATTGATCTTTGATGTAGAACATTTTGATTTTCAACAGTACACCTTGATGTCCCCAAATGTAATAATAGAATTTGATTAAGGAGATAACCTAAGCGACAGAATAGATTATATAGAGTAGAAATACCAGTTATTATTATTTTTATTTGTCTATTTGTATTTGATAGCTTACCTGATCTTGGTGTAATATGAGATATAAATATTTTCATTAATCTTATAATGACCATCATCATCATCATCATTTATTTATATAGCACCAACATATTCCGTAGCGCTTTACAATTGGGGACAAACACTGTAAACTAATAAACAAACTGGGTAAAACAGACAAACAGAAGGCCCTGCTCGCAAACTTACAATTTATGGGACAATGGGAGTTTGATACATAAGGTTAAGTCTACATTTTGCATTTTGGCCCAGATAGACTGCAAAGGTAAGAGTGACTCATAAGCTAAATGATCCTGTCACACAACAATGTTGGTCAGGGGGTAGCTGTCTTGTGTAAAATTGTGTAAAGGATGGTAATAGGTTAATGTAGTGAGGTTAAGAGGGTGGTTGAAGAATATTATAAGCTTGTCTGAAGAGGTGGGTTTTCAGAGAACGCTTGAAAGATTGTAGACCAGAGGAGAGTCTTATTGTGCGAGTGAGAGAATTCCATAGAGTGGGTGCAACCCGAAAAAAGTCCTGTAACCGGGAATGGGAGGATGTAATGAGTGTGGATGAGAGACGCAGATCTTGTGTAGAATGGAGTTGCCGAGTTGGGAGATATTTTGAGACAAGAGAGGAGATGTATGTTGGTGCAACTTTGTTGATGGCCTTGTAGGTTAGTAAAAGTATTTTATATTGGATTCTGTAGAAAACAGGCAACCAGTGTACATACAGAGTGGTTCAGCAGAGGAATAGCGATTTGCAAGGAAAATCAATTTTGCTGCTGCGTGTAAAATAGATTGTAGGGGTTTGAGTCTGTTTGGGGAAGACCAGTAAGAAGGGAATTGCAATAGTCAATGCGGGAGATGATAAGTGCATGAATTAAGGTTTTTGCAGTGTCTTGTGTGAGATATGTGCGAAATCTGGAAATGTTTTTTCGATGTATATAACATGATTTATATATAGAGTCAATGTGGGGAACAAAGGATAGGTGTGAGTCGAGGATTACACCTAGGCAGCGAGCTTGTGGGGTGGGATTTATGGTCATGTTATCAACAGAAGTAGATATGTCAGGAAAGCTCTTGTTGGTGGGTGGGAATATTTTTAACTCTGTTTTAAAAAGATTAAGTTTGAGTTGTAGAGAGGACATCCAAGATGAAATGGCAGAAAGACAGTCAGTTACACGGGACAACACAGATGTCGAGAGATCAGATACATTTGGGTATCATCTGCATAGAGATGATACTGAAATCCAAAGGAACTTATAAGATTTCCAAGAGAAGCGGTATAGATAGAGAACAGCAGAGGACCTAGCACTGAGCCTTGTGGTACTCCAACTGATAAAGGAAACAGAGCAGAAGTGGCCCCAGAGAAATTAACAGTGAAAGAGTGATTAGAAAGGTAGGATAAAATGTTATGTTAATAAACTCTCTGTTGAATAACCACTTATAAATGATAGAAGGTTTTCAAATTAGTCTATTTAGAAACCACATTCCTGAACAAAAGTAATGGATTGGTGTTATTATATATATGTATGTTTATATATTTTTTATTTATGACTTCTCTTGTATTCCTGTAACAGATTCTGGATATTTCTACTACTAATCTTGATTAGCGCTGGCTTACCTGAGGTGCGGAGTCTAACGATCTCCCCGGTGTTCACCAAGAACCGCGGCAAGGCGGGGTGGGCTTTGCTGCCAGGAGTCGTAGGTCGCGGTCCCCAGGTTCACCCCAAGATGTAGTACAGCGGAGTGGAGCGGAGGTAGCGGAGTCAGACAAGCCGGTTCGGTACACAGAAATGGAGTCAGGCAGAATCAGAAGGCAACTCGGAGTCAACAGGCCAGGTTCGGTACACGGGTCACAGGAACAGAAGAATGGTCAGCAAGCCGGGTCGGTACACAGGGATAGGAGAGCCAGGGTAGTCAAGCAGGCAGAGATCAGCACACAGGAAGACACTGGAGACTGGAAGACACAGCAATCCACGGAGAGCAGGAGCCAGGAACAGGTAAGTGTTGCTCTGACACTCAGCGAGTGTCAGAGTGAGGTTTTTATCCTGACAGGGATTCAAAATCCCCGCCTCTAGGTTGAGGTCATGTGACCGCCTCCGGGTGCGGTCACGTGGTCCTGGATGAAGAAGTGCGGCTTCTGGACGAAGCGGCGGGGATCAGGTAAGTCCGTTACAATTCCTAATATATAATTTGTGTATGTATATGATGCCGGTACTGTTGATTTATTATTTTGATTATGTTTAATATGGAATGGGTTAATAAACAGGTGGATGCACAAAGGTTTAAAAAGTGAGTTTCAAAATGAACCATTTCCCACTATTTAAGACCCCTTTGAAATAAGAGAGTTTGTTGCTTTGAAAAAGTCTGTATGTAACAGATAAAACGCCTCAGCAGGAAAGACGCAGTGGAGAAAACAGGATTATTGTGGTGCCTTTACTGGACTAGGAACACAGTTTATGTACCTAATATTTTACCTAGACAGGAGAACGGGTGGATGGAACAAGGTGGACACCACAGCAGATAAGTGCCGGTGCTTGTAAGTCCGGAGTCCATGAGTGAAGCTTTCATGCATTTTTGCTTCTGGCAATTCTTAATTATATTTGGAATTTGGTGTGGGTATTGCATGTTTGAGACATCTTTCTGCTAAAATCATCGGAGGCTAGCGTTACTAAAGGGCAGTTTGATAAAACCGACAGTTTTCTGTGAATATTGCGGTGGTTTTAAAACCACTGGATTTACTAAAGCCCGATCCACCATTAAAACGGCCATAATTGACATTTTACAAAACCACCACTTTACAAATCGCCATCAGAATTTTAACAATGATAAACATACAAATCGCCAGAGTTACTAAGCTATGGTTTGCAAAACTGAACCGCCATTCAAATGACCAAAATAAAAGAGGTGGTTGTGAGTGACAAGATTGCTTAGACTGCTGCTGTTTGAACCATTTACTTACCCCTCCTCTGTTTCGGCCATCACCAGGGCAATGGCCAGGACGCTTCTATAATTAGCACCATGTCTCGGCAACTGACAGCCGGATGTGTGCGCATTCTGTGGGCATTAATTAGTAGCCTCCTGAGGATATAATTAAACATATTAGAGCTCTATCCCCACATTTATCAGTGTGTGTATTTAAGGCAGGGAGGGCTTAGCCTCTCTGTCTGGTATAGCTTCTGTTCACACACTTGTGGACCTGCTCTACATCCCTGTGGATACTCTGCCTGTAGTCTGACTAATACCTGTTGTGACCTTGGCTTGTTCTGGACCCTGCTGTTTGCTGATTGACTTTGATCTCTGACTGTTTATTGGATTCTTCTTGCTAGCAACCTGCCTTGACCTTTGGCCTGTCCCTGGTTATTCTGATTGATTCAGATCCATGAACCTTGGACTGTTCCTGGTTTAACTATATTATTCCAGTTACTCCTCCCATCTCCTGCACTACGGTTTCTGTACATAAGCCCCCACTATGCTGAGTGTAATGCCTGGGGGCATTCGAGTATCTGTGAGTGTAATGAGCTCTACAGAAAGGCGGCTGCTATAGGTGAAGACCTCTACCATCTGTAATATGAATTCATGTCAGTACCGTTAGCCATAACAGTTATATTTATTCCTATGCTTGTAGTTTCCAATATTAACTTATTGATTTTAAGCATGAGATGTGTAATCAATATTTGAACATATAAAGATTTGTAATTATGAATACTATATAATAAAAGGGTTTATGCAAATAATCAGTTCTCTAAATCAATCTTTTCTGCCACAGTCAAAGACATATTAAACAAAGGTTACTAAACAAAATAATATGTTGTAATCATTGTAATGCGCTGTCCTAATTTTTGCTGTTTAATAAAAATTGACAACACACATATAGTAAAATGGTTGTCATAAAAAGTATATGAATAAACATTTACAAATAATATTTGTTTCAAAATGATCAAGCTTCTTGTCGGTCAGTCAGGACCTGATAAGGTTTGATGACATAGTCATGGTTGCAGTAGTTTTGTAAAGAGAGCTAAAGAAAATGTCAGTAGAGCACAAAACAATAAAATATCTCCATAATTAAAATAAATGCACATATTCAGCATAAATTGCTTTTGGCCAGCTTATAGTGCCATTTGCATATAACTGTGCCTCACTACCATTGAATTTCAATGGAGTGAGAGAGATTATTGCAGTCTGATCCAGCTCACCCTCCTTACATTTGTGGTCACCAAATTACGGCGTTTACTAAATAAAGAGTACTAATTTGCCATAATTAGTTTTAAATTAAACTAGTGTACAGTGCATGCACAATTGTCTAATAGTTTAAAATAAAGCTTTGGACAAATTTACCCTTTTCACTTTCATTATTATATTATCAGCAGTGCATTTTTATTTTACTTTTAGATATAGTAAACTATATTGTGTCATGTAATCCCCACTGCTCAACTTTAGCAAAAAATCTTTAAGATGGGTCGATAGGGGGAGAAGACGAGCCAGGAATAAACACTTTATTTTTCTTTTCTGTTTTTTGTTTTACTGTAAAGGAATTACATGATTAAATTTTTAACAGTGTCTGGACGAAGTTTGGCATTGCAAGTTTTAGTGTTTTGTACCATATTGAACAACAAAGTAGAAGAGTGAGCTGTTTATTCCCGTGAGGTGCTTACTCAGCACCAAAGCAAGTAAAGATTGAAAGAGCTGGCTGGACCTCTGCGCCCATAACTATTAGGCCTGTATGACACATCAGCATCGTTGGTGCCAAGCATACCTCTATTTTTTCTATTTAACAAAACTAACACAATCTTAATCTCACGAGACACACCAACAACTAAAAAGCACTTTTTTTTTGTTTACAAAGCATATCCTTTTGATATGAGTCAAATTATGTCAGTTTAGATGACTTTGTGTGAATGAGTTTCCCTGTAATGAAAGCTTTTTTCCAACAATTATCTCCCAGAAGGACAACAACCTGTGAAAACACTGCGGCCTTCATATGAAGTTGCTTTCGATCAATGGTTTGTGAATCAATGTTTTCTAGGGCTATCATTTAGCAGTTTGACATTATGAAATATTGACTGTGTCTGAGATGTTACAACCTTGTATACTAATGTGCCGCATGAAAAACTAAAATACATGTATCAAAAAAAAAAGAAGAGCCACATATTGTTTCCATAAAACACAGACATAAGTCTCTAAAATAAATTGCCATGTAACAATTCCCAGTATGTGAAAACTGATAACAGGTGCATTATTTTAATGCTACTTTAACTAGAAAATGCACAAGTGTAGAATAAAATGAGGTCAGATATTGCTGTCTCGTACACTGTATCAAATACTGTCTACCTTTCCTTTCTCCTATCTCCCTGTGGATGTATTTATTGCTTGTATTAGACGGTTTTGAAAAGATAAAATTAAATTGAAAACGATATGAAAATTGAGGATATTTGACACTAATGGTTTCTCTCTTTTTTTATAGGAACTTTAGCAATCATTTACTAATTATTGCTGTCTGGTAGTGTAGCAAGTCTAGCAGTTCTAAAAATAGCATGAGGGAACCATGTTTGCACTTGGATTTAATGAGAGTTGCTGTTAAGGGAGAGGTATGTTATTGCAAGCATCTGACAACTAACCTCTGTACCTTTTGGAAAGACTGGCTGGGAAGTAGTTCAATTTCAGGTTTAAGATTCGCTTTAGGAACTGTTTCAGTGTTGACAGATATGGCCCTGAAAAAAAATATCAATTGTACTGTCTCTGGAATGTGCCATGAACCGCTCTTCCAGATGCTGCAAAATGTCAACTGTAAATAACAATCTACCCATAAGTTTTACAACATGGATTTGAAAGCTCCTTCTGTGGGAACATTTCAAAGCCGGTGTATGCTCCCTGCTTCTGTTACCATGAGAACAGTATGGATAAAAGATATTTTATTTCATGTTTTTCATAGGTAGGTGGATTTCTTAATTGTGTTTTGCTTGCTACAGCAACAACAATGCCATCATTATGTACTATTTGAATCTGGAGTCTATTTGTCACCTCCACTAACATCTTTCTGCTTAATGTTCATTACAATAAATGTGAAATGGAGTGTTGTCTATTACCTCTATAGCTTTTTATGTATTGTCTTGACATTTGCAAATCACATTTGTTCATTGAGACCAAAAGGATAACTTTAGCCCAGATGTGTGTTTTCTATGTACTACTGAATGTCAGGTATACTTTGTTCATCAAATAGTACTGTAACTTAATCATGCAAATCATGTATGCCTGCTCTCTGCAAATGTAAGCAATGGTATATAAAAAGATTTTAACCTTTAACGAACGGTGGAATTTATTAAAAATTAATCGAAGGCTATTGCTGTCACATGGAGATCTTCCAACTGTTATTTATTTTGACTGAACAGAACAAATAAACATCCATGGAAGTACAAGAGCTACCTTGGGAAATTTTAACCAATTTGAACCAGGGTTATCCATCCGAGCAGCCCAAACTGGCATGTTCTGTATGCCGCTGGGTCCTTGGATTGATGTGTGTCAGTTTTCACAATACTCTTGCAAATACTTTTAACTTTACTATGGCAATTTGTGTTTCATAAATACAGAAACAGATAATTATTTTGTTTAGTTATTATTTTACATGGTAGTTTTTTCTTAACTTTATAATGCCTAATAGTATTTTAGAATTTACCTGTTAATGCCATTTTTAACTAAATTTATAAACATCATACTTAGCTGTGTCATTCTGAATCAAACTATGAGTGCTCCACCATTAGTGGAATGTTGCTATCATTGACAGTATTGGCGCGTGCAATGGATTTGTTCACATTGAATACTGTTTTATTATCCATAAGCACTTTTGTATTAACAAGGGTCAGTTCTAATTATTACAATGTAAAGTATATTTTCATGCTAACAGCAAATTAAAAGTTTTAATTTCAAACTTGAAATCAGTAATGTCAAGTAAAAAAAACAAATTTCAATATTTAGCAGACTGGTTCATGTTTATCAAACTGCGTCATTTTGATAGAATATCAGTCGGGCTTGTTTGAAAATCTCCAGTAGCCATACAACATCAATACATACCCCAAAAAAGAAGACTGGTCTTTTTAGTTGCATATAAGACATCTCCACCAATGCTAGACATTGCAAATAGACCTATACTGAAAGTAACCAAAAATTTGTGATTTTACATGGGGGTACTTTTACTTTACTTTGAGCAGGTAGAGGAAGTATCAATCCTCCCCTATATCTTCTCTGGTCTTGCATTCAGCTCCTGGTGCATTTCTACTTTAGTGATTGGAGAAACAATGCCTAGGGCACTAAATAATAATTGGCATAAATTGCACTAAATAAAAATAGAAAATATCATCTGCTAACAAAAGAAGAACTCTGCAGTTCTCAGGATTATGTCAGCTATTACTTTACATATACTTTGCCACAAGAGTGTGATCTGAATATTAAACAATATTGAACTGGTATTATTTGAAAGGTGTTATACAAATTATCCTCTTTGCCCTTCTGTATTAAGATTCTGCCATTTAGATAATTAAATTCAATCAGATATATATATATATATATATATATATATATATATATATATATATATATATATGTGTTTAATTAAGTTATGTGAATTTATGCATTTCTTATATGCATATAGTTCTTTTAACATATAGTATTTATATACAGAATAAATTTGAAAATGAGTTATGTGAATTTTCCTTTCTAGAAATATTAACGAACACCTGGTTGTAACCAAATAATGGAAGTGGACTAATTGAGCAGATATTCTGGTTGGTCATTTGGGTTTTAAATAATACCCAATACATTGGTAGACATGTCTCTTATGAAATCACATGGTGTAAAGAAATGCATCAGGATACATGATTTCCACTTTATTTTGCTTGTGGAATTATTGATCCTCTGGACTGCTGCATAAACCCACCAGTGATTTCCATTTGTGCTGTGCAGCACTGGTGAACAATTAGGCGATTCCATTAGAATTACATTTATGCAGTAATTAAAATGTGCCTGTTTTTTATGCTTACTTCGCACCTTACATTTTAAATCATGGGCTGAAGAATGAGAGCAATTAAATTCAAATTCTCCATCTTCTGCCTCTGCCAGCTTTTGACATTTACCAGCTCATATGCAGTATATCTTGCACATCACTTGGCCATTATCTCTCACATATATACATTGCAGTGACACATGCAATTTTCTACCATTTTCCCTTATGTATTCTCTTCCACATGAAAATTTTAAACTATCTGCAGGTGCCAGTTTTACTCAGTGGCACTTTTGTCCCTTCGAGTACATTTAAATATCACTATAATGCATGTATTTGTTAATTTAGCACCTCAATGTGCTATCCTCTGGCAGATATTCATTTCACAATGGCAGCCTGTGTCACACATTTACATCACAAATTTTTGCATCTTCTGCTGTATCTACATTTCAGTTTGTCAGGTGGTTTCATATCCATAAATCACTTGTTAGCGCCACGTACCCATCTCTCTCTCTGACTGCTTTTGTATTTAATCACCACTCTCTGCTACTTATGCATCTCACTGTTTTATGCCATTGGCATATATAAACTTCACAGTACCAGTACATGCCACACACTGCCATATTCCCTGGCACACATTCTATCTTTGCAGCTGGTGCCACTTATACATCTTACTCTCTCAGACAGTGCCAGTTACATTACAACTATCTATGGCAGCTGTTGTAACTTACTCTGCAACTTACATTTCTGTGACATCCTCTGCCACATATACACTTGACTGTGGCATGCTTTAAATCTAAGCAACAAATATTGTCACTTACAGATCTATCAGCTTTGGACACTTGTATATAACAATATGGAAGTAGTCTATTCCCAATGACATCCTCAGTTACATATACAACTAACTACATGCCATGTTTAACATAATGATATTTCTATCTCTTTAAAATCATCTGCAGAGTGATCTGGTCCCAAGGAAGCAAGTCTCCAAGGATGGAGGTAGATAACTGAAATCCACACATTATCTTTGTGTCACTAACATTACACTCATCTCACTTTTATGTCTTGCTTTGCCAAATGTGACCACTAAAGCATTTCACTTCTCAAGCCTCTTCCTCTTCCACATCACACAGTGTCATGGTGTCAGTTAGAGATTTTAATGTGGCTCCTGCTAACTATTGCCACTAACACATCTCAATATTCAGCATTTGCAACACTTCTAACTATTATTGTTCTATATTTGTTATGTAGTCAAATTGAAAAAGCAGAAAAAGGGGCTGCCAACAAAAACAACATCATAATCTGTGGTTGGTAAGTCATCCATTTTTTTCTATTTTAATGCAGTTTTATTTTCCGTTCATTATTCAGCTTTTCTTTATAATGCTATAAAACTTTTCCACAGAAACATCCTGGCTAGAGATGGCCTGACTGGCTCCTTTCAAAAGCTATCCACACTGGTAATTTTATTTATTTGATTGACATATGTTTTGTTTGTGCAGGTAAACTATACCTATTCTTTATTTTTTATTAGACACTCCACAATCAGAAAAGTAAATCGTCCAGTGGCAGCAAAAAAAAAAGTGCCTGAAACAGGTAATATAAAACATTATTCCACAGAGCCCTAATCAGTTTTGGCTATGTTGGTCATTCTCAAAAGATCAAAAGGTCATATGATCTCAAATTATGTGGCATACTTTTATTGCCAATTTTGTGTAATTATTTAATGTTAAAAAAAAAGCTTGCAGTTTATATTCCCTGTTCATGCCGTTTGGTCCCAATGAACCTAGTTCTCTGCATTATTTTATACTATAATACTTAAAATGACCATGTCTTGAAGAACATGCTGCCTTTTCTATTTCTGTAAAGCCCAACTAAGTGGCTTATGCATGCACTGATTTCATATAATGTAAAGCTATATTACTGTTTTTTTCATGTTCCCTTAATCCCTTAATCTCAAAGTGTCTCATTATAGCATACATTGCAACTCTTAAAACTTCTCCCTCGGGAGATCCTGGGAGAGAAGTCATGTGAGAAGTCATGTGAGAGGTGGTAGGAGGGGGCCATGGTAACATCGTCACGTCACCATAGCCCCGCCCCCACTGTAAAATCATGGCATTGAATAGCAGGGATGGGGCTTAATGATGCGATTAAGCCCCGCCCTGCCATTCAATGGCGTGAATTTTGGCGATTACACTGCATTGAAAACCTCCTAACCAGAGGTTCCCAATTTTCTCAGTTCGAGACACCTTTAGGGTCTCCATAATTTTTCCAAGCACCCCTAAGCCAAAATAATTACCGGGTAGTCCCGTTATTTAAGTAGTTGGGTCAAAATAACGTAAAAAGTATTTGGGTCCCTTTTACCATCACACTATGCCCCTTCATCATGTCACTGCGACCCTTCACCATGTCACACTGCGCACCGTCACCGTATCACACTGTGCCCCTTCACAATATGCTCCATCACAATATCACAAGTGCCCTTTCACAATATCACAAGGTGCCCCTTCACAAATTGCCCCATCACAATATCACATGTGTCCCGTCACAATGTCACACTCTGTCTACCTTTATTAGATCACACTGTGTCCCCCCAAAGCTCTTTTCCTCTCTATTACTTACTGTGTACCCCAACACTGTTTTTCTCTCTTTTACTTGTCTTCTTTCCTCTATTTCTTCTGTGCCGCGGCTCCTCTGTGACAGTGCCGCAGTACCCCAAGGGGCTATGTTGCACACTTTGAAAACCGCTGTCCTGTACTATAACATTTACTCAAATCCTTACCTTAATGGATAGGTAATGCTGTGCACTAAAGGGATTATTATTTATTTATTGGCTGTTTACAAAACAATTTACTTTAACTGTGTAGTGCAGGATGAATGTATAAAACAGATTTATCATTTTTATATAGATTTTGCTGTGTTTGCTTTAAAGTGTTCATTGCCTGCAATTTAAATTATTGTATGTATGGCACAAGTAGTCTACTGCTTATTGCATTGTTCATTTCAGTACATTGGAGGCAAAAATATTTATTTTTGTTCTAAGTTTTATTTAACGTCTTTCTTGACACAATTGAAGTTAAGTCACGTTTTACAATGGTTACATTATACTATTTCTTTCATTGGTTTGTATATCCTTTGGTTTGTATATCTCGAAGAGGCAAACGTTTGTCATATTCATTTTTTTGGAAAAGATCTTCCACTTCATTTCACATGAGGAAACATAGTAATGTGCTGCATTTGATTGAGTGCTCTCTTATTTTGCTATGTTCAAAATGCATGCCTTTTAAACTTAAATCATTTGCAAGATAGGCAACATTGACTAATGGACTGCAATCGTTACCACCACCCTATCTTTGGCAGCACAGCAAATCAATATTAAGAATTTGGTATTCATCACTAAATAATGAAGCATATACTTGCATAATTCGTCTAAGTGTTTTTTTTTTTTGCAAGTGATGGTTTCAGAGTTATAAATTGTCACAATTTTGACATCTATGTAACATAACCCTGTGTGCACCCAAATGCTGGTTTTCTAAAACATTCTCAGACTCTCTTAGCAACTTTGCCATATATAACCATGTATCAAAAAGACCTGAAAGACATTCCTGTTGTTAGATATTTATAACATTGTTATCGAGCCATTGTTTGTTGCTTCTTGCTTCTTTATCATTGCAGATCAATCTGATCAAATTACTGGTAACCCAAGAGTTATCTTTAGCTATGGTTTTTCAAATTCTAGTCCCTAAATCTTTACATGCTTCCCTAACAGGTTCTGCTTCTGCAGACAGCAGTGGTCTGCACTATCCTACATATATCTGCTTCTAACTCAACTCCTAGGAAGCAGGATGTTTGTGCTTCCCATAAAGTCTTTTTAAGTAGTGGCTCAATTTTTTTGGGGTATGTTTTTTGTGTATTAAATCATCCTTAATCGTTAGAAAATATAAACATTTGACTACTACAAATAAATGGTTAGTTTCGAAATGTTCTAAGATGTCTTTCATCATTTCAATAAATCTAACATTTAGAACTTTTAAGGGCTATGCACAATTATGAATTAATGTTCCATTTATTTTTCTACGAGGTATAAAATCCTGAAGATTTTAAAAGTTGTATGCTATTTTCTGCCGGGTGTTCAGCTTCTCTCCAGCTTATCTCCTTTCAACATTTACCAACAAATATTGTAGAGCTCATTTAGAGTTTGACATATTTGTACACCAAATGTACGTAGGAATAGACACACGTAAATAAGACATACGTGTGTATGTTGAGCCGATCATTTCTCAAGATGCATACAGCACAAACTGTAGCATTTGTGCCATAAGTATGTCAAGCATACAAGTATGTGTATTTATACCCCAAGAGTATACTAGCACCCCTTGACAGCATGGAAATGTAGCTTAACAGTGTTAGTAGTAAATGCTAAAGTTGTATTACAATATAGTGAAGTTATTCACAAGAGAGATTATTATCTTGAGTTGTGAAAGTCGCATTTTCCAACAAAAAATGTAATGATGGATCATTTTGATCAACAAATGAATGAGAAACTATATCTTATGTGTAATTTTATTTATTGGGTTCTCTTTATCAATATTTATGACTTCTATGAAGAAGATCTGAACATGTTTAAGGTCACATTTCTGCAGAAATTCAGAAAACTTTAAACGGTTCACAAACTTTCTAGCACCATTGTAAAACACCTTCACATCTGTTGTTTATCAAGTTAAAAATAAATAGGGGGGATGTGAGTGGACATAGCTATCCGAAGCTCCTGATATTATTAGATTATTGGGAATGCCTCCTTCATTATACCCATCTAATACCTTCCAAGGTCTGTTATTGGGCCCACCAGAGCGTAAACTACAAGCGGCAAAAAAACAGATGAGCTTCAGCCCTGAATACGCGTGACTGCATGCCATCTCTCTATATACCACAGGTCCTTGGTCTAGGCTTACTGAGAATAAGATTTTGGCACTTGTTCAGCCAAGTAGCTCAATGGGACAATGGAGACACCTTCCACCTGACCACTAACAGGAATGGAACACTTACCTTGAGATATGGAGCCCTGGAGGAGTGCAGTTAGGGCACCCGCCACTAATTTTTTACAGTCTGAGGACACAAGGCAGCACCGACACTGAGTAGGCTCTCTTTATCCCAGCCCCAAAGTGGTCTACTGTAATAGTGCCGCTGATAATTATATGCTTTATGCATACTGGGGCAGCATGGTGGATATGGTTAGCACTTCTGCCTCACAGCACTGGGGTCATGAGTTCAATTCCCGACCATGGCCTTATCTGTGAGGAGTTTGCGTGGGTTTCCTTTGGGTGCTCCGGTTTACTCCTACGCTCCAAAAACCTACTGGTAGGTTAATTGGCTGCTAACAAATTGACCCTAGTCTGTGTGTGTATGTGTTAGGGAAATTAGACTGTAAGCCCACTGGGGGCAGGAACTGATGTGAGTGAGTTCTCTGTTCAGCGCTGCAGAATTAGTGGCGCTATATAAATAAATGGTGATGATGATGATGATACTCGGCACTGAAGGAGGCCCAAGGTGCACAGCACCTATGTGAGTAACAATTCTTATGTTCTTATGTCTAATTGCCTCTCCTCAACTTCAAAACACCCTATTTGTAAGTGCCCTCACTGCCTAATATCATACACTGTAAAATAGCACGAGACTGTGCTTTACCAAGCTCCATATTGCCATGGTATTGTAAAGTTTAATCAGATAATGTAATAAATCTCTCACTTGAAGTACTATACAGCCATACTCCATAAACGTGTTGCCAACTAGTGGCAGTCAAATTTATTTTACAAGCAAGTTTTCACCTCTAATTGAAGGCTCATATTGGTTCTCTACTAGCTACATATTTCACACTTCTTCATCATCATCATCACCATTTATTTATATAGCGCCACTGATTCCGCAGCGCTGTACAGAGAACTCACTCACATCAGTTCCTGCCCCATTGGAGCTAACAGTCTAAATTCCCTAACACACACACACACACACACACACACAAACACACAGACAGACAGACAGACAAACTAGGGTCAATTTTGATAGCAGCCAATTAACCTACCAGTATGTTTTTGGAGTGTGGGAGGAAACCGGAGCACCCGGAGGAAACCCACACAAACACGGGGAGAACATACAAACTCCACACAGATAAGGCCATGGTCGGGAATTGAACTCATGATCCCAGTGCTGTGAGGCAGAAGTGCTAACCACTTAGCCACTGTGCTGCCCCTTCTTGTAGATGCTTCACCATCATCATCATCTATTTATTTATTTTTATAGCGCCGCTAATTCCGCAGCGCTGTACAGAGAACTCACTCACATCAGTGCCTGCCCCATTTGAGCTTACAATCTAAATGCAATTTGTTTACAATTTCTCATTTGGAAATGTTTTCTTTGTTGATACTCTATATTTTGATATGAGTCTGATGTTACCTCCTTATGTAACATTAATTACATTCTGTGTTGAAATACTCCAACACTTAATAAGGAGGTCGATATAGTTCATATAGTTACTGTTTTCCTGTTATAGCTGAATAAGCCAATTAAATGTATATATACTACATTATGTATCTCCAAGGTGGATGACTTCTTTTAATACTCTGTATTCCTCTTACACTGTGAAACCACTCACTATAGCCCACTACTAACTCTCCATCTGCTTCATTCTTGATTTGGGGTACTCTCCACGCAACACCTATACTTACCTTTCTCTATAGTGATCTTTAGTTTGATTTATCCTGTCAATAATCACAGCCCATCATTAAATACCCCCAGGGGAATTTTCATATTTGTTTAAGCTATTGATTATCCTTTAGATGCACCCATGTTTTCTTTGTGCGAAATTCAATTTGCACTACTTATTTTGATGTTTTCTGGGCATGATTCATCAAGGAAAGTAAAGCAAAAAATGTTGCAATCCAAGGGGTGCAAATTAGTTTATTATTTTGCACGTAATGAAATACTGGCTATTTTTTCATGTATTGCCAAGATAAAAAGTTACTCATTGTTTTTTCATTTAAGAGTCATGCCCTCTATGTTTAGTTGTACAACATGTTACACTGTCCCCACACACTTTTCTCATTCCTAACCCTTACTCCTCCCCAAGAGACTTATCCACATTCAGCAGTACTATATCCTTGGTATTGTGATTGATAGTCAACATAAGAACGAAACCCACTTGTACACCCTGACACATATTACATATCCCTACAGATTTATCAGTTTAAACTAATGTCTATAAATTGGAACAGGCTAACTATACCAGAATGTATTAATAAATAATACCAAATAATAATGAGAAAATACTGATGAGTAGCAGTCTGTGATGTTTGATCATATAGTGGTGATCAACACCAGTTAGTAGAAAATATATATTTTTATATTTAATAAAGTGGTAAACAAGAATTAGGGGAGTCTTTAATCCAATCTAAAGCTGATGAATTACCATAGACTCCGTACCCATGTTATCATTACAAGACCAAACCTATAGGAAGTAATGTTATATAAACAGGGGGCAGGGATGCCTGACTTATCAGTGTGTGTTATTTATTCACCGCTTTGGCTGTTTGTTTTTGATTCACTCTTCTCTAGTGTTAACACTCAGTAACATTTAATTGCATTGTATGAGAGCGTTTATTATGTACAGAGTATACTATGCTTCAAGGGGGATTTAAGAAAAAGCTTCAAATGCTCTGCTAACAGTGACAAAGTACAAGGTTTTGTTTACTCTTTTAACAGGTTGTTTTTCCAATACCTATGTGTATGTGCTCTACAATTTATGGTTCTTTCAGTATTAGGGAAAACATGTCATCCTTTAAAGCTCTTATACCTTGGGAATTATAAAAAAAATAAAAAAATCATGTTCATTATACACACAAAATGCTATGTAAACACTTTATAAATTAAATAAGAAACACCCACACACTTAACATAGTAAAAGCCAAATTAAGTTGTTACCATATTGCATCTTATTCTTATGCAGAATTTTATCCGCTGAACATCAATTTGTTAAAATACTACAGGCTGACTAATCTTTCTGAAAAATAACACCTTTATTACAAAAAAGAATACAATGCATACCAAATTAAATGTTGCACATACATAAATGTATATTCACAAGAGTCTTCAGAATCTCAGAACACCAATTAAATACTGAATAAATGCATGGCTAGATTTTTACATGCTTTACATTCAATGATAATTCAATAGCACTAGTGCAGTTATGTCATGTAATTTAAATCTTACTAAGGGATGCTGTTGCATCTTATATCCAGAATGTTAATTACAAAACTCAGAGGAAAACTCAGTTGCCACCTGAACTTGCCCTTAGCCTAGATGTCCAGTATTATTTCAGAAGAATAAATCTTGGTTCCTGTTTGTGACTATAAGTAGGCTTTATTTTTTAATTTGTTTGCTTTGCGCCTGTTAACTGAGCCCATTCCTGTTAGATTTCCTGCTAATACCCGACTACCCATTTATGTGATTACCTGGCTTACTCTTGACTGTTCGCTGTGTTTGGTAAGCCAGGTAACTTCTGACTACCTGCTTGTGTGCAAATCCAGGTTACTCTTGACTACCTGCTTGTATTAAAAAAAAAGAAAAATGCCTATTACCGCCTAGCAACTAAATGTTTCCTTATATGATGGTTTCACTGAGAGCCTAAATTGGATTGATTACTATTTGGTGTCTACACATGGAGTCACCATAGTTGTCCATCTCTCTAAGCATCTCGCTACTTAAATATATTTCTTCATTAAAGGGCGATACACTGTTAGGAACCCCTCTAGCCGGTACAGCACAACCCTGAATCTACTCTGCCAGTCAGGTGTTCACTGGAGCCCCTAGTGGTGGGGACAGACTGGGCTGCAGACTGACAAAGGGTCGTGAAGTGTGTACCGGCTGCGGAGAACCCAGGTAAGCAAAGTGAAGTCCAGGCAAGAGTCAAGGGCTGGCAGCAGATAGCAATTCCAATAAACAGGCCGAGGTCAAGGGTCACGAGCAGACAGGAAGGTCGGTAAACACGCCAGAGGTCGGGGTCACAAGAAACACAGGCAGGGTCCAAATCCAAGCAAGGGGTCATACACGGGCAATCCAACAAGATATCGAAAGGGCAGGAGCAAGGAGCAGAGCAGGTCAGCAGACTGGAAACAGAAGCTATAACAGGCAGTGAGGCTGCAGACCTCACTGCCTTAAATACAGGGATAGACCAATCAGGGCTTGCCCCTGGGGTATTCACATCTGCAGGCTAATTGCCTGCCATACAGACTGACCAATAAGAACCTGTCACCAATGCTCAACAGGTGCATGCTAAAAGAACACTAAATCAGCCAACAGCTGTGGGACATAACAGAGCATGCGCCCGCTAAGGCTGCCAGAGCGCACAACATTAGTTTTCGGCGTCCGGACGTTGCCCTGGCAACGGTCGGCCCGAATCCCGGAAGTGACGTCTCGGTCGTCATAGCGGCGGCCGAGACGCCAGGCGGAGCCACAGTGAGTCGCGGCGGTGCCCGCGGCCGCCGCAACTGTCGAACAGTACCCCCCCTTGAGGAGGGGTTAAGGAACCCCGACACCCAGGTTTTTTTAGGAAAATTTTTGAAAAATTCCTTCAAATGTTTTGAAGCATGAAGTCGTCTTCGCGGGACCCAGGACAGCTCCTCTAACCCGCGATTCCAGGCAACCCAATTATTCAGTATCAGAAAGATCTGAATATTTTGTTAGGTAGAGCAGCAAGAGAAGGGATACTAAATAAATTTGACAATCAGCGCTGAAACGGCAGAGCGGAGAAAAACACTATCTCCATACATCCGCATGCGCATGTACAAATCGGAAGTTTACCCAGCTGCGGCCGCGGCCCGACGTCACTTCCGCCGACACACCACCGTCTTCTCACCCTACCTGCCGGGAGTATCCCATTGACATACAGATTTACTGGACAGGATAGGACAAGTCCACACAGCCCGGGATCGGGTAAGTCCCCTCCACTCAAGTATCCAAAAGTTTGGACATTCACTCCGATTGGAGTTCTGTCTATGTTCCATTGCAACGGCACGTCCTGCCTTTGATTACACCTACATGGGTCAGTCGGTATACGAATTATCCACAGGTTTTTGAAATACTTGCCTGCAGAATCGTTGAAAAACTTTCACATATCAGCTATTGGATCAGGACTACCATATAACGGAGCACTGTAATACATGACTGCTTTCGTTCTACTTATTGCTCCTTATCTCATGAGCTTGTTAGCATCATTGATTTAAGGCACCATTCTATGCACTTTTGATATCTACACGGAACCATTATTGGTATTGACTCCTTATCATTGGGACTATTTTCCTCTACCACCGGACTTTATCATTTACAAGATGAGAGATGTTTCGATTTATTCATGGTAAATCTAATGTGGCAACTGAATTCTTTATTCTGCAGATTGTTTTGTCATCTGTTTTACTGGCATCATTATTGATATATGCTATTTGCTGTATACCATATATACATCAGCACCTTGTTTTATTGAATTCAGTCTGAACTTTTACCATTGCATGATTGTTGTCTTATGCACTAATAAAGTGGCTTTTATACACACATACATCATCATTTGCTCCTTTGGCGCCACTAGGTCATTTATTATCTCCTATCTACGTAACTTAGAGGGTGGAAGCCTACCCCTCATTTTTCCTGGAGGCAGCCTATCATTTACACATACCTGGAGGAAGCGCAGGTCCCAACTCTCTCCTTATTTATCTGAAGACAGTAGAATGTCCGGTGCTATGAGAGCCAGATTCCAACATATTCAGGAGATTCCTGGGTTTGTGAGACAGGCCCAGACTACTACAGTAGACAGTTTTATGTATGAACAATTTTTGCAGTGTGGCAGTGCGCATAGTCCTGCTGAAAGAGGCCACAGCCATCAGGGAATAGCATTGCCATGAAGGGGTATTCTTGGTCTACAACAAAATATGTTTCGGTAGATGGTATGTGTGAAAGTAACATCCACATGAATGTTAGAACCCAAGGTTTCCGAGCTGCACATTACTCAGAGCATCATACTACCTCCACCAGCTTACCAGCTGTCCACATAATGTAAGAGAAAATGGGATTCATCTGACCAGAAGACCTTCTTCCTTTGATAAATGGTCCAGTTCTGGCACTCACATGCTCATTGTAGGCATTTATGGTAGTGGCCAGAGGTCAGCATGGGTACTTTGACTGGTCTGCGGCTACACAGTCCCACATGCAGCAAACTACGATGCTCTGTGTGTTCTGACACATTTCTATCATACAAAGAAAAATCCCCCAGCAACACTGCTGTGAGTCAGTAAAAGAGCTGCTTTTAGACTGGTACATAAAAATGCAGAATGATCAGTTACAGACATTTGCAAATGTATGATAAGCCATCCGCCACTTCATGGCTGCTGTGAGCAAGTAAAAAAATCTGCTTTTCTACTTGTACATAAAATTGCAGAATTCTAAGTTACACACATTTGCAAATGCATGATAAGCTATCCGCCACTTCACGACACTTCTGCAAAAAGGGTGATCCTAATGCTAAACAATGAGGGTCTTTATACACTGGATCATACATTCATGTGTTTTTAAATTGAGAGGGGATTTTTTTTTTGTATTTTTTCCTTGCTGTACACGCATCAATGAGCCTTGGGTGCCCATGAATTTATCACTGGTTCACCGGTAATCCTTCCTTGGACTACTTTTGTTAGGTACTAACCACTGCGTACAAGAACATCCCACAAGATACCACAAGACTCTGACTCAGTCATTTGCCATTACAATTTGGTCCTAGTGGTCTTGCCCTTATTAAAGTAATTCTATAGTTTTCAAATAAGCATTGCCCAAGCGATTGCATTGTGTTTCTAATGCACAAAGTGATTTATTTTAGCAGATGCAAAGTTTAACAGTTCAATACATGATTATATTATGATACAGTACAGTACAGCCAATACCAAAAGATACATACATACCGCTGCACTTTGCTGCGCTACCACGGGTCCCAGTGAACAGTATATCTGTTTAGAATACTGTGGTCAGAGTAGACTGAAAACTGAGAGAGCAGCTATGATCATATATACATTCTGTGTTACAGAGAGAACAATAGAAAACACGTGGCTTGCTTCCATAGGTCCAGACTTCGGGTGGGTCCAGGGTAAACAGGTCAAAGGCTAGTTCAGACTAAGGAATCCAAAGGTGGGGGTCATCTTTCCAGGGGATGTGCTCTAGTTACAATTAGCCCATTAGCATTTTACAGTCTGTTATCAATCTGGCTATTTATTCCCTAACATCAATAACTAGAGTATGCAATATGCGATCTCTTCGGCGATGGAACCGGACAGCTGCTGATGAATAGGGGATTAGAATGATATCAGACATGACAGATTTCCTATAACCTGAACCTTAAATAACACTGAAGTGTACATATAATCATAATATATAAACTAATAATAAACTAAATACTATCTGCTCATAAATTACTGTGTAACGGAACAAATATGAATATGAATTATATAAATAACTAAATGTTGTAATGCGAGTGTGTACGTGCGTATTTTACCTTGCTATCGCCGTATGCCACGTGTAGCGTGCAATCGACCAATAAAACAATATTAACCAATATACTTTCGTTCATCCAATTATAGGACTTTGACAGTTCCACCCTTTGATAGTATAATAAACCTTAAACGTATAAAAAGTATAATCACCTTAAAGATGTTATATGCAGGATCTCAGTACCACGTTTCATTGCTATGTAATGCAAGTCCCCCTTGGTGTATGACCACACTGTTTGTAGCTCTAAACAAGTTATCATAAGAGAGAATCTTAATCCTCAAAACGATTTCTTCTTTTACTATAGATCGTACACTTCTGGAGCTTGGAGATAACATTTTGTATGCCCTTCAAGGGTGCAATAAAACACGTAAAACATTATTTGGAAGGGTACAGAATACAATAGAACATGTATCAGTTATCCAGAATACTCTACTACAGTTCTTCATGTCTAACAGGTTCATCTGTCCAACGCATGTCTTTAAGCTCAGAATACATTTAAACACTTCATGTTCATCAATAGCATCATCCTATGTCTATCAATAATGCCATATACAATCTCCTTCAGCTTGCATTAATATACACTCTTCTAATAATGTCATCAGTTCTTTTCATCAACACTTGTGGGCGGGCTATTGTCTGTTTGTTCTTCCCAGTGCTCCGGGCACCGCCGCGACTCGCTTCCTGTTCTGCCTCTGAGTCCCGCCCGTCGTCATGACGACCGGGACGTCACTTCCTCCTGGCCGTTGCTTAGGCAACGGTCCGGACGCCAGCAATCGTTAGCGCCGCGTTCCGGCATCTAGGGCGCATGTGCATAATTACAGCCCAGCTGGGCTAAGTATTCCCTGCTGTGCAGGGCACTGTTCATTGGCCCCTGCATGTTTATAAGGCACAAGCCCTTCCTGCCGGTTATAGTCCTTGCTTGCCATACTAAGCCTGCTGTGTACCTTTGCTCTCTGTGTTCCTTGCGGATTCTGACTACTGTTGCCGACCCTTGCTTGTTTACTGACTATGTTTGTTTCCCTTTGCCCATTTGACCTTTGCCTGGACTCCTACACTGCTGATTTGCCTGTGACCTCTGACCCCGGCTTTGTGTTCTGGATATTCTGTCTGCTGCCGGCCTCGAACCTTGCCCGGACCTCACTCTGCCATTTGCTCCTACCCTCTATCGCTGGGTTCCCCTCAGTCAGCACACAATTCACGACCCTCAGCTGTCTGCGGCCAAGCCTGTCCCCACCACTAGGGGCTCCAGCGAAAACCAGACTTCTGAGCAGACTCCGGGTTTTTTGTGTTGCGGGCTGTTGGGGTTCCTAACATTATAACCGGCCACAAGATTTACTCTTGAAGGGAGTAAACAATTTTCTCGGACCTATGGAACCCAGTCCGGCTAAAGTACTGGCGGGACAAATTCAGACCCTGTCCCAGATGGTCCAAGAATTGTCTCAATGGCAAGCTGCCCAAGAGCAAGCATCAAGAGCCTCACAAGCCGCTCAGCCTTCCGTGTTAGAACCTAAAATGAACCTCCCAGATCGCTTTTCAGGAGACCGCAGGCTCTTCCGCAATTTTCGTGAGAGCTGTAAGCTCTATTTCAAATTAAGGCCACTTTCGTCTGGATCACCTCAACAAAGAGTGGGAATTATAATCTCCCTTCTACAAGGGGATCCTCAATCTTGGACGTTCAGCTTGGATCCTAACAGTCCCCAGCTGCAATCCGTGGACACATTCTTTCAAGTTCTTGGTTTGATCTATGATGACCCAGAACAAGTGGCTTCCGCAGAAGCGCAACTGCGGTCCTTAACGCAAGGACGACGTTCTGTTGAAGATTACTGCTCCAATTTCAGGCGTTGGTCCTAGGACTGTGAATGGAATGACCCGACTCTTCGTAGTCAGTTCCGACTGGGGTTGTCCGAACAAGTTAAAGATGCGCTTGTCCAGTATCCTACTGCTGGGTCACTAGAAGAGCTCATGCAATTAGCCATTCGGATCGACAGAAGATTCAGGGAAAGGAAAGCTGAGAAGGAAAATCCTTCGGCCTTTCCTCCTATGCCTTCTCCCATTGATCCAGTGGAACCAATGCAACTGGGAGTATGTCGGTTGTCTTCGGAAGAACGCACCCAGAGATGCAATCTGGGCCTCTGCCTATACTGCGGAGAGAAGGGCCGGGAAAAGACCAGGCCAAGTGAACATGGAGAGAGTTCACTTAGGTCTACAGGTAATCTCTCCAAAAAATTTCCTACTAATACCTGCCCAACTCTCGCACGGCGAACAGGAGATATCTATTCCTGCATTTGTGGATAATGGAGCTGCTGGATACTTTTTAGACTTGACACTTGCCCGGTCCCTGGGTTTCTCAGCAGTCCCTCAGGAAACCACTATCGCTGTACATGGGCTCGACGGGAACCGCCTGAACAAAGTTGAGATCCATCATTGCTCACCTCCTCTTCTGTTAAAGGTGGGTGCCCTTCACTCCAAGACCATCTCATTGTACTTAATCCATTGTCCTTCGGTACCTCTTATCCTGGGTTATCCGTGGTTGGCCCTCCATAATCCCAGAATTGATTGGACTACGGGAGAGATAATCAAGTGGAGCTCCCTGTGCTCCTCCACCTGTCTATCCTTGCCACTTAGGGTGACTCATACTTGCCCAGTACAGTTACCCTTTGCGTATCGGGAATTCTTTGATGTTTTTCCAAGAAGGAAGCAGATATCCTCCCTCCTCACCGGGAGTACGACTGTGCCATTGATCTTATCCCAGGTGCCAAGCTACCCAAGGGAAGGTTGTACGCCCTGTCCATTCTGGAAACATTAGCCATGGAATCTTACTTAGAGGAGAATCTGCGAAAAAAGGCTTTATTAGAACGTCCAAGTCACCTGCAGGGGCAGGCTTCTTTTTCGTAGGTAAGAAGGACGGCAGTTTGAGGCCCTGTATTGATTATCGAGGGTTAAATAGGGTAACTATTAAAAACACATACCCTTTGCCTCTTATTTCGGTCATCTTTGACCAGCTTAAGGAAGCCAGGATTTATTCAAAGATTGACCTTCGAGGAGTATATAACTTGATTCGTATCCGTGAAGGCGACGAGTGGAAAACGGCCTTCAATACCCAAACAGGCCACTACGAATATCTCGTCATGCCCTTCGGTCTAAGTAATGCTCCAGACGTTTTCCAAGACCTGATTAATGACGTCCTTCGTGAATTTCTGGGCTCCTTTGCAGTCGTCTACTTAGATGACATCTTAATCTATTCTCAGTCCCTTGAACAACATCGTGAACATGTACAACTGGTTCTTCGGAAACTCCGTCATTATCACCTCTACGCGAAATTAGAGAAATGCGAGTTTGAAGTATCCACAGTCTCATTTCTGGGGTATATCATCTCCCTGGAAGGATTTGCCATGGATCCCGTGAAGGTGCAAGCCATTCTCAACTGGGTGCAACCCTCGAATCTTAAGGCTATACAAAGGTTCCTAGGGTTTGCCAACTATTATAAGAAATTCATCAAGTCCTTTTCTAATCTCGTTTCTCCTATCACAGCCTTAACACGCAAGGGAGCGGACACTAAAAACTGGTCCCCCATCGCTATCTCTGCCTTCAAAGCCTTGAAACAGGCCTTTGCATCAGCACCGGTGCTCAGACATCCAAATCCAGACCTTCCATTTGTCATTGAAGTGAACGCCTCTGATGAAGAAGTGGGAGCGGTGTTATCCCAAAAGGATTTGAGTGATCATCGCCTTCACCCCTGTGCCTACTTATCCCGGAGATTCATTTCTGCCGAAGAGCATTATGATGTTGGCAATCGGGAGCTGCTGGCCGCCAAGTTGGCTTTAGAGGAATGGCGCCACTGGCTTGAAGGTGCGAAACATGTTATTACAATTTACACTGACCATAAAAACTTGTCCTACATTGAATCGCCTAAAAGGTTGAATTCTAGGCAAGCGAGGTGGTCCCTCTTCTTCTCCCGTTTCCGCTTCATCATCACCTACCGGCCGGGCTCAAAGAACCTCAGAGCTGATGCTCTGTCTCGTAGTTTTGTCTCTTCTCAAGCTCCGGTCTCTGAACCCTGTTCCATTGTTCCCGCTTCTTCTATTTTGATTGCCTTCACACAGAAACTTGCTAAAAACCTTCAACAATTTCAGCCACAGGCACCTCCTGAAACTCAAGCGGACAGACTCTTTGTGCCGGTACATCTCAGAAAATCGGTCCTCTTTGTCACTCACCGAACTGTGAGTGCCATTTCTCCTGTGTTCAGGATCCGTGGCCGTCCGCCATCCTGAGGGTCTGCGCATGTGCAGCCCTTATTAAACCTTCAGTACCTGTTGCTTTTAAATGATTGGATGATCAGGCAACCCTCCCTATTTAAACCACCTGTGATCATTACCTGGTTGCCTGATCTTGGAGTCTCATTCCCCATGAGCCTCTGAAGGTGTTCCTGTGTTTCCTCGTGTATTCAGCTCCAGCTGATTCCCGTCTAATACGTTTGTGGATTCCAGTCCGCTTCAACTCTCCTGTGTTCATCGTGCCTGCACTCAGCTGATTCCTATCTGCTACTGCTGCCGGATTCCAGACCACTTTAACTCTCCTGTGTTCATCGTGCCTGCATTCAGCTGATTCCTATCTGCTACTGCTGCCGGATTCCTATCCGCCTCAACTCTCCTGTGCTCATCGTGTCAGCTCTCCACTGATTCCTATCTGCTTCTACTACCGGATTCCAGACCGCCTCAACTCTCCCGTGTTCATCATGTTTCCAGTTTTACTTACTACTGCTTCCTGAGTATTGCTCCATTGATACTGGTTACCTGCTGTGCGCTGCACCAACCTGATTACCGCTTCCATCCTCCAGTGGTTTCTCCTCCTGCCGGCGTTCAGCCGTTCAGGTATCCCTGCACGTCTCACTGACAGCCTGCTCTCCTGAACCGCGGTATGCATACCTTCCATTGACTTTGCTTTTGTATTGCATATCCGTCTGGACTGTGTTGTGTTCATCTCCGGAGTCTTCTATCTACTGAAGCTATTGTGACTATTGACTTTGTGTCCTATTACCTGGATCGCTCTAGTGACTTTGTATACTTCAAGCAGCTCTTGTCAGTTATTATTGTATTGTGGATATCATCGTGGGATCAAGTTCCGTGTGCCTGTGTATCCTCTGCATTACATTCATCTCCTCGTGCCCCTCCTCACATATATATAGCAGTGGTACAACTTGCTGACGCAGACCACTGACTCCTGTTTCCCTGTGACACCAGTTTCTAGTATCCTCTCACATAAGCAGTGGTACAACTTGCTATACGCAGACCACTGACTTCCCCGTTACCTACTTGCACCTGGAATCCATTCCTTCACTATAGACAGTGATACAACTTGCTATACGCAGACCACTGACTCTCACTACCTCCTCGCTACTCCTGGACATTCCTCCTCACTATAGCAGTGGTACAACTTGCTGTACGCAGACCACTGACTCTCCTCACGTTTACTTGTCCATCTGGTTCCTCGTGTACATTCATCTACTCATTACCAGTTGCTGCTAGTCATAGACTTTCTTTGAGCATTCTCTCACCATCTGCTGATTCTCCTGTTCCGTGCTACCAGAGAACCATAGTACCAGCTATATTACTCTGGTAAGTGCATCATCTGGTGATATCCTGGGCAAAGACTCCTAGTGCCCGTGACACTCTTAGAGTGTCATGACAACAGGACTTCTGGACATCCCGTTGTTGCAAAGACCATCAAAATCCTTTCTCGTGTAGTCTGGTGGCCATCATGATCTGCGGATGTTAGAGAATATGTATCATCTTGTGATCTGTGTTCCAAGAATAAGAGTTCTCGAAATTCTCCCTCTGGGTTACTTATGCCATTACCAGCCCAAGTCAGACCTTGGAACCATTTGTCCATGGATTTCATTGTTGATTTACCTCCGTCTTCTGGGTGCAACACCATCTGGGTAACGGTAGATCGATTCAGTAAAATGGCCCATTTTATTCCGTTGACAAAATTACCCTCAGCACGCTCTCTGGCCGCCTTGTTTATTAAGCATGTTTTTCGATATCATGGGTTGCCGGAGGATATAGTATCAGATCGGGGATCACAGTTCATTGCAGCATTCTGGAAGGCTTTTTGCTCCCTCTTAGGGATTAGGCTCAGTTTATCATCAGCCTACCATCCACAGTCTAACAGGCAAACAGAGAGGGTGAACCAATCCCTGGAGCAATATCTACGGCTCTATACATCCAAAATCACGACAATTGGTCTGACCTTCTCCCATGGGCTGAATTTGCGTACAACAATGCATGCCACACTTGTTCTCGGTACTCTCCCTTTTATTGTAACCTTGGATATCATCCCAGAGTCAACTCATTGTCCTCTCTTTCTACGGATAGGCCACCCGAAACCAGGGCCACGGCTACCCGGCTTAAGAAGATCTGGAAATCAGTTCATCAATCTCTACTCCGAGCATCTTTTAGGTCTAAAGTTTTTTCCGACCTGCATCGCTCTGCCTGTTCCTTTAGAGTAGGAGATTCAGTGTGGCTTTTTACTCGGAACATAAGACTCCGTCAACCCTGCAAAAAATTAGGACCCAAGTTTATTGGTCCCTTTACCATCATAAAACAAGTCAACCCAGTGGCTTTCAGACTAAAGCTCCCTGAATCTCTAAAAATTCCCAGTACGTTCCACTGTTCCTTGCTGAAACCTGCCCGGTCTTCTCAGAAGTTCAGACCTCGACAGTCCTCTAGGCCTCACCCAGTCTCGGTGGATGGACATCAAGAATTTGTTGTCGAGAAGATCCTCAATTCTAAAAAGGTCCAGGGTCAGGTTCACTACCTCATTCATTGAAAAGGGTACGGCCCTAAGGAACGGTCATGGGTACCACAAAGGAATCTGCACTCAGATAAACTACTCGCTGATTTCTTCAGAAAATTTCCCGACAAACCTGGGTGTCGGGGTTCCTTGACCCCTAGGTTAGGTCAGACCTGTAGTCCTACAACCAGGCAAGGTAAAGGTTAATCCGTGGTAAGTATTAATGTGCAGGTTTAGAAAAAAACTGATTTAAAAGTATATTTTGATGTTATTGCTTGTTTGTTTTATGTATCATATGTTTGCCTTCCTGATCGCTGGTCGATGGTAAAGAATGAAAATGTTTGGTTTGTTTGTTGTTTAAAGATAACTATCTTGTCTTTTCTTCACAGATAATAGTAGACAAAGGAAATATAGACTTAGTGCTTAAGGGGATGGGATAGGGATCTGTTTAGAATACTGTGGTCAGAGTAGACTGAAAATTGGGGGAGCAGCTATGATCATATATACATTCTGTGTTACAGAGAGAACAATAGAAAACACATGGCTTGCTTCCATAGGTCCAGACTTCGGGTGGGTCCAGGGTAAACAAGTCATAGGCTAGTTCAGACTAAGGAATCCAAAGGTGGGGGTCATTTCTCCAGGGGATGTGCTCCAGTTACAATTAGACCATTAGCATTTTACAGTCTGATATCAATCTGGCTATTTATTCCCTAACATCAATAACTAGAGTTTGCAATATGCGATCTCTTTGGCGATGGAACCGGACAGCTGCTGATGAATAGGGGATTAGAATGATATCAGACATGACAGATTTCCTATAACCTGAACCTTAAATAACACTGAAGTGTACATATAATCATAATATATAAACTAATAATAAACTAAATACTATCTGCTCATAAATTACTGTGTAACGCAACCAATATGAATATGAATTATATAAATAACTAAATGTTGTAATGCGAGTGTGTACGTGCGTATTTTACCTTGCGATCACCGTATGCCACGTGAAGCGTGGCATACTGAGTGCAATCGACCAATAAAACAATATTAACCAATATACTTTCGTTCATCCAATTATGCGACTTGGACACCCTCTCTTGAACCAAAAGCAGGTCTCTAATGCTACTGATCTGCATAGCCTCTGGTTCAGGCGATTCTGATTTAGTAATTGAAGGATTAATGAAAAATTCTGATTAAATGTTTAAGAAACTGGGATGCTGTGCTCTGCTCCTTTACTTTGTCATTCTGTGAGACATGCATCAATAATCATACATCTGTCTAAGAACTCTTCCAACCCCTGGGGAGAATCTATACGAGCCAACTCATCTGTGATATCATCATTAAGATACATATGGTATTGGTGTTGTTTAGCCTACGCAAATCAGTCAATGTCCCCCATCCATTGGCGGAATGCGATGTTATAGTCAACTATTGAACGTGCACCTTTATGGAGATTTGACAGATTTAATTCAGCAGTGGCCGTCCTGTGGGGGTCATCAAAAACCTTACCAAAAGTCTGAAGAACTAAAGGCAAAGAATCCAACATAGGATGAAAAACTATGTTCTCCTTTAAATTTCTCTGGTAATTTAATCATTGGTTAAGGGTCTACATTTGGTGTTGAAGCTAACAACTCAACTGGATGGGCTACCTGGCCTGGAGGGAAATCGTCACTTCATGTCTGCATAGCTGTGAGCTGACCTTAAAGGGATTGTATTGCCTTTTTCAGAACCATCTCAGAGGACTGAAATGTATTCCTAACAGGATCCATGTGAGGGCCCGGGTAATTCTGTGTCGGTAACAAGAAATTTAACTTAGTTACCTGGAGATAATTGGATCCCTATGGCTGGGAACTGAGGGGAGCTGAAACAGGCAGCCAGAAGGTCTCTTCGTGTTGCAGTGCTGGATCGAGTGTAGATTTTTGACTACCAGAGGCATTTTCCTTAATCAAGCCTATTAGGTACACAGGAAGACAAATAAAACAAATTCTAGAGGTCAGAGTGTCACTTAGTCTAAAAGGTCAACACTGGTCTGTGCACAGGAAAACAGTATTGCATTTAGTGTTCCAAAATGGTTAAGAGGCAAAGTCCAAAATAAAATTTCAAGGAGCTAGGAAGTAAAAACACAATTATTTAGCAATATTCATGATGATGAAGGGTCAATTGAATATTCATTGACAGGTCAGCTTGATAACCTCATCAGAATCAATAAGAATTGGTCTGGACATTCTGTGCATGCTCAGAACTAACAGGAGATTTTGCTAAGCAATTTAGATGCAGCGTTTCTCTCAGAATGTGCGGGCTAAGAGAGAGAAGCTGCGGGACACATACAAGTGTGCAAGCTATGACAGTTTAAGTGCAACATGTACAGGGTGAGGGTGGACATGCCTCTATAGATAGCCTCACTGAATGTGACATTGTGCTAGGATTGTGTAGGACTTGAGGAAACAGCTCTTGGTCAACCCCTTTTAGACCAGTTGCCAAGTCAGAGGCCACAATAAACATAGAGACCTCCCCTAGACCATCTTGGGAACAAAGGAAGAGTACAGGGTTTAAAAGTAGGAAGTTATTCCTGGAACACTAAAATGCTGGTGCTGACTTGCTGGTGCCAGACTGTAACTCCACCTTCTGCTGAAATGACTCCTGCTGGAGACCAACGATTCATGTGACTCTGAGTCGACTTTCTGGAGCAAGGGGACTTAGAAAAGGAGTTCAACCAACTTGGTAGAGGATACATACTATAAGTCAAGTGGCAGGAACCTCAAGACATATATTATCTACAAGTCTGCAACTCCATTAAACGGTCTTTGAAACCTTAGTAACTTGCCTAGCATTTTCTGCTATTTATGTTCTCTGTATTACATTGTATCTACTTTATAATAAAGATACATTTGTATCTTTCGATTCTTTCCTTGCCTGTGTGACCTGAGAACCTTCTTAAGGGACAGAATAGGGTACTGCATTGCCTGGTCTCCTGACATGGTAAATGAGTGTACATGGCCCATGCATTTAAAGTGTGTAAAGTGTATGGGATATTAGAATGTGAAAGAGATGGTGTTACAGGAGAAATGTCTTGGACAGAATTTGAAAGGTGGAGTACGGTGAAGTGGGAGTATATCAATAATTTACAGATTTCAATTAAATTAATATTACACTAAAATAAAATAAATATCAGTAAAAGATGAGATAATTGAAGGGGATATACAGTAAAAGTAAACATTAAGTCAATAACAAGTGAAAATTGAAATACAAATTTTAATTGAAATGAAATAAAACTGTTAGGAATGCAGAACAAATGGTTTCCTCTGTGGGTTCTTTCTCAAGAAGGGTTGGTCATGTTGAACGCTAATTATTTATGTCCTCAGGCAATTTTGGCTCCAAAAGGATTCATTTTCATTGGTTCATAAATTCGTTGGTGATGTATTGGAAGGACACAAAGCCATTTTAACTCTAGAAAGACACTTGAGTTTTGAATACTAGGTGAGGCAAATTGTGAGTCATTGATTTAGACATGCAAGTTAACAAATTATCAGTACTGCCAGTATGCTCAAAATCTGTTATTTGAACATATCACACGACTGTCGTGAATTTGGGAAAAAAGTCCTGATCCGTGGGCATCAGTCCTCTCAAGTCATGACTGCTCCACCTAAATAGGAACAATTGATAAGTAGCTGTCAAATGTTTGTGGATATTTTCTGGAATATGTGGTGTTCCCTAATCAAAGTACCCCAGGAAGGTCAGAGCTAGGCTCATTGTTTTGGCTAGACAGTGTCATGTCCTATTAAATTACAGCCAATACCAACGCTGAAAAACAAAAGTGCTTTTCATAGCTGCCATTTTATAGCTAGTTGAGCCCCCAAGCCACTTTTGTAGGATACTGTGTGACAGACATGAAGTCTACAGATCTCCTTTCTGATTACACAGCAGTTCCTGCACTAGCCAACCTGAGTTGGCCATCATGATTTTGTCACATCCCACACCATGAAGTCATTTAAATTAATGTTACAGGCACTTGGGTTACTCAGCATTGGGCTGTTTGATGTGAGTAGATTAGGGCAACACAAAAGAGGATGTCACTCTGCTAATTTCCTGGTGTGGCTGCTGTTAAAAAAAAAGGTGCAAACAGTGTTTAGAAGGAAATTAGCTGAAGGAATCAATTGCTTCATAGAAGTCTGTTATTACTCCTGCACCTGTGATACTAACAATTACACTGCTGCTGAAATATTGTTTGATGAGCTGCTGGTTGCTGAAACCTGAAGGGCCTCTTTCATAGCTGCTATTTTATTCTCTTAAAATGTCTTGTTTGACACCACTATTAATCTTAGTTTTAAGTCATAACTTTTTAATCTCAGAGCTCCTTTTATCTCAAAATTTTGAGATATACTCAATTGATATTTACATGTGAGCCTGGCACCTTAGTTGATGCTTAGAATGCTGTGTCTGCAAGTGTCATGTGGGGTAAATTTTACATAGGTGACTTCCTAAGTGTGGATCAGGGTCTCAAAATCAATTTACAATGATGGTAGTGAAACTCTTCTTATGTACCTGTCATGGTTTTGAACTGCAAATGCAGAGGTCATTCCTTGTTCATTAATGATATGCAACTGTTACAGAGTGAATGACAGCCCAGAGAACATAATGAAACTTCTACTCTTCTTTTGAAGACTAAAATAGTGTTTCTGGTGCAAAACAAGGATTCATTGCTGGTAGACAATTTTCAAGTTCATTTAAAGTTTTCAGGGTTAGTGGTAGGAAGGATGGCATAACTCAATGTATAGTTGGATGATGAGAAGTATGGGGATATTGTTCAAGGGTCAGTCTGGAGTATACCCATGGAGCCCAGATGAGGTGGATTTCATTTTCTTTATCATGTAGATTATGTGACTTTTGCAACTGTCAAAACACTATTTTCTTTTGTGCATATTACACGTAATTACATTATTATATAGTGTAAAAATAGGGTAACGTGACTGTAGCATTTAGTACTAACACTGTAGAGCTGCAAATGTGTGCTCTCATAGGCGCAATTGTATACACTTGTATGCCTGACATACATGGCAAATACTACTGTTTTAAATGGGACGCATCTTGCGATAAGTCCAACTAAACATACACATATATGTATGTTTTTTTTCACATCCAACTCTAAATGAGGCTCTGTATGAATACATGGCATGTGCGCTATAGTATGAGGCTTATCATACTCAAAGTGCCTAGTTTGCCTCATATGCCAGTATAACCCCCATAAAGTCAATGAATTAAAATATTCCCAGCATATAGCCAAAATACTTATGCATGCCCTGATATAGCCAAAATGACTATATATGCCACCACAAACAATGTGCCCATTCATGCTTACAATATAATCTCTTATGCCTTACATTATATCCTCATATTACCCCATACAGTATATAGAGTAACATGATATGGATACATATGAGACTATATTATTTATATGAGACTAAGGTTCCACTCCCCATGGAACTTACCTGGATACTGAACAGTCCCAATTGCACGGGGTCGGTCTCTGGGAGCAGTGGCAATACATTTGATGGGCAGCACGGTAGCTAAGTGGTTAGCACTTCTGCCTCACAGCACTGGGGTCATGAGTTCAATTCCTGAACATGGCCTTATCTGTGTGGAGTTTGTATGTTCTCCCCGTGTTTGCATGGGTTTCCTCCGGGGGCTCCGGTTTCCTCCCACACTCCAGAAACATACTAGTAGTTTAATTGGCTGCTATCAAAATTGACCCTAGCCTCTCTCTATGTCTGTGTGTGTGTGTGTGTGGTAGGAAATTTAGACTGTAAGCTCTAATGGGGCAGGGACTGATGTGAGTAAGTTCTCTGTACAGGCCTGCGGAATTAGTGGCGCTATATAAATAAATGATCATGATGATGATCCTCCTCTCTGGTAGTCTCCTTTCTTATTGAATCCCACAAGCTTGAAATTTAGGGGAATAGCTGTTCTCTATAAAGCTAAAATGTGACTGGAGGTCACTGTTTGATGAGCAAAAATGAATATGAACTGTGGCAGATCTGTGTCACAGGACACTGTGGTAAGACAATAAGTTTTGCAACTGTCCAGCCTGCAAATAAAAAAAAAATGAGTGTCTTGTTCTTACTACTTGAGTTACATTATATTTGAAGGGGGGTATGTTTTAGGAGAGGTATCCTATTTAGTTGCACCTTACATTGCTAAAGCAATCTCTTTTGGATTACAATTTTTAGACTGTGAGTAGGTGGGTGGGTATTTTGTTTCGAGATGGGTGTTTTTAGTAAAGAAATGTTTAGCTTATTATGTGGTGAACTGCTGAAAATTGATGTTTACATTGTTATATCCATCCGTTAGCCTCTGAGCTATTTGAACTGATCCTGCATTTACTCATTCTATATTGCTGTATTTCCAGCTGGTAATGAATGCAAGCTGTAGCTCATTACTAGTGTTTTCTCAAAAACCTTTTGTCCTATATTAAATTATATGCACTTTTAAACATGATAGGCTGCTGGCTTTATTGCCTGGCCTGACTCTTATGCCAGTTTTTTTTATGGCTTGTCTACTTTAGCTTATAGCATTTTGGCCCTTGTCCTTTATAACTTTTCCTATGGTACTTTGACATCTGTTTAATTCCAATTCAGTCATGATTCTACCAGGCTATGTACAATATAGTTAAAATATTTGTATTTCCAGACAAGGGTAAAATATGAATACAATAGAATATAAAATCCTAAACAGAGTATCATCATCATTATCATCAATATTTATTTATATAGCACCAACATATTCCATAGTGCTTTACAATTGGGGACAAACACATCAAACACAGTAATAAACAAACTGGGTAGAACCGAGAAAGAGATGAGAGGACCTTGCTTACAAGCTGACAAATTATGGGACAATGAGAGTTGGATACAAGAGGTTAAGTCTACATATGGCATTTCGGTCCAGCCAGATTGCAAAGGTAAAAAAAAAGAAATCAACAAAAGGGATTAGTATGCTATATGCCAGTCACAAGCAATGTTTGTCAGAGGGTTGCTGTCTTGTGTGGATTGTGTAACGGGTGGTAATAGGGAAATCTAGTGAGGTTAAGGGGTGTGGTAGGGTTTTCCGGCTCAGACAAACCCGACACAGTAGAAAGCGATGAAAATATGCCAATGACAACAACATGTCATGTCCAAATTGCGACTTATCAAGTTAATGACAAGTGGTGTTTGCGGCAGCTTGAATTCCCTCCCACTGTAAAAACCGACCTTGCAAAAACTGGACGCTACCAAATCCCGTCATTTGTAATGTTCCAAATGCAAACTGCGGCTTTAAAGCGGCAATGGCTGTCCCCACAGCCTGGATTAAATTATACATGCTGTGGGCTCAGAGAGTTCAGCCAAGGAATAATGATTTGCAAGAAAATCAATCTAGTTGCTGCCTGCAAAATAGATTGTAGGGGTTTGAGTCTGTTTTGGTGAAGACCAGTAAGGAGGGAATTGCAATAGTCAATGCGGGAGATGATAAGTGCATAAATTAAGGTTTTTGCAGTGTAAGATATGTGCATATTCTGGAAATGTTTTTTAGATGTATGTAACATGATTTAGATATAGAGTCGATGTGGGGAACAAAAGGTAGTCCTGAGTGAAGGATCACACATAGACAGCGAGCTTGAGGGGTGGGGTTGAAGGTCATGTTGTCAACAAAAATAGAAATGTCAGGTATGCTTTTGTTGGCGGGTGGGAATATTATTAACTCTGTTTTAGAAAGATTGAGTTTGAGTTGGCGAGAGCACATACAAGATGAAATTGCAGAAAGACAGTCAGTAACACGGGACAACGCAGATGTCGAGAGATCAGGAAAGGATAGATAAATTTGGGTATCATCCGCATAGAGATGATACAGAAATCCAAAGAAGCTTATTAGTTTTCCAAGAGATGTAGTATAGAAAGAGAACAGCAGAGGACCTAGTATTGAGCCTTGTGGGACTCCAACTTATAAAGAAAGCAGAGAAGTGGTGGATCCAGAGAAATTTTCACTGAAAAGAGATTAGATAAGTAGGATGAGACCCAGCATAGTACAGAGACAGTGTTTTTATGAGAAGAGAGTGGTCAATAGGGTTAAATGCAGCAGAGAGACCCAGGAGAATTAGAAAAGAGTAATGGCCTTTAGTTTTAGCAGAAATTAAACCATTGACAACTTTAGTCAACGCAGTCTCTGTGGAGTGTTGAAATTTAAAGCCAGACTGACAAGGATCCAAAAAGGTTGTTTGCAGAAAGGAAGTGTGTGAGGCAAGTCTCTCTAGAAGCTTGAAAGGGCATGGGAGCTGAGAGTTTTTACGGTAATTTGAGAGAGAGTTTGGGTACGAATTTTGCTTTTTCAGAATAGGAGTAATCAATGCCTGCTTGTATAGTGATGGAAAAATGGCAGTAGAGATCGAAAGATAACAGATTTTAGTTAGAGGTGGAACTAGCACAAGAGACAGGGATCTACCAATTTGTGAGGGAATAGGATCAAGAGGACAAGAGGTACAGTAGGAAGATAATGATTTATGAGTCAATAGCACTACTATTTCCTTCTGGTGAAAGCTTTATCTTGGCTGCCAGGGGCTCAATAACAAAACAATGATTAAGGATGGCAATGAATGTGCATCCTTGCTGAATTCAGTTTGTTATATTTAAGATGTCTGATGTGGTGCAGTTTAGTGCACTCTCTCCTCCAGATATGCCAACTGCACTGAGAAGATGAGGTCATGTGATGAGGGAGTTGTCTGCCTCTGTTCTAAGTAGATTGGGAGCAGTTGGCTAAGGGGCCATAAAAGATGGCCGCAAGCCACATGGTGCCCACCACTCTTTTAAAGGCAGTTGCTATTTAGCTATATGGTCCTCTTCTCTTTCTCCATATCCTTCTCCTTCTTCTCCTACTCTCCCTCCCTGATGTAGAGTTAATGGATAACATATCACTATGGGAAGGCAGTGCACTTAATTTTATGGCCACAAGTCTGTTGGCTTTATTTTCGGTTTCATAATAAGACTTGTTTTACCATATGAGATAATTTTCTGCTTTTGTCATTAATATGTTCAGTTCATCCCTGACTACAATAAAATTGACATAGCCTCCCTTCTGGCTCCTGTGCACTGCACGTTTTGCTAGCCTGCTCTGTTCCTGTGCATACGTTGCTACTTGACCTGATTTTCCATTGAGACCCTTGGCTTTGGTTCCGGACCCTGCTTGTATTCTGTTTGCCCTCACCCATGGCTTTGTTATTGGTTATCCCTGCTCTTTGCCAGTCCTGACCCTTTGGCCTGTCCTTGACTACTCTGCCTGCTATGGACCTCTGACCCTGGCCTGCTTCGGACCATCCGCTCCAGTCTTGGCTACAGTCTCTTATTCCAGCTGTGATACGGCCACCATAGATAAACTTTAACTACGCTAGAGCTTAAAACCTTGGGGCATTCCAGTACCTGTGAGCAAATAAAGCTTTACGGGAAAGATGGGGCTAAAGGTAAAGACCTTTATACCATCTGTTCTAAATGTTAATCTTGGTAGCAATTGGCACTCACATTCTGGAGGCTCTAGGGTTGTTTGAAACCCCAGAAATTCAGTTTGCTGGTGCTTTAGAAGTAAGTTGTTGACTAAAGTTATGCAAATATGATTCATATTGCAAATCTATTCAATAGGATTGTATGGAACCCAAGAAAAGCTATTTGCTAGGATTTGACTGAACTTTGGCTCAATTTGTAAATTGTGCTCAGATTTCATAAAAAAGTGGTATTAAACCCAATCACCGGACCTCAGCACCATATCTCATTTGACATTTTAATATTTTGTGTTTTGCTCTTTACTCTTTCAGCATTAGGGATCCATGTTCATTGTTTTGGAAACACTGGAGCGGAAAAGTTGTCACTCCAAGGGTCTCAATCTTGACAATTACCCTGGCCTCTACAACTCCAGTGGGTTGAAAATAACCCCAGTGCTTACCTGCACAGGGATGGTAGCCTCTGTTTCTTGCACTGATCAGTCTGGGGCTTGTTTTCACAATAGTGCAGTTAACCCATGCTTGTAATTTTCCAGTTGTAGTGGAAACCTGTCCACTCTGTTTAATCTGGTTAAAAATTTTGGGGAATGTACCATTTTTTGTACACCGTTGACTGTGGTTAAATAGGGGGAGGTTGTGGTCATGTTATCACTATTGTAACAGTCCCAATGGAATGTTAGAGCAGTAGTGTTCTTGTGATAGACTATTGCTGATTATTTCTGCTTTGTTAACCAGATGGAGTTGTATAATTCTGCAGGAGCTGTTACTTATTGACAGAATTTTTAAAATTCTGGAACAAGTCAAAAATTTATTTTTCAGAAGTGATTCTTTGGAATTGGGCTGCATTTTTGAATTGTGTGAGTCAATTTACCTACCTCTATACCATACAATAGGGCTCTTTTTTAATTTTGCAAGTGTCCACAACATAAACTATGATTAAATCAACAAATCTTGCCATTTTTCTGCTATGGCACTTGATGCAGTAACTAAAAGTTTGAAAACATTCATTAACAAATTTTCTGCTCTGAGTTATGGCTGGTTTCCATGGTGTGAGGACAAAAGTATCAACATTAATTGTATAATTGTCATAGTTACAAAAAATGGGCAAAAGTTTCCATGGAAAATATGTACTTTTAAGGATATAGTAAAGGGGATTTTAGGGTTTAGGGTGGGAATTACAAGAAGGAGCATGGTGTTGGATGATGGTGTAGGTATGATTGGCACAACACCAGTATTTGTCTTGTGCATTGGTATAATTTAGAACCTTCTGTTGGTAGCAATTGGGAGAATCAGAGTATTCCTTACTGAGAGCTGCATATGATTATTTTATAAGGTTAAACTTGATTTTTACACATCTTCAGAGGTGGCAAAAATCAGGCACCATCCTTTGCTGTCAGTGGCCACTCTTTTGCATTTTGACCTGATTCATTACCAATTGCAGATCTGTATTCACCAAGGAGGAGATGTGAAGATATGTATGGTGATGAATGCGGGTCTAGATCCGCTCAGCTCTAATAACCAGTACACTGCAGGATACTTCCAATGTGTGCGTAGAATATAATGTCACAAAAGAACACACCGAAAAAATAATAACTATTCAATAATATCACCTGTTAATAATATAGTTATTAATGACAAAAGAGTAAGACAAAAGAAACTGTTTCTTTTCCATGAAATACTTTTATTAGGATGTAATTAATGTCTACTGTACATAAAATGCATTTTTACAGTTGCTCCTGATTGTAAACACATGTTCTAGCATCACTAGTAATAAGCACTGAGACTAGATCTGTAGCTGGTGCAAGTGATACAGCTGAAAATCATGTTCCTGAGAGATGCCTAAGGTTTGAATTAAACTCTGCTGCGTGCACTCGTGCTTGGCACATCCTTACTGTACATTGACTACTTGAATATGGTCATTTCCTTCCCTGTTCCGTCCTGAAAAATTAGGCTGTAGTAAGGGTTCTTTGTGCTCAAAGATGAATTGAACACTGCTGCATCCTCTAGCGTATGGTCTGGTTTTGGGCAAGCATAGAGTAATTGTGTGCATTACATCCCCAGTTATGTTCCTTAATGAATCAAGCCCAAGGAGTACATTTGCATTTGTGCAATTATTGTGTCCTTACTTAGTGTGTTGTGTACTGCATATGCAGATACAATGTTAAGAATAATTAAAAAAAGAACATAAAATGAAGGTGAAACAAAGAATATTGCCCAACGTAAATGTTTTTAATAAAAAGTTGGATGTATAAATTTGTTTCATACATTTGGAACCACAGTCTTCCTGCACTACTTTGTGCTATTTAAAGACCCTACTCCTCCCAATATATAACTCTCAGAGGTCTATTTATGAATGCATAAGGAAACACTGCTGTAATTTACCATGCGGGGGCTTCTATTGCGTGGATCCCCTCGTCAGCGATGACTTTCTGCTATTCACCAGCAGCAAATGCACAAGTGCATAGCATTTTCACAGGAGATGATCCAGCGAAGTCAGATAGGCTTCAGCAAGATCTCATTGTAAAATACCAGTAACGCTATCCTGAGATGGCGTTACTTTGCTGTGAAAAGCTTTGCTAATAAATTAACTAGTGCTGCTATCCCTACAGAGGTCTATGCGGACAGTGTTAAACTCCATTAATTTGGTTAAGGCTGGAGAAATCTCTGATTTCTCCGTGTTAACCCTTTCCTAAATAACAAATGCGGTGAAAGAGCCTTTTACACCAGCATTTGACTCTTCTTAAAAGACCCCTAAGTCTGTGACTTCCTGCATGCCTGCATTCTCCCTCTCATATCATGCCACTGCCTCTGTCACATGCATGAAAAAGTCTGAGAATCACATATGACCAGCACACTCATTTTTTGCTGCTGTGAATATTCTGATTATCTGATAGGTGAATAAACAGGGTACACACAGACAAGCTGAAGATTAAAATTGAATAAGGTGCTCAGACCCCACTTAAATACGCTTAAAATGACTTATATAATTCTTTCTTATTTACAGAATGTGACTGGATCACTCATAAGTAACTTATGGTATGAATTTATTTAAGGAAAATAGCGCAAGGGGCTGATTTATATAAATTACCAATGCACTTATTTTTCATATTGTGTATATTCTGAGATAGACAATCGTTATTTCTGAGGCCAGGGTAGAAACTGTTTTTTCCTGTTTTCACCTTACTAAAGGATATGCCTTATTTCTGATGCATATATATGATATACTAGGCCTTTGTGGATGGAGGTCTTATGTGTATTGGGATGTATTTAGTATGGAAGTGTCATTGTTTAGGATTTGTAAGGTTGCTAGTGGAAACCTCCAATTAGGCATATTGCAAGGGAGTCTGATAGCAGGAAGTGCTAATGAAGTTTTGTGATGAAGTGTCATGCCTGCTCTGGCCAAAGGCCCAGCAGGGTGGTGTTACTGTGTGGCCTTTTGCCAAGAGTGAATTTCATAGATAAGTGTAAATTTTGTTAGTCCTGAAATGCATGTAAATCTATGTTTTGGGAATCAGGGTACATCCTGAGTCTAAAAATAGACTATTTCTGAACTGTATAAAAAGCACTACCTTGTATGTGAAAAGTGTTCTTCTGATATTAACTGACCTGATCACTGGGACCTTTAACCAGCGAGAGCAAATAAACATCTTGCTTCAAAGACCTGCCTGGAAACAATATTGCTGTATTCCTGTGATCTACAGATTAGACCAGGGTTGTCCAACCCGTGGCCCGCGGGCCGCATGCGGCCCAGCACGCCTGTGAATGTGGCCCAGAAGGAGTTTTGGTTGTGGCAAGGGGGCAGCACTGTTAATGGAAAAAAAAATCCTACAAAAAAAAGAAAAGAAAATACTTACCTTGCGGTCATGTCAGCTGGTACTCCGGCTCCCTCCCTTGTCTCCTCCTCCGTGCAGTGTTCCCAGTGAATGTTAGGCGTGATGTCATCACGCCCAACATCCATTGCGGAGCGCAGCACAGAGGAGTCACTCGCGCGAGAAGAACAATCAGCAGCACAGAATTGGAGAAGAGAAGAGGACAGGAGAACAAGCCGATTAAAAGGTAAGTTAAGGGGGATTTTTTTTATTATTTCAAGGGATGCTGACCAGTGAATAAGTCACCTGGTCCTGGAGCATCATGGACCTTATCTCCCTGCTACATACTTCTACTTGTAATACTAATAGGGCATTATATATTATTCTCTTTGGCCCATTAGAATTTGTTATCCCTTAACTAACATAGTGGTGTAATTAGCAAAACAGGTCACAATTGGGGGTCACAGTGATGTATATGTCAGGTACCGCAGGCCTGGTCAGGGCACCCTGATATACAATGCCTAGCTTAAATGCACTTTATTGATATTGCATCGAAACAATACAAAAAGTGATTAGAATATAATAACTAGAGAGGATTTTTTGCACAGGGCGATTGAAAGGTAAGTATAGGGGGATTTGAAAAAAAAGTGAGATATATATATATATATATATATATATATATATATATATATATATATCTCACTTTTTTTTCTTATATATATGTTAACTATGTTTTCTATGGTTTTAGTGTATCTTATGTGTGGCCCAAACCAACTCGTCGTCTTCCAATGTGGCCCAGGGAAGCTAAAAGGTTGGACACCCCTGGATTAAACCCTAAATCTAATCCGTTCTCCGGCTGTCTGTGAGGTTTGGACCCAAGCGTTTCCAGTACCACCGCTCTGCCTGCTACCCAGCAGCCCTAGCAGCCCTGGTCAATGTGATAGGCCAGGGGGGATCCATTCACAGCAGCCCGGATCCATAGTAAGAGGTCTGGGGGTAAATGTATCAATATGCGGGTTCTTCAACTCCCGCGTGTTCGGCCTCTTCCGCGATTAAATTTCAACTGCATTGTAAAAGGAAGTTAACCCTTTACAATGCAGCGCCGCTTGAAATTTAATCGCGGAAGAGGCTGAACACGCGGGTGTTGAAGAACCTGCATATTGATACATTTACCCCCTGGAGTTACCAGCCAGGTACACCAGCAACGAGGTACACTAGCAGCGTCAGTGACCCAGAAGGAATGTGGTTCTGAGTGCCATAGAAGGAGCTCAGTGGTGGCAGCATTGTAAGCCCCTCCTACTGCGGTTAGAGGGCGCATTTGGGATAATGAAAGGGAACGGTGGTAAAGTAAGCCTAGCCGGTTCCCAGCAACAACAGACAGGGTGGCATAGGCGGTCCATCCTGTCACACACAACCTTAACCTTTTCACTGTCACGGGCCTAAGCTATATGTCATATCAGCACTGTACTTACACAGTCTAGGATGAGAGAGCTGCAGATGTGTTATTTTAAAAGTGCCCCGCCTTTTAAACTTTGCACTATTCTTCTGCATTTAGTGAAAATAGAATTATAAATGGAATAGAATTATTTAAAAAAGCTACTTTATTTTCACTTTTTCATAATTTATGATTTCCTAATTCAACTGGATTTGTGCTGAAATTTGTTTTACATTTAAGGGCTCATGTATCAAATTCAAAGTGAGAATTATAATATAGTCATAATAGGTCAGCAACAGTTTTTTTTTCTTTTTATTTTACTGACACATACAAATTCTAAAAGTTGAAGCATCAAAGTCAAAATAATTTTGCCATTTATTGAAAGAGAATAGTTTTGCTCTTCAAAGAAAACTTTTATCAACACTAAACTTAAAACAAACATAATTACATTGGTGTCCTCTTCTTAAATCCACAGCATTATTTATTTTAAACAGTAGGCACTGTTTAAAATAAATAAGTTTAAACAGCAGCATGATCCAACTTGCCACAATATCAGGGGAAGGGGCGGTGATTCAGTGAAAATTGGCTGCCAAGTCCAAGATTGGTGCTTCTATTATAGGGGAAAGGAGACAAACATATAACATGCTCTTCTCTCCTAGAGATAAATAGCACCACTAGAATTGATGGGTTTCTTCCAGACCCCCATGATAGGTGGCATATGGGTACATTGCTAGCCCTGTTGTTTATGTATAATGGTCATTATACATAAACAAATGATTAAAATAAATAAAACACACAGATATTTTACAAAAAGCTAACTTTATTTAAACAAAATACATTATCCCCGCCTCCCATTAAAAAAAAAATTGATAAAATAAAACTTAGTTTTAACAGAGCTACTCTCAGTAATAATATTAATGGTATCTAAGTCTAATATGCCTGATTTATATCTTCACTTCTGATGCCAATTCTTTGGAGTTTTTTTAAATAATTTTGGTGTTGCTAATGATGACTGATAAATATGTGATATAAGGTAGATTTTCTGAAATTTGAAAATTAAATTCCTTAGAAGGCATGCGATTTTAAATTGGACGGACATCGTTTTAAAAAGCAAATGTGAAATGTATTAAGCATTACTAAAGTAGAAACAGCCTAGACAGGTTGGGACAGTTCATACTATAATGAGAAAACCACAGTGAAGGGTCTCCTTGTCAGACTTGGGGCATCTATATGCGGAAAGACAGCAAATAAAACAGTGACACTCCCTCTCAAAGACTACCAACTCTGCACTGAAAAGTGTTGGTGCTCTTCCCAACACACTGGCTAAGGTAAAACATGAATGCCATTGGAAAGGTGAATACATTAGTGAACAGGAGCTCATGTCCAAACCTCCCAGCTTTGGGCTCTCCTGGGAAATGCAAGTTTCACTTGAGCTCTGAGAAAACTTTTTTTAACAACATTAAAGGAACATGTTTTTGCATGGATTGGCCATGGATTAGCAATCCCATTTAACAGAGCTGTGGGGGTAATAATTTAAACATCCTTGCACTGTGTAGAGCAGATGAATGGACTATTATCAAATAAAATAGGAACAAAGTGAAGCCCCTGTGTATGATCCTCACTGAAACAATAACCGACAGCAATAAGTATATCACGGTGTACCGTTTATTACTGAATCTGCTGCAACAAAAGACAAATAAGTCATACAGCAAACAATCTATGTGCACATATAAATAATTCTAACACATCTGCTGATAGCACAAATTCTTGGTATATGTGCCCAATCGTAAAATGATTAATCCACAGGAGGGTCGGATGGAGTGGTTCTCAAGTGGCCATTAATGCAAGCAATATTGCAACATATGTTGCCTGCTTATGCCCTATCTATGTTTCTCATAATATTGACTATATTTCACAATCGGTATATTGTGAGACCCCTCTACTCCACAGTAGACTACATCTGTATCAGAAAGCATCACTGAGGATATCTGAATCCCAAAGCTTCATGCATAAACAAGGATATTTTACAAAGATTTGTTTTGTCCAGTGATGAATGATTTTAATAAAAAAATATCGTAGCCAAATTCTTATTAGTTTTAAAATTTAATTTATTTCATTTATAGAAGTAACTTATTTAACATGTTAATAATTTTACACAGGGTGCCTAAAACACTAACAATAAGTATAAAGCAACATTTTCTTCTAGCCATTTAACACTTTAAGAAACAAAAAAATAAGCAGTTAAGCAATAGACATTGCTTTCTACAGAGTACACCAATTAATGCACTTTTTAACTTCATAATGACAACAGAAGGTACAAGAAATAAAGCTAGAAGTAGCCATTATATTACTGTCCTGATAGTAATTTACTCATTTTATAGCCTTAGTGCATGTACTTCAAATGAAACATATCTGTCTTCAAATTAAATTTGTGCCTTTTTAGTAAAATACCCCCTTAGATATCATTGTGGGGTTTAAATACATTAGTATGTTCAAGACTGTAGGTTGCATATTTATATGTATAATAATTCACAAATAATCTAAATTAAGACATAAAAACACAACCTTGATGATTGGGATAATGTGTGCATAGATGTCAACATTTAAAAATGAAATTCCAGGAATACTTTGCTGCTAAGCTGTTGAAGCTAAGTTTATTCTGCATAGTACTCTCTAGAGCAGAGGTGTCCAAACTCAGTCCTTAAGAGCTAACAACAGTTCATGTTTTCAAGATTTCTGTTTGAGCAAACAGGTGGGATAATTACTGACCCAGACAAATAGACTAACCCACATGTGCATGACTAAAGAAACCCTGAAGACATCATCATCATTTATTTATATAGCGACAACATATTCCGTAGCACTTTAAGATATGAACTGTTGGTAGCTCTTGAGGACTGAACTTGGACATCACTGCTCTAGAAGAACATTGATGTGCTTTAAACCGGTTTGGTTTGTGACCGGTGGTAGTCATCACAGCAAACGCCTAAATCCCGACACCAGTAACAATGACATGTTAATCGAGACTATTGTATTTCCCGACATGAAGGAAATCAGGCATCTTGAAAAACTGACACATAACAATTCCGAGAAAGAAACATACAGGCAGTGAGAGTTACATCACTTCTAAGGGCGACAGTTACATTGCTGCTATTAAGGGGGCAATGCGAGGACCCGCCGGCTGTATAATGTGCAACCCTTCCTAAAAACATTATACCAGCTCTGACTGGTGTCGGGATTTAGGTGTTCGCACACTCATACCCCACATGTTTACTTGAGCTTGAAATGAATGTAATATTTGAATTTTAAATATTTCTCCTTAAAAAATATAAAAAAGGTCAAACTGAATCTTAAATACAGAATGCAATTGTCATTTTCAAAAGGTTGTTGTGAAAGTGGCATAATCAGGAGTTAAGATAGTTAGCATAACTCCCAACTGTATGATTATCTGTAAAGTCACTGTGTATAAGTAAACAAGCGGTTAATCAATTCTCAATCTAACAGGCCTGGGTTCTGCCACACAGAGGAATGTTTATATGTAGACAGGCCTAAGGCTCAGGTACTAGATAAGATCAGAATGGTCTCTATGGTTCATTGCCAAACCAGATGTTGTACCTCCAAAGGACAACAGTTGAGGGTCTTTCCCAGGTCTGTATGTTATCTTTTATAAGGTCCATTTTGCAATATGATGTAGCACATGCCCTTGTGTTTCAAGCTCCCATTGTCCTATAGATTGTAAGCTTGCGAGCAGGGTTCTCTTACCTCTCTGTCTGTATGTATTACCTGGATGTATTACCCAGTATTGTCTTATTAATGTTTGTTCCCAATTGTAAAGTGCTACGGAATTTGCTGGCGCTATATAAATAAATGTTGATGATGAGGATGTTGATGATAAGCAGGATACATTAAAACACACTTTTTCATAAATCATGTTTTAGGAGATTTCCTTGTCAATCTATTATCAGTGAAGTGAGCCACTTAACATGGGTTAACCATAAATACCTGTCTGACAGGGAACATTGAGAAATTGCATGTCTTTCTAAGGAATCAGTATTTCATGATGATGTTTCATATGCCTCTGCATGTGCTTGTTTATATTCTGTTTTTCTGGAATTATTATGAAAACTTAGCTATGAATTATAGAATTCATCACAAGAAGTGGTTTGTAAGAAAGTGACTACAAAACAGTCTTAAAGTATTGTGATTTATTTGTTATTTTAAATTCCATTTAATAGTTTACTGGCATTGTGTTGCTAATGAAATCATGTGCCAGGAAGGGTTGGTTGATGCTATAGTAAGGCAGAAAATCTTTTGGTTTATAATAACTCTGATTAAATTTTGGTTAGATTGTATTTTGCTCTAAGTCAAGAAATAACTGAAGACTTTCTAAAGAGTGTCAGCACTAATCTTCATGGTGGAAAAATGGCTGATTACTAGTCAGTGTGAGATAAATTTTGGAAGATTTTATTCATTTTTAGACAGATTAGGTGGTTCTGTTTTGACTAACTCAAGTGAGACTTGCTTTGAGAGTCATTTCACTTAAGCTCATTGCTTTGAGATAATTTTATAGCTACTGTTGTCAATGAGTAAGTGATAGAGAAGAATGCACTAATTAGCCTGAATTGAGATTAGTCCACATATATAGCCATTAATCAGTACATCGTTTTTTTCTGCTATTAACACTCATTTATGAAAAGCAAAATCTGCGGACCTGCATTGTTTTTTGGTGTGTCCAAAGTAGGTCAATTTGCACTGAGCTATAACCTAAACTACTTGAAACATGTCAATTTGTCCTCATCTGCCTATATGTGCTTTGTTTGATGTATCATATAGATTGTAAGCTTGTGAGCAGGGCCCTCTTACCTCTCTGTCTGCATGTATTACCCAGTATTGTTTTATTACTGTATGTTCCCAATTCTAGAGCGTTACGGAATTTGCTGACGTTATATAAATGAATGTTGATGATGATGAAATATTTTAAAAAAATAAATTTTTTTACAGTTCAGTGCATACTTTATTCATGTTTTTAAACAAAATTTCCAGGTTTAGAAATATAATTTAAAAAAATAAATTCTACACAGCATGTAACATAGGTTTGAATGTCCATCTGCCAATAATAACAGAATTGGAACTTGTATATCTTCATATGCTAATGAAATCAGGTTGTGACAAGATGCAGCGGAGAAATGAGTAGGCCCAAACAATGCCCTCTTTTGCTTTCAGATCTACATAGTGGTCATCATTTTCTTCAGTGCAAATAAAGGTAGGTCCATCGCAGCAAATCCCCCTGTACAAAGGCAGTGGAATTCATTTTCAAAATATTATTTTCAGAAGTTGGGATGCCCATTAAAGAAAAACTTTGACTATAATTTTTTCCTGCAACTGATGTCTCTTGTCCTCACCATTTTTGAAAAAAGGACATATTTCCAAATAATCATCAGTGTTTAAATTTAATTTCTGATAAGGCAGGATACTTTTATATTTCAGTGATGCTAAGATGTCTAGTACTTAAACCACCTATTTGATGGCTATAATAGTGGTCTTTGAACTGCTATAAGAAATTCGTCATTCATACAAGTTTCATTCTATGGGGGGTATTCAATAGTTGCTTTGAACGCGCTAAAACAAAAAAAAAACGAGCGCTTGAAAAATATTACAGTTTATACGGTAATATTGCGCGCGAAAACAGTTAATACGGTAGTTTACTCGCGGAATTTCAGCTCGCAGCTCAGGGAGCTGCGTGCTGAAATTCTGCGAGTAATTACCGTATTAACGGTAATATTTTTCGAGCGCTCGTTTTTTTTGTTTTAGCGCGTTAAAACCAACAATTGAATACCCCCTTAAGGGTCTGAGCTACATTACAGTTTCAGACCATTGTATTTAAGCTTATATTGACTGACTCATATTCAGTTGAGTAAACCAAATCTAATCTAATAAAGAAAACACTTCTTTAAAAATGATGTGTAAAAAAGAGGGCCGGATCACCCATTAGGCAATCTACGCTTCAGCCTAGCTGGCGTCTATTGGCTCCTGGAAGCCCCACTTGCCTTCCAAGTCACTTACTTGTTCTGAGTGGTGCCTCAGAGTTGTAATTGTTGAGGGGGTGGCAGTGCAGGATCCAGAGACTTGGTCTAAGCAGTCCGGGATTATTGGGGATGGACCCGGGCCATGGCTGTGCTTCCTGGTTGCGGGTCAAATGCCTATACTAACACTGATAAATATATTTCCAGCCATGATATCTTTGCGCCTTTGTGGATCTGTGTGCTATGACCCAGTACCTGCACACAGCTTTAAAGGCAGGTACTCCATAGAAAATTACAGCTATGGACACTTAACACAAGTTGGATAGGGAAGGGAGCTACAATAAGGGCTTGGTCATAAAACTTATTTTTAACACCAAAAAAAGCTATATAGTATTGGCTCTACCACAATTATAATTTAAAGAACGGAAAATTGAATATACATTAATATATATATATTTAATATGCATGGCTTGGCTTGGAATGGAGTAGGACATGTGGATCCTACTCTCCCACACTATCCTGATTGCACATCCTTTATCCTATAGTTTGCAGCCCAGATTTGCCAGCAGAGTCATACAATATTCTCCTTCTGCTTATTGTTACATGCTTGACTGATTAGAAAGGTGCAGGCCGACCTCTCATTAATATGTCATGACTTACAGAAGGTGAGTGAGAGAGTAGGAGAGATGGATCATAGACTTTCCAGTCTTGAAGACTCTACGACCCCCCTTCGAGGTAAAATTACTGGGCTGGCTGCTCAGATTGGTCAGTGCTGAGCCAAGAAGATGGATATGGAGGGAAGGCTCTGAGCAGCAGGGAAGCATTTTCCCAACAATTTGCTGTGGAAAGGGCTCACTGACTGCCACCCCAACCCCCACACTCAGGTGCCCCATCCCGCAACTTTATTGCAAAGCTGCTTCACTTTAAAGTCAGAGATGCGGTTCTTCAGGGCCTTCTGCGGTTTAGGAACCAAATGATCATAGTATTTCCAGACTTTGCAGAGGAGATTCAAAGGGCCTGCTCACAGTTTGCTATGACAAAGAAAAAACTAAGGGAACTTCAGCTTCCTTATACTATGCTATTCCCTTCTAGGCTGAGGGTCACAGTAGATGGTGGTTTTAACATCTTTGCTACCCCACAGGAAGTGGAGCACTGGCTAGAGAGACATCCATCTGCTGGGCGCAGAGATCCTTGACATGCTTAAATGCACAGCAGTTGAGTGGTTACTTTCTCTCTACCACCCTGATGGAAGCAGTGAACTGGCTTGAGATACGACCACCTGCCTGGCAACAAGACCCTGGAACTATAGTTGTTAAGAGTTCTACAGACTTGGGATAACTACATATTTTGCTACTGTGTGTGGGAGTAATTTCTCTAGAGGAATTAGGAATTGTTTATTCTTAGATAGTAGGTGTCTAAGAATTCTCCTGCAGGGAAAAGTTTAGGGATTATTTGTTGGGATGTTTAGATTTGTAGAGGGATCCAAGCATACCTTAGTTAGAATGGGTGTACAGGGAGGGATTGGTAAAGTTTTTAAGTTAGCTGTAGGTCGCTATATTATGTGTTTCCATGTGCTTAACCGTGTTGAACTATCTATTCTTATGCACTTCAGAATAATATGTTGCTGTTGCAATGGTACTGGCTGCTGGGCAGGGCTATTTGAGAAAGAAGAACCCCGGTCCTGAATCTCCAAGGGCAATGTTTCATTCTATACCTCATCCTGATGACAGACTAGTATGACCACCCTAACTGTGAGTAAGCCTGCCTAGGGAAGACTCTATCTGCTTGCCTGGAATGTTAGGGGTTAAATGATAATATTAAGCGCTCATTGTTGCAACGTCAAGTTGGGAAATCCAGTCCTGATGTGCTGTGTCTCCTGGAAATCTACCTTACTGGTAGCAGGATTCTTTCCCTTAAGGGACCTTGGGTGGGCTGGGCTTATCATGCCACCCATTCTATCTTCTCCAGAGGTGCTTCAGTACTAATTAGAAAACAGCTTAATTTTATACTAGACCAGATACAAATTGGCCAAGATGGCAGATATGTTTTTCTTAGGGCCTCATTCAATTACACCCCATTGACTGTCTTGGCTGTCTACATCCCTCCTCCATGCAATAGTTATGACATCATGTATAAGGGAGCCACATTTATTGCCACAGCTCTCTATAACTGAGGCCATAATCATCCTTACATTGAAACCTGATAAAGATCTTTTGTACCTGGATTCATATCGCCCTATTTCCCTGATTACCCCAGATGCCAAGATTCTAGCTAAAATTCAATCCGTACAACTTAATGGGTTTATTCATGAGATTGTCCACCCAGATCACATTGGATTTATGCCTGTCAAATGTATGCTTACTAATGTCAGAAGACTATTTACTCAGATTCAGAGGACCCGGTTGGCCGGGGAGAGGGCAGTGGTCGTGTCCTTGGATGCGGCCATTCCTTTGGCTCGGTTGAGTGGAGCTCATCTCTGGCATATGCTGGAGCGATTTGGCATAGGACCTAGGTTTATTAGTCTTTTAGGCTGCTTTATTCTGCAACAGCGGCAAGAATGAGTGTTATTGGGTTCACGACAGCCCCGTTTGATCTGGATTGGGGTACTCGACAGGGCTACCATCTATCCCCTGCTCTGTTTGCTTTAGTGATTGAGCCCTAAGCCTGTTTAATTTGCTCCCATGAGCACATTAATGGCATAGGGATGGGAGGAGTCACTGACAGCATAGCACTTTATGTGGATGACTTGGTAATCCTAATTCTCCTGGATCTCTCGGCTGCATTTGACACTGTTGACCACTATCATCTACATACAAACGCTGCAATCCCTAGGGCTTCAAGACACTGTTCTATCCTGGTTCTCATCCTACCTTTCTAATCGCTCTTTCACTGTTAATTTCTCTAGGGCCACCTCTGCTCCACTTCCTTTATCAGTTGGAGTACCGCAAGGCTGAGTGCTAGGTCCTCTGCTGTTCTCTATCTATACCGCTTCTCTTGGAAATGTAATAAGTTCCTTTGGATTTCAGAATTATCTCTATGAGAATGATACCCAAATTTATCTATCCTCTCCTGATCTCTCGACATCTGTGTTGTCCCATGTAACTGACTGTCTTTCTGCCATTTCATCTTGGATATCCTCTCTCCAACTAAAACTTAATCTTTCTAAAACAGAGTTAATAATATTCCCACCCACCAACAAGAGCATACCTGACATTTCTATCTCTGTTGATAACATGACCATAAATCCCACCCCACAAGCTCGCTGCCTAGGTGTAATCCTTGACTCACACCTATCCATTGTTCCCCACATTAACTCTATATATAAATCATGTTACATACATCTAAAAAACATTTCCAGAATTCGCACATATCTCACACTAGACACTGCAAAAACCTTATTTCATGCACTTATCATCTCCCGCATTGACTATTGCAATTCCCTCCTTACTGGCTTTCCCAAAAACAGACTCAAACCCCTACAATCTATTTTGCTCGCTGCGGCAAGATTTATTTTCCTTGCAAATCGTTATTCCTTTGTTGAATCACTCTGTATGTCTCTACACTGGTTGCCTGTTTTCTACCGAATCCAATATAAAATACTCTTACTAACCTACAAGGCCATCATCAACAAAGCTGCACCAACATACATCTCCTCACTTGTCACAAAATATCTCCCAACTCGGCATCTCCGTTCTGCACAAGATCTGCGTCTCTCATCCACACTCATTACATCCTCCCATTCCCGATTACAGGACTTTTTCCGGGCTGCACCCACTCTATGGAATTCTCTCCTCTAGTCTACAAGCTTTCAAGCGCTCTCTGAAAATCCACCTCTTCAGACAAGCTTATAATATTCCTCAACCACCCTCTTAACCTCACCACATTACCCTATTACCACCTGTTATACAAATACCCCTTGACCAACATTGTTGTGTGACAGGATCATTTAGCTTATGAGTCACTTTTACCTTTGCAGTCTGGCTGGGCCGACTGCAAATGTAGACTTTACCTCATGTGTCAAACTCCTGTTGTCCAATAAATTGTAAGCTTGCGAGCAGGGCCTTCTCACCTCTTAGTCTGTTTTACCCAGTTTGTTTATTAGTTTACTATGTTTGTCCCCAATTGTAAAGTGCTACGGAATATGTTGGCGCTATATAAATAAATGATGATGATGTTGATGATGATGATGGTCTTCCTCGAAGAGTCTGATGGATCTTTATCTCACCGATGGATCTTTGTCTCACCTTTTAGAGGTGGTTGAGGCCTTTGTTTCATATTCTGGACTCAAGATCAACTGGGACATATCTGTGGTTTTTCCGATGGGGTGGCATCCTCCGCCGGGTGCTGAGTACTGTTAGTCACTTCTGTGGACCAACAGATTAAATATTTCATTTTCTGGATTACAGCCCATGCATAGGAATATGTTGCACTAAATATTGACCCAATAACAGAATATTTAAAGACCAAAAGCCACACATGGCGTAAGCTCCTTCTCACAATCACCGGTAGGCTCAACCTAGTAAAAATGGTGATCCACCCAAAGTACTTATATCGCCTCCAGCACTCCCCGGTGTACCTACCGTTAAAGATTTTTAAAAATATTAATAAACATCTCATTTCCCTGGTCTGGAGTGGCAAAAGAGCTAGGGTGTGCTTTAACACACTATGTAGAAGCAAAAATTCAGGAGGTCTGACCATGCCTAATCTTATAATTTATTATCTTGCTTCCCAATTTACACATTTGACATCCTAGTTGGGCGATACGCAGAACACCTCTATAGGACACCTCTCTAGGACATTCCTTGGGCGAGCAGACAAACCCTTCCCTTGGAGCTTTGCAGGTTTTGTTATCTAAGCACAGACCTAAGGAGGTGGCCCCTATGATAGAACAGGCATCAATGATTTGGGCAATATCACATGGTCTTATAGAAGGTGAAGGGATGGACACAGACACTCCCTTGTGGTTTAATACTGGTTTCAAGAAGCTGATGGGGTTGAAAAGTTCAGTGCTGTGGAAGGGAGAAGGAATTTACACCATTGGTCAAATATGTATAGACGGTCAATAAGCTACACATGAACAATTGAGAGTGGCTTTCCTGTTACCCAACAACCAATTCTTCCGGTATCTGTAAATGAGACATGCCCTGAATGCCCAGCTTCTGGGGGTTTGCTTCAGATATCAGATTTTATATATATATATATATATATATATATGTGGCACAAGCACTCTTCCGAGTACGCACACAGCAAAAACCTCTGACTTGTACTTTTTTTTTTTAATTGTAAGGTTGTCAAAGTAGTTCACAACATAAAACTCCACACTATTTCCTGCAAACCTGATACTAAGTTGACAGAGAGCAACTCCCTAGACAACAGTCAACTTGTTCGGGACCAGTCATAGTGCATAATGAGCAATTTAGGCTTAAATAATTTACACTCCTCCCACAGCCCTAGCTTGATGGATAAGTGACACTCCCACCTGGTCTTTTTGGAGGAGTTCTCATCAGATGATCTGCTTGATTAGTCTCACTACAGACACACCATGTCAGTTGCTGCTAGTTGTGGAAAGAGATACCTCTAAGCCACTTTAAAATATGTTAGTTAAATCCCACCCTATACTATTATTTTGTCACACATATGTCCTTCACATGTACTATATATCTTTAAACTGCTGTACAAATGTGTAACCCTGTCTGCAGCCTTGCCCTGCAGACTGTCAGCTGAATATCTAACTTTTCTCTTAGAGGCCTGTGGAAAACCACTCCCTTTGTCACATATCCCTAACCCTAGGTGGCACAGTCTTCACGATGAGCAAAATTTTTCGTGACAATCTATTAGCATTTTTATGCAAAATCAGCAGTCTATGTTTTATGTTCTACTTTAAATCTGTAAGGTTGTATGCCAAGAACTAGTGGGTTACCTTGGTATGTACCTCCCAGTTGTTCTGCATTCATTGCAAAGGTACATGATCTGTTATTAAAGAGAATTATCTGCATAAAAGTTAATATTGCAAACATTTTGTAGACCATTTTATCGTGAGGCATTCCTTTGCCACAGTTGCATATGTTTGTTCCCTTGAAAGCAATATTCAACTCAGATAAAGAACCAGATTCTCGATTCCATTCTATTCCTGCGACAACACTGCACCTAAGCAGACACCGGAGACATCAATTTGGAGGAAGTAACTTTGGGTAAAATCAGGTGCTTGTAACACTGGAGAAGAATTGAGCACTAAGTGAAGATCTGACCAAGCAGATTCTGCAGAGACTAACCATTCTGGACAACTTTTTTTTAACATATCCGTAAGCGGAGCAGCTCTGGTGGCAAAATGGAGTCACCTGTAGTCATTATACTAAGCCTAGGAAGGTTCTTAACTGTGATTTATTTGCGGACAGTTTTTGACTGCTTCCACCTTGTTAAGTTGGGGTTTTACTTGCTCTTGCATAGCAATGTACCCCACATGTTTGGCTTCTCTCATAGCTATAGTACACTTTTCTAGCTTAGCTGTCAAGCCTGTAGACCTCAAAGAAGCTAAGACCGCCTTAACTTTGGCCACTTACTAATAACTATGATATCTAAGTAAGCTGTAGCAATTTATTTATGGCCCTTTGAAGGTGGCTGGTGCCCCATGCAACCCAAAGGGTAGAACCTTATACTGGAAGAGACCATCAGGGGTGGAAAATGTGGTCTTTTGCTTGGCTGAGGAGGTAAGGGAAACTTGCCAATAACCCTTTATTAAGTCAAGAGTAGTCAAATAGTTACTACCAGCTAAATTTTCTACTAGTATGTCCAACCGTGACATAAGGTAGGCAATGAACTTGTGTATGCTCTTTAACTGAATAAAGTCATTGCAGAACCGAAAATTCCCATTGAGTTTTGGGACAAGCACAATAAGATTATTCCAAACACTAGTGGATTCCTCAAACACATCCAGCCTCTCAGTTTGCATTCTCACGTCAGCCCGTCTGGCTCTGGGTATGTGGTACAGTTTCTGCTTCACGAAAACTCCTGGTGGAGTGACAATGTCGTGCTTGATTAAAGTAGTGTGTCCAGGAATGGGAGCGAAAACATTACTATTCCTGCATATACTTTCTGCAAGTCTGTTGTTTTTGCCTAACAGATAAAGCTGGCTCTATGTGGCTGTATTAACTAACCGAGGCGAGGTTTCCCCATCATACCAAAGTTTAACGAGATTGACATATATTGTCAACTGTATATTTGTTCCTCCCATCTACTCCCCAATTTATTGACCCTGTAGTTGACAGGGGCGACAGCCTCCAGGACTTCGTACGGACCTTGCCAGTGGGCGAAAAGCTTGCCTTCCTGGATTGGGACCAGGACCTTGTCCCCAGGATTAAAAGATTGAATTACAGCATTAAAATATGTTTATAGCCGTTTCTGAGCCTCTTTTACTTGTTGTACAATGGGGCCTATCTTTCCTAACCTTTCATACTTTTGGGCCACAGATTGTACCAGATTTGTCTTTCTGTGGCCTTGCTCCTCCACCTTTCTTTCAAAAGATCCAAGATACCCCTTGGAACAATTACGAACAATTACTGAAAAGGACTGAACCCTGTAAAGGCTTGAGGTACCTCACGGATGGCAAACAACAAATATGGGATATTTTTCTCTTGAGCCATGAGCTGGCCCAACATGAGTGACAGATCTGTCCATGGGTTCCTGTAACCTCGGACACTTGGCCGAAAGTGGCCTGGCTCCCCACATTCGAAGAACTTTGGATTAGACAACCGGACATGGCATCGACTTTGGCATGAGCGCAGGTGCTTTGGTCATTTGCTGTAAAGCTCCAAACTTCTCTACCACCTCTTTTACACTGTGGTAAGCTCTTCATAAGGCTGTAGGTCATCTGCAGTACCCATCTTTGCAGATGTAACCTAGACCCGAGATGCAGTGATCTATTGCTAAAACTGCAATAATTTGAGTAGGTGAATTCACTTCCAGCTGCAGAAATAAAAATTTTGGAAAGCTCAGACAAATGTGCTCTGGTCAGTTTTTCTTTGTCATAGTGCCACTTGTGACAGCACTGAGCTCAGCCTGTCCCCAAAACCCCAATGAGAGCCTATATGTCACAGATTTTAAGCACAGATAATCAGAGGCCCGGTCCTCATCCAGATTCATATAAGCTTGCTGAGCTTCACAGTTAGATATGGTACCAGCCTCTCAGCCTATTCAGGAGACCAATTTGCCCTTTTTTGCAACTCTCTCAAAAAACACCATATACATTTCTATGTCATCAGCTGGAAACATTTACAGATGAGCCGGACCAGGTGGTACACTTCTGTGCTAACTCTTCCAGTAAAAGTCTGGTGTTTTCCTCCTGTGCTGCTGCAACTTGTAGCACCTGAGCCTGCTGCTGTGCAGCAGCCACATTCACAGGGGCTCTCAAAACTTTCTCCATGTTAATTTCTCTAGAGGTTGGGAAGTGGGAACGTGCCTCCCTAATCATTGCACTTCTGACACCACCCTTCCGATGACCAACACGTGACAACTTCTTGCTTATACTTTCATTTTTAATTGTCAGGATGGCAAAGTAGCTAACAACACAAAATTCCACAATCTTTCTTGCAACCCCGATGCAAAATTAACAGATACTATCTCCCTGGTCACCGGCCAACTTGTTCAGGCTTAAACTTTTTACACATCTCCCACAGCCCTAGGTGACACTCTCACTTGGTTTTTATAGAAGAGTCCTCATCAGGTGTTCTGCTTGATTAGCCTCGCTGCTAGCTGTGAAAAAAGTTACCTCTAAACCACTCCAAAATATGTAAGTTAAATCCCTCTCTATGCTATTTTGTCGCACATATGTCCTCCACTTGTATATCTTTAAGCTAGGAGCAGAGTTTGTGAGAGGTCTGAGATTGGGATAGTTGTGAGGGTGCATTAGTGTTATCAAGGATAAGGTCACCTCTGAAAAAGAAATGTGTTTTCAAAAGAGCTTCTATATATGGGAAAGTCTGAACGTGGCAGGGATTTCCATAAGTGGGGAGCAGCATGGGAGAAGTCTTGTAGGCGACAGTGAGAGGTGGTTACCAGTGATGAGACAAGGCGAAGATCTAAGAGGACGGGAGGGAGAGTATTTTGATGTGAGATTTGAGATGTATGCAGAGGTAGCATTGTAAAAGGGCTTTGTAGGTAAGACTGAGTAATTTGAATTTGATGCTGGAGGACACAGGGAGCCAGTGTAGGGATTTGCAAAGTGGTGCGGCAGATGTGGAGTGGTGATAGAGGATCAGCCTTGCAGCAGCATTTAGGATCGATTGAAGTGTGGATATATGGGTGTCAGGAATGGTAGATAGCAAGAGTTTGCAATAGTCAAGACGAGAGATGATGAGAGAATGAATAAAAGTTTTGGTAGCATGTTGAGTAAGAAAAGGGCGTATTCTGGCAATGTTTTTAAAGTGGAGTCGACAGGACTGAGAAAGAGTCTGGATGTGAGGAATAAAGCAGAGGGTGGAGTCAAGTGTGACACCAAGGCAGTGGGCTTGAGAGACCTAGGAAATTGTGGTGTTATTGACCGTGAGGAAGATCTGAGGGCAGGTGATGACTATGGCAGGAGGGAAGATAATAAGCTCAGTTTTGGACATGTTGAGCTTTAGGTAGCGTTGGGAACTCTATGTGGAGATAGCAGAAAGACAGTTTGTTACACGAGATAGTACAGAAGGAGGGAAATCAGGGGAAGAGAAACATATTTGAGTGTCATACGCATAGAGGTGTTATTGGAGGCCAAATGATTGAATTAGTACCCCAAGAGAAGAGGTGTACAATGAAAAAAGTAAAGGTCGAAGAACAGAGCCTTATGGGAGTCCAAAAGATAGTGGGAGTGGAGGGGAGGATGTGCGCGAGCTAGAAACACTAAAGAAGCCGTTCACTAAGTAGGAAGTGAACCAGGAAAGAACTGTCACGAAGGCCAATGGAGTGAAAGGTGTGTAGGAGACAGTGATCAACAGTATCAAAAACAGCAGAGAGGTCCAGGAGAATGAGTATGGAGAAATTGCCCTCAGATTTTGCTGTAAATAAATCATTGGTCACTTTTGTGAGAGCAGCGTCAGTGGAATGTACGGGGCGGAAGCCTGATTGCAGAGAGTCGAGAATGGAATGAGAGGAGAGAAAGTGAGACATGCGTTTGTACACCAATCGCTCAAGTAGTTTGGAGGCAAAGAGGAGGAGAGGAAAAGGGTTTTAGTTGGAGAGAGAAGCTGGATCGAGAGATGGTTTCTTTAGAATAGGTGAGATGAGCGCATGTGCCAGTGGAGAGAGACAGGTTGCAGAGGTGAGTTAGAGCTGGGCATGCAGTGGAGGAGAGGGCGCGGAGAAGTTGGGAGGGAATAGGGTCGAATGGACAGGTTGTAGGGTGAGATGATAAAATGAGTGCAGAGACTTCGTCTTCAGTTACTGAAGAGAATGAATTAAGGGTGAATTGGGGAGTGTAAGTAAATGTGAGTAGAGTGAGTGGACTGAATGGAATTTGCCATGAGGAAATATCTTGTCGAATGGTGTCAATTTTGTCTTTGAAATAGGTGGCAAAATCAGGGGCAGTGAGGCAGGAAGGAGGAGGAGGTGCAGGTGGGTAGATAAGTGAGTTGAAGGTGGCAAAGAGGTGATGTGGGTTAGAAGACTGAGTGGATATTAGAGAGTTGAAGAATGTTTGTTTGGCATATGAAAGGGCAGTGCTGTAAGATGAAAGGATGAATTTATAGTGGAGGAAATCGGGATAGGAACGAGATTTCCTTTAGTGGCCCTCTGCTGTGCGGGAGCATTTTTGCATGTAGTGGGTCTGTTTGTTGTGCCATGGCTGGGGTTTGGATCGTTGGAGACTATATGTAGTAGATGGAGCTGCATTGAAAAGTGCAGAATTAAGTGTTTTGTTATAGAAAGAGGCAGCCTGATTAGGACAGGACAATGCAGTCATTGGAGAAAATAGGTGTTTTAGTGAAAATGAGAAATGAATTGGGTTAAGAGTACTTAGGTTTCATTGTGTACATGTGTATTTGGGTGCAGGGGGAATGGTATAAGGTAAGATGAGGCTGAAGAAAGGGAGGTTGTGGTTGGAGAGTGGCAATGCTAAATTGGAGAAACCAGAGATGGAGCAGTAGCTGAAGAAGACAAGGCCAAAGGAGTGCCCATCACAGTGGGTGGGTGAATAGATCCAGTTTGAGAGACCAAGGAGGAAGTAAGTGAAAGACGTTTAGTGGCAGAAGAGACAGTGGGATTATCAATGATAATGTTGAAATCGCCTAGTATGAGTGTAGGCAGGTCAAAGGATAGGAAATATGTGAGCCAGGCCACAAATTTGTCAAAGAATTGGGAAACTGGATCTGGAGGGCGATAAATGACAGCAACGCAAAGGTGGAGAGGATAAAATAGATGGAGCGTGTGGACTTCAAAGGAAGAGAATGAGAGTGGAGGTTCAGAGGGTATGACTTGGAAGGTGCAGCTTGGAGAGGCTAGAATGCCTACTCCACCACCTTGTCTGTTTCCAGGTCTGGGAGTGTGGCTGAGGGAGAGTCCCCCATAGGAGTGCTGCAGGGGATGTAGTGTCAGAGGAGGTGAGCCAAGTTTATGTAATGGCTAGGAGGTTGAGGAATTTAGAAATTAATGGATCATGGATGGATGTAAGTTTGTTACAAACAGATATGGTGTTCCATAGTGCACAGGAGAAGGGAATAGAGGGTAGTGGAGATATGTGGATAAGGTTGGCAGGATTGGAAGTACGGGATGGATGGAAAGGTTTGGCGTGAGCAGATAATGTGGATTGTACGGGGCCCAGGGTTAGACGAGATATCACAAGCAGCCATGAGAAGGAGCAGGATGAGAAAGAGGACATGTGAGAAGGATTTGTGGGTGTGAGGTTTATTTCTGTTTATGTAGGCTGGTGAGTGTGGTGGGTGCAGGAGACAAAACAGTTCATGTGTACAGACTAGCGAGGAGGGAAGTAGTGAAGGGGAAATTATAATCCGGGACGGGGGAATAGGATGATGGAGAAAGAAGAGGAGTTTGTAGAGAAGTATGTTGACAGTAAATAGAAGAGACTGTAAATTGAGTATGTGCATCATGGAGAGATGTGAATGAATGTGTATTAGCTAGGATAGTGTCGAAATAATAATTAACAAAAACCCTATATTATCAATTAGTTCAATAGAATGAACCAATAAACTGGAATTTTGTTTCTGTGTGTCTATAAGAGAACAGAGAAAAACACATATTGCATAACAAGAGACATGTTAGTAATTTTCCATTACTGCACAATTCCTGAGAAAAACAGATTAAATCATGGTCATATGATTGTAGTTAGCAATATCACTTGATATGTCCAAAAGAAATATTGGCACCGTTACAGGTCATGCAGACCATCCAATAGAACATGTTATTTTAATGATAGAGTGCCAGCAGTGATGTAAGCTGGGAAGGTGTGTTTTAAAGTAAGAAGAGTTTCATATTCTATAAAAGAATAAGTTAATCAAATATAGGGGGTCAATTGGCATTTGAGACCCTGGGCGTAAGTCTGCTTCGTTCAGTATGGCTGTATCTATGTATTATATCTTTTTAATAAATTATAGAAATATTATATTTTGGAAACCTGCTCATCTCATTTATTATTTAAAGAGACGGAAAGTAAATAACATACAAGTTGGGGGCGATCGTCTTATGAGTATCACATACCGCACCTTACTCTCTTCATGACTGCTTCGACAAGGGGGGAGACGATTTGATGACCTACACTTCTCTGCACTGGTGAGTATCAGATGTAAATATATCTGTGCTCCGAAGTGATTAGAGGTAGCAAAGCAGTCAGTGAGGAGAGGGTGGGGGTGGATGCTGATATGTAAAGTAACCTAGGACCTTATTGCTAAATGTGTAGTAGTTAATTTAATGTGTTTCTGCAGAAACTTAGTAACTTAAGAAAATATTGTTGGTTTAAATGTTGCTAAAATGTGATTTTTTCCAGTGTGGACTGGCCACCCATAACTGGCAAAAGACATTTTAGTGTTTTAGTGTTTAACACAATGTAAGAGATGTGACTTGCAAAGTTAATGTGTTAAATGAAATGCTTTTGCAGTATAGGCTGATGACCTATACTTGGCAGCAAGCGTTGTGATGTTTTGTGATCTACTCGGTAGACTTATTTGAAAAAAAAAAGTTAAAGTATACGAGTAGAAATGCCGGTTTCTCATGATGGACGCATCCCTGATGAATTGAGGCTTTAAGTCAGGATAAAGTCTGCTTTTCATAAGGAGAGAAAGGGCATGGCTCCCCGGGCAAATAAGTGTGCCTATAGAGTTTTAAATTCTGATTGCATGAAAACTCTAAAGAAAGGGGATGCCAGGAAAAAATAACAAAGACGTTATAAAATGTGAACCTAGACGTAACGAGAGACTAAATTCTCTTATAAGAGTAAAGTAAAAAAAAAAAATTTAAGACGTTAAAATGTTAGTTGTTAATAAGTGACATGAGCAGTGAAAAAAGAATAAATAAAAAAAATGCATAAATTTCATAGGAAAGCAGTATAATTATACAGCCAGCGCAGTGTATACTTGAACGGCTTTGAGGTTTTTTTGATCAGTGAATTTTTTTGTTTTATACATCTGTCTCGTACTTCTGGTATCCATACTGATACTCAGTTCTATTGCGGTAAATGCTGGACATTTAATTTTGTGAAGATAATAGGCTAAAGATAGTCTGATTTTTTTTATAGTGCCTCTTAAGACTTGTGTAATTATCAAATGTGGTTTTAAAGCATAGATAAATGTCCTGTTGCAAGTGTTAAGCTTAAGAGAAGTTATCTTGCAAGCGTGCATTCCAGAGTTTATTTTTGTGTGATTTCAGTGTGTGTTCACTGAAACATCTGGTTTTAATATGTGTAGTCCGTTATGAGAAAAGTGGTGCGTAGTAATTTTCAGAACGACAGTAGGATAGGAAAAAAAATAAATATATATATATATATATATATATATATATATATATATTGTCAGAAAGTATGTTTGTTTTATGAATCAGGATTTAAGGAATTTCTATGTAGGTATTAAGTAAATAAATAGTATTTGTCAGTTTTATAGCAAGCAACTGCAAAAGACTGGGTCACACCCAGATTGGAAGGGACTTTGCTGGGTTAATCGGCAGAAAGACATGAGATGAATGTTTTAAAATACGGCAAACAAAATCTGTGTTATGTTAGCTTTATCAGAAAATAATTGCATTGAAAGATAGTGGTTTGCTTTGAGAATGGCATCTGTGTAGTGATTTACATAGGGAGATTGAGAAATAATAGCTGTCAGTGATCCATTAGTTTTTTTTGAGGTTTCGCCATTTTGCAAAGATGTCTCTCCTCCCATCTACCACGTTTTATGAAATGGGTTGGATCACTCATTTTTCTTGCCAAGAGGAGGAGTTCAGTATATGGGAAATTTTCTGTGTTCTGAGTTTATATCATCGAACGGACAAATGACTTGACCCCGCCCTGCATACCAATGCAGATCTCAGTCATAGTTTGCGCAGCGATGATTTTTAATGCTAATAAGAAGTATTCAGAATTTTGTTTTTGCTGTTGCCAACAGGGGGGTTCAATCTTTATAAAGTTTTATAGACAGTTCTAATTATTTGTTATAATGTGTGCAGAATAATTTGCAATCTTTTGTACCCACAGAAAACCGGAATATGTGAATGATTTACTGCAGTGAAGAAACTAAATAATTATTGTGTTTTCTTTCAGAAGTATCCATGAAGGAGAAAATTCATTTATCTATTAAAAAGATTAAATTGTTGGACACCTGGCCAAAGATATTTAGATTTCTTAAAGGGTGGTCCTGATATTTGAACACCCTCTACCTCAGAATAATGAGAGGAAAAAGAAAGAAAAGCAGTACATTTATTTTTTGATATGTCACAATTCTGTAGCCAGTGAATACTAGGATTTTCAGTCACAGCTGTATGCTAGGTGAAGTTGAAAAACATTATCTAGCATACAGTCCTTAATACATTGAGGCAGTTGAAGAGATTAAAAGATTCTACCGGGCATCAGACATCTAAAATGATAAGAAATGTTTTCTTTTGTACTGAAGATAACACTGTTTTAGGATATTTAGAAGATAATTAGTGTACAATTAGATAGGTAGCAAAAGCATTAACTTCATGTTTAAGGTTTATAGCCATAGCAGCTATTATTGTGTGAAAGACACAGGATATTGTGTTGCAGCGTGGGTTACATTTGTTTGTCCCTCGTGTTGTCACACAACTCCTGAATAATGCACAGACTAGACATGTTTCTGTAGCAAGGTGTATACAATGGGAAATTAAAATTAAATTGCATTAATTCTTCTAACATTACAATATGCAAAAGTCAGAATCTCAATTTTGCTACATCATTGCCTTAGAAACCTCGCATGACAAGGAAGACAATGAGCATTATTGAATTAAGTAAATGTGTAAGTTTTTTTCTGTATTACCAGACATTTATGAGACTACTTTGGAGAATTTAGATTAAAGTTTCTTTACTGATGAAAATGTTTTATAGATAAGTGCATGATGGCTCACTAGTGGCAGTGACAGGATGTGCAATCACTATACATAATGAGATAACAGCACTCATCAGAGCATGTCAGCTAGGGAAAGGAAAACGAGTAAACATTTACACAGATTTATGTTACGCTTAGTAACTGAACACCATAGTTTATGATTTTGGAATTATTTGAAAACATAGGGGTTACCTAACATCAACAGGAACACCTGTATAACATGCACAAACAGTCAAACAACTGATAGACGCTATATAGTTGGCAAAAGAGGTTGAAGCCATTAAGTGTCAGGCACATACCTAACAGACAGATCAAGTCTTACTAGAAAATAAACTAATAAAAAAGTGGAATTTGCTCAATCAATTTATATGGTATAGCAGGTGCTTGAAAGGGAGGGGTTATCCTGAAAGGAACAAATACACAGAGAGATCTCCCAGTGCACTGCTATAGCCAGCAACAGATCTGCCAGAAAACAAACTAGCTGACTCAGCAGCTCGAGAAGCAGCTTTTAAAAAAAAAAGGCAACCACATGCCCAATTGATGATTTTTAATGATATCACATTTGAAAACTTACGACAATGTCAGTAAAAGGCTATATTAAATGAAATTAATACATGAAAATTTAAACAATGTTATGAAACAAAGGATGAAATTTGGGTAGAGATAGAAAATAAACCAGTAGCAGTAAAAATGTGGTTAGGCTGTACAGAAAGTGCTCATGGGTTAGTAAGTACACATGGGAGCAGATAACAAGACTAAAATTGTTATATTTTGTTAGAATGCCCAGACATACTACATATGCTAAGTTTAAATGTGAAATGTGATAATTTGTCTTAAGAACAATGAAGGAAAGATAATGCCTACTAAGGTCAGACAGTTGCCTAATATAACCTTTTCAGAGGTTACAAATTAGTGTATTGATTTTATTTAATTAAAAGGGAAAAAAGTTAAGAGGGTTACAGTATATGTTAGTTGGTATTGATACGTGTTGGTGGAATGAGGCCTAGTTAATTGCCTCAGACATAGTACAACTTATTGCTAAGAAGATTTTGCCAGAATTTTTATGTAGATGTAGTTCACCCAGAGAGTGGACTCATTTCAGAGAAAAAGTGTTTCAAAGAATGTGTAATATGATGGGAATATATTCAAACTTTATACACTATATCATTCTCAAGCTTCAGAGAAGGTTGAAATAATAAATGGAGTAATTAAAGAATAATTAAACTTACTAAAGAAACAGGAATGGCACGTCTTTCGTTTATCATGGTATTAGAATCACTTCTAAACCTCTTCTCAATCTCTCTCCATATGAACTGTTATTGGAATTCAGCCAAGATACGTTATTAATCCACAGACTTCAAGCTGCATCATGAACTAACTGCTCAATATGTCATACAGTTGTCTGAACAGTTGCGGAAGCTTCAGAAGGTCCAGAAGAACACTTGAACAAAGACATTCAACTAGAAGCACCTCGTGGGCCTGCACACAGAAGAGACAACTTAGAGACTATTTTATGGTAAGAAATCTCTTACACTCTGGTTCCCTTACAGATCGATGGGATGGTCCTACTAAAGACAAGTTCTATAACGACTGATACTGCTGTAAAGGTTGCAAAGAAAGACATTAGGATCCATAGTTCCCATTGCAAACCGGTCAAAGACCCAAGCTTAAATGAACCAAAGGACTCAGAACTGAACACAGATAAAGAGACTGAGTTATGTTCAAAAGAATTCTTCAATCAAGATGGAAATGATGATGTATAATCAGCTACAAGGTTATCGATTTATGACGCGAAGAACCTTCAACCTTGTTGCCTGTCTTATAGGAACAATGATATTTGAAGCCTCAACACGTTATTTATATATTTTGGAAAGGAATTGAGGAGAAGTTGGTAAGGTAATAGCCCATCTGAAATATTAGATGAGGATGATTTTAATAAGACCATTTCTGCTTCTTTTCTAAACAGGAAAACCAGAGAATTCAGAAATTGTAAAGGATTACCACCAATTCCAAAATGTATTTGTGAGTATTGTGGTACTCCACCAAAAGAAAGGTGGTTAATATGGTGGTCTAATAATAATGAATATTGCTGGAGAGAATATCCAGTTGACCGATAGCATGTTATGCTAAGTGAAATGTTAGTAGTTACAAATTGTTGCATGTGTACTAAAACTCTTTTATTGAGTCAAAACATGCCAATGTTACCATTTCTAGTACCTTATGAAGAATGAAACACATTAGTCCTAATATAATATGTCAAGAACAAAATTGAGATCTTAGTGATTATGGTCGAATTGTTTAAAATATATATAACTTGACTAAATCTCCGGCTATAGTTTTAGCACCACATATAACTGAATAATTTTTTTTTATGTTTAATAAAGCAATAAATGAGGTTAAAACGATAACACCTCAGATAAAGGACAGCATCAGGTATATATATTGCTGCCGTAAAACAATAAGTATTTCAAAGTTGTAAGAATTAGCATGAATAAGTGTAACACAGTGGTTATAGTGCCCAAACCATATGGGTCCGAGTGTATAGAACCATCTATGTTTGATGTAGACAGAGATTTAGTAATTACATAAAATGAGAAAGCTAAATTTAAGATAGAATTTCAAACAGATGTAACTAAGTTTGAAAGATATGCCACCAAAGCACTAAAGAGTAAAATATGTACACAATGCACTTTGTATTAGTATAATTAACTTTTTAAGCATACACTACCAGAACCAGACTTAGGCGAAAAGAAAACGATACTAGATAAAAACAAGGTCACGTGGGTATGATAATCTCAACCATGGTGTTAGAATATTGTGGTTCTTTTCTTTTACCAGGAAACATTTATTGTATAAACATATATTGAAAATATGCATTTAAAAGGTTATTAATTATGAATTATGCTGTTTAAGAGTGGATCCTCAGTTTTATACAGTGTTGAACGATGAGTTGAAAGAGATATTATTAATAAAAATATGTTCTACTCATTAATAAGTCAGTAAGACATAAAATGGGAATAAATATTGATAATATGTTTACTTATAAAAGTATGGATTTATGAAATTGAACGTTTGCCAGGATTTAATTGATAATGTGACTGAAATTTATCATGATAACTTTCATTATGTTGGATTTGAATTACAGGTATTTAAATATTAACTTTTACAACATTGAGTAGTTTTGGACTATTTAACACCTCAAACAGGAGGATAAAGTTTAATCCTTGAGACTGAACTTGGAGTCCATTGTTTATTACCTAATCAAGGACATTTCCGATCCACAAGTTATAATTACGTTATATAAACAACACCCATAATATGAAGAAGGATTTTGATGCCAAAATTTTTTAAAGACTTTCAAAATGATTCATCATGGACATGTTTAAATCCAAGCATATCGTTCTTTGGACTTGAAAAGTGGCCATCAAACCAAATGTATATTTACATGAAATTTATTGTACTAATAATTGTGACAATATTGTTCCTGTATACTTGTTTAATGTATGGTTTGTATTGTATACAAATATTTGCGAGACTCAAACCAATCCGAGAACATCAGTACTGGCAGAAATATATACTACTATTCAATTAAGTATACCCACATGAAAAAGTACCTTTTATGTGTATACGAAAGGGTGGAAACTGTCAAAATAATAATTAACAAAAACCCTATATTACCAATTAGTTCAATAGAATGAACCAATAACTGGAATTTTGTTTCTGTGTGTCTTTAAGAGAACAGAGAAAAACACATATTGCATAACAAGAGACATGTTAGTAATTTTCCATTACTGCACAATTCATGAGAAAAACAGATTAGATCATGGTCATATGATTGTACTTAGCAATATCGCCGGATATGTCCAAAAGAAATATTGGCACCGTTACAGGTCATGCTGACCATCCAATAGAACATGTTATTTTAATGATAGAGTGCCAGCAGTGATGTAAGCTGGGAAGGTGTGTTTTAAAGTAAGAAGGAGTTTCATATTCTATAAAAGAATAAGTTAATCAAATATAGGGGGTCAATTGGCATTTGAGACCCTGGGCGTATGTCTGCTTCGTCCAGTATGGCTGTATCTATGTATTATATCTTTTTAATAAATTATAGAAATATTATATTTTGGAAACCTGCTCATCTTATTTATTATTTAAAGAGACGGAAAGTAAATAACTTCTACAGTAGGTAATGAGAGAGATTAAAAAGTAACAATTGATCCAAATTGTATGTGGCAATGGAAGAGGTGCATGATACTTTACAGCCCCCTGGATGGGGTTATTGGAGTAGGCAGTTTCAGAGATGGTAATAGAAATCACAATTGAGCTCAGTGAGTAGCTGAACAGATGTTAAAACATCAATGACAATTGAGCTCTGTGGGTCCCACAGCTGGACACAGATAGTAGTTCTGTAGATCCTAAAACAGCCTTGTTTTTTGGTAAGAAGTTGATCCTCAGCACTGCTGTGACTTTTGCCAACAGTATTTAGAAATATCCAAAGTATTATAATTGTGAGAATAAAGAAAAGTGGGAGCTTGGGCTAGGAGGTGAGCCAGTGAACAGCTTACTCCAACTGCCGTCCGCATGCCACCATCTCCTACCATCCTCTTGTGAGTACAAACGCATAGGGGAGATGGTAGGAAGAAATTACGGTATTTCTGAACAAACACAGGGAAAGGACAAGTCGGATATATCTCTTATTAATTACACTTTTGAGTGTTACAATGACTTTTTATAAAATCACAACTCACCACTGAGTGTAAACATCGGAAGGATGCAGCAAACTGCGGGGAGATAGTACAAACAACAACAGAGATATCATCAAAAAGACACAGACGCTAAGGGGAACTGAGAACTTACCTTCAGAGGCAAGAACAATGATCATTAATCAGATGTAAGTACTCAAATACTATACATCAAGTGTGATAATTTTATATCCTGATGCCACATTTGTATCTTTCATATCTATGTTTCAATTGGGCAAACAACTTTTGGGAGAATAACATTGCCATTCAAGAGGAATAGATGCTAGATTATTGCAATCTGAACGGATCATAGCCAATGCTCATGCTCATATTATTTATTTATGCATTACTAAGGAAAGACTTTATGCCATACTGTGGAGTGGTGGGTGGCTTCAACATACATTTGCAAATGTGTGCAACTGAGACTTTTGCATTTTTATCTACAGTAGAAATAGCAGATCTGTTGCTGGCTATAGCAGTGTGCTGGGGGAATTTGTCTGTGTTTTTTCCTTTTAGGATAACCCCACCCTTTCATGCACCTGTTATAGCCTATAAATTGATTTGAGCAACTTCCAGTTCTTTATTTGTCTGAGAGGCATGTTGGTGTCAGTAGCTGAGGGGGAGAACTGACATTGGATTGCTATTTGGAGGTTTCTGGGGTATCTCTTTGGTAAGTTAGCTCTCAATTTAAAAACACATATGTATGGCCCAAATATATGGGACTCTCATTGTTTAGAGAAGGACCACCCTATTAGCAAAAGCACCGTGGAGTGGTGGGTGGCTTCAACATACATTTCCAAATGTGTGCAGCTGAGACTTTTGCATTTTTATCTACAGTAGAAATAGCAGATCTGTTGCTGGCTATAGCAGTGTGCTGGGGGAATTTGTCTGTGTTTTTTCCTTTTAGGATAACCCCACCCTTTCATGCACCTGTTATAGCCTATAAATTGATTTGAGCAACTTCCAGTTCTTTATTTGTGATAATTTTATATCCTAATGCCACATTTGTATCTTTCATATCTATGTTTCAATCGGGCAAACAACTTTTGGGAGAATAACATTGCCATTCAAGAGGAATAGATGCTAGATTATTGCAATCTGAACGGATCATAGCCAATGTTCATGTTCATATTATTTATTTATGCATTACTAAGGAAAGACTTTATGCCCTATTTGTCATAATATATCTATGTCGATATATTACTATACTATTACATTTTCACATTCTTATATTCTTGTGTTGTTAATTACCACATTCATAACAAAGCAAACCCTGATTTAAGTGCTGAAAGCTTTTTGTATATCAAATGTGTAACCCTGTCTGCAGCCTTGACCTGCAGACTGTCAGCTGAATACCTAACATTTCTCTTAGAGGCCTGTGGCAAACTTCTTCTTTTGTCACATATCACTTCCCCTATTGTCGTCAAGTGAGGTGGCATGGACATCACGAGGAGTGCAACTTTTTGGGACAATGCATTTGCATTTTTGCCCAACAATCTCTATAGCCTACTTGTATTATGCACAAAACAATATAACTTCGAGTGAGCAGCAGTTCTGTAGGTGAAAAAAACACCTCGATAATGAGAGAGGTCAGAGGAGAATGGCCAGACTAGTTCAAGCTGACAGCACAGCAACAGTAACTGAAATAACCATGCATCACTAGATTGATATACAGAAGAGCATCTCTGAAGGCACAACAGGTGGAACCTTAATGTGGATGGGCTACAACAGCAAAAAAACACAACAGGTTCCAATCCTGTCAGCTAAGAACAGGAAACTGAAGCTACAATGTGTACAGGCTCACCAAACATGTTTACAGGGTCACCAAACTGTATAGAAAAACTTTGCCTGGTCTGAAAAATCTCGATTTCTGCTGCTACAAGCAGATGGTAGGTATAGAATTTGGAATAAACAACATGAATCCATGGCTCCATCCCATCTTGTTTCAACAGTGCAGGCTGGTGGCAGTCGTGGGAATGTAATGGGGAATGTTTTCTTGGCACACATTAGTCCTCTTAATACCAACTGAGCATCTTTTAAATACCACAATATTTTTGCTGATCATTTACATCTTTTAATGGCCACAATCTACTTATCATATAATGGCTTCTTCCAGCTGGATAACACGTCATGTCACAAAGCACATTTTATCTCAGATGGGTTCCATGAGTATGACAATGAGTTAAGTGTACTCTAATGGCCTCCATAGTCACCAGATGGCAATCCAACAGGATGCAGGGGAATGGGGGATTCATAATATGAATGTGCAGCTGACAAATTCTGCAGCAGCTGCATGATGTTATCACGTCGGCATGGACCAGAATCTCTGAGCAATGTATCCAGCACCTCGTTGAATCCAGGCCATGAAGAATTCAGTCAAAAATCTATTTACCTATTTTAATGTTTTTTTCATATGTAAAAGAAGAGGATGCCAGTTTGTCTAGAATATATATCTCTGCTGAGATGGGTCTGAAGAGACGAGGTTCCTGAATTGGTATCTTGCCTAGGACCTCATGGGGTCTTAATCCAGATTTGAGATTTTACATAAACGTGAAAATGATTCACTTACTTAAAAAAGATTTGCAATCAAAGCCTTTGTTGAACCACTATGATGATCTACTTTATATACTTCACAACTGTTTTTTTAGAATTGCAATGAAAAAAAATGTACAAAACAAAATTTGACGATTAAAAACAGCAAAGGAAACGAGAAAGACAAAACAATGTATTCAATAAAAGTATCACTGGGTCATTTACAAACCAGAAGCAGAAAATATAACATAAACAAATAATCCAAGTTTAACATTGCGCAACTATTTCTAAAAGCTTTTGTAGAAGCTAAACATTTAAGAAAATCCTCACTGATACCAATACCCTTGGCTGGGCAGATTAAACGAACCTGAGCCAGAAAAAAATATGGACATCTGGATGTGAACAAACATACTACAGTGGCTCTCTCTCCATAAAGAATACTCTAACAATCTGATTACTGTTAATCATAAGGTTGGCAGTTTAGATATACAGTTGATACACCAAAGAAAAGCTGTTAGAAGAGGAGTTTTGATATGTCACTCATATTTATCTCTGTCTATCCTCTATCTCTATCTGCTTCATAACTTTTCCTGTTGAGCATATAATGAAACTATCATATATAATCTAGATGGGCTCATAAATGTCATTGATGAAGCACATAACCATAAATTAGATAGTTGACTATAACAACAAAAGTGGCTTTGGCATATCTTGCATTTGCAATGCAGTAAAATAAAATAAATTAATAAAAAACAAACAACAGTTCTATAGCATTTCATTAAATTATAGCCACAATCCAAAAATAAATAAAATGCACCACATAGAACCAGAATATTGTTGTGATAATACATATGAATCCCCACCAACATAATGCAAGTAATTAATTCTTCAAAAGTAAACTATTATTGTATTTGTATCTATTATATACCACAGTACTTTCCTCATAAATATAGCATTGCATGGCATATGCAGTTAGTGCTCTGCTGGAAAACAAAATATGCTATCTAGAGAATTTCTTAAAACTTAGCAAATAAATAGTGAGCTACACTGTTCATAAACAGCTCCCTGTAGCGCCTTAACTGGTCCCAGCATTGCTGTAATACAAGTAGAACACAAGAACATAATTCTACAAAATAGAATACATTTGAAAAATCTCATGAGCGAGCTACGCTAGGTACTTTTATTTCTATTGTCGTGTGCAACAGTTTAATATGAAACATTTGTATAGTCTTATAAAGCAATGTTACCAGTAGAAAACACATAAAAAATATTTATATTTGCTGAGGAACCTTCTCCTGTAAAATTCAACTTTTAATTTAAAAGTAATAAAAAGGTTTTATACACCATTCTTTTTGTTTACACAGTTACTTTCTCAAAGGTCCTTGTTTTTTTATATGTTAGAACTGAAGTCATTTGTACTAAGCCAAATAAACACTTTTTAATAGGTGAATTATTTAGTAGGTAAATAAATATTTGTTTATGAACTTATATATAAATGATTATGCATTGTGACTGTTACAAACATATAGCAAAACTTCAAATGTATCAGAACAGTTAAATAAATAAACAAGATTTCTTGCTCGGAAGTGTATAAATGTTTAAAATAAAGGCACTCAGTTATTTTGGCTTCTTCTTGGTATCTTACAGAACTAAATATGGAGGTAAAACATTAATGCAAACTGAAGAAATACAATTAAAGTTTAATCATATGTGTTTGTCATCCAAATGTGCATATCCAGTGCATACTGGTAAAAACATATATTTAATCAGGCAATAGTAAAAAGTCTAGTATGTGGCTAGACCAGTTTTGACTTGACTGACTAAATTAGTTCACACATTCTCACATTATTAGTGGCTTAAAATATGGTATACTAGCTCAGCTTATCAACTACATCCAATCGGTATTTCAAATCATACTCTAAAAATAAACATTGCTAAAAATAAAAATAAAATTTTGTCTTTTTTGGTTGGTACAATGGTCATAGAGATAAGCAAAGTTGCAGCACATTTTCGTGTGTATCTAGTCTAGCAGTAGAACTAGCCACTTTGCGGAGGTGTGAAGTCCAGGCACAAAATCTTCGAGTCTCATTTTTTGCTTTTTGCAGTGCAATTGTGCACTTTATTTGCACATTTCACAGAATTTATAGTTTATGAATAGTGCTGGGACAAGGACAGACAATTAATTGAGCTGTGTGGTTGAGTTAAATTTGGCCAAATGACACCAGTGGGTAAATGTATCAAGCTGAGAGTTCTCCGACTAGTTTGAAAAGTGAATATGTTGCCTATAGCAACCAATCAGATTCTAGCTGTCATTTTGTAGAATGTACTAACTAGATGATAGCTAGAATCTGATTGGTTTTTCAAACTCGCCGGAAAACTCTCAGCTTGATACACCAGGGGGTAAATGTACCAAGGTGCGATTTTTTCAGCGATTTAAAATCGCAGCAAATCCCTGGTGATAACCCGCGATCTTAGTCCTCAAGTCGCCAGATGTATTAAGCGGCGATTTTTACTCTGATCTTCAAAATTGCTCGTTATCCCTTCCGATTTGCTGAGATTTCAAACACTCCCGTGTTTAGGTTAAAAATCCCAGAGACAACAAGCTGCCTCCTAGCTGCATGATTAGGGAATCCAGCACAGTGCTGAACAGCCTGGGGTTGGTTATCATTATGGCAGGGGGACCCTTGCCACGTGTCCATCTGCTATAGTGCCACCCACCCCAGGCTGGTTTGCCTAGGGCTGGTTGTGTGAAAATTGGGGGGGGGGGAGGGACCCATGCAAATTTTTCCCCGATTTTCACGTAACCAGAAGGAGGCTGGCAGCGCTAGGATTAATAGTGGTCGGACAGGGGGACCCCAAGCATTTTTTTTGGAACATTTATCTATTTTTAAACCTTTGACAGCCGCGGGAACCTTCGGTTCTATAGACAGGGCAGTGTAACAGTGATGTGTTTACTAATCACGCAGCTAGGAAACAGCGTGTTGTATATAGCGATTTTTAAATATAACTTGGGAGAGTTTGCTTAATCGCAGCTTCGTACATTTGAGACTTGCATAGCTAGAGCGGCAAACAGTCTGGACTTTGATCTCTATCGATTTTGCAAATGGATCGATTTTGACAGAAACACATCTCTGCCGATTTTACATAAAATCTCACTTTAATACATCTGCGAGATGAAACACCCATGAGAAAATCGCAGGATAATCAAAATCGGAGCTTGAAACATTTACCCCCTGATAAACTTGAGAAATATCATGGTCAAATGTGGAAAAGGTTAAATATTTCGCAAATAATTCTGAAACTTTTGATTAATTCTAAGGGTAATCTAAAGAACCTAGATCATGCAGCCACATGTCTCTAAACCTTTCCCTCCCTGCAAATGAGCTTTTCCTTCACCACAGAGTACCCACATGTTGTGGCTGGCTAACAGAGCAGATTCAAAAGGTAAGGTTAGGAGTTGGCAGGGTTCAGGGCAGATTGCACAAGTAAATAATTGTGTAGACATACCTTTAACAAGGCATCTAGAGTTTGTTGTGTAGTCGAAGGAAAAAGCTGGGCAGGTCATTAAAGATATGAAATGACACATAGGCAAAAGTAAAAATTGCATCCCAATTAGACTTGAGTAATTTTGTATTTTTGCAGACCTACCACTAAACGGGAAATGCCCCTTAAATTCTCTGTGTCCATCCATTAATGTTCACAAGAATATCTTGCCCCACAATACAATATCTTGTTTTCTATTTAGCAGCACATTTGTATGCATTACTACATCAAGCCCGCAATTGGTAAGGAATGCTATGATATCAGAAAGAGCAAAATTTAAAATGTTATTTCCTTACCCATGAAAATGAAACAATGGTGCATAATTGTTGCATTACATTACAAGAGAAGGAAAAATAACATTTATTTTCATTAACTTAGCAACTCTGGGCCTCATTCATGAATGAACGTAAAGTGAATAGTATTTGAAATTTTTAAAATTGGATGAAAATTGAACCCATATATGCCCGTATTTAAGTACAAGCAGATCTCAAAAAACATTTCTATTTGAATATGGAAATATATCTATATGGTACTTGCTGTACGCAGACAGAACACACTGTAGGATATGCACAATGCATATATGCAATACAGAGTCCAATCAGAGCGCACCAAAAAATCTAAACAAATAAATACAGTGGGGGGTATTCAATTGTTAGCCTTAACACTCTCAAACGAGCGCTCAAAATTTTTTAGCGTTAATACGGTAATTACTCGCGGAATTTCAGCTGGCGAGCTGAAATTCCGCGAGTAAACTACCGTATTAACGCTTTTCGCGCGCAATATTACCGTATAAATGGTAATATATTTTGAGCGCTCGTTTTTTTTCGTTAACGCTAACAATTGAATACGCCCCATTGACACCTGTTAATACTAGAATCATGAAAAAAATCACGTTCCTGAGAAATGCCCAGAGCTTGGACGAATGTGCGTGCGCTCGACTTTGGCACTCCTTACTGTACATTCCCTATATACATATGCCTCTTTCCTCCACCATTTCAAATACTTCAAATTACAGGCTGTCGGAAGTGTAATTTGCATTCACAGAGGGATTGCATGCACTTGCATTCACTGGCGTAAAGTCCGTTTCTGAGCATGCACAAAACAATTTCACTCAAATTACATCATGCAAGGGGACTTGCGTCTCTTAATGAGTCAGGCCTTCTGAATCTTGCTAAATAATGTCACAAAAAGGGGGATCTTTTAATTAATTTTAAAAAAATCAAAGCAGATAATGACATTAGTTAAGTAAGTGAGTTAATTAACAAAATGATTACCATTCCTTAAAATATAATGCAACATAAATGTAAAGGACAAAGAATAAGGTTATAGAACATTTGAGCTCATGTATACTGCTTCACAAATGAGTAAAAATATTTGGGAATTGGGGTAGGGGAGAGGAATGATTGTGATGTGATAAAGTGAGCGCTATCTCAAAGTTATTTATTCCGGCTGCAATGGGCGTCAGATTAATAGTTCTAAGTAAATAGATTAAATACTAGTAAGAGGTTACAGGGTCCATGTTGTTAATGAAGTAGAGTGAACTGGTGTCCATTTCTTTAGGACTGTTCTGGTCTTCTGATAATAGGGTGATTAACAGGCTGCAGCTGTGATTGTGATACAGATATAAGAGGGTGGGACTGCCTGGTTAAAATTGTGAAAGGTAAATCCTGATAGAAAGACATTTGACCTGTAAACTTGGAAAACTTGCTTCTTGTGATTGTTTTGTGTGGGCTGGGGTCTATCCTTCTCCCAGAAGTAGTAAGGGAAGCTTTGAACATTTAGTTACAGCAAATTTTGTTGTGCATCCTGCACATTAAAATTAGCTGTGCATTTGTTACACTTTAATTGCTGGAATTGGCTCTATTACTTGCTAATTTTACTGAAATGTGTTACTATTTACCCAATGAGATAGCTGTCTTTAGTCCAAACAGACCTGGTGCTACCATTGGGTAGCTCTAGGCAGCTGTCTAGGGCACAAGCTGCCTAGGGTGCCACAGTAAAGCAGTAAGCAGAAGGGGTGCTTGAAGGGTTAATAGAAGGCTGCTGAGTCAGCAGCTACATTGACAGAGCAGCAGGGCTTTCTCAATGTCATATGACTGCTGCAATCACATGTTACACAGTGGAGGTGGGTTTCAGCAAGGTTCCTGTATAGCTGACAACACTGAATAGAAATCCATTAAGAAGAAGGGGTATTGGAGAGTACACTGGTGAAAAGAAGGGCATGTGTGAGAAAAGCTGGTGGGCAGAGGGGCATGTGAGGCAAGAGCTGGTAGGCAGAGTGGCATCTGTATGAAAGCTGGTAGGCAGGGTGGGCATGTGGAAGAAAAGCTGGTAGGCTGGGTGGCATATGTGAGAAAAGATAGTGGGCAGGGTGGTATGTGATAGAAAACTTGTTGGGGTGAGGGACATGTGAATAATATGCTAATTTATGTGTGTCTTGTATGCCGTTAACCATGGAAGAACTAGGATCACAGAAAATAAAGGAGAAGCAATAACATTAATGAGGTATTCCTGATGATTAGTATAAATGCTGGTGAAGAGAGGGATTGTCTCCCATGTACGATAACAGTTAATCGGGGACCAAGTACCAATTTTATGTGCACAGAAAAGCTTTTTTAAGTGTTATATTATTAAACAGTTGTTGGTACCAGATTCAATGATAAATGGAGTTTGGAGACATCCTCCTTTCCACGTAATGTAAGCATAAAATTGAATAAAGTTTGGATTGAAATCTCATAGTCCCCAAAATAGAATCTTTTTTACCCAGACACGTAGAACAGGATTAAAGAAGATGGCAGATTTCTCCACAATACAAGATTAAGATTAAGTTTCATCATATCTTACTTACTCTCCCTTCTTGCGACAAGTCAGGTTTTGGCTGTTCAATTGAGCTTGCAGTGGGTTCAGGAGGGTCAGCAATAGGAATACTCCAGGTAGGATTAAGGTCTCTCAAGCATTCCATCTGTTTTTCTTAGGCATCAATCAATATGAATGATCAACTGGAATTTGGACTCACAAAGATTTGGTTATTCTACCTCGAGCTAAATCATCAGTCTCCCTGAGGTCACCAGATGGTATTGATGTTTCTTGTTTCCTCATTCTATTGTGGGTCTGCAATCAACCAATGAAATTCACCGCTTTGAGGCTCCATTGCAAAGATCAATGCGTGGCTTCTGCAGTGGCTGTACAGTGATGTGGATTATAAATTACAACTATAATACACTTAATTTCTTCAAGAGGGAACTCTTTTGTTCCATAAGATATTTTACTAATGATAGGGCCACATCCTTAATAAGCAAGATAATAACCCCATTTTTAAATAATAGCTAGAAGACCGGGAAGTCTACAGAAAATTTCTCTGGTGGGGCAACTAAGACTTGGGAGCTGAGATACAGGAGGCAACAGTGTGAACAGTCACAGCAGAAGTGTCTGTAGGAGAAATAGGTAAAGCAGAAATGGAGATAGCAATTTTCAGAGCAGCTGTTTGAAGAGCTTCCACTTAATTTTGAAGTTGCACATAAATATATTGCAATTGTAAGGACTGTGAGTTATCATCACGTTAGAGAAATACGTGCTTCTATGCTATCAGCAGTAGATATACACTACTGTCTAGTACATACCTGGAAGCCAGAAGCGGAGTGACAGTCCCCTTATGTCTCTACCTGTCACTGAACTTATGAGTAACAGGTTTTGGAATACTACAAAATAGCAGGAAAGTCAAAGATCATTGTAAATTCCAAATGGGCAAGGCATGAGAATATTTGCTCTAAAGTCAGATGATAGCAAAAATTTAAAAAAGTTAAGATAAATCCCAAGTCATGTGCAGATGGCAGACAAGAATAATCATGATACTAGCAAGGTCTGCAACATATAGAAAGATTAGTTTAGATGATGCTAAGAACACACCCATTAGAGATGGGCTCTGCGGATGAATCCATGTGTCACTCTGTTATCAGCCATGATCCTCTCTCTCAATGCCATGTTATGGGCAATACTTTTCTAGTTATGTGTTTTGTATAATAGATGAATATAAAAACTGACTCATGGATATCCCTAATTCTGACAAAGGATCCCTAAAGACCAACTAGAGAGAACCTTTTACTAATAACTATAGCAGATGAGAACTCATCTTTAGCTGTATAGTGCGAGTGTAAGCTTGGTTTGCCAGGTTGAAATTCTTTGTTTTAAACCTGTTTTTCATTCTTGAACTTAAGGGTAATGAATGGCCATTATTAAGGCTGGAGTGTTGCATAGGTTCCCCTTGAAGAATTTCAGGTTGTCCTTCACTGACTTAAGATGATAAAATGACCTACAACTGAGTTTTTCCCAATTTTGCTGGATGTCATGCATCTTATTCTCCAAGCAGAAAGCCCTTATTTTAACATCTCCTTGGAGATGGCATTATCAGATACTTTCAGTGAAGCTTCATTTACTGAATCCAGACACAAAATATGTCAATCCCACAGTAAGTCACTAATATATCAATGTTATTGATATTCCAATCTAAATGGTTTTTGAACTAAACACAGAACCAGTAAGCTCTTACTTTCATGTGTTAGTTAAGACCTGAGCGAGTATGATTCATACAGTGCTTTGGGAACAATTGGAAATATTTAAATCTGAAAATAGTCAGTTCTTCTTTGACAGGCTTCTTTACCTTTGGAACTCCACCTATAGAAGAAGTCTCAGTGCACAAGGCACAAGGAGTGCATACAACTGTCAATGTATTGCCCACTGCAAAGTGACCAAAATAGCGCAATTTTGCAAACTTAGATGCAACTAAGTTAAATGTTATTCTCAGATATGCACAGCAGGGAATGATCATAAACAACCATTGAAAATGTATAGCTTACAAAAATTGTTCATCATAATTTTCAAATTCCAGCTGGCAGATAAAAACCTTGACCAATTCAAAAAATTTATACAGTTTGTTGTGCAAATAGTTTCTAAGTTTTAGCTGACATTTTAACTGTACGCTGTTTGACCTTTCACTTAACTTTTGCCCATTTTGCATATGCAGAGAACAAGCTCAGAAGGTCACAATCCACAAGGTGTATCATACATATTTATAACAGAGCACATCTTGGATTGCTGACTGCTAAATGCCAGTATTCACTGTACTGGGCCAGATACATAGACTGAATGAAGCATAGTGAATTTAAGCAGATCTAAATGAAAATCTGCATCCATTTCAATCTGCAGACCATTTAAGAAAAGTACTTATTTTATTTCTTTCTCGTGGGTTACTGAATGACAGACATAGTCAAAAAGTTCACATGTATATGCTGAAAATCCTGAATACTTTGGGGTGGATGTAATGGATTCCTGAAACCTCAACTTATATTACATTCTGCATAAGTCATTCTCTTTTGTGCTTCAATGCTTCCACAGTGGGATTTTGATGGTAGGAGCCATATAGCGATCTTTACAAAACTGTAAATGTAATTAGCTGTCACACTGTTTGAGTTTCAAATATGCAGCAGATACTGTACTTAACTGATGAAAAAAGGAAATTTAAATATTGTATAGCAATGTTTATAATTACAGAGTTAAAAAAGTATGTATTTATCAGAGCATGAGCATTAATTACAGCAATTTAACAAATTACATCAAATTTGTTTATGTAAAATTGTATTTATATTGCGCACATATTAAAAAAATACAAAGTTTTGCAATACTATATGAACAGTTTTACATTTCATATAGTATGGTGTAGCCACTGTAAATAAAACTATGCATAGTCTTACATATTTCAATTAAAAAGCCAGTCATTTTGTGGGTAGTATAGTGCTGATATTCAGCACTATGTCAATTAGGGATAAGCAAAACTCTTTATTGTTCATATTGTAGAACTATTCATATGGGTTGTATGAAACCTCAGAAATACTCTTTGCCAGTTAAAATGATTTAAAGTAGATCCTATTTGTTATAAACTGCATAATGTTGATGTTTCTTTCCACTGCACAATATACCTCTTATATCACTGTAAAGTTATCACTCTAATAATGAAATAAGCACACAAACACAGATATGAGTCTGGCAAAACGGTCACAGTTTTAATTATAATTGAAAAGGGTAGCGAAAAAAGCAAAATGTGTGTTCCACTAAACAGACTTATACTAATCCAAACGAGTTGATGGCCAATTGGCCCGGAATCCACTAAAGCCTAGGATATCATCACTTACTAAACGGCCGGTGCTTAACCTGGCGTCAGAGAAACAATGTCCCTTCTGGACTTACAACGACATAACAGAAGCCAAACTAAATCATAGAGAGTAGTAACCTGCAGAAAATCAGCGAAAGAGCTTTGAATAAGCCGCTGACCGCAGTGCTTTCCAGCCACGCTATGTTCCTTTAACACAGCACGGCACCAAGTAACTTAACTTAAAAAAAACAAGTTCCAATAAATCTGATCAATGAAGAGCCTCAACCCCTCATCTGTAAGGTAAAGCCCATTGTGACTGAGTGAATGAACCTGGTTCCCTGTAATCAAGGAGTGTTTGCTTACCAAGCTCCTTAACTAAATTACCTGTGGACCTGTTCAAGTTTTTCAGAATCCATCTCATAATGGATTTACTAATCTTACCCCTCCAGCAACTTCTAGGGATAGAATCTAACCAGTACAATTTAACTGCTGGCCATCTATTCTTTATCTCTCTAAAACCCTCCCTGATTTTAATCAGCAACTTAATGGATCTGCATTTAAATAAATCATTCAAGTATGTCGGGATGGCCTCAGTTTTCAACTTCTGAAACCAACATGGCCATAAGATCCGACCAGCATAAACCCCTCCTTCACAACCAATGAATCTCAATGGAGTGGGGAAAAGATGACCACTCATAAGCCATTATGCTTGGACGCTCAGAACACAAAAGAATGACCAACCACCCATATCCATGCACTCTGTAATTGAAACACCCTTATGTCAAATGGCATACTGACAGTCAAATAAATAAAATCAACCAACAAAAAGTTGCCAAGCATAAGAAGGAAAGGGGGTGGGGGATTGCGGTAACCCCTATGAAGGTAAAAACAACCATAAAACCCTTGGAGGCACGTAAATAATCATGCCTTTGTCCGAGGAAAAAATAAGAAACATCCCTTCATGTCATCATTAAAATTTACAAGCAGCAAAGCCTTGGGTTACTTAGGGTATGGGTTGAGCATATTACTTTCTAGTATGTCTGATATATGTCCTGTATGCATCAAGCTTCCATCACCCTAAGTGCTTTATTGCTGCAATGGAAGAACCATTTAAAGCTGGTAATATATAATTTTATTAACTTGTGACATATAAATTAGTGTTCTATGCATGTAGACATAATTAAGAACACGAGTTAGGGCAGTCAAGATATGGAATTCACTGCCAAGGAAGGTTGTGATGGGAGATTTACATGATATGTTTAAGAAAGGGTTAGACAAATTTTTTAGCGGATAAGTGTATCCAGGGATACGACCGTTAATTAAAATGAAGGATAGTAGAGGATACAGGGAAAAAATAGTCACTGCAATATTGGGTCTGGAGGGATATTTCCCGATTGAAACAGATTGGCAGTTGGTTAATCTGGATCAATGTTCAAATATATGTGATGGATCGCAGGAGATCGAAAATAGGTTGAACTTGATGGATTGGTGTCTTTTTTCAAACTCAACAACTATGTAACTATGAGTACCTATGTAACTATGATATCCCAGCGAATCCACCAACTCATGTTTCCCTGCTATTTGCTGGTCAAGGCTATGCTTTGTCAAAGCCAATTGTTTCATACAAATGAACAGGTAACTTGATAATCACATGTAGACTTTTGGTGTACCTGCCTTTTCTGTTAACTATTACTCATAGTTTCCATTCCTTTAATGAAATGATGTTTAAATATATGTAATACCTTGTCTTGGTGTAGCCATATAAGGTAGTTGTTATCTATGAAATATTTAGAAAGGAAATTCCATTTTAATCAGCAACAGATTAAATAAGGCAATGTAAAGGCCTGCATTTGAAATCTTTCATTACAAACCAATCATTTTAATGATGAAGACATGGAAGGATATAGATTTTAGTTAGGGGTATTAAAGGCAAAACACCAATTTTTTTTTTGGAGAGGCTTGATCCCTTATGCCCAACACTGGGAGGGTACCTGCCTACTTTTGACCCCATGGCAGCAGAGCAGATTGGGGGAATCCAAACACTGGCTATGGAGAAGGAAGTAAAGGGAACAGGGGTGTAGGGGCATTCCAATGCTGCAGGCAACTGTGGTGCTCTGTGGGGTAAGTGTAAGGTACATGAAAAACCCCTGGTGCAAAATGCTACTTGGGGAAAAGGCCGCTGAGAACTAGATTGGGTGGTGGGAGCATGCGGGTGGTAAGGATGCTGGGGTGGAAAAGTGTTGTGTATGGGTGGACTGATGATGCACGTGTACTGGGAAACAGAGTTTGTGTTTAGAAAAGGGGTAGGAAGAGAACCGAGAGGATGGATGGACTAGGGCCTCCTGGAAGACTGATAAAAAAATGTTGGTAGAGGGGGGTCACTTTGGTGTAAGATGTACAGTGGGGAAAGGAGCAGTGACAAAACCACCACATGATGTCAGACAATAGGAGACATGGGTGAGGAAGTCTGGGTATAGGAGGCGGGGGATATGAGATGACCCTACTGCCTGTAGGCTTGAAGCAGCTTAGGTTATAGGTTGAAAGGGCATGGAACAGGTTGTACTGGGGGGGTACATATGTGGGTGAGAGGGGGAGTGTGGCTGGTTGGCTGGGGAGGTATAGTAGGGGGGCTAATGATAAGGTCCCCACGTGGGCTGTGGAATGTGGGACATGGGATAGGATGTCCAAGTATAGGAGGCGGGGGTGGTGAGATGACCTCCCCTGCCTGAGTGTTTTTAAGCAGCAGGGGGGGGGGGCATTTACTTTTAGCAGCCTCTCTTGTCTTTATCAACTGCTATGTCAGATCAATTACAGTTAAATCTCATGGATTTTCATGTTCTGTTTGCCATCACTTTTCCAGTCCAGTATGTGGCACAGATAACTCAACTAACAGTCAGAAGTTAAAGCATGTTATCACCTCCCTTATATATAGCTGACAACCCCAGAGTTTGAATCGGTCACTAAATAGTAAAATGTTTTGCGTGAGAGTAAGTATTAGAAGATCCTAAACAAGATTATAACACTTGCTTAAAATTCCATGTGAATGTCATTAAAGTACTGTATTGCCATTTTACATGTGCTATCATTGGATACACAATATCTACATTCAAATACTTAAAAAGGCTTCAAGGTCATACCTTCCAAATGTCTTAGCTTACCACTCCTGTTTCTCATGCACAAATCTAAGTAGATCACATAGAAGCCATCATATTCACTTAGGTTGTCAGATAGCAAATATATGCTAAAGTTACTGGATGGTGGAATATGTAAGTTGTAGACCTGTAGCTGTTGATAGCAGTTGCTGATGAATTATCAATCCACAATATTAAATCACTACAGAAAATACTGGTGATATTTAAATAAATGTTAATAATGTTAATAAAAATGTAGGCATTTTTAGAGCTTTCACTGTGAAATAATCAAAATCGCTTTTAATTATAACTCCATTTTCAGAGGATTCAATTATAAAATGAAAACCACAAGGTTCTTTTGTTCACGTTCCATTTTTGTATTTACTTTATTACACAACAATCAATCCAACACTCAATTGTTATCTCATAATTGTTCTGCAGCCACTAAATCTATTTTTCTGTCATTACTGGTGAGTTTATCAAGCCTGAATATAACATACAAACATTTAATAGGGCTCATTTACTAACAATTTACATGTATACAATTTCCACAGTGAAAACTTTCAACAATTATCTTTTAAGGTGCTTAGTGGAAGCTGAACAAGTGTGTGATTGGTCATTATAGTTTACTGCAAATTCTGCACCTAAATGCTATGTTAGTATATGTACCCTAATTTATATGTTATGTCTGCTTTTCCAATAACCCCATATTAGTGCAAGTTTCTCATAAGTGACAGATCTTTTTCTAAATTTATGTTTAGCCATTATTAAAGAGTAACCCATTCTACCAAATTATTTCTTCCATTATCCCATTATTCTACATTGACAGTTTGTGATTTCTTATTTTTCCCAATCTGCCTTTCTAAAGCATCCCGAGCTATGCTCATTAGTACATATGCCCATATGCTGTAAATATTAGGATAGTTTAAAATTCTTTATTTTTCATTAGTTGCCTACTTATTTTCGCACAATACTTGCTTCAATATTAGTCTATTTTTTTTAAATAAAGGATTATACTGAAATACCTTTTTAATCAAATTGTCTTCCAACTCTTCATTCATTTAATAACTGCTTAACATAATATTCTCTAACTTGTGATAACATAATAAGTCATCATGAATTGAAAGCAGGAATCCCATATTGAACAATTTTTTTCTAAAAATAACAAGTAGCTTTCAAACATGCATCTGAGAGTAATTTTACTTATCTATCATTGTACAGATTATTATTTCCTTTTCAAAAGCTCTCTAGTTAGCAGACTAAAATTGCTGTCAGACACCGCTACACAGACACAGGCTCACAGCTCTCAGCATAGCATGTGATGGCAGAGGGCGGGAGAAGTAGGATGTTACAGTGCAGAGAGGCCTTATCTGCACATCAAGTGCCATGTGACAGTTGTTGCCATGGTAGTCCAGAATAAAAAATCATTAATAGCAGCTTGAATAAAAAAATAAGAAAAAATATTAAATATTAACAATCTTCTTATAGCTTCCCACAGGGATCTAAGCTAAAAAAAAACACACCTGAATTTTTCATGGGATTGCTACAAGAGAGAACACTCTGGGAATTCTAGTTTATAATCTGCCTCTAATTGTTTATCACATTAAACATATTTCATAAGGTATTATATTTTAATTAAAGATCTTTCACTTAATAAACAGTATTTTGAATTGCACACTGGGCTAGAGTTCATACTGGTGAGCCATCGGGGGCCATTCCTATAAAATATATTTATAGATGTGAAACTCAGAAAAGCTAAAAATGTAACATCTTTGTAATTGTAGATTGCAAAAAAAAAAGCCATGTAGAAAAATGCTGTGGAACAGAACTATGTGACATCATCAGTGGGCAAAGTGTGGGTGTATACAGTGGTATGCAATACTGCCACTTCTCCCACTACCTTCAATGTGATACTATCAAATTCCATTCACTTACATTCCCATTACATTTTTCAAACTGCTGCTTCTAAATTTCCACCTCGACCAGTGGGCATCACTGCACTAAATCCTGGCAGGTTAAGGTTTTAGCATTGCACATAATTGCATTTACACAATGTAATGGTATGTCTTGGTGCAAAATCGGTGGCCCTTTGCACTTGGAAAGGTGGATTGGGGTCACTAACATGCAACTGCAGTATAGCAAGGGCATGCAGACACAAGTACAGCACAACCATTAAAATGCACCATTAAAATGCATTTTATTTTGAGTTACATAGGTTTTGAAATATGTTAGTAATGAGATGTAAATTTTGCAATCAGAAACCGGTGCAAGTTTTGGAGTTGATAGTGATGATAATTATTGTTGTTGCATATTTCCCCCAGTTGCTATCTTTAAGTTTGCATATATCTTAAGATGTGTGCAACTCATAACAGAGACACAGAGATGTCAGCAACGCAAAGATGCATCTTTGCTCATAACCAAACAGGCCATATTTACATTCAACTAAGTAATATTGAAATCAGGCCTCAAAAATGCAGAAGTTTTGTTGTTAGGAATATCATGCAATGTAAACTGACAGCTAAAGTCACCAAATTCTTACCTTGCAGTAAAGTAATAGTAAAACTCCCATCATAAATCTATAATATAAATGTCTAGTGGCGTGTGTTAGTCTGTCTGTGTGGAAAATATAAAACCAAGCTGCAGCGCCACCTGCTGGGTGGAGTTATACACTGACCTACTAAATTCTTAGTGTGTGTGGAAAAAAAATTCAGAAAGGGCTGAAATTTGGTATACTAAGATGTTTTTAATTTGTTAATTTAATTTGTTAATTGTTAAAAGTGTTTATAAAGATTTAAAAAAAATATATATATATTTCTTGAAGGAGAAGTGACAGTTGGGAGTGGTTGGTGGTTGCCGGGGGTGACAGTGGGGAGTGGTTGGTGGTTGAGGCCTGGGCTATGGCCCAAATGCATGACAAGAACCTTTTTAACTCCTTAAGTAGCTTGATTTGACTAGAATGCATGAGTATCATGCACGGGTTAACTTGTATTCTATATAATACAACAGACATACTGTAGAATCTAGTGTATATGGACATAATAGAAATAGAGTGAGTCCAGAGATGGGGAAATAACTAAGTAGAGGATGCCAAATTTGGTTATTCTACAACGAAGAAGGGATAGATAGAGTAGATATGATCACTTTATAAAGAACAAACAGGCTAGGTATTTTAAAAAACAAATCACATGGATCCAGATTATTCACACATGAAACAGTGTCATATGTTGTGCTTAGAGAGAAGGTCAGTTAATCTTGTTATTGAACCCCTCCTCTTCCCTATAGATTTGGTATTGGTCAGCATAAGTGCTCCTTCAGGTTTCAGCATAATTTATGACTTGCTCTTGATCTCTCTGTATATCTCTGTGTTCCTGATTTCCTTGTGACTGTGCCCTCTTTTATGTCTTCTCCCTGCTTAAAACTAAATATGGATAAAACCGAACTTGTCATTTTTGTTCCTTTGCCTGACATAACAATCACTGCAAAATATTCCAATCTCTTAAATTGAAAAAGCCTGCTGATTTGGTGTAATTTTTGACTCTGAACTCTCATTCACTCTTCACATTCACACTCTAATAACTGGCTGCTAACTTCGGCCTAAAAACCTCTCTTGCATTGCCCATTTCTCACAGATGACATTACTAAAATATTGGTGCCTGCTTTAAACATATCATGTCTAGAATTTGAAACACTCTTTTCTATGTTCTACAAGTGAGTAGATTGACTCCACTCTCATCTGTTATGAATTTTACAGCCAGATCATACACATTTCATCTCACTCAAGTGCTACGTCTGCATGTCTCAGAATTTTTCTCTTACTGCACCTATTATCTGAAACTCTCTTCGTCCTGTCACATCCGATTTTTTATACACGTCCTTAAAAGTCTATTAATTCAACCATATAAGCTGAATAATAACGCGATGCACACACCTGATCTGTCAGAACTTCTCATATCACAATCTGATGTACAATCCACAATCTGTCATCTTACATGTTCCCTCACAACTTGTTTATATCCTTTAATCTTTAACTTTTAAGCTCTTTTGAGAAGAGTTTTTATTTTGGGGGCTCATTTAGATTTGGATGCATTTACATATACAGCATACATAGTAAAAGACGCATGTAAACAAATATATATTTATGTGCATATGTACAGTCTGATGCATATCAAGAGGCAACCAGCTCAAACCCAGTAGCATTAGCACCAGGCATATGTCCGGCATAGAGAGTATACATACTTACACTCCGGCATAGGGATAGCTTAGAGAATGCATAGATATAGCAAAGAGATGTGGCTTTCCAGTATCAGTAATAATTGCTAAAGCCACATTACATTATTTGCAACATGTATCATATATATACATACATGAAGAAATTACAAACACAAATACAAATGTATTTCAATAAAATTAAGTTAGAGTAAATACAAACATCTGTTGTTTTATCTTTTTGTCTGCAGTACACCAAAAAAAATGTCAATTAAGTAATGTGAATAGATGGCAACATATAATATAGCTGCAACGCTAATTAATGATTTAATATCAGATGGAAGGGTCAATACACAATTAGCCAATCAGAAGCAGCTAGGTAGTGCTGCGGAATGTCACAATCAATGCGTATATTTGTACAAGCCATCTAGCGCCCACAAGAGATAAGCCTCCTGACAGACGTATCTGCGCATGCGCCCACTTCTAATTGAGTCATATTTATGTGAACTGTACTTGCCCTATGCTTGTCTGTCCATTCTCTCCTCACTATGCCTCTCCAATTGCATGGAGGTGCTATATATGGACATATATTATGCATACACATTTTTGGTTGGGGGCATGTGCTGTACAAAATAAATATCTTGCACAAATAAAATGTACATACAACTCTAAATAAGCCCCAGTGTCTTCTGTTTGTGTAAATATTAAAATCATGTAATTGTTATCATGCCTTATTTGTATTACTTAATATGTATAGAGTTATTTTATTAGCAGCAGTAAGATCATGGATTTAGATGTGTCTGTGGCTAAATGCATACAAAGGCAAAGACAATATCCAAGTTTCCAACAAGTAATATAAATACAGTGTAATGATAAACACAGAACAAAGAAAGTGAGACACAATATATTAATAACCCAAAAAAGGTACAAATTGTTGTTTAACATTGTCTTGATTCCAGCAATCCTTCCATTAGTTTAAGGAATGTAGGAACGCAACATATGTAAACATTAGTTTGTATCCATTAGAGAGCTATGGTGCAAGAGGGAAATAAAATCCAAATGTACTTGCTTTTAAAAAAGTAATAGCCAAATAGCGTAAAACAATTGTGACATTAAACTATTCTCATAGGGTAAAAATATTATTTACATGTCTTAATATTGAAATAGGCATATGCTCCACTGGAAGTGGAATAAATAATGATCGCTTAAGCAAAATATTGGATATTATATCATTTATAAAAATACATGCCACTTACATTCATTGTTTACACTGGGTTCTCCAAGTGTTTGAAGTCCATGCAATTTGAATTTCCTTACAGAGTAAGATTTGTTTAAAGTTTCCATCTTTGTTATTTAGTTAGACTATATCAAGTCCGTAAAATTTCATTTGGACTTGACCAAGGCATACCTTTGAGCATATGCACTGAAGAATGTACCTAACACCCATAAATGAGCAACTAGTAATTTATTTTATATAGATTTTCCACACAGAAGTAGGATGAGAAATGAATTTAGTATTTGTGCTTTGTGATTTGTGCTTTGAGTCCACATAATTTCCAGAGGGTGGTGAGGGCAGTCATGTAAGAGGTGTTCACCCGTAAACATTGATAGGACAAAGAACATTTCTTAATAATTTATTGCACTAATAAGTGAGCCTAGGAGGACTTTTGCTATGTCCTTAAATTTTGGTTCATAGTAAATAAAACTACTTTTCAAAAAAACTAGAATATAGTTATCCTTACTGCCATCCAACTCTCCAGTCACTGGCCACTCACTACTGTAGTGTAGTGACTGAAACTGTGATGTAGGGGTCCTTTTTCTCTCTTGTGCCTATTCCTATCGGCCAGACACTGTGTTACAGTCCAGGAAAGAGTCTGAATAAAATTTCCAGAATGGTCAGCGGCTGAAGCTCTGGAGAAAGTGGGGAGAGTGTCCTAGTTGTCTTGCTCAGAGCAGTATGAAAAAGACACACACATACACTTTCACACATGTGCGCATATACATACACACACAGACTGTCATTAGTCATTGAAACTTGAGAGAGTTCATGAAGTTAAAAAAATAGTTATTTGAAATTATGATCATCTTAAAAAATAATGCTGCAACATGGTAAGCAACTTGTAATTGGCTGTGCAGCTAATGAAATCGGAAAATGATGAGCTGAACTGGCTCGGTACTTTCGCGCGCCCTTGGAACTGAAAACGAGGCAAACGTCATTGTTGCACTGTTGGATCTCGCGAGTTTTGGATTCTATAAATACCGCCCTCCACGTAGATCCTGCGCCATTTCAAAGAGAGATACAGAAGGGGTAGCAGAGTTCTTGTCAGTCTCTAGTGCAGTTGGCCAGCGTTATATCTAAAACAGAAAGAGGAGAGGTGGCAGTTTTCTTAAAAGTCTCCAGTAACATTCTACTGAGTTATAGCACACAGAATCAGGAGAGGTGCCAGTGTTCTTGCCAGTCTACAATCTAAGTGCTATTGCTCACTCCATTGCTCATTGTCAGTGCTGAAATAGAAATAATAGGGCTATCAGTGTTCTTAAAAATCTCCAGTCACATTGTACTGTGTTATTTTAGCTCACACAGAAACAGGAGAGGTGCCATAGTTCTTGCCAGTCTATAGTCTCATACCATTGCTCGATTGCTCATTGTCAGTGCAGCAGTCATGATTATAGTAATCCCTCTATGTCATCTGCTTAATAAAGTGCATAGTGTTTTTAAGTCAGGGAAACAAAAATGTAAAAAAACACCTTTTACCTTGGTAAATAAAAAAAGACCTGTAATCCAGGCAAAGTTAACTGCCAGCATGCCATTCTATACACACAGTGGCAAGGAAAGAAACAGGCCTTAGCCTTTCTCTATGAGTGCTAGTTCTGCATCTGTCACTGAGGCATCTTCTTGTAAGGTCAGTCATGACCAAGCAAGACCTTGCCATTCTGACTCAAAAAGTGGTGGGCATAAGAACAAAAATTATTTTTACCCAAATCCTGATGGCAGTTATCTAGCCATTTGTAGCTTTTGTAAAGCCACAGTCAGTAGAGGTAGGGACCTTAACCATCTAGGAACCTCATCCATGTTGCACCATTTGAAGCAAGTTCATGGCAAGCTGTTGGGGAAATCTGAAACTTATGCTAAAAAAAACCCCAACATAAAGTCCAGCATCAGCTAGGTCCTTCTCTCAGCTAGATCCAGGCACTTGCAATCTACACCCACAACACCTTCCTCATCAATATCCTCAGTAGCGATCAGAGATAATCCTGCATCCATGTTGCTAAGGCTAGATGACTCCTCCACTATCCAGGATTCCTCAGAAGAATTCTTCAGCGTTTATCCCACTGCTGCTGCTGCTGGTGCTTGATCTTCATCCCAGAAGCAGACCAAGAAGAAGACTACTAGTAGTTTTCAACAATTGACTGTTAAACAACCCTTTCCAAGAGGAAGCAAGTATGAATGCTGTCACAAAGTGGCAAAGTGGATCACAGACGCCAATGAGACTATGCTAGTATAAGATCTGCGCCCAATATCCACTATTAATGCAGCTGGTTTAGACTGTTAAATGAGGTCTTGTGCCTCCGTTATCAAATTTCATCACGGCACAAATTTACTAGAAAAGCTATTCCTCACATGTACAAGATGGTTCGTAAAAATGTAATTATTAGGCTACAAAATGCCATTTTACCCACTGTAGACTTAACCACAGATATTTGGACAAGCGGAACTGAGCACAGTCCACTGGGTTGGTGATTCACAGCAGCAGGAACAGCAGGAGCATGTACCCAGCTACGTCACATTTTTCAGAGGCAGGCCACTCTATATATCACCAGCTTCACTAAGAGGCATACAATCTGTTATAAAAAAATGTGGCTTATCCTGCTTTGACTCTCCTCAGGATATGTCATTTCTGATAACGCCACCAATATTGTGAGAACATTACAGCTGGGTAAATTCCATCACATTCCTTTCTTTGCTCACACAATAAACTTGGTGGTGCAGAGCTTTTTAAAAAATGACAGGGACGTGCAGGAGATGCTGTTGGGGCCTGTAAAATATCTGGGCATTCAGCAACAGAATTTAGGCGATTTCAGCAGCTACAAGAGGAATTTAATTTGCCCTGCCACCAACTGAAGCAAGATGTGGTAACAAGGTGGAATTCCACCCTGTATATGCTCTAAGGATGGAGGAACAGCGAAAAGCCATCCGCGCTTACTCCACAAACCAAGCCATTGGGAAAGGAGGGGGGATGTATTTTACTCAAGCGCAGTGGAGAATACTTCTCGTGTTGTGCATTGTGCTGAAACCATTCAAATTAGTCACCTGTGAAGTGAGTTCAGACACTTCTAACTTGACCCAAATTATTCCCTTAATTAAAGTTTTGGAAAAGGAGCTTGAAAAACTGAAGGAGGAGATGAAACAAAGCAATTACGCTAAGTATGTCAGACTTGTAGATCAAATACTTTATTCGCTTCGCCAGGGTCCAAAAGTTATTAAAATCTTGAAATCAAATCACTACACTTTGGCGACTGTGCTTGATATTAGGTTTAAGAGCTATGTCTTCTCAATGTTTCCAAATGACCCAGATCTCAAGAGATGCAAGGATCTCCTGGTGAGCAAGCTCAAGTGTTTCGTGACAGAACGATGTCTCCTCCTTCAGTTTCTCAGTCAACTGCTGCTAGGAAAAAACTTAGCTTACTCAAGAGACCCAGATGACACTGCACAACATTTGACACCTGGTCTGGGCTAAAAGAATGGACCAAACACGAAGACACCTCTGCTGTAACTCCATCTGATCCTACTATCAATATCCAAAGGATGGTTGAGGATTATTTTAATGACAGTATAGAAATAGACACTTCAGACAGTCCCTTTACATAATGGGAGGAAAAAAAGTGAATTTGAACACACATGTACCAACTCTCTTTGCAATACCTAAGCTGCCCACCCTCCAGTGTGCACTCGAAAAGAGTTTTCAGCACAGCTGGGAACCTTGTCAGAGATTGGTATAGTAGGCTACTTCCTCAAAGTGTGGAAAAGAGGATGTTAAAAAAAAAATGAACTACAATTTCCACGAGGAAGGCCTTATCCGGCAATTATATCAAAGTACAGAAACTTCTGTAATGATGGATTACAGCGGTGATTAATTAATATTGTGTGAGGATGATGTACACACTGATGAGGGTGACATCTTGTCACAGTAGAGTTCATTAACAGCACGATTAGCTTAGGTACCTTAAGCCCATTGTTAGCTTCTTTTGTGGGGGCCCAAACAAACCAAGCACTTCAGCCACAAAAGTGGTAATCCTTGTGGCTGAAGTGTTTGGTTTGTTAAAGTGTGCATGTCCTTTTTAAGATCCAACATAAGGGTGGGTGAGAGGGCCCCAGGACAATTTCATCTTGCACCACTTTTCCTTTCAGTTACCGCTGTGTGCCAATGTTACCTACATAAGCTATATACTGTTCTGTGCTTTGCAAAAATCTTTTACATGCATTGATGATGCAGACAACTTAGCACAGCATTTTGACATCTGGGGCTAGATTTACTAAGCTGCGGGTTTGAAAAAGTGGGGATGTTGCCTATAGCAACCAATCAGATTCTAGATGTCATTTTGTAGCAGGTACTACATAAATGAAAGCTAGAATCTGATTGGTTGCTATAGGCATCATCCCCACTTTTTCAAACCCGCAGCTTAGTAAATCTAGCCCCTGGTCTTGTCTACTGTAAAATAATTGACCAGAATTAGTGACACCTCTGCTGTAACTCCACCTGATCCTACTATCAACTATCAACATACAAAGAATGGTGAAGGATTATTTTTATTTTTTTGAACGATATAAAGACAACAGTTTTATTAACAAAGAACAACGTTGCTTGCAGAAGTAATGTAAGCATGGATGTCTAAATAGATGTGTATATGTATTACCTTCCACTTTGCTGCTGTTTCATCAGTATTACACAAAGTGTTTGTAATCTACACTTTACGTCTAAGGTATCTAACTATATAATCATTTTTTGTGAATTGGGGCTGATTCGATGCTCACTGATAAACTTGCTTTTTGCTGTGATTTACAATGGCTCTATTTAGTGCATTGTCTGGCACCATGGATTGGTCTCGGTCTGATAAAAGCATGCATCCCGGGGAGGTTCAGCGCTCGTCGTCATATATTAGCTGTAGAATTACCAAAGTTATCTAAGGAACTGGTGAAGCGATCAAATGAACCATAACTGATTTCATGATCCAAGGACAATTCCATCTTGCCCCACTTTTCTTTTCTGCCTCTACTGTGTGGCAATGTTTCCTATATGTGCTATGAACTGCCGTGTGTTCGAGTCATTGCTCTGTCGCTTAGCATCCAGCTAGGTCGCTGCAGTTATTGTTTGAAAGTGTATGAAAATAATATTGTGACCTATGAGATGGTCAAAATCAGGGCCTGATCAACCACTAGGCTGACCAGGCTGCAGCCTGGGGCACTGGGTCCCGGGGGGGCGCTGCCCTGTGGGTATTTTTTTTTTTTTTTTTTTAAAATAATAAAAAAATTAAATTTTTTTTTTTTTACATTTTTTTTCCCCTTCATTCATTTTTTTTTCGGGGTGGGGGAGGGGGGGGGTCGCCGCCGGGGGGTGGAGGGCTCAACAATCAAAAGCAATGGTGGTCAGTGGTTAGCAACACACAGCCAATCGCCAGGCTGCCTGTTGCTGTGCAGCAGACAGGAAGCAGGACGTCTTCACTTCCTATCTGCTGATCTGAGGAGAGGAGCGACGCTGGCACAACTACAGGTAATTGAAGGGGGGAACTGCCCTGCATATCTATAGGGAGGGGGGGAACTGCCCTGCATATCTATAGGGAGGGGGGGGAACTGCCCTGCATATCTATAGGGAGGGGGGGGACTGCCCTGCATATCTATAGGGAGGGGGGGGAACTGCCCTGCATATCTATAGGGAGGGGGGGGGAAACTGCCCTGCATATCTATAGGGAGGGGGGGGAACTGCCCTGCATATCTATAGGGAGGGGGGGAACTGCCCTGCATATCTATAGGGAGGGGGGGGGGAACTGCCCTGCATATCTATAGGGAGGGGTAACTGCCCTGCATATCTATAGGAAGGGGGGGAACTACCCTGCATATCTATAGGGAGGGGGGGAACTACCCTGCATACCTATAGGGAGGGGGGGAACTACACTGCATATCTATAGAGAGGGGGGGAACTACCCTGCATATCTATAGGGGGGGGGAACTGCCCTGCATATCTATAGGGGGGGAACTGCCCTGCATATCTATAGGGAGGGGGGGGAACTGCCCTGCATATCTATAGGGAGGGGGGGGGACTGCCCTGCATATCTATAGGGAGGGGGGGGAACTGCCCTGCATATCTATAGGGGGGGAACTGCCCTGCATATCTATAGGGAGGGGGGGGGAACTGCCCTGCATATCTATAGGGAGGGGGGGAGAACTGCCCTGCATATCTATAAGGAGGGGGGGAACTGCCCTGCATATCTATAGGGAAGGGGGGAACTGCCCTGCATATCTATAAGGAGGGGGGGAACTGCCCTGCATATCTATAAGGAGGGGGGGAACTGCCCTGCATATCTATAGGGAGGGGTAACTGCCCTGCATATCTATAGGAAGGGGGGGGAACTACCCTGCATATCTATAGGGAGGGGGGGAACTACCCTGCATATCTATAGTGAGGGGGGAAACTACCCTGCATATCTATAGAGAGGGGGGGAACTACCCTGCATATCTATAGGGAGGGGAGGGGACTACCCTGCATATCTATAGGGAGGGAGAGGGGGGACTGTCATGCATATGTATAGGGAGGGAGAGGGGGACTGTCATACAAATCTATAGGGTGGGAGGGGGGGGCTGCCATGAAAATCTATAGGGAGGGAAAGAGGTTGATATGTATGAAGGAGGGCAGAGGAGGGGGGCTGATATATGTTACTGGGGGAGTTTTGATGTGACGGGGGGGATAGCTAGCTAGCAGAGTGGAGGTAAGGAAAATAGCTGCAAGGGGGATGGATGCAGGGTGGGAGGTAAAGAAAATGGCTGCAGCAGGGGTTAAGGAAAATGGCTGTGGGGGGGTTGTGGTTAAGGAAAATGGCTGCAGGGGGGATTTAAAAAATAGAGCAGCTTTGGGGGGCAGAATCTCATGATTGTGTGGTGGTCACATGGGTGGTCTCAGCAATCACTAGAATACTAAATATTAGTGAGATGGGGCTGGTAGAGGTTTGTATTTGATTGACAACAAATATTCAGATATTGCTTATATATGCCTGTCCAATGGGGTACTTTTAGCTGGCCATAATGGAGTGTTTTGTTTTAACTAAAGGGCCTAATCGTTCAGGGTTTGCATTATAATACATTTTTGCATTTTCAAAACAGGACGCCAACTTTCCAGAAGCCAGCGAGAGGATAACAAAGTTGCAAGAGAGAAGAGCAAGAACAGGTAAGAGACAATGGCACAATCTGTCTAAATTTGAATGCTGGAGAATACACCTGAACATTCATATTCAGGAGTGTTCCTATACACCTATATATTCGGAGGATGGGGGGGAAGGGCGCTGTGGCCATATTAGCCTAGGGGAGCCAGAACCCTTAATCAGGCCCTGGTCAAAATTGACTGCAAATGACTTGAAATGAGTGTTATTGAGGTTAATAATAAAGTAGGGAAAAAAAGCTAAATTATGTGATTTTAGCAAAAAAAATAGGGATTTAGAAAAATCTAGGGATCCAAAACCAAAACCAAAACACGCAAGGGCGGTTTTGCCAAAACCAAAACATGAAGTTAATCCAGATCTAAAGCCAAAACCAGAACACAGGGGTCAGTGAACATCTGTAATATATATCCCATGCGCACAAGAACCTATACTTTTTGTTCTGACAGTAAATTAGCCAATCAAGTGAATAGAGGGAGTTTTGAAAAGACCAGGGGGTAAATGTGTCAAGGTCCGAACTGTTTAGCAAATTAAAATCACAGCAAATCACGGGAGATAAACATGGATTTGAATCCCAAAAACGCTATATGTATTAAGTAGTGGTTTAAAAATAGATGAATGATTGAAAAAAGAAATGCAGCATGGTGGCTAAGTGGTTAGCACTTCTGCTTCTCAGTACTGGGATCATGAGTTAAATTCCCGACCATGGCCTTATCTGTGCAGAATTTGTATGTTCTCCCCGTGTTTGTGTGGGTTTCCTCCGGGTGCTCCGGTTTCCTCCCACACTCCAAAAACATACTAATAGGTTAATTGGCTGCTATCAAATTAACCCTAGTCTCTCTCTATGTCTGTCTGTGTGAGTGTGTGTTAGGAAATTTAGACTGTAAGCTCCAATGTGGCAGGCACTGATGTGAATGAGTTCTCTGTACAGCGCTGCGTAATTAGTGGCGCTATATAAATAAATGGTGATGATGAAGTAGTGATTTTTAGTCTGAACTTCAAAATCACTGTTCAACTCTTGCGATTTGCAACGATTTCAAACTGTCCCGTGTTTAGCAAAGTCTCCCTGAAAATTTCCATATGCAACACCCTGCTTTGTAGATGCCGGATGATCAAACACATCACAACTACACTGCCTGTCTATACAGTCGCAAGTCCTGGCGGCTGTCAAAAGTTTTAAAATAGATGAATGTTTGAAAAAGAAATGCAGCGCTTGGGTTAATAGTGCTTGGACAGGCGGACCCCACGCATTTATTTTTTTCCAAACATTGATCTATTTTTAAACTTTTGACAGCCACGGGAACCTGCGGCTGTATAGCCCTGCAGTGTAACAGTGACGTGTTTGGCAATCTCGCATCTAGAAAGCAGCGTGTTGTATCTGTCGATTTGTATTTGAAACTCCTTTGAGTTTTCAAAATTGCAGCTTCATACATTTGGAGATTTGTATAACTAGAGTGGGGAAAAATCAGGACAGCGATTTCCTGCACATTTGAAACCAGCGATTTTTTTAACAACTCATCTCCAGCAATATTATATAAAATCTCAGGTTAATACATCGGCGAGTTTCAAGTCGCCATAGAAAATATTGGTATTTTCAAAATGGCAGCTTGATACATTTACTCCGAGGTGTGCGAATGCTCAGTTCAGACTGGCCTACCAGATCGAACCGCTGGGCCCCGATGAGGAGAGGAGAGCAGCTGCAAGAGGTTGGTGGGAGCGCCGGACCCCAACCTTTTGAGCACCAGTAAGTAAACATACACTTTGTGGCCACCCACTAACTAGGGATTAAATTAAGTAAATAAAGTATTTTTTCCTACTTCTGTGGTTGTGACTAGGGAATAACAATGAATAGCAAAGTAAATGCATCATGTCAACTCCTTGAACCAAATTTAAATGTTTAATCCCACAACATTTCATTTTTGCAATTGGGTACAAATTGAGACACCCATCCCATATAGAGAAAGTTGTCCAATCAGCCAAGATCCTGCATTCAGAAGATGTAAGTGTTTCACCCACATATACCACCATCTTGATGTAAAGAACCATCTGCTGTATAAAGTATTATTTGCATATATTAGCAGCACTTCTATGTTATAAAGTGGATATTATGGGCCTCATTCATCAAGGAATGCAAATGTCCATACTTGCCGTATTTTGTGTACAATTGCTCTTTGCATACCCAGAAACAAATTATATGCCAGAGAACACAAAAGAATATCCAATTCTTCGTCAAGCACAAAAGATCTTTATTACAGCCTACAATTTTATTGGGGGAACGGGAGGGGGACTGGGCATATGCATGTAGTCAATATACAGTAAGGGCGTGCCAAACTCGAGCACATGTAGCAGCATCCGATTTAGGTTTTAGGCACCTCAAAAGTATTTGTTTTTCTGTCGTATCACTTGCACCAGCTACAGGGCAGGTGTAAGTGCCAATTACTAGTAATAACGGTCGCGTATGTATACTAAAACAAACGTTTTCAATCATGAGCGACTGTAAAAGGTCATTTTATGTATACAGTACACATTCATAATATGCTAATAAATGTATTTTATGGGGGGGTGGAAAGAAACAAATGTGTTTTGTCATTGATGGCTGCATTATTAACACTAGACAATAATATTTTTTTCCTGTGTGTTCTTTTGGGGCTTTATATTCCACATATGTAATGGACTTATCCTGCAGTGTATTGTCTGTTAGAGCAGAGCACAAGTAGACCCATTTTCAACAACAGACGTATGTTGACATCCAATTCTTGTTGAATACGGACATGCGTATGGCCAATTTACGTACGTTTTAATAAAAGTGCAAAATACTGTGAAAAGCATGCAAAACAAATGATTCTGACACAGATTTCCTGAACCCATTTGCTGTAGTTTATTCAGGAATGTCAGGATAGAGGAGACAACAACTCTTGTAGTTCCATCAATTCACAAAAAAAACACAAAGTATTTACAATTCCATGCAACACTGCTGCTAACTTTCAGTCTAATTCTGGGAAGAAACATTATAAAACACAATTTATTAACTGGTCATGCTTGACTGTTGATTGTAAAACCTGTGTTTATGTATTTCATATTGGTAAACATAGAACTTCTTTCTCTACATGGTTCAAAATACAGGGCACTCCACTTAATAAATGAAATCCCATGGCAATGTATTTTTATAGTAACTGGAAATACACCTACCAGACAGTTGAATTTCTATGCACTTGACATATTCAAGTCAAATATCAAGGGTAGAATCTTTAAACAAGCCTTGATCTGTGGGGAAATTAATTGGATGCCTAGACTATTAACGCTTGGTAATCACTTTGAATGCAAATTGTGATGTACATATTATTTGGGGAATTTTGCTTGTGATACTTATTCCTTGTGATTTCTTTTTATTACTCTGTTTACTCTATTATGATACCTGTTTTGAATTATTGTGATAAATCATTAATTAATCAATTAACACCTGGCTCAGTTCTGGAATACAGATAGGCAAGTCTTATTTTTAATCTTGTACCCTATGAGAATGGTTTAAGGCAAAAACAATTTGGGTTATTTATCTATTAGTTTTTAATGATGTATTTAAAACTGTAAAACATTTGGTTTTTAATTGTATGTAGAAAGATAGCTCCTTCATTGTTACAAACTATTTCTTTGGTGCTCCTACATTCCTTCAACTAATGGATGAATTGCTGGAATCAAGACAATGCTGAACAAACAATTAATTTTTCTCATATCTAATATATTGTGTCTTGCTATGTATACTCCGTAATTTACAATAACACGGAGTTTATATAATTTTTGTTTGAAACTAATGCTGATATTTAAGAAATATCTGTATGACTTTTCGTAAAGTTAAAGTTAAGAAGGGTGCTTTCATTTTTATGAGTATGGAAGTTTGAGTTTCAATGATAGGCACTTTCTTCATCCATTGTGGATGTCCTTTACAAATCAGGAAAAATCAGGAATGTAACACTAAAGTCAAACATCCTCCTTCATGAAGTCATGAGCTCATATTTGCACAGTAGTGCCTGTTTTTATGCATAGCGTAGCAAAGTGATAGTGATTACAATTTTCTGCTTCTAAAAATGAGTGGATATTAGTACTTTACAAAACAGAAGAGTGTATATTATTTTTTTTTTAAAAAAAGTAATTTGGTGGAGACTGCTCATATTTGGCAGCATTTTGTTCTTGTATCACGTCTGTGACTCACTCTCCTCTAATTACATGCTGCTTTCAATGGTGGTGAGCACAACACTCCCTCCTCTGTCAATGATCTCCCAGCTGATCGTGTCAAAAGCAGTAAACAGCATTTACTGGAGGGTGAGTGAATGGAGTGCTTGTCATTTGATCATTTGTCACAAAGTCATTCTATTTTAATATCACAGCATTGTTTGTGCTTGTTGACATTTAGGGCAATTTTTACTTTTCACAGATGTTTGTCCTAAAAGTAGCTGAGCCACTCAAACGTATGTGCATGACACATAGATTTTAATACAAAAGCAGTTGTTAATCATTATTAAGTTTATACATCTATCTTCCCAAGTTTTCGGTGAATTAGAATTGGTAAGCTTTGTTCTCAGACATAATAAATTTGCACATGCTCACAACTGTTTCAGTGACAGTTGCTTTAGAATGACTAGAAAGTCACAATGTGACACCACTGACCCGATTATGAAAAAACACGTCAAGACATATATAGAGACAGCATATCATCATGTGCTTTGATGTATAAGAAATATGATCTCATTGTGATGTATCTTGGGCATCAGTTTTAATGTATTTTAATATAAAGGGCTATTACATTATAAACTTTTTAACTTTAAAGGTCAAAATGTTCTAATGTTACACCTATCTCTGCTGCTTTAAACCTGCCTCTATACACCAAATTAAACTGTATGAGCACTCTACCAAATAATATTCTGTCTTATTCATGCTCAACAGCTTTCCAAAATATGATACAAAAAGAGAATAGGGTTGTGAAACTAAGAGAAACAGCAAAACATTACAATAAAGCAAGGCCAAATAAATAAGCAATGACACAAAGACACCAAGTCCATTTCTCTTTGAAAATGCTATTTGAACCTGATGGCTTTATGATTTCATAGTCCACACCAGTCTTTGGTTTTGTAGACAATTTGGTCAAATTCCAAGTGATAAATGTATCAAGCTAAGAGTTTTCCAGCGGGTTTGAAAAGTGGAGATGTTGCCTATAGCAACCAATCAGATTCTGGCTATCATTTTGTAGAATGTACTAAATACATGATAGCTAACATCTGATTGGTTTTTCAAACCTGCCGAAAAACTCTCAGCTTGATACATTTACACCCAAGTGTTTTTATCTTTTGGGCCAATAGCATAACCTACCATACTTGTTAAATGTTCTCACGTTTATAACTTATCTGAACTATTTCATAGTGCCCAACAACATTTCAAGAGAAGAACACAAGATTTATTTTTCTGGGGCATATATTTTTAATTTCAAGAGATTGTACATGCAAACACATTGGCAGATTTTCCAGTACAACTTATTCTAAATCATAGCTTACGCACAGCTAGATAGTTTGCTAGGCGCTAAAATAATAGTCATCATAAATGTTTATTTGTATGGCACCACAGAAATCTGCAGCTCTGAAAAGTCAGTCTTTCAAATATAAAATGTCAATCATAGATAAAAACAGAACATATAAACAAGTACATATGAGTTTGACGATGAAGGTGTAGTTGTGAGACAGGGGGGAGAAGGGTCTGCTTAGTCTGAATAAATGATAATAGTCAAGGCCAATGGCACTATGGATGCATCACACACTATAGGAGCCAATCAAACACTTTTGCAAGCAAAAGGACAAGTCCGTCCAAACAGGACTTATATAACACCCAGTAGAGAAATAAATTATAATAAATGTATGGAGGGGGATTTGGGTCAAAAAGAAGGACACTTCTGAAGAGTAGTTTTTATATGTAGGAAAAAAATTATAATACTCACTGTGGAGACATGTTAAAAAAGTTAATAGTATTCATTTAATCTTTAAAATGTACACATATAGATTGTATAATCACATGACGTTTTATTAACTATAAAAAAGTCTAAGGGCTAGATTTACTAAGCTACGGGTTTGAAAAAGTGGAAATGTTGCCTATAGCAACCAATCAGATTCTATTATTTAGTACATTCTGCAAAATGAGAGCTAGAATCTGATTGGTTGCTATAGGCAACATTCCCACTTTTTCAAACCCGCAGCTTAGTAAATCTAGCCCTAAATATTTAACTACATTTTTTACAAACATTACTAGCATAATCGCTCTGCATGCAATGGCCAATGTGCCGGTAAAATGTGATATCCATGCTGTTTCACAAATGTGTCAGCTGAATGCCTGCAATGAAGCACAGTAAGGCAGCAGCTCACTTACAGGACATCAAAGCCCTATGGGGAAGTCACAAAAGGAAAAGTGATTATTAATTTACCTTCATTAATTAAATTGGTCACTTCCTGTTGATGTCTTATTACATAGCAGTTGGAAAATCTGTAACTATTCTTTCTTTTTTTGTTAATTAATTAAGGTTGAAAGCAAGATGTCACAAGATAAATTGATGCACAATTATAAAACAGTTTTTGGTTTAAAAAACAAACAAAAACAGACGCCAGCTTGAAGCTTGGTAACTGCATTTTTACGCTGCACATTATGTTTTATAATTTGTTTTCATTGATACAGTTCACTTTTTTCATGCATTAAATAGGTCAAGATTAAATGTAGAAAATTCTACTCAAAATGATGCTTTTGCTTAGAAGCAACATAAATAAAATATAAGCATAAAGACAAAAAGGTGGTTAAAAAAACTCAATACCAAGACAAAAATATTCTACTGTTTAGAAAATATTAAATATATTAATTATATATTTGGTCAATTAAACACCTCTGAATTAATTATCAGATACAAGCTTTCCTCTAGAAGTAAAGAACATGTGGCACATAGGCTGTATTGAAATTCCAACTTCATAGATATACACGCTAAAGATATTCCACAGATATGAGACACAAACCTTCTCATGACTAGAAAGACTCTAGTCAATAATCTCTGTACTGTTCCTTTCACATAAGACCGGGGTCTTTTTATCACAAATTTTTATACCAATAATATATTTATATATATTATTATTTTTCATCTTTCCGCTTTCCTTTTGTACAATGCAATCTGTTCTATCTTCTCCCATTCTTCTCCCCCTTCTTTTTCTTCATTACACTGAAATGTATTTTTTCTATAGCTAAATATGTGAAATACACCACATAATGAGTATAACTGCGTATTTTCACTCTATGGGGGGAAATCAATTCACCCCGAAGTAGCGCAGCGTTAAATCGATTACAATTAATACGGTAATTTTAACACTGATTTTTGCTCGCCGCTCCCTGAGCTGCGTGCAAAATCCAGCGTTAAAGATTACCGTATTAATGGTAATAATGCGCAGGCCGCTTTACTTTTGGCAGTAGTGCGGACAATTGAATTCCCCCCTATGAATCTATTTTACACGATGAATCCTAATTAAAATAATTGTAAGAAAGGGCTATAATATGAAAAAGCAAAAGGAAAATAAAAATGTAAAACAAGATAAAAGTGTTGTGTCTGTTAATGCACATTGCTATTTTCTCTCTGTATTTTTCTTTCAGATGATTCCAAGTTATGTGAAAAGGAAAAACAATATACTGCAATATTTGATTTTTCAAGGGAACTTTAAACCCATTGGCAGTGTTTAGTTATTTTTCCAAGTGCATATACAGAAAAATAACATTAAAATATATAGTGTTATATTGATATGGCAGGATAAGAATTAAACCAATAAGGGATGTACTGTATTCACCACCAGAGTGTAGTGAATTGATACCTCAGAAGTCTTCCATTCCAAAAAGTTTTATTTCTACAACATAAAATATCTAAAATAGTATAAAACCAACATTGTGGTGTGGTAATAAAAACAATTGCACCCACACTGCCAGTAAGGATTTCAGCATTAAAGCAATGTAAGTCCAGAGTAGTTCTGCAGATTCATTGATGGTCCAATCTTTAAGATTCAATAAGTTTTCCCTTTAATGGCAACAGCATCATGGAAATCTACCCTTATAAGTGTTACATGAGTATCTTGCTCACATCCTCAGAAAGAAGTTATTACACTAACAATATTACACTATATATTGTTATATTTTTCTCTTGTATATACACTCAGAGGAATAACAGCACAGTTTAAAGTTCCCTTAAAAATCTAAATCTCACCTGATGCAGGTGAATATTTGTCTTACATTTTTTTGGACAGATACATTTCGTACACCCTGCAATATATTTTATTTTTATATTCACATGATAAATAAGTTGGAGTTACCCAGATGAGAATACAAAGAGGACACACACTTACATTTTCAATTTATTAGATGTGAAGCACATTTATTGATTTTGATCTGAGAATTTAAAATAATAAAACAGTTACACTATATTGCTTACCCTTTTTCTGTGGTCCACCCTGTGCCTGGGATCTTGTTTGGAAACCCTTACTGTAGACTAGGTGCACCCATTTCCATTCATCCACATATTCAAATGACATCCAGTGGGTGGAGAAGTACTTACTTTTATGGGATACCCAGGAGGTGCTATTAATCAGAAGTTGTATTATGCTTTCAATGCAATACCTTCTGCATTTCCCAAATGCATTTTTACAACAATGAGCAGTTACATGCACATCCCTACCCATGTTATAAAGACATTCAGACACGACTTTGAAATTACATTTACAATCTTTCCACTATCCACACTTCCAGTTAGACCCACAATCCTGTAAAAGTACATTTTAATTGTCTGGGTCAAGATCCAGGATGTGTATGTGTACCTCCAAATAGGCTGGGTGGACAATTAAGAATATTTTCATAAGTAATGATGCAAACTGAAGCTATATTTCCCAAGTGCTGCAGCATCATGAAACAATATCCAACATATTCAGCTGGTCAATAGCGTTATACAACCTGCTGCCACAGGAAGTATGCAATCACAGACCAATAAGCAACTTGCCTGCTTCCTATAGGTCCACAGTATTACACCCTGATTGGCTGTGCGTAATGCACACCCCTCCCCACCCAATCTCAGGGACAATGTTTATCCAAAAACCGGCTATGGTGACAGTTTGAAACTTGGTCTTACACATAATTGTACTAGTACATTGTTTCCTAACTACATATACAGAAAACCATCATGGTTTTTCCTGGTAAAATAAATTACTTTGCCATTCATAATGGAATCTTACATTTTGTTTTAAAAAATACTTATGTGGATCTAAGAATCCTCTTTCTACTAAAGCAGAACAAAATGTAGATAAACAGTTAAATTAGTAAATAGTTAAAATAATGTAATTAAAAGTAAATCAATATCAAACTTAGGATAGTTAATTATAGCATGCTATTGGATTTCTTTTCCCTCTCCTTTCCAAATTAGTCTTTTGTGCTATTGGCAAACCTTACATTTTACATTTTACCACCTTCTTTTTAATAAGCTAATTTAGAATAGGAGATTTTTTGCTAGGACTGATACCATCACCCAGCTGTAGTCTGCTGATGTGAGAAAGATATCTGTGTCAATTATAATTCTATTTTAGAATTACACTTTATTGTTATTTATTTTTATATTTATGTAAAATCATCTACATTTTAGCACTTATTAAAATGAAAGTTTCCATATTGCTTTCTATGTTAATGGAAAAAATAAGTATCAACTTTATTAGATAATAGAGAATACTGGCTTGTTCTTAGCAAGCAATATACTTTAAACTATAATTTTCTATGTTGCCTTTGGAGTATTCATTATGAACAGCTTACACATAAAATTAATCATATTAAACTAAGTTTGGTGCTAAGTTTACAAAGCTAAACCATATCTGGAGCTTAGTATAATGGGCTGATGCTTGTCTGGTGCACAAAGTAGAACCATATGTGTTTCAAAGTCAAATATGCAGGGCAATAACTGGTACAAAATCTAATATGCAGAATCATATATGGTGTCAAGCCAAATGGGCTGAGCCATATCTAATGCAGTCAAAAATGCAGAACCATATTTGGTGTCAAATCTTATATGGAAAGTTGTAACTGGTGCCAACACTGGCACCAATAATTATATGAAAACCACTATCTGGTGCCAAGTATACCTTATACTTAGTAACAGATAGGAGTCTGCAACATAATATAAGCACTTAGCAACCATCACACTCTCTTTCCATTTTCACTCAACAAGGAAAGGTGTTTTTACCATTTATATCTCTCTCACATCAGCTCTCAGTCTGTTAGCTGGTAGTGCTGTTTCCTGTCATGAACTGAAATACAGCAGCCAATCAGAGTTCAGTGTTGGACAGAAATCCAAACAACTATCAGCCAGTGATAGCTGCCGGGAAGAGAATTGGTAATGGAAGTGTGACAAGATCTACTGGGGACCTCTCTATGGCTCTACCCCCTGGATAATTGTTCATGGAGCCCACACTGTCCCTGGACACCCAGCACATGAGCAGGAATGTTTGGCATAGAAAGTGAAGATGCTTGTGATTGATACATTTCACAAATAGTCTCAGAGCTACTTTTCCTATAAGGCAAGGTTAAAACTCTCAGGTGGCAGCATCCTAAGGGAGGCACAAAGTTACATTGCCTCTTGGAATTTAATGTGTATTTCAGCACCGTCCAATTGATCCTCACTGCAAGAATGTGCTCATTGGTTGACAACATGAGAGAAGTATGGATGGCAGAGGGAGCGGAATTATTCTTCCTCTACTGTCTATAATCCTCTTGCTATAAGAATTGCAAGTGCCCCTTTTGGTGGCAAAAACAAATAAAGGTATTATGCCACTAATATATACATGATGTCATATGTTCTGTTCTTACCATTACATACTTTGATTTGCAATTGCACATCTGTAACAGGAATGAGTATTTCCTAATTCAGATTATTTTTGCATCTAGATTAGCAAATTAGTAAAAATATGTTCCTTTACCTATTACATTATATTTTCAGGGATGTTCCTGCCCCTTTTGATGCCTGTGGTCCACCAGCATTACTGTTCTTCCCACAACATTCCCTACCGCTCCAGTGTTTCTGACACCATGCTCTTCCTCAAACAGTCATTACATGTGGAAGCTCACAATAAATCATAGTGTACTCCCTCTTGCATTGTATAAAGAAGAGCATTTATGGCTTTAAGAGCTATATGACATTATGATATAATATAGGCTGGGTTTCTATTTTACAGTTGTAACACATGACATTACAGAAGGCTGACAACTTTTGTCCTGAATGCAGTCACATTTGTCACAAATGTCGGCAGGCTAAATGCTGACACTTCCATTCTTTTTACAGCTTGAAAATGTCAACAGTGTGAATGTTGACGATCACAATGCCAACATTAAAAGTCTAATGCCAGCGAGTCTGGCTGATAGCCGCATGATCCGTCAGCATTGGTGTTTTAAAGTCGACATTGGGATTGTCGACATTGTGAATGTCGACATTCACACTGTCAAATGGAGGTGTCGGCATTCAGCCTGCCAATGTCTACATGTCAACAGGTTAACTGCCGGAATTTTCTGTGTTGACATTTACTACCTAACCCCATCAAGCTGTTATGTGGATGAATGTCAGAGCTATCAATTTTGCAAAAGCAACATTCTCTTGCATTACAATCAAACACCTTATGGTAAAACCTGCTGTTTACATGTTGGTTTAACCTCCTGAAACATCAGTTTACAAAATCTCCAAAATAGTTTGTTTTTGCAAATAATGTATATCTAGGGCTAGATTTACTAAGCTGCGGGTTTGAGAAAGTGGGGATGTTGCCTATGGCAACCAATCAGATTATAGCTGTCATTTTGTAGAAGGTACTAAATAAATGAAAGCTAGAATCTGATTGGTTGCTATAGGCAACATCCCCACTTTTTCAAACCCGCAGCTTAGTAAATCTAGCCCCTAGTCATTTTATGTACTCACCTGAGTGGTTGTCACCTCCATTATTGAAGTACATGTGACACATATTAAAGTGCTATGGAGGGGATGTAGGTCACATATTCTGTCTTAAACTGTATTGCAATCATACTGTAGTTTGTTTTGGAATCTAAAAGTGTTGTTTTAGACTAAAATCTACATTTGAAAAGTCAATATAATTGAAATTTAACTTTTTGCCTATTCGATAATGTGGAGATAGAAGTGCTCTAACCCTTTCAATGTAAAAGCATTTATACAATTCAGTAGAGCCTTAGTCATTATAAAATCTGCTGCCATCTATTCACTTTTGAGAACAGGAAGTCTATTATTAGCCAATTTTGTTTTGTTTTTTTTCAACCTTGCTGATAATCATGAACACACAGAATCTCTCTTCCGTAACCAAGATATTTGAGCATTTGCCAAACTGTTTTATAAACTAAAATTTTGCTGACTCAATGCCGCGTCCTACATCCAACATAAAGCCTCTATACAGTATTGTTGGTAAATTTAATAATTCAGATGTAAATCAGTTATGAAATAACTCCCATCTCAACATATTGGAATTAGGAAAATATTCGTGGCTGATACATTCTGTACATATGCTATAAATAAACTAATTGTTCTTAAGTAACATATGTCTGAGGTAGAGAATTAGCAGTCTTTTAAGTCTGCAAATGGAATTTGTGCATTAGAGGACAGGTTCAATGTAGCACTTCAGTATGGGTAACATAGTGACATGTTAATGTGTGTTCACTAACCTTGTAAACATTACCATATTCGACAATGTGATGGAGAGCATTTAAGTTACAATCAAATGACTTCAAATTGAATCTAATTGCAAACAAGCAAATGACTTCAATTCTATTCTTTACACAGTAATTACGAAATACTCAACAGTTAAACAGATAAACACTACACTATGTATTTAAATACTGTGTGCAAAGTGTATCCTTCTACAGCTATGCATAACTTGATTTCAATTAAAGCATTTATAACTATTGTGAAAATGAATTGTTATTACAATAGATGTTTAATTCTTTAAATCAAAAAATTGCTATATAGTAGGTAAAATGCACAGGTTTGATTATAATTAGCATTTCATAATGTTTCCCTTCTTTTCAATATGTAGATTATAAAAATCAGTTCAGATAGTAATGAGAATGTCACTCACAGTGTATATACAAATAATATACTACATTAAATGAAATGATTATAGTTTTGTGCTTTTAAATGAAGCATCTCTAACCACTCTAAGTAGTCTCCCTTCAATTGTCAATAATATGCACACAACAGTTAAATATATATTAATATACAGTTATATTTATTAATATACTCATTCAGGTTATGATTTAGAGTTAGATATAAATTATCTTTTGCATATACATATATGTGCATTTGTTCACTTGTGGTTTCAGGTTTGTATTTTGAGTAAGAAACCTTATGATATGTGTAACCTTATTTTAAGTTTCGCACATAGATCTGCTGCACTTCATTTTGCATGTTAAAGTTATGTGTCTAAAGCATTTTGTATAATTACCCGACAGTGTTAAAAATAAAGTAAAATATTATGTCAGCACAATATTAAAATATTTATCAATCAGATTTTTTAGAAAACATAAATGTTTATTAACATTACATGAATATCAGTAAATAACAATAAAATTACATTGCAACAAATAAAAACAGATAAATATATAAACAGTAAAAAATATTTAGGAGCAGCCAGGTCTTTCATTGTCCTTTCCAATATTTTCACGAGTTGACCTCATTGTCACTGGCCAGGCCCTAAGGTCCTGTTACCTTACCCCTTTGCTGTCTTTCTTAACTGTCCCTGTGATCCGCAGGCACTTCTGGTCTCAGATCTTTCTGCAGGATGCTGCCCAGTCTGTCTCCACTCCAGAGATCTCTCCAAAATCAATACATGGGTGCTGCCATCTTGGATTCAGTCATCTGCTCTTCCTCAGCCAGTCAGAGTACTGCTTTAGCTCAGCTAATTACAACTTCCAATCAAGAGATAGAAGTCTCCACTCCAGGATTCCCTGGGCATCTCCATCTTGGATCCAGTCACCAAATTGCTTTCAGCCAGAAGGCCTCCTTAGTTCCGGTGGTAGTCATTAATGACTACCACTGTAAGGACATCGATTAAACCTACACAAAAATTCTGATTTAAAGAATGCCTACAAAATTAAATTGACAACTTACAATAAAAATAACAGTGGACATCCTCGGCATGCTTACGCTACATACCGATTCCTCTGAATGCGGGCACTTTAAAATTATGTCACTCTCCATAGCCACAGAGATTTCTCTGTATTTAAAGCACCAATGCCAGGCTCCACTTGCTCCATCCTGCTTCCTCCTCATAGCAATGCTCCAGCCCATCCTTCTCAACATGATTTACCTCCTCCACATGCTCCACTTCCTCCTAACTGTTCTGTATAATATAATATATTAACATTTTTGTGATCTGAACTCCAGTCTCCCTACTCCAGCAGGCCAACCAGGTGAACAGACCCACGTGGAACTCCGGATTGTGCAGAGGACTTGGGCAGCAACATGGATTAAGTAGTTGCAGGAATCACGATGCAACTGGTGAGAGACAAAACTCTACACAAAGCTCTGGAAATCCGTGAACACCTGAAATCTTCCCTGCAGGGAAGGGGTCAAATTTCCCATACTGGGAATCTCACCCAGCAGGGTTATCTGCGTTAGCCTTGAAAAAGCTAAGCTAAGCGTAGTGAAACGCGCGTCGGCAATTCACGCGCTGTTCCTTTCTTTTTCTCTTACTTATCAAACAAATATACAAAATACATAAGAGACTTAACATTAATAGGAAGCGGAGGACTATAGGAAGGGCGCTATATACCTCAAAACTATTCTGAGGACAAAGCCTGATAGCACATTCACGAGCTCTTACAACTAACAGTGATACTATGTAGCCCAAGCTGATATAACGGCAACATGTGTTCTAATTGAATGCTCGGAACACTAGAAGCAGGAGCTATACCAATCCTGCCACATTATGTTAGTTACTCAGCACTACGATGCCCCAATGTTTAGACTACATATACATCTGTGGTGTACTTTATATATAGAAATCAGCCACCTTTAATAGAGTGTATATGACAATCCACGTGAATGTTATAACCTAGCGTGACTACATAACGTAGGTGACGGCAATCACTATATTCAAGGGACCCTTTGACCTTAGAATAGCGTTCAGAGTACGGGGAATAGCTTCCTTACTACGGAGAAGGGAGAATCTCAATTGGAGCATTATCACTGTAACGCAACAGCAATCAGCCCATTATCTTATTTAGTCCTTACATCCTAGTTATATGATCTATGTATCAACATAGAATACACAATTAATATATACTTTGACTGAATATATTAAAAGAAAGGACGGCGCGTACTAGCAGAGACTGCTAGTCTTAACAGTTATTCACAAATCATTTTGGGTTAATTTGTCAATTACATCTTTTAATATTTCACTAATCTACTATTTACTATTTTTGATGATTTTATTTTAATGTATATCAATAAAATGTATATGTTTTATATTGATTCTATTCTATGAGTGCCCCATTTAAACACAAGGGTTATCTGCATGTCAGCGATGCTTAGATTAAGCGGGAGGGGTCAATGTAATGGTGATGAGCATGGGTTAAGATTCTCCGGACATGTAGCTCTCCCTGCTGGTGCCTTCAAGTCTGTCAGAGTCTAGGGAAGACCAATAGTGGTCATAACTGGTTAAAGAGATTGCTAATCTTAGTTGATGAAGAGCAACTCCTAGTTTAACCCTTTGCAAGCTTTTGTGATGTTAAAGGGGCTGAAGGACCTTTTCATTTCTTGTGGATGATAGTAGAGGGGAGATGGAGACCAGAAAATATTGAATACACCATTTTGTAATGGCATTGTAATATAATCCACCTGGCTCCATTTAAGAAATAAGGTGGGATCAGACCATATAAAGTCCATTTGGATAAAGTACTTGAACACCAACAACCCAAGACAATAATACCCATTTATAATCCTCAAGGAAACATAAGTATCTCCACATGATCCAAATAAAATGAAGGAATGAAGTAGGCTTGTAGGTTTGTCTGTGCTGCCACAATTTTTATTTCTCATGTCATCTTTGTTATTGTTTAAAAAATTACATTGCATCCTGTATGTGTATTATGCAATAAAAAAATGGCATTGATGTGTATATTTGTATAAAATGTGTAACTTCATAGATCAAAAATTATTTGTATATATATATATATATATATATATATATATATATATAATGTGTCAAATTAAACTTATCAACATGGTAAGCATCATAAACAGTAGAATATGAGTGAGCACTACTGCAAATACTTGGAACAACTGCACTTGTATGACACATGAACACAAGTAACACAGGGATTATGTTATGTGTGGGGAATTTGAAGCCCAAATGAAAAGGATACTTGACATTTAATAAATGTTAAATGTGAACTTCACATTTAATGCAGGGAGATTATGTTCAAACCATATTTATATCGTTTCTAATTTGTGCTCACGGTGAATGGTAATGGTATATTAAAGACTAGGTAATTATAAACAGTTGCAGAGTTGTGTGTTACATCATCAAGTTGGAAGGAGCAAAATTTGCACCTGTGTAGGAATATATTTTACACTTCATAAGGAAAGTATTTAAAGGTACATGTAACCCAAAATACAGATGCAAGCTTGTAGCTGCCCATGCCTTTACTGTTCTCTAGTTACACACAAAAGCCCCTGATCCAGTTCTCAAAGTGCAAGATCACAAAAGTGTCAGATACACACAGCCTAAAACACTGCTGCAAGTTAAACGCATCCACTGAACCTAAAATTCTGTGACAAGCAGAATTTCAATGCACAAATTCACTGGCATAAAATTCTAAATGAGTCCCTTGGTGTGTAGGAAGGAAAGTCCTTCTAAGTTTAACTTTTTGTCTCTATAAACCTCACGCATAATATTACCTTTCCATATGTGTTAATGAACAGTGACTCACACAATATCAGCATAAGTCAAAGTAGTAGGCAGTGCAACTCAACCATGACCATCAAGTAGCTGTAGAAAAAATTCCAGGACGTTGTAGTAAAAAAGTAGTTTTATTATTATAGTTTTCTTAATATTGCAGTAATGCGCAGATGATTTGTATATTGGTTAACAGTTATTTTTTCAAGATACGCTTTTTCAGCACAAAGCAGTACCCAACTACAAATTTTACAGCATCAAAAGGTTGATAGCCTAAGTGCTAATAGCCTTACATGGCAAGTGTTACATTTAAAGGATACATTTTAATAAAGAAAATGTAAAATAAATGTTTCCACAAAAAGATGGTCCAAATGGAATTATTTTCATTCTCTCAGATAATATCTTAGAAGTCCAATGTCACTATCTTGCCCTTTTTGGGGATAACTGCATTACAGTGTGTCCATTTCTAACCTTCCACAGGAATAAAAAAGTCTGAATATATATCTCTGAATATTTGGTAATTATTTTTTAATTCCTGATACTAAGCAAACTCAGGGCCTCCATACCCTTTGCAAATTTTCTAAGACAGAAAAAAATGAATGTGATTATGATAGATCTGGCTGCCTGGTGTTTGATCTGAATAGCCGGACTAAAGAGGACACTATTAGTACAGTCAGATGATGACCTCATACATGCTCATATTTGGTCATGACCCCATCAAATTTACTGGACACGATGACATCTCAACAACCTTGTTTTGTTGTTGATCAGGAATCATGTTGGGTGCATACATGCTGCACTTTGAGCCAATTAGGTCTAAAAATCTAATTTGATGGCAAATGGTAGTAATTATGGGAAATGTTTATGTAGCTGTCTTCTTCTACCAGATATCATTTCATTATATCCCTATAGAAGTTGGTGTAAATAGCGGAATACCCCAAATATACATGTTCCCTCTGTTTGTAGTTCTGTCACATTGCTCTTACATATCTGCTGTATAACAACCCGTATTTACACCATAATTGCACACATTATCTTCTTCTATTTCTGGATACGCTCGTTACATTACCATATGCATTTACAATTTCGCTCTTCTGACACGCCTACTTCAGCCCTTTAAACCTAATTTACTATATCACACAGATTTCTATATATAATATCTACTGTATCAAGACATTATAAATTAATAACCACAACGCAGATATATATGTATGAAATAGAATCTTTATTTGTACAATAATGTAATAATATAATTTCAATAACCTAATCTTACACACGGTACATATAATAGATGACATTCTGTGTGTAGGTACAATATCTTATTATATATGTGTGTGTACGTGCATGTGACTGTGTGTGTGTATCTCAGACCATTCCCATGTGAGCGGCATTATCTCCATCTTAATCCTAATTGCACTATAGATCTGTATATCGCTATACCAATACATATACTTAGAATGAAACTTCTTCTTACCATGCAAAGTCACCATCCAAAATGGCTGACTTCCCAATGGCTGACTTCACAATGCTTTGTTACAAGCACATGTTGCCTCAAATGCCTAATTTACTAACAGTGTAAAATCAGCAAAAGGCTCTTAACTTTTACAACCACTGTTAGCCAGTCCACCACAAACATGTCTCTGTTCAGCAGTTATCACACAATGTCCACTAATATTTCTTTAGTCTAACAGGGGAGGGGATATCTACAAACTTCCCAGCAACATTCACTAAATTCAAATCAAACTATGTGCATCCAAAGAAGTCTTACCATCTTATCACACATCTGTTTGACTAGTAGCCATTACACACATAGAGGGGAAGGGATGGGAGCTAGCTAAAGCTAGGTACACAATACAGGGTTTTTGTCCAATAATCGGCTCAACCAGCCGACATACGACCGCTCGTTCAAAAGTCGGGTCAGTGTGTGTAGTGACACGATGGTCGAAAGTCTGCCCAAATGGATGATTGTTGCCTCATTTGGTTGGTCGTACCGTTAAATATTTTCATTCCAATCATGTTTCCATTGTGTAGTGTGTATAAACTTCCGACCGATCCATGACAATCCTCCGATATTTCCTCGGCCTGGGGGGCGTGTGTATGTAAATTTATGATGCCTGTACCAGTCCCACGTGGTGCGGTATCCGCACATCACAGGCAGATTACACAATACAGTGTGTATCCTTATCTAGCAGATATTTACAAACTATAATATACAGTGTCACACAATGTAGTCCAATACAATTCAACTATATTTCCCAAGTAAGTATTTCCAAAGTTATATCTTCCTAAATAACAATATCTCTTACTATTCACTTACAAATGTACACTTCTTTAAAGCTATACCAGATGGTCTGTGACTCTATAGCAAAGCTAACAACACAGACATTTTCTGCCACAATAAGCTCTTCGCTAACTCCCAATAATAAATAATATCACTTAACAATAATCACGATGTAAAGACATCTACAGTATTTCAAATCTTTTACACTTAAACTATTAACAATATACAGTGGAAATTTTTCTCATATTTAAGTTTATTTCCTCATGTTCAAAACATTACCGACGCCCCGAAGGGCACATGTAGCAAATTCCATGTGTCTGTCTGTTTCCAAATTGGGAGAGAAAACCTGTATGTGTGTCTATTTCCAAGTCTAGTTTTCAAAAAATTTCAGTCTTCACAAAGGTTAAACCATTCATGTGGGGTAGGAGGAGGGCGTGGGGACATTGCCGTGTCACCATAGCCCTGCCCCCACTATAAAAATGAAATTGTGGGGGCGGAGCAATTGATGCAATTAAGCCCCACCCTATGTACCTAGCCTCACAGATCTCCTCAGACAAAAGCTAGTACCTTGACATAGTGGGGGAGGAGAGACAATAGTTATTTAAGAAAGGGAATTTGTGTATATATAATAATAAATTATGTATATCTTCTTTATCTGCTAACATGACATATTTCTCCTAAGAGACATTCCTTTTCTCTTAACTAAACACAAAGAGAGTGATATCCCAATACAGCGCTCCCTACTTGATGACTGCCTGAATATACAATGAATGTCACTATATTCAACAAAAACTAATATCCACAATATACATAAGGCGCATCAAGCACTTGAAAAAACAATATGAATAACTGAGCAAAGTTCTCAACACCTAAAACATATGGTTATATAGCCCAATATAGAGTAATTCTTCTCTTCTCTCTTCTCTCTTTATCCTTCAATCTTCTATCAATAACCTTTTCTCTTGTTTTCCCATTTAAAACTCCATATAAACTTACTAAATAGTTTTGCTCATCTTAACTAACAAACATAAATGTAATCCCTTATTACATCTTGTATGAGAATAAATGAATATCACTCAGTTGCAGTTAAACTAAAAACAGAAAACATATTGATTTAATTGATATTGATTTAATTTAATATTTAATCATTAAATCTATTAAAGGCAAATTTCCCCCCAAAACTTGCTAGACATTGCAAACGGCCTGAAATGAGAGATTACTCAGAGGTAAGTATTTAAACAGATGGCATTTATGAAATATTGCGTTAGGACATCCCTGTGGATATCACCAGCAATGTGTTCACTGGTTTTGAGATTGCATCATAACCAGTGGTCCCAGCATAATGGACACATGTTCCTAAGACCCCTCCCTGGTATACAAAAAGAGTAAACATAAGTAAACACACTCACTCAATTGTAAAATAAACTTTATTTAATTAAAAGGCTTACTAAAACTCCGCTCCTTTATTAAATATAAAATAAAATCTTTCTTGATGCATCATAGTGCAAATGAGAAATAAAATATTTTCTTCTTTCTTAATCCATCATAGACCAAATGGGAAAAAAAATCCCATTGAAAATGGCCCACTTGCTCATTAACGCTGACCAACGCTAAATGGTCAAAGAATCGAGTTTCCATGACTCCCCTTTGATAGCAGCCATTCACAATTATGTGATTGTGGAGGGAAATGGGAGTTTTGGTGACTCCAGATCTGACCCTGCATCAGTAGAGACTATTTAAAGACTTCTGAATCTGGGGAAAAAACAAATAACACTGCTGGATAGATCCAGGATTTCCCACTCATTTCAATGTGCTTATTCATTTCAATGTGTTTCTACATGTAGCACACATGCTGGAAACAAGGAATGTGACAATTGAAATGAACAAGAAAATATCAGAGATTTTTAAAACATTTATGGAGAAATCACCTGCTTTAAATCAATTGAACTTGCTACAAATTGCATGAATTGAAAAGAGAGCCACTATTTGACACATTAGAGATATATTCGCTTTTGCCGATTTCTAGCAATTTTGGTTGATTTTAAAAAGGTGTGAAAATTGACCTTTACTAGATATTACTCTTTTATCTTTTTTTTAAATTCAACACTTCACTTTATTCAAGAACTACAGTGAACTAAGATAATGGTAGAAAGTACAAAAGTGGAAGACAGTACTGAAACGTTCTTGTCAGAATCCAATTAACCTACTAGCATGTCTTTGGAGCGTGGGACGAAATCGGAGCACCTAGGAGAAATCCAAACAAATATGGGGAGGACGTACAAAATCCACACAATGTGTAGACATAGCTTGAACACTTAAGATCAAGAATCATTATATGTATGTAAAAGTAATAGAGATAAATCTACAAAGGTTGTCACAACTGCAATGTAACTGATAATTTTTTATAATATGTTAAATTGTCAGCCAATAATTTGAAATATGAATAATGTGTGTGTCGATGCGCCAACATATATGTGTGTTTATTGTTATGTATTATAGTATCTAATTTGGTTATAACTCTGGTTTGCAGAAATAACATTGTAAGTTGTTATTAAACACATTATTAGTCTATAATAAATTGCTATGTAAAATCATATTGTACTGCATGGCTGATGTATAAAACATATTGTTGGATCCTTAATTGAAACTTATACACTGTCAACAATGGTTTTAGAAAGGAAAATGTGTTTTTTTCGTGGAGAATATGAGAATATTCAGTGCAAAATCGCCTTCACATTAGAGAGTTTCCATTCCTCTCATTGCCCAGAGATTGTATGTTAGATCAGTAAATATGAGTACTCTGGTTTCTCTGTGTTTAGTTTCATTCCGGTTAGCTGTATTGACTCATTAATGGCTCAAATTAAATCAAGACCTCTGGAGCCACTTCTCCTTCAAGAGGGTGTTTGGAAGTATTCCAGCTTTCTAATCAATACTACAGCAAAAAGGAAATGTGTGCTTATAGAACAACTTTAGTTTGTAATAAACACTATAATTCTGTTCACATATATAAACAGCTAATACATTTCTTAAAGAGTGTACATGATTCTTTTTTCAATTCTTCAAACTGTATCACATGCTCTGAGCTGATCATATCTAGCTATGTATTCTCTTTCTCCATATGAAAGTAGAGGTCATTTATTAACATGGGAATTGGTCTGTAAAATCCATATTGCTGCATCTAATGAGGAGCTTGGACTTATACTGCCATTTTAGTAGGTAATCAGATACCTCAAAGTAACATATCCCCCATTAAGAAAATAATGGTATTTTGAGGTTTTCCTTTCTTTTCTGTTACTGCTTGTGCCATTAATAAGCCTATTGTACTTTGTGCCTTTGATACTTTTGTATTAATTGTTTATGTGGGAGAATGGACATCTTGGTAATCAATTATCTTTACGTGTGCTTGAGCTGTTTTTGTTGTATTTGATAAAAGCTGCATTACTTGGATCTAGTACATGTTCCGATACAAGAAGGCAACTATTAAAATATTGCTAAATAAATGTTGGATGGCACATGAAAGACATTTAAAATAAACATGAAAAAATTGGAACTTAAGTAACACAAGCAATATAAACTTTACATTACAATGCAAATAAAAGCAATACAGATAAATCCCCTTTTATTGCCATTTTGAATGATGTATTATTAGAAGATTCATTAAATGAATATATTATATCAGTAAGTTTGGATTTTAACTTTCCTAAATCTTTAGCTGTGCATCTTCACCTCCATCCTCACATGTAAAAAAAAATGTTCCCTAAACTTTAGCTTTATGTGGAATTCTTATTTCCCTGCCTTACCTGGGCATCTCCATCTCAAGAGCTAATGGTTTCCTGTTTGCACATAGCTTTATATCTCCTGCTGGTGCAGAGTGGTGGTTGTTAGAATAACAATGACATAATTAGTAAGGATGAAAATAGACATCCAACAATTTCAACCATTCTTTAATTTTAATTGTGTTGATTCAGAGGAAGGCAAAACGAAGCCCCTACTGTGAGAGTGCCATTTAGCCAATAGCCAGAGTGCCAATAGATCAATTACCCACACAATGGCCTCTACAAAGTATAGCTACAGATACCATTCCTTGTATAAAAGACACCCAATGCATTCACTACCTCATGTGGTAAGGAATTCCACAGCTTAACTACCCTTACAGAAAATAATTCCTTCCCATATGCACTAGATCAGTGGGTGCGATGGTTGCTTAAACTAGCTAAGTTATTGCAAATATTCCTACTTTAGAGAAACACTTTGGAATAAATTTGAGCATCTCTACAGTTTTGGGAAAACTCATTTCCTACCATCACCTTTATTCTTCCAGTAGTGGAGAGGTCATGTCCATCCAATGATAGGCAATGTTTGGTTGTTGTGTTCCCTTTCATCTAGTACCTATCTCATCCTTGTTGATCTTTGTTGCGGAAATGTTGCAGTTATATGCAAAACAGTGTATCTGAATGATTGAATTGACCTTTCTCCTATAGATCTATATGTAATACACAAACGACATGAATGTGTTTAAACATTCTTTGTGTAATCACTCACAATTGGTGAGTAGTGATGTTACTTGTGCCCCATGACTCAAACTGAGGGCTTGCTTATATATATATGTGCTGGGACAATGGGTGTAAAAATTAGCTGTAAACATACAACAATTTTACATTAGTGCCGTTAGGCCTTAGTAGAAAGTTCCTCGGGAGTTCATGATTTCTCTATGTGGCTTACAAAGTATCCTATATTTACAAAACTGAAGGGAAAAGAAAGGTGTGTGATGGTAAAATTTGTTCAAGTTTCTGAAAGAAATGATGAAGTTGCCTAGGGGAGTGTGCTTAATTAAATACATGATCTCATATGCAGAATACAAACTACATATAGATAAGACCCTGTTCGGGAATCAAACTCATGATCCCAGTGGTCTGAATCAGAAATGCTAACTACTCTGCCTCCATGCTGCCCAATGCTTCTTCCCTTTCATACATTTCTGACCTTGTCATACCCCAGCTCGACCTCTCCACTCTGCCTCTGACCTGTGCCTCTCCTCCCCTATAACCACCCTCTCTTACTTCAAGACTTCTCTGTGTTGCTCCCCTCCTTTGTATCTCCCTGCTTCACCCAGGATTACATATATACACCCACATAAGCATACACAAACCCAGAACATGAGCACAAGTAAAGTTTGTTAACTTTTGTTTTGATGACACAAAACAGATTCACTATTAGGCTTGATATAATAGAGCAGGTATAATATTTCTTTTAATGTACAACTGAAAGTAGCATCTAAATATTATTATTAAAATATGCCCACAAAATCCTAACATATGAATGATCAATGAAGAACTTGCCATCAAGTGGGTACAAAAGATGTGGCTCCTGAGAGACATATATGTGTCTCTGTGCTGGCCTGCCTCAGCCGCATTTCTGTGAACATGCTGCACTTACTGTGCTCAGCTTCATTAGACCTCACCTTCCCTCCCCTGTTTCACCTCTCAAGTCACAAGAAAGTGAAAATGTCAGGTGCGTGCAACTCTCCATGCGTGCATATGTGTCCACTCTCTGTGGACGTGCGCAGTGCAAATTTTCTTTATTTGTGCTATGCAAAGGACATACATTCAACTCAGCATAAGGCTCTAGGTTGATTTGAGTGTTTGAGTTCCAAATAAACTTGACTGTGTTCATTAACAATTTATAGAAGCCTTTGTATATTATGATAATTTCTTCCACACATTAAATTAATCCCCTCACTGTCATAAATAATGTAAAATATAGGTTAGGATTCCTGAGCAGTATTTTAGGAGAAAATGGAAAATTTTAGTTTAATGAAATAAAGTGGTGGAAGGTCGGAGTTTGATGTGAGTTTACGTTTTGAACAGTGCACTGTTTGAGAGTTTACCACCTCCCTGTGAACTTCAGCACACTTGTTTGTGAAGGGATCTCCAAAGACCGTAAGATAGGTGTGCATTTTGTAGTGTGCAGGGTCAATAATATAGGTGTAGTGGTGGAAAAAAAAGGAATTTACAGTGTACATTGTAAATGAGGTCTACTATGTGTAATGTAACAAAATTAATTTTTTTATGGATTTGTGTAGTGGTGCAGAATTTGTTAGATTGATGAAGTACATTAGTTCTAAGTAAGATATTATTGTCAATCCTTTGATTACTATTGATTTGTTATTATTATGTCATGCTATGCGAAACATATTCTTATTGTACTACTAATAGTTCTTAATGTTTCCACAAATGCTAATACCAGAAATTGATGATACAGATATAATGAAGTTCTCTGCTAGTGATCAATATTGTGAATATAGAAATGTGTTGCCATTAGTGCTTCAGAATATCTTTCATAGTTTTGTTAAAAAAAGCTAAAAGCAATTTTTGCTCTTTAATCAAATTCACTATAGTTTCTTACAATCACTGTTTACTAATGATACTCAATTGCAAAGACAACACTCAGTTCAGTATCAAACTGTGGATAATGTACTCATTCTCTCCGAGTAAGAAAGACATTTTTTTGTTAAGCACAGGAACCTATAGAGACAATTATGTTGAGCAGATGTCACTAAATGCCTGTTTTTCCATATATATATATATATATATATATATATATATATATATATAACTATTCTTCTTCTTCTTTATCTTCTTTCTTCTTCCTATTATCCCATTGTACTTTGTGTTAGTAACAGAAGTACTAGTGGTAATAGTAGTAGCACAAACACTGGAATACATGTTAATGCTATTCCCTTTATGACTAGAGGTAGTTTGCACCATAATAGCTAGAACAATTTTTGTGCTTTCAGGAATTATTTTTTTATTTCTATGTCTAACTATGGAAATTGTTTTATTGTTGTTTTTTTCAGACGAGATAGGGCTTTTATTTGGTAGCATATTGAATTATATATAGTTTATTTAAAAGGCCATAATCACAAACAAATTACACTTACCCCTCTCCTCACCACAGGTGCATAATAAAATATGGTGCCTTGCGACAATGTAGATGAAGAGATTTTTTTCTGCTTACTTGAATAATAAAACTCATAGATTCACCAAGATCTGTAGCCTGTGGTGCAGCTACCACGTTGTTATTATTATTTATTATTATTGTTATTATCTTACATTTGTAAGGTGCCTTAGTGTTCCGCAGTGCTGCACAGTAGGGAAACAAAACATACATAAGACAAGAACATGCAAGGCATAAATGCAGACATGAAAGCAAAGGGTATGGAGGACACTGCTCATTAGAGAGCTTATATTCCAAGTGCGTAAAAGTGTATCCAGGGATACGAACATTAATTAAATCCTAAGCTAGTAGTGGATATAGGGTAAAAATAGGATTGCAATATTGGGTCTGGAGAGATTTTCACAATTGAAACAGATTGGCGTTTGCTTGCTCTGGATCAATTTCAAATATAAGTGAGGGATCGTAAGAGATCCAAAATAAGTTGAACTTGATGGACTGGTGTCTTTTTTCAACCTCATCAACTATGTTAAGTGAAAGAGAGCAAAACTTAAACAAGAGGAGCGAGTATGGCTTAGAGTGGAGATTGGGAAAGTTGTGAGGGTGCATTAGTGTGAATAGTGTCATCAAGGATAAGGTAAGCTTTAAAAAAGAGATGGGTTTTTAGAGAATGTCTAGATTTGAAGGCTGTGGGAAAGCCTGATTGGGCATGGTAGCACAAAAACTGTCTGTAAACAGGTCAGATACCAAAGCAGAACCCACATAAAGGACCTGCAGAAAGATTTAGTTACCAAAGTTCCCAGAAATAAACCTTTACTATAACCTTGTCACAAAAGTTACCATATGGAGTGCCCAAAGCAATACTTAGCTAAGCCACATTTGTTTTCGGACATAGTGCTGTGGGCTGTTAATACAAAAATGTATCTTTTGTGGTTACAACTACAGGTGAAACATTTGAAGAAAGGAACACCATTTATTATCCTTTGAGATTGTACGGTAGCCAGTCATACAATAAATATTGTCCAGTTGGAATGAAGAATGGATTCAACCAAATATCAACAAATCCTAGTGAACCATAGAATATAATGACCCAGAGTTAATGAGGAAACAAAAACTTAAATAAAAACTGAAAACAGATTGTATATTTCAGGAAGACTATCCAAAACATAGCTCAAGATCAGCCATTAAGTAATTACATTTATAGAGCGCAGAGCCTTTTTTGCCCGCAACAGGGATGAGGACAGGGGGGTGTGGAGTCAGGACCCTTTCGGATCATGGAGGGAGTTGGACACCTGAAGGCAGCCTGGGCTGAGGTTGGAAGACGCATTCCAGTCGGGCGCTCAGCCGGCACAGACTGCAAGCGGGGTGCAGCGGCACCAGTCATCCCCCCCTGATTATAGACAGACGAGGGAAAGCCGTTACCAGAGGTCTTTGGGACAAAGAGATATGGGGGAGGATAATTTTAGCTTTGGTCCTCGCTTGGAGCGGGTGAGCGACAGAGTTTTTGATTATTATCATGGAGACAGGGATTTTGCAGTACAGCGGTTGCCACCGGTAGGGAGTCAATGGCGCAGAGGGCATGACACGCTAGGGGGTGGCACGTCAGTAGGGGACTGGGGGGTTTAGGTATGAGAGGCATGAGCCCGAATACCGCTCTGTGGCCCGAGATAGGCCCGACGCCTCTGCCTCATTTGTACCAGATAGCATAGGCCCGCCAGACGCAGGGGTTGTAGGGAATGTCTCCTATGGTGTGCCAGAAGCTCACGACAGTGTTTTTTCAGTTTCACAGAGCCAGCAGCCGGGGTCTCAAGGGACAGGAAGTCGTGCTGTGGAGCCAGGAGCAGCAGCTGGTGGGTTTTTATTGGGCGCCACAGATCGGTCAACGGCCGAAGTGTCAGCAGGTGTGGAGGAGCAGCCAGTGGTCGGGCTGCCGGCGGGAGCAGGGCCGGAAGTGGAAGCCACGGAGGAGAGAGGTGAGAACATTTCTGCTAGTACATACAAATCACGTGGTGTTAGTCCCCAAGGTCTACAACTAGCGAGGAATCCTCGGGTTCTGGTCACAGGCCCCGCAAACTGATTAAGCTCTTACAGACACAATTAGTTGGAAAGCGAACTGTAGGCCCCTGCAGGTTCTAGGCCCCGACATAGTTGCGCGAGCTGGGGATTCGGGAAGAGTTGAGAATGAGGCGTTACTATATAGCATGAGGCCAAGTGTCAGAGATAAAATCAAAAAGGGATTTTACGTGGATATGTTTACCCTGACTGACAAAGGCAAAAAAGGTCTTGAGGTGGCGGTGGATAGGAACGGAGAAGGGGAGGAGAGTTACAAAACGTTCCCTAGATGGGTGAAAGGCTTTTGTGTTTTCGCAACCCTGTACACTGACTTTAGGCCAGAGGAACAGGTGGAAGTGTGGAAGTATTTACACCTAATTAAGGACGTGTATTTGAAGGACGGGCCAGTTATTTGGAGGAACTATGAGAAGATGTTCCATAAAAAGATGAAGGGACGGGAGAAGTTACCTTTAGGTTTTAAAGATATAGATACGTGGATGGATCTCATGAGGCCAAGTAGTCAGCGGCAGTGGGTAACTCAAGGGAGGTGGTTTCCTTGGGCGGGGAGAGCGCAACTGACCCTCCCCGGCAAAGGAAAGTTTTTCGCTTTCAACTCAGGAACGTGTCAGAGGGGTGCGGCATGCAGATTCCGTCACTCATGTTCCAACTGTAGCGGTTTCCACTCCGCATCAGAATGTGTTAGGACCAGAACGGGGGGAGGGAGAGGACACAGAGTTGCTACAACAGCTCCGGGTCAAGGCCAAATCCCCAATTAAGCTAGAAGAGTTGGATAAGTGGCTGTCACTTTATAGTGACGCCGAGGCTGCAGCCACGATTCGAGAAGGATTTCATTTTGGCTTCCGAATTCCTATTGTTTAAAAATTAGATTTACCATCGCCCCGCAATTTGAAATCAACGTTTACATTCCCAGAGATATTGGATGAGAAAATTGCCAAGGAAGTAAGGTTAGGTCGGATGTTAGGGCCTTTTTTAAACGTACCTATCCCTAATTTGGTAGTGTCCCCCGTAGGTGTAGTGCCCAAGAAGGCAGAGGGTAAGTTCGGACTGATTCAGCACCTGTCTTACCCATTAGGCGAATCAGTAAATGACGCTATAGACCCGGCAGCTAGTGCCGTTCAATATCAGTCATTTGAGGACGCCCTTGCCCTAGTGCAGGAGTGTGGAGAGGGGTCCCTGATGGCCAAGATTGACATTGAGTCAGCTTTCCACCTGTTGCCGCTCCATCCTGAATCGTTCCAGTTTATGGGCTTTAGACACCGCTACGGTTTTTATGTCGACCGCTGCCTACCCATGGGCTGCTCGATTTCATGTGCTTTGTTCGAGAGGTTTAGCAGCTTTCTCCACTGGTGCATTCAGGCTGGAACCAGACACAGCGGGATTGCTCATTACTTAGACGATTTTCTGATCATTGGCCCAGACAAGTCACACGCATGCCTAGATGTATTACATTCAGCACAGGCCCTATTTATGGTGATGGGCGTTCCCATTGTCCTCGATAAAACAGAAGGACCCACCCATTGTTTATCATTCCTAGGAATTGAAATTGACTCAGACGGTGGTTGTTGTAGGCTCCCAGAGGATAAGTTGAAGAAACTGGAGGAGGCGATTGAGCTCACGCTTAGCTCACCTTATATGTCATTGAAAAAAGTTCAGTCACTCCTGGGGCTTTTTAACTTTGCGTGCAGAGTGATTCCAATGGGCAGGGTTTTCTGTCGTAAACTTCAAAGGGCCATAGCGGGAAAGAGTAGACCCCATGCAGCAGTTCGCCTGTCGCAGGAAATAAAAGATGATCTTCAGGTATGGCAGAGGTTTTTAAGGGAGTTTAACGGTAAAAGGATTTGGCCCACCCCCCCGGTAAACAGTGCTACACTGGAGCTGTTCACGGATGCTTCGGGCTCACAGGGTTTTGGAGCTTACCTGGGCGGACAGTGGTGTGCAGAAGCGTGGCCGGAGTCGTGGCGTAGAAGTGGATGGGTTAAGAACATGGTTGTTTTGGAACTATTCCCAATTATAGTCGCCATTGAGTTATGGGCTGTTACCTTACGGTGTGATAACCTAGGCGTGGTCCAGTCTATTAATAACCAGAGTGCATCATCCCCGCAGGCGATAGCTTTGCTGCGTCACCTGATACTTCGCTGCCTGGAGCACGAAATAACATTCAATGCACGTCATGTCCCCGGGATAAAAAACAAAATAGCAGATGCTTTGTCTCGCATTCAGTGGAGGAGATTTCGTGAGCTGGCCCTGCAGGCAACTAGTATAGGCATTCCCTGTCCCCCTTGTGTTTGGCAGATCATCACGCCGGTCTAGCGGAACGCGGCCTAGCACAATCGACATTGAGGGTGTATCGAGCAGCGTGGCGTCAGTGGGTCCAGTACAGCAACACCAAGGACCAGTCGGAGGCAGGTCAGTGGGATGCGGTAATGGAGTTCATGTGGTTGAAGTATTGCGAGGGAGCGTCTAAGGCTAGTATGTCATTTGCCTTGGCGGGCATTTCGTTTATGTCTCGGCTGAATGGCGCTGTAGACGTCACTAAAGGTTTCCTGATATCTAAGCGCTTAAAGGTTAGGCAAAGGCAAGGCCGATCACAACTGACATGCAGCACCCGATCACTGTCCAGACATTATCTCAACTGATGCGGGTAGTTGGGCGGGTGGCTACGGATGAGTATGAGGCCCTGCTTTTTCGTACTGCGTTTAGTCTGGCATTTTTTGGGGCTTTTAGAGTTTCTGAGTTAGTTGGGGAAGCGAAAGGCCATGTCCTCGCAGGGTTGCTTACTGAAAACCTGGTTATATGTGAGGATCATCTGAGCTGTAAGATAACCAGTTCAAAAACGGATCAGAGAGGAAGAGGTTGCTGGTTACAGATGCAGGCCCAAACAGATAAAGGTTTATGTCCGGTAGAATTAACCACCCAATTTAGTCTAATCAGGCCCATTGACCCAGTTTTTCTAATACATAAAAATAAGGCGCAGCTGACAAGATATCAGTTCAACGCGGTTCTGAAGCATGCGGTTAAGTTGCTAGGCCTAAGCCCTTCTTTTTTCAGTTCACATTCTTTTAGAATTGGAGCAGCCAGCTCCGCGGTTTTGTAGGGGTATTCGGTGGAGGCCATAAAATCACTTGGTAAATGGAAATCTGCGGCCTACCAAGGTTACATTAGGCCTAATGTTAATATGTGATCAGTGATACATGCAAATGTTGTTGTTATTGTTTTTGCTGTGGTTTATTTTGTTTTTATTTCTCCCTTTAGCTTTATTATCATTATTGTTTGTCACTGTCAAGTACATCTAGACCTAATTCTTCAGTACCTTTTGTTTGGTCCTCCTATTCCCTACCCTGTTACTCAAGGCTTATCTGCTCCTCGCATTGAGCGAGGGCGCGAAGGGATTCTCCCGTTTTTTTTCTCCAGAGGCCTGATTAGTGGTGTGCCTCTGGGGTTTGGTCGGGTTTACCTTCGTGTGAGTAACTTACCCTTATCCAAATCCATTTCTTCCCCCTTTCCTTTCCTTTTGACAGCTATTCTCCAGGCCCGTCTGATGGGCTGCCTTTGTCAAATCCCTTTGGGCACCTTTCGTGCTGTGTGTGATGGTCAGGTAATTATTGCAGTACTTAACACTTATGTCTTTTTTAGATGCTGTGGTAACTGCGAGAAATATTTGGATCATCGGGCACTCTTATATCTTCTGGGCAGCTAACCAGACAGGGGTTCAGACGAGGTTTACCAGTGTGGGGAATAGCCGGGTCTATTGGTTAAGTAAACAGGGTTTGGTTTGGGGTAGTCTCTTGCCCTGGTTAAGACAGTTGATTGAGCAGTGGGGAGCCCCTGACATTTTAGTCATCCACTTAGGGGGGAATGACTTGGGTAAGGGTAAGTCCCTAGAGCTAATTATTCAAATGAGAGAGAACCTGCATTATATTAAGAATACATGGCCAACAATCATACTTGGCTGGTCCGCTATGATCCCAAGGCTGTCTTGGCGATGTCCGATACCGTTAAAAAAGATCTTGATAATGGCCCAGAAACTTAATAGTGCACTGCGGAAGGTTATTAGGTCTCTTGATGGATTTGTGGTGGATCACCCTGAGATAACAGCAGATAGGGTGAGTCTTTATAGGAGAGACGGTGTGCACCTCTCGGACGAGGGGTTGCGTATTTTTTTGGAGAGCATTTGTTTGGAGGTGAGGAGAGTGCTCGGTTTGGTTGGTGGCGGGCTGCTTTGCCCCTAGGGTCAGCAGCGTGGGAGGAAGGCACTGCGATCAGCGGCTGATATATACGGCTCTCTTGTGATTGGTCGCAGGTATCTGTCCCCTTACAAGGCAATCGGTTATTCTTGTCCCTTCCGTAGGGAGGGGCCTCGTCTGGCTCAGTGAGGGAGGGGGAGTGAGTAGTGAGGTGAGTGCAGTTTACTCTGACGCCAGGTTAGGGCCGGCCAAACAGTGGGGTTATGAGAGAAGTGGGTGGACTTAAGGCTATATTGCCATGTCCACGCTTGGTTGGGTATCGCTGGAGCTGATCTTCAGTGCCCTTTCTCCGCCACCAGGTTTAATTAGGTTATAATAAAAATATTTTTAGTGCCACTTTACTCAAGTCTCCGTACAGTCTTATATCGATATAATAATAACCCATTTTTTTACAACCTGCACTATTCTATTTGTATTCCAAATTATATTATATTTTATGCTATATGAAGCTGAATCTTTTGCTATTTGTTCACTCAAACGCATGGAATTCGTACTAATATCCATCCTTGCTAGCTGCGATTGCTCATAACTATCTATCATGTGTTATTATGCTTAATTGAATTTGTTTCTTTTAGTGTGCATATTATATTCATGCATGTCATATCTGTAAGATGTATGTCATATGTGTAAGATTATTGTAAGTGTAAGTGATGGAAGCTGTGGACCCTGAAAATAAACAATAATGATGATAATGATGATTTTCTACATGATGACAAGGCAACGCTTAAATCAATGGTTTTGGAGGAAAGCTAGTAGGATGTAGAAAATTGTTCTTGCCAGTATCCTTGCAGTGCAAAATGTGTCCCAAGTTTTGTTTATACAAATACAAAAATATGATCCTTTCTAAACTATTTGAGTATACAATTATTTTCATGTGTAAATATATGAACATTAATGACCATTAAAGCCCCCATTGCTATCTCAGTATTATTTTTCTTAGGAAAGATCTAACATTTCAATCATGCAGTTAATGAACATTGGGTATATTAATACATGTCTCAAGATATATTACACCACACATTCTGTTTATGAAAACACTATGTATTGACTGACTCTATAGATATGAATCTACCAAAATTATATAATACTCTGTTAAACCTGTCTTATAGCCTTTTCACATGTGCCTCAGAAATGTGTGTAGCTTAAATTTGTATTTTATAAGTACATGTAAAGTATATGTCAATGGCTTGACGCTTATATTTAGGTAGATGCACGTTTTTAAAATCTGGTACTGTAAGTTCCCAGATCCTACTTTTCCAAGGATACGTTCTATATTACACTATCAGATGCGCATTAACCATTAATTTATGACTGTTCACCAATTATAACAAATTTGTATGGTTTACAGTATTCATATTTAAAAGGTACATGTTCTATGTTCATTGAAAGGGCTCTTACTTTCCGTGCACTAGTAATAATACAATGTCTTTCTCTCTCCACATCCACATCACTGCTTTTGTATTATGCTGTTTATAGTTGAGATGAGTGAGGAGGTGAAAAGGGGGGTATGATTGTGGTTGTGAGTAAAGCAAACAAAAATATATAGTTTGAAGGTTATTTCAATTCTGCACAATTATTTGGATTTATATATGATCCTTATTTCATTTAAATATCACAAATTTCGACCCCTTAATGTGCCTTCAACACGATATTATGATTAATTCACACAATGCAATAATTTTAGATGTAGCTGACCTTCAAATAAGAAGATAGAAAAAAGTTTAAAATGTAAGCTAGTGTCAAATGTAGTTTCCATTTCTCTTTCCAAGCTAACTGTAATACTACTGTACTTGTGCCTTGCTTCCCTACTAAAAAAAACGTAGTAATATAGTATTGCCACTTTTGAGCCAATAATAATGATGTCTGAATCTGTACAAAGACATTGTGTTTGAATCAATTTACAGTAACAAGATTGTGTGCCAATGTGCCAGCATAACAGCATCACAATCTGATAACACTACCACACTTATTTTAAAACAAATACCATTTCAAGTTATGATATTCCAGTACAGAATCAGGGAGAAATATATATATATATATATATATATATATATATTTTTTTTTTTTTAATTGGACATAAGGTATGTTACATCTCAAAAAGATAAAAGTGTTTGATAGATATTTATAGTTGGGAGTGTCAAATTTTTTTATTAGTTTAAAAAAAATCAAGTGATATTAGAAAAAACTGAATAGGTTCAACCATGTTCAAGCCATTTTGACCATAGTTGAGCCTGTGGACCATGCTAGAGCTGGCTAACACATGGGCTTGCATGTTTGAGCTTACATTGATACCTGATAATGTTTTTAATTACAAACGACAACCAGCTAACCTTGAACATGGACGGGGAAAGGTTCAAAGTTTGAACTAAAAATGTAAAATACTTTTTTTTAATTATTATTTTTAAAAATTAATAGTGTAAAAAAAAAACTATATCGAAACACAAGTGTTAATGCAAACCGTTAATGCAAGCCACAAGCATGTTCGTAGCCACTGAGCCAGGAAAATGTGATTGAATTTCAAACTGGTTCAAAAGTTCTCTAGCTACCATATATTTGCAAACCATATATTTGGGAATGAGTGAGCATAGAAATCACAAGTACAACATTATGAAATTTGTACCACTTCCTGGGATTGGAGTGACTGCATTCAATGTTAGGATTTAACTCTTGGTTTTGACTGATGGATTGATTTTGTTACTTATTTTTAAACCAATGGACATTATGATTTGGATTTATTCTCTTCCACTATACTATTATATTTCAGAAAACACTTGCAGCTACACTGACAGTAGGCAACATTTGTTAACAGGTATTTTTGTTCCTGAGGATCCCAAATTGATAAAGCACAAAGTATAAAGATTAGTTTGCATATCTATGAGTCCCCTGTCAACCTGCAAAGAACATATAATATTATTCTTTCTATTCAGATAGCTCAACATGGCCTGAGGCTGAGACTCTTTCCAAGGCTATATTCCTCCAAACCACACAGTGCTCTTGCAAACTTTTGACACAGTGATCTTACTTTTTGTTGACATATTTTTTTTTGTTTTTGCGAAATACATGGTCCACATTGCCATGCTATATAATAAAAGTATACTTAGGCTAAAGAAAACCATGTTACAGGTTATCTATAGATATTTAACTTTCTCATCTCCAAAAAGAGCACATTTCTAATTTCAGGAATGGTAATCTATATAATAGATGAACTACATGGTGCAGTGTTCCCATATTTCTACAAATAATCACTATAGATATTGAGATGAGTGTAGTGTTTAAAATTAGCAAATTGTTTTCCAAAATGTTAGTTGAAAAAATTAGTAACAAACTTATTTTTTACATTTTCTTTTTTAAAAAAAATAAAAAAAATTACAGAAAACTTAAATGTTTGCCAAGGGCACAACTTTCCACATCTCTAAAATGTCTTTGTAAATTACATTTTAATTTGAACTACTAATAAAAGTTTTGTTAATCGATTCACTAAAGTAGCACTGCTAGTACCATCAATAGTGTGGACTGATTTGTTAACCAAACTGCAGAATATTTGCCTAGCTTTCTATTGGTAAAGCTATATTATTATTATTATTATTAGTAGTAGTAGTAGTATTACATTTCATACACTTACTACATGACACTTTTTTATACTATAAAGCACAGTATACACAAAATAAATGCTTTTTATTTTGTGTTCTCTATAATAAGCATAGAAAGCAAGGTATGTCAATTAAATAAGACATTTTAACTATACCAACCTAGTCAAGTCTGTGGATGTAACAATCCATGAACATAAAGCTTTCCAAGGCAAGAGAGGTTCCATGCCACATGTTTTTGTGCACTTTATTATTGTTTCTCTTATTTATCAACTAGTGCCTATCTATGGCCTAGTGCCTATCTATGGACTATTTAATAAATAGGTTCCAAGTAGCCTATAACACAATTCACAATAATAGTTTCTTGTTCCCCTTACTAAATGCAAGCCCTAGTTCACATGCAATTAAAATCCAGTTCTTTTCAGTTCTCAGACAAGTAAGTAGATATGATGTTAACCTTTCATACCTCCATAACCAGACCATGTCATAGTTTTGCTCTGTTTTGGCTAAATAAAAAAATGTTTGAACTGCCTTGTATTGTACACAAGTACATTTCACTTATTTTGTAATTTGGCATCACTGTGAAAAACATATTTTTTTAACCTCCTATGTGGACAAACATTTGAAACAAACAAAAAAAAAACGTGTCCATGATTCCTCCTTTACACACTTAACTGTAAGAATTTCCCCCAAAAATAATTGTCTTGTTTCCTGGTTATAGGGATGCCAAATATATACATTATGTTATGTATGTTACTGTTACAATTGCTTGAAATATCTAAATGTTATATTTTCGCAGAGAAGACAAGATAGAATTTCATAGACTTTTCATTCGATGCTTGTATGCAGTTTTCTCTCTTGTGTTTTCACTCTTTATATGTTTGAGAGCTTCTATCAAGAGGTTCCAGCCTCAGGAAGCAGTCCAGACAAAATTGATTTTATTAAAATGTGTTTTTGAGAGTTATATATTTATATATTACAGTTATGTTCCTTATAGCCTTCACACACTAGAAATATCGTGGCACACTATAGAGTGTGAAAGGGGTCTAATAAGGCCCAGTATAATGATTAATGCACCTCTTTTAATTCTTGCCCTTTACTGTCATTGATTTTACAGTCATTGATTTTACATTCTTTGGATTTCTGGTTAAATTTATGCTGGATTGCAAACATATAATGCAATTGTTTTTTGAGTATCAACTGCTACATTTAAGGTTTAGCAAATAGCTATTTCATTTAAAGATGTCCCAAAAATATTTTAAGGTTGGCGATTTTACTATTCTGCCAATAACACCCCCATCACAAACACAAATGTGATTGCCAGTTTCACTCATGTTTATTAGGAGTGGTTTAATTTACTTCTTACACAGGTTTTATCAACATTCACAATTTGTTTGTTTTTGTTTGTCTCCCTGTTTACCTGTCCCATCCCATTTTTCCTAATTTCCTTGTCTCTTTTTCTCCTTTTTTCCTTTTCTCCTTTCCCCCATATGGACCCTCTCCCTCTTCCTGTGTCAGGATTATGGCTAGAGGCTAGAATAGAAGCAGAGGCAGATTTTGGTGTTCTACAGTATATTAGCCCATTTGAATTGGCTGTCTGGACATACTGCCACTCAGAAGAGGCACTTGCCTCATCAGTTTGTGAGGGCTGGAGTAATTCATGCTGGGATTGATCACTGCAAGTTTATTAGAATGTCAATGCTATTATTTTGCACTTACTATAGTATTTGCTAGTCTAGCTATCTGTGCTTTTTTATGTTCTTGTCTGCCTGACAACGCTGCTTGTGTTAGACCATTATATTTGTCTTCCGCCTACCTCAACCTTTGCTAGTTACTGACTATCCTGTCTGCCACCCATACTGACCTTTGCCTGTTCTGTTAGTTCTTTCTGCCACCATCCCCAAGTGTTATTAGTTCCGATTATTCTGAATCTTTACTGGACACTGCTTGTTACTCGTCTTCCTGACTGTTGCAAGTGTTGACCTCATTAAATGTTAAGGTGAAACTTGCAATCTGCAAGTTCAACAATCATTTCTTTCTGGGGGAGGAAGCTAGATAGACTGCTAGCTATCGCCATTCCAGTGCAAAGAACCCTTACTCGTGCTATTGAGATTGAGTGAGGTAAAGTGTGCAATGAGACAAAGGCCTTCAAAGACCTTCTACTCCTATTATTCAAATAATAAAATATTGCTTGAGCGACCTCCCAAGTAGTTGAGTAGGGTAAACAAAGATATCACCTTGTATTTTGCAGCAGTTGGAGGAGGACAAAATTTACTTGTTAAAATTTGTAAGAGGTCATTGAATATTCACCCATAGTTAAGAGCCTAGGCCCCATTTTCCAATTACTTATTACAAAGCCATTAAGGAGAATTTTGGTACTTCACAACGCTAAGTGCGTTATCAGAAAAAAAAACATTCTTGAAGCAATCCCTTGAGGCCTACATCACGGGTTTGCCCTGGCTATAGACCTATATCACTTTTAAACATTGATGGCAAATTATACACAAGCTCATAGCAAACCCTTTGAAGACATTGTTTTTTAAATTGTTTCATGGATACCAAGTGGTCCCGAAGCACGCAACAATACAAAGTAATTTACCTAATGGATCACATTTCACGGTCAAATGACGCTTGAAAAGCCTCTGACAGAGTAGAATGGGGTTTTATGACTGGCCTTCTGAAATATTTGGGAATAAGACCAACCTATGTGCACAGGACTTTAGCTCTTTATAATCTATCCCTAGCTAGAACCAATATAAATGGGGATCTTACAGATGCATTTGATATAAAAACCACACCATGAAAATTTATCCCCTCTCCCCATTTTTGTCCTCTGTATGAAGGTCCTGAAGAGGTCAATCAGATCCAGATATCTCAGGTATCAATTTGAGCGGCAAGCAATACAAATTAGCACAGTTTTCTTTATGACTTATCACAAACCTGGTGTTCTCTATCCTTAATCTGGTAGCTGAATTCCAGGAATTTAAGAGATAGTCAAACTTTAAAATAATCTACTTGAAGTCAATAACTCTTCCACAAGAATCTCCAGCCATTACTTGTCTAAAAAAAACCTCAGAACTCAGTGGATAGCAGTCCAAAACATTTCCTTGATGGGGAGAATAAGCCTTGTGAAAATGAATACATTATCTAAAATCTTGTATCTCCTAGAAACATTGCTTATTCACCTTTCTGCTGGATCCAGGACTTATTAGTGAATTTGAATGGGGGGGTAAGGTAAAATTTTAGACAAGTAATATATAGATGCAAAACATCTTCTGAGCCTGCAGCTTACTCACCTCACAAGTTGCTATCCTGCAATTATGCTTAATAGGATTCTGGAAGAAAACAGGATTCACGCTGTAGAAACATTTAGTATTGAAACAAATATCTTCTTTGGCTTCTGTGCTTAGGTCACAACTTATCATTTCCACCTGGGCTTAATTTTGTAAAGGCAGGTTGCATGCAGATGTCTTCTGGACCAGCTTGTGAGCTCAAGTGGATCTGTCTGTTCTCTGAAATCCAAACTAGGTGGTAACTGCCACGATCAGAGCATTGGAGATACTTGCAAATCCGCGATTTTATAGTAGAAAAAGGCCTAGCTAGGGGTGACCAAATGGATTTGTCCCCCTTTGAAGCGCTCTGTGTCCCTCACTCCAAGATCCCTGTCACACAATATCAATGCTATAAAAGCTAATTATAGAAAATCTGTTTAATTCATTGCCATGCTTCATGAAGGTGTGTGAGAGGGATTTCAGTGGTGTAGATTAAGAAGATAATTGGGGCTAGATCTTTTAATTTACAAATGCTAGTTCATTACCATGAGACCTGACATTAAGTTTTTATTGAGTGGTAAAGATGCCTGAGTCTTTTGCATAAAATGTTTCCAAGAATCCCAATCATCTGTTTGAAATATGAGTGGTGGGTAATTACAAAAGTATCTTCCTTTTGGAGAGGTGTAATCAAAATCAAAATAAAACCATAACAATACCCTCCCAATCTGATCTTAAAGTTGCCATTATTCTTTTTTGCTTTTTTTTGTTCCAATGCCCTCGGTATGTTCCAGCTATTATGAGGGCCAGTTGAGTGCATATGTTTATCAGTGATACAATCTCAGCCTGTCTGTTACTATGGGGCTGATGCAGAGTGAGTACTAAGCCAGTTTGCATATCTTGTGTGAAATCAATCTGTGTATGACCAGAAAAGTAGGGGCAAGCATATGCGTCTATGGAGATTTTCATGATCATGGCACTTACATGCCTGCAGGGCCATTTTAAAGTAGGCTGAGCACAGTAAAGTCATGTTTGCACAATTTCCAACACATGTGACTGGGACATAGGCGCATTTACTCCTGTCCAAGCTGCATTATTTGTGTCTGGTGTTATGTGCGTATTGTCGCTAACCAATAACGATTGTCGAACCTCGATTTGTGTTTCCAAAGCACAAAGATTTATTCGCAAATAGTAGAATAATATGCTCAAGCGAAGTAATAGTAAATACAGCCGTTACTTATCGCAGGCGCTCTGGATCCAGTGCAGTCATTCAATCCTGAAGTCTGGGGACAAGAAGTCTGCCCTCTGGATCACAAGCTGCTGCTTATATACACAATCAAATACAGTAATACAATGAAGATGGAATAGCTTGCATCTATTGGTCCAGGTCTCAGGAAGGTCCAAGGGGTCGTCATCATTGGCCAGTTCATACAAAGGAATCCAAAGGAGGGGGTCATCTCTGCAGGGGGTATGCTCTGCTCTTCCCGCCAAGATTCCTTAGTCTTAAGTAGATCATAATTCCCTATCATTCATAACTTGTGTATGCACTCTGCGATTCCTTAGCAGAGTGAACCAAACAGTAGGATATGTAACGAGGTTCATTATGATACCACTCATGATGTTATTCCTTCAACCCATTCCGTGTATTTCACTAATATGCATGTAACTCTGATATAACATATAAATACTACTATATTTCGACATAACTGAATATGTGTTGCAACTACCATTAATGTGTACTATTTTATAAGTATGCGTGTCTGTGCGAATGTATGGTAAAAGACCGATTACTGTTGCTGACACGTGTAGTGGATGCGCACGCCCTTTCACGCCGTAGCGTGCCCTTGTACGCCGTAGCGTACCGTACGCATCTTTTCAGACAAAGACAACCAAGTTTGCTAGACTTTAATTGAAATGACTCTATCCAATTTACTGACTTCGACAGTTCCACCCTTTGATAGTGTAATAAACTATCACCCAATCACCGTTTCAAGTTCAGGATTATACAATACTTCTTCACAGACCATGATCTCGGTATCTGGTACAACCCTTTCAGTCTCTTTCTCAGTGTTACTCCTATGAGACCATTTTCCACACTTCAACACAGTAGGAACATATTTGACAACTAAACCAATTGCTAAGATGACACCCAGTATAAGGAGAAGGAGCTTACCTACACTCGCAATCATTTCCTGTACCCACTCCCCCAGACCGGAGAACCATTTTGCTGGGTTCAACCATGAGAACCAACCCGCAACCTTTTCCCCGACCTCATATAACGAAGAATTATGGCTCTTTCGAAATTCCCATTTCAGCTGCAAAATTTCATCCATCTTCCGGTCTATAACCTCTTTAGGGTCATCCGTATTATTAGTAATGTACGTGCAACATTTGACACCGAACTGGGTGGCCAGTGTCACACAATACCCACCAGTAATAGAGGTGAGATAATTTAGTACCAGTCTATGTTGCACTAACTCTTTCTTGTACGCTTGTAGCTCCCTTCCAGTATACCTGAAAGTGTCATCATACATCTCGGTGATATTATCTATTAATTTGGCTAGGTCTTGGATATATTTAAAGTTTAATGTTCCCCGAGCGGTCCTGGTGAGATCTAGAGCAACCATAACTTGGAAACCAGCAGTTTCACTAATCAATTTTGTAGCTATGGGTTCCTCAACAGGAATCATATTTCTCTTGCCACGGTGTTCATACTGTGTGTGTATGTATGGTGGTGATGTAGTCTTGTGAATATCAACCATTTCTTCATGAGTAATAGTCATGATTTCAGGAACCAGTTTAGCTAAGAAACACAAGCCCTTGGAACTCGGAGTCACCCAGGAATAAGCTTTTCTTCCACAAACAAAATACACATCCTCAGGGAGAACATAAGGAACAGTATGCCCATGAATTATATCACACAGAGTTTTGATAAAACTACCCATACCTAGTGTCTCCATCTGCTCTAGACACGTGTCGGCATTAATGACATTTTCACATTTATCTGTAGAGACTTTTCCAATGGATACCTTCTTATGTTTGGTTATACGCCCTAACTTGTGACTTCCATCAACATTCCTGCCTAGTAGTGACCTTGTGAGTCTTTCTCTAAAATGAGTGTGGCGAGCCATTGTCTGATCTGATAGGTCAGCCTCCCAATTCTCCAGGCGCTTTGCATGAGATATGTTTAGGCACAGCAAAGATCTGCCTATGGAGTATTGTCGAAGCGTCAGACTAGGGGACCTAGTGTTATTGTACCTCCCTTCTATGGGCCTCCCACCCCTTAATTCGAGTACTTCGGATATGTTTAGAGGGCATGGCACTAGTCCTATGTTATGCTGCCCTTGAGGCACGTGAGAGCACACCCAACACTCGGTTTGGTTTAGCACCTTACCCACCAGGGAGTGATAATCCTCCAAAGGATGCCCGCCTATATTCAGAGTACTGGGGGACTGGCATCGTTGGATGCATCTCTCTTCAACTAGGGAGTCGCAGAACTTGCAGATACAATACTCATCAGACAATAGCCCCTCACACTGCCTCCGAGTTCCTGAGCTAGCAGACCTTTTCATAACCCCTGGACCAAGTTTGATAATGGGCTGTTCAGAGTATCCTATTAACTTTTCTTCGGCCTCCATTTCATCCGTATCACTCCCAGAACTCTCCTCCGTCCTCCATCCTCCTTCACAAAAATAGAATGTCCTAGAAAAAGTAAAAACAAGGAAAATCCTGGAACAAAACAAAAACAAAAACCGCCACTCCATCGCTGGAAAGATAGTTCTGAGGCAACGTCTCTGGTGCAGGTGTCTCAACTGCAGGCTTTAGGTCTCCCGGAACAGGCTCACAAGTGACAGTTCTATGTCGTCGGTCTGAGTTTTGTCTTGCACTTTCCCTGGATTATGGACTCTCCTGCAGTGGGTGGAATGGACCCAAGTGTCTCTCTCTGCAACCTTCAGTGATGTAGTACTGGTCAGCAGCACTTGGTACGGGCCTTCCCAATGGTCTGTTAAACAACCTGAACGTAAGAAATTGCGGATCATAACATAGTCTCCAGGTTCAACATCATGACAGTTTGTCTCTGGCATACCAGGTGACAGCATTTTTAGTTTTTGTTGTTGTTGTTTCAGCTGTCTACTCATTCTTATAAGATATTGTACAGTCACTTCATTATTACACTTTAAGTCGTCTTGTGGACTCACGATCAAATGAGGTTGTCGTCCGAACAGTATCTCAAAGGGGGACAGATTAAGAGGAGGTCTAGGAGTGGTTTGAATGCTATGGAGGACCAATGGCAAAGCCTCAGGCCATGCCAACCCAGTTTCAGCCATTATCTTACCCAGTTTGTTCTTGATAGTACCGTTTACTCTCTCCACCTTACCACTGGCTTGTGGTCGGTAAGGGGTGTGAAGTCTGCTACTGATTCCCATGAGTTTACACATATTTTGGAAGATATCACCAGTAAAATGGGTACTCCTATCACTTTCAATGATTCTAGGGATACCGAACCTACACACAAAGTCTTGTACAATTTTCTTTGCAGTGAACACAGCAGTATTAGTGGCTGCTGGATATGCTTCTACCCAACCGGAAAACACATCAATGCACACTAACACATACTTTCGATTCCTGCACGGTGGTAATTGGATATAGTCAATTTGTATTACCTGAAAAGGTCCGTCTGTAGGAGGGATGTGGGATGGCTCAGTTGGAATAGTTTTCCCAACATTTTTCCTCAAACAAGTAAGACATGACATCGCTTTCTTACCAGCTTGAGAGGAAAATCCGGGAGCACACCAGTATGCTCTCACCAGTTTGCGCATACCTTCTTTACCCAGGTGAGTCAGGCCGTGTGCTGCTTCAGCCAGGCTTGGATAGTATGTTCGGGGAGCTACAGGCTTACCTTGTCCATCCCTCCAGAGTCCTGAGGACTCTTGACCACATCCCTTCACCTTCCAGACCGCCTTTTCCTACAGGGAACACAAATCTTGCATTTCAATTAATTTCTGCATGTCTAGTGTCTGAAAAACCATCATAGTCTCGGTCGATACAGTCATAGGTTGCCCTGCTGCCCATTTAGCAGCTTCGTCTGCCCTGTTGTTGCCCAGTGACACTGGGTCTTCTTCAAAGGTATGGGCTTTGCACTTTATGAAGGCTACTGTTCTGGGTAAATGTATCGCTGTCAGAAGTCCTTTTATGTGTTGTGAATGTGCTACTGGTGTACCTGCTGCTGTCGTAAAGTTTCTAAGACGCCAAAGGGCCCCAAAATCGTGCACTACCCCGAAGGCGTACCTAGAGTCAGTATATATGTTGGCTGATTTACCCTCTGCCAATTCACACGCTCTCCTTAGTGCTACTAGTTCCGCCACCTGGGCTGAGTAAGGTGGGCCAAGGGGTTCAGCTTCTACCACATCCTGGTCGTCTACGACAGCGTAACCAGTACATAGCTCTCCTGTCTCTGTCTGTCTATGGCAACTTCCGTCTGTATAAAACGTAAAATCTACATTTTCTAAGGGGGTGTCACGTATGTCGGGCCTTGCAGTAAAGGTCTGATTCAGGTGTTCCATACAGTCATGTGTGTCAGTATTCTTGCCTAACTCATCATCAACCAGGGTCTCCTCACCTACCACCCTTTGTGTCTCTAGAGACACATACGGAAGTTATGTAGCTGGATTTAAGGTGCTACATCGTTTGATGGTGATGTTTGAGGGTGCCATCAGGGCTAGTTCCCATTTTGTGAATCTAGCTGAAGAAACATGTCTGGTTTGGGCTGATACAGCATGGGGTGTATAGATGGTTGAATTATGTCCTAATACTACATCCTCGCTCTTACTTACTAGAAGGGCCGTTGCTGCTACACTTCTGAGACATGTTGGGAGTGATCTTGCCACATTGTCTAATTGTGCACTGTAGTATGCTACCGGTCTGCTAGCGTCACCATGTTTCTGTGCGAGGACACCTGCTGCTCAACCATCAGCTTCTGTACAAAATAGCTCAAAAGGCTTTTCATAATCAGGTATTCCCAATGCAGGTGCTCTTGTCAGACTATCTTTAAGATTAAAGAACGCTTGCTCTGACTCTTCTGTGTGTACAACACGTTCTGGTTTTGAGGAAGAGACTAGCTCCTGCAATGGTAATGCCAGAATAGAAAAACCTGGGATCCAGGACCTACAGTATCCACACATCCCCAAGAAAGTACGAATCTGCTTCTGGCTCTGTGGCAGGGTCATGTGTTGTATGGCCTCAATTCTGTCGGTTGTCAGGTGTCTTAGCCCCTTAGTGAGGCAGTGTCCTAAGTATTTGACCTTAGTCTGACATGGCTGTAATTTATCCTTTGCCACCTTGTGCCCTGTTTGTGAAAGATGAAGCAACAACAATTTAGTATCATGTAAACATGACATAAAAGAATCAGAGCACAACAACAAATCGTCCACATATTGAATTAGAACAGACCCATTGTGGGGTTGAAAGGATTGCAAACAGTCATGTAAGGCTTGGGAGAAAATACTGGGGCTGTCAATGAACCCCTGGGGTAGTCTGGTCCATGTGTATTGCACTCCCCTGTAGGAGAATGCAAAAAGGTATTGGCAGTCAGGGTGAAGAGGGACTGAAAAGAAAGCAGAACATAGATCAATGACAGTAAAATGACTGGCAGACGGTGGAATCTGCATGAGGATGACAGCTGGATTCGGCACTACCGGGAATTGGCTCTCAACAACTTTGTTAATTCCCCTTAAGTCCTGGACTAATCTATAGCCCCTCCCCCCACTCTTCTTCACAGGGAAAATGGGACTATTTGCTGTACTGGCCGTACGGATTAAAATCCCTTGTTGTATTAGCCTCTCAATAACAGGATATACCCCTAGCTCCACCTCCGGTTTTAATGGATACTGTGGGATTTTTGGAGCTATTCTACCACTTTTTAGATTGACCATGACAGGGGCTACGTTTGCCATCAGTCCAGTGTCCTGTCCATCTCTGGTCCATAGGGAACCTGGTATTTCCAGCAACATCCCCTTTACTTGAGATGGACTTTGTTCTATAACAGGAGAGTGTAACATTAACCTTTGAGGGGTGTCCAATATGTCCTGTACCTCATGTGCAACCTTCTCGGGTATATCTAGGAACACACCATCTGAAGTACAGTATATGACACATCCCATTTTACATAACAAGTCACTCCCTAGCAAGTTAGTAGGAGCCGCTGCAGCTAAGAGAAACGAATGCTTAGTATGCAGAGGGCCGATAGTAACTTCAGCGGGTTTAGTTAGAGGATAATGTAACACTTTTCCCGTCACCCCCATAGCTGGAATGGTTTTACTGGTCACCTGTAGATTGAAAGGAGAGGTTATCACAGATCGGGCCGCCCCTGTATCTACAAGAAAAGTTTGTTTCCTACCAGCTATGTCAACTATCATTGTTGGTTCTTCACTCTGACTCTCAGTTAACCTCACTGGCTGAAGATTACAGGTATGACCTGACCCCTAGCACTGACTATTGATTTCCCGCGCAGCATTTGCTGCCGTAATATGCGCGGGTAGATGTGAGTCTTCTAGTCTATGTGAATCCTTCCTTGGAGGATATCTATGTGACCCACCCCTATGTGTATTGAGTCTTTCTTTATTACAATCTCTCCTGTAATGTCCTTCCTCATTACAGTTGAAACAACTGATCACTTTAGGTTTCCTGTTATATGGGTTTTATGCTGGTGGTCGTGTATGCACCCCTTCTAGAGCCTGTATACTTACCGTCATTAACTTATCACTTTTCTCTTCCCTTTTTCTAAAAAGGTTCTTGTCATGCTCCACAGCAGACTCTCTAAGAGAGTCTACCGTGACGCCTCTCCAATTAGGTAATGTGGTTTGTACTCTCGTCTTTAAATTTTCTCTAAGGCCGTCCATCAGTACTCCTACAGCTACCTCTCTGTGATGTGGATCCTCACTTATGTTGGATATCCCAGTAAATCGTGCGATCGCTGTTATAGCTCTAGAAAAGTAATCTGAGGCAGTTTCACTATCCTTTTGTTTAATGGTGAAAATCTTACTCCAATTTACTACTACTGGAAAACAGATGGCTAAGTGTTTGACAATTTGTTCTATATTCCGTTGGTTAATCTCATCAGTCAAGGTGTCATCTTCCTCCAACAAACAATCTTCAATAAATTTTTGTATGTTAGTATTGGGAGGAAGACACGCCCTCAACACTACCCGCCAATCCTTACTGGTTGGTTCGTGAGCATTCCCTAAGTCTTTAACAAATTTCTGACATTTAGCTAACTCCTTTCTAGGGTCTGGGAATTCAGTCATAATGGAACGTAATTCTGATCTAGTCCAGGGACAATGCATTGTAACATTTCTTAAAGGAACTACACCATCCTTATCCGGTTTCCCATTGGGAACCGATATTGTGCGGACCGGGAACACACCCTCTGGTACACTAACTTCAGGGGACACTACAGGATTTACTGGTCCTAGATTTAGGACGCTTTCACTCCTAGTGATCACGCTACTCTCACCTATCTCAGCCATTTTCTCATACTTGCGCTGAGCCTCTAGTACACTAACAGCATGGGCAATGGCCGAAATCACAGTGGGTTCATCTTCATTTTCAGATACATTTGATTGAAACGGGCTTAAAACAGGGTACAACTTAGTAATTTTTCTATTTTCAGTTTTAACAACGGCTGTACTTACCCCTTCCGCCACATAAGGTGGCGGGGGCGTGCTTGCGCCGAGTTCGCCACGCTTCTCAATGGTTACATCCGCCTCGCGCGCGCTTTTCGTCACGCCTACTTCCGGTTTGCATTCGCTGCTCTGCCACGTGTTACCTTCCATTTGCCACAATTTTAAACAATCATTATGTCTATTTCTCGTTTTCGTTGACTTGATCAACCATACTTTATCTTTTACAGTATTTGGTACCTCTGCATTAAAACTCCCTATTGTTGGGAAAGGCCTATTACAAGCTTTGGTCATCCCGACCCACGTGTCACAATACACAGTTGCGTATGCACCATATTTCTTACACATGAGAAACCTAGCTGAACCAATAGGGCCTTCCTTAGGCAGTACACTGACCCTCTCTAGCGTATGCTTAGCACCCATGTTGAACAATATACCTTCTACCCGGAACACAGACACACCGCAATGCTCTGTTCCTTCCGGCCAAATGTGAAACACAGACACACCGCAGTGCTCTGTTCCTTCCACCTAATGATTTCAACTCTGTTGCTATACTCACCGCTAGAGATCTATAATGCTCGGTGAACGTATTTCCTTTAGCCGCGTTCACTCGCTTTTCTCGCACCAGGCGAGGATCCCTAATACAGAAATATCACTGTGGGCCCCAAGGGCTATCAGCTCCTCGATACCCTGGCTTAACCACAAAAATCTGCTGAGTTTATTATCGCTGGGAGCGCAAAGTCGATACAATCAACCTGCCTTTCCAGTATAATTCCTCCTAGCTGCTTCACCAATTCGCACTAACGGTGCGATCGGATCGCACTGCCTACCAATACTAATTATTAGCAAACCTTGCGATCTATTGGTAGCGCTTTGCTAAAAAACACGTTTTCGCATTCGGTATACCTGCCCTGTATACCGTCCTTTCAGTTGGGCAATCCGCCTCGTCAGACAGCAACTGAGCACAATCCACAATAAAACAGTGTATCTACGTTACAACATCACACACTATACACCTTTTCTGCGCAGAAAATCAAAAGTTCCCAACAATAGTAATAATGTCTCAGAGGCTTTCACTAGTAATTATACTATGCATGTACAATAACTATCAAAACGATTGTTTAACCACGTGGCAAGTTTACCGGAAGTTCGCGTACGCACAGCAGGAAGTACACATACGCTATGCAATGCAATACAGTTAAAACGCACAATGACAGTAAAAAGAAACAGTTTTCTCTTTTGTCCCTAGGTTCTAGTTAGCGTGCCCTAGATAATGCAAAACGGACATTCAGTTTCGCAACACAGAGTAAAATTTAGGTTTTGAACACCATGCGTTCTTACCCGTTTATGACGCGTCTCCACCCTTTGTTGAGGAACCGAAATCCGTTGGTCTTGCGTATCATCGGCAACGAAACCTCCAAAGCTCACGAGCCCCCAAATTGTTATGTGCGTATTGTCGCTAACCAATAACGATTGTCGAACCTCGATTTGTGTTTCCAAAGCACAAAGATTTATTCGCAAATAGTAGAATAATATGCTCAAGCGAAGTAATAGTAAATACAGCCGTTACTTATCGCAGGCGCTCTGGATCCAGTGCAGTCATTCAATCCTGAAGTCTGGGGACAAGAAGTCTGCCCTCTGGATCACAAGCTGCTGCTTATATACACAATCAAATACAGTAATACAATGAAGATGGAATAGCTTGCATCTATTGGTCCAGGTCTCAGGAAGGTCCAAGGGGTCGTCATCATTGGCCAGTTCATACAAAGGAATCCAAAGGAGGGGGTCATCTCTGCAGGGGGTATGCTCTGCTCTTCCCGCCAAGATTCCTTAGTCTTAAGTAGATCATAATTCCCTATCATTCATAACTTGTGTATGCACTCTGCGATTCCTTAGCAGAGTGAACCAAACAGTAGGATATGTAACGAGGTTCATTATGATACCACTCATGATGTTATTCCTTCAACCCATTCCGTGTATTTCACTAATATGCATGTAACTCTGATATAACATATAAATACTACTATATTTCGACATAACTGAATATGTGTTGCAACTACCATTAATGTGTACTATTTTATAAGTATGCGTGTCTGTGCGAATGTATGGTAAAAGACCGATTACTGTTGCTGACACGTGTAGTGGATGCGCACGCCCTTTCACGCCGTAGCGTGCCCTTGTACGCCGTAGCGTACCGTACGCATCTTTTCAGACAAAGACAACCAAGTTTGCTAGACTTTAATTGAAATGACTCTATCCAATTTACTGACTTCGACACTGGACACAGGCAATTGTAAATAGCAGTTGATGATGACAGTTGTCAGCGTCTAATTTGGATGTTATTAAAAGAAAGGCAAATTAGGCAACACTGATATGTACCAAGTGTGTACAGAACAGTGCTGAATATGACAATTAAAGACGGGGCCACTGATAATTTACAGCTTATTTCAAAAGTCATAAACACGAATACTAGCATTCACAGACATTTTACAATACAAGCGGATAAGACATGTTTCACAATTGTCTAATATGGATATGACAAAAATCTATTTAATTGCTCCACCTAAGGTTAAAGAACCACTGCAGGGATATATCTGACACCTGCTCAATTCACAATTGGATAGAATTGATTAAAGGTGTATCTATTTTTGAAAATTTAGATGATAGTCTAAGTAGCAATGAGCAAAAGATGTTGTAAGGATCAACTCATGTAGTGATTAATCCAACTATGAACTCTAGAGTTATTCTCGACCGCCTCAAACAAAATTTCTGAGAACTGATTTATTCATGTATTACGTCAGCTAATTTCTGAAAGACTGGAAAATACTTGATATTGAAGAATGCTTGAATAAGCAAAGAATATGGAACAATGTGAGTTAGAAATTACCCTGATGTTCATTAACTATTGCCCTGACCCTAAAATTTGCAAACTGTTTAATTGGAAATATCCTGAACACTGGACTTTGAGTAGAATTTGGGAACACTGGATGATTATCAACGAGATTTTAGAATTAGCAAATCATTTGCATTAGGTTACAAACAAATTTCACCTATTGTTCTCAAATAACTCTTGCTCAGCAATCTGCTATAAACCCCTATTTACTTCAACCCAAACCTATAATAATTTGTTACGGAACATTCAACCTATTCTCATTATAGGTGGGGGAATTTTTGTTTTTCATGTTATGCCCCAGGCTATAGGGTATCGTTAATAACCATCAGTCACATGTCTGCTAATTATGTTACCCCAGCAGGGAATTTAAAATAATGCACCCACATCCAGATGCTTATTTATGTCCACAATTCCGTACATGGTGGAGGCGAATGTGTGTGTGTGTATATATATATATATATATATATATATATATATATATATATACACACACAAAGTTACACAAACACACACATATAAATATATATATATATATATATATATATATATATATACATATACAAAGTTACATATATATATATATATATATACAAAGTTACACACACACACAAATATATATATATATATATATATATATATATATATATATATATATTACTAGAACAAAGCACAGGCAGGACGCCTCATAGTGTAATACCAGGATGTTAAAGGACAAAATCTATAATATAAAAGCCTAGTGGCGTATGTTAGTCTGTGTGTGTGAAAAAAAACCAAACCAAGCTGCAGCGCCATCTGCTGGGCGGAGTTATACACTGACCTACTAAATTCTTAGTGTGTGTGGAAAAAAAAACTCAGAAAGGGCTTAAATTTGGTATACTAAGATGTTTTTAATTTGTTAATTTAATTTGTTAATTGTTAAAAGTGTTTATAAAGATTTAAAAAAAATATATATTTCTTGAAGGAGAAGTGACAGTTGGGAGTGGTTGGTGGTTGCCGGGGGTGACAGTTGGGAGTGGTTGGTGGTTGCCGGGGGTGACAGAGTGAGAGGAGTGTGATACTCAGGACCGCTGAGAGAGATCCCTGTGTCTGGATAGACATCTGGATAGATGTGGCGATAAAGCTGAAGGATGAGGTGATGGAGAAAAATGATGAGGTGGTGACATGTGGACAAAACCACGTTAAAAAAGGGCGCTTGCGTTGGGAAGTAACGCTCTTCCCCATAGGAGGCCTGGGCTATGGCCCCAATGCATGACAAGAACCTTTTTAACAACCACCAACCACTCCCCACTGTCACCCCCGGCAACCACCAACCACTCCCCACTGTCACCCCCGGCAATCACCAACCACTCCCAACTGTCACCCCCGGCAACCACCAACCACTCTCAACTGTCACTTCTCCTTCAAGAAATATATATATATTTTTTTTAAATCTTTATAAACACTTTTAACAATTAACAAATTAAATTAACAAATTAAAAATTTCTTAGTATACCAAATTTCAGCCCTTTCTGAGGTTTTTTTTTTACACACACACTAAGAATTTAGTAGGTCAGTGTATAACTCTGCCCAGCAGGTGGCGCTACAGCTTTTTTTTTTTCACACACACACACACACACAAACATACAGACTAACACACGCCACTAGGCTTATATATATTATATAGATGTAGTGTCTTGTTCAAAAACACAGTTATTGTAGACAACGATCTAGCATGCAACTTCTAAGCTCAGAATTTGACAGATAGTCTTGCACTCATTGAACAACAAACAAGCTGTATGACTCACTGCTAAATGCTTATGGTAAACATTTTATTGTTCTTGCATTCATTTTACCAGGTCAGCAAGATGATCTTATATTGTGCACCAATATTATTAGATATTTTAAATCCAGTATTTTTATTGAAATTTTTTAAACTATAAACATACTAAGCAACAAAAAGAAAAACAATCGCATACATATCGGAATTAAATGACGGAATTTACAAGATTACATTAAAGCATAATAATAATAAATGTGCTATATTCATTCAGGATCATACATCGTAAATGCTTATATATAAGTATGTTACACATGCAGGGTTTATTACATGGACTCAGATACTTATTATAAGAACTGCGGTAGCCATACATTTAAGTAGATAGAGCATCTGTACTAGATGACATAGGATAGAATGGAGACTCTAACCATCTGTACCATATATTCTCAAATTCCTTCAGAGCCTGTCTGCTAGTATAAACAAATCTCTCGTGCCTTATGGTGGTATTGACCAGTGCCTTCCAATTTTTAACCGTGGGACTCGTCGGGGCCAACCACAGCCTCGCTATACAGACCTTAGCCAACATCAATAACTGTGAAATGTACATTTTTGTCAGTTTATTAACTTTCCCCTTCAATCGGAGCACCAAATAGAAAAGTGGCCGGTGAACTAAGAGACACTTCAATTCCAGTAACCTGAATACATCTCCTGATCCTTCGCCAGAAGATTTGTATACATGAACACTCCCATAGAAAGTGCCAAAAGTTAGCATTGATCGAATTGCATTTTGGACAGTTAGGGGTAGCATCTGGGCGAAATTTTGCCAATCTAATAGGGGTAAAGTAGGCCCTGTGTAAGATAAACACCTGTATTTGTTGAAATTTTAATGATGAAGTATAACCTTTAGTACTGTCTGTAACCATTTCCCACTCCTTGTCTGATAAAGGGCCAATATCTATTTCCCACTGATTCCTCAAACCATCCAAATCATCTGCAGTGGATTCATACAGAAGACATGAATACATTCGAGGGATCAGACCCCTATAACCCAAAGCCTGTAATTGGTTCCTCAGTGGATCCACCCCAAACACCAAAGTCTCCCCTTTAAATTGTGTGTTTAGGGCGTGTCGTAACTGAAGGTAAGAATAAAACATTGTTCTGGGTAAAGAGAATTCCCCAACCAACTGTTCGAAGGATTTAAGTACATTTGTATCATAAAGCTGACCTACCGACACCATACCCAACCAAGACCACTCCCTGGCCCTCTTCACTGTATTCAACTTCTCAAATTTCTTTGCCCCCCAGATAGGAGTATATGGATCAATGTCAGTTTGTTTCATTATTTTATTACAGATTGTCCAAATCTTAACTGCCTGAATCAGGAGCGGAGGAGACTGCATACCAAGCCGCCCCGCCAGCAGTGACTGTAACGGAGTGTGATTAGAATTAAATTGGTGTACCAACACCCAATGTAGCTCATGGTAATCGGGGTCTGAAACCCATGCCTTAAGGTGGACCAATTGAGAGGCAAAATAATGTAATTTCAAGTTAGGAAGTGCAAATCCACCAGAAGATCTGGATCTATACAGCGAGCTGAGCTTGACCTTAGCCCTTCCCCCTCCCCAAACCAATGAAATCAAATAGCTATCAATGCATCGGAAAATGGAGGGTGGAATATATACAGGTGACTGCTGGAGTATATATAAAAACTTTGGCTGCACCATCATCTTAATTAAATTTATCCTACCGGAGACAGAAAGTGGGAGCTTCTTCCATACATGAGTTTTTTCTTTAATGTATTTGATCTGGGGCCGCAAATTAAGTTCTACATATTCAGCGGTGGTATTAGAGATCCATATTCCCAAGTATTTGAATTTCGATGCCCATTTTAACTGTAAGCCTTCTGGCATTGTCACGGGACACTCCCATCCCAGACGGAACACGCTAGATTTATCCCAATTAATTTTTAGGCCGGAAAAAACCCAAATCCATCAACCACCCGCAGCAAATGTTTTAGGGAAGTGTCGTGATCTGAAAGGAACAACAGCATATCATCTGCATATAATGCCACCTTATCCTCTCTGTGCTCTGATCTAAGTCCCACAATTTCTCTATCATGCCGGATCTTACAGGCCAGCGGCTCTATTGCTAATGCAAACAGGGCCGGAGACAACGGGCATCCCTGTCTAGTACCCCGCTCTAATTGAAATTGTTGAGAAAGATGCCCATTGACACAGACCCGCGCCACTGGCTGTGAATACAAAAGTTTAACACATTTTATAAATTCCAGGCCCACTCCAAATCGGGACAATACCTCCCACAGGTATGGCCACTCCACCGAGTCAAACGCCTTGGCTGCTTCCAAGGACACCACAACTTCGCTCTCAGAAGAGGGTGACTGCACCTGCAGGAGAGTATACAGCCTTCTAAGATTGATAGACGTGGACTTGCCCGGCATAAATCCCGTCTGATCCGGATGAATTAATTCCAGCACCACTCTACTTAACCTCAAAGCCAGTAATTTTGCTAGAATCTTAACATCATTTGACAAAAGTGAAATCGGGCAGTAGGACTCAGGGTACAACAAATCTTTCCCTGACTTAGGCAGCACCACCACTATTGCCTCTGCCATTGAAGGGGAAAGAGCGCCAATCTCACCCAGCTCGCTGAATGTATCCAACAACCTAGACACAAAAAAGGGCCGGTGTTTTTTATATAATTCAATTGGGATTCCATCTACTCCAGGGGCTTTACCATTAGGGAATGACATAATAGCTATATCAATCTCTTCAAGAGTAAAGGGTGAGTCCAAAAACTCCCTACTATCATCGGAGAGGACAGGAAGGGAGATACCATTCAAATTCTGCTGTAACGTATCCATGTCATATCTGACCTGTGACTTATATGTATTCGTGTAATATTTATGAAATACCTCAACAATATCAGGCATCAGATACTTCTTAACCCCACTGTCATCACAGATAACTGGTACTGCTGCATCCGCCCTCTCCGCCCTTGTCAGATAAGCCAGGAAGCTACCATTTCTATCGCCCTCTGCATATCGTACATGCTTAGAAAACAGAAATTTAAGTTTGGATTTCTCAAATACATACTCTACCCACTCTTTCTGGGCCAACTGCCATGTTCCCCTTGCAACCTCAGTTTTGTCCGCAATGTATTGCGCTTCTAAGGATTTACACTTTTTCTCTAATTTTTCTTTTTGTCTGGACGACTTTTTAATTTCAGCTATGCCAGCAATTAATGTCCCCCTTAGGAAAGCCTTAAAAGTGTCCCAAACTATAGGTGGCCTTGCTGTTACCAGATTATCTACAAAGAAGCCTTCCCACTGTGTCACCAAGGTCGCTCCTGTACCCATCAAGGAGAGCCAGAAGGGATTTAATTTCCAAAAGGACTGGCCTCTATCAATTGCAAAATCAATAGATAGGCAGAGGGGCGAGTGGTCAGAAATTCCCCTAGCCCTATATTCCACGCTCCTTACCAGCGGTACCAGAGAGTGTGACAGCAGAGCCAGATCAATTCTTGAAAATGCATTATGTGATGTAGAAAAGCAGGAGAATTGGACATCTTCTGAGTGCCTCAAACGCCATACATCTACTAACCCCATTTCCTCAACCAGAGCAGAAAAAGCCGACTTAGAGTTGCCAACTACAGCATTTTTCTCTCGCCATCTGTCCACCTCTCCATTTATCACATTATTAAAATCCCCTATACAAATGACTGGAACATCTGGGAACAATGCCATGAATTCTTCACATTTCCTTAACACCTCACCATTATACGGTGGGGGTATATATACAGCTAACAGAATCACCGGAACCCAATTAATGACAGCCTTCATCACTACAAACCTTCCCCCTGCATCCACTTGAATTTTTTCCAAGGAGAAGCAGAGACGTTTATGTACCAATATAGAGACCCCTCGAGAATTAGTCGTGTACGTAGAGTGGTATGCCCTACCTACCCATGCTTCTTTAAGGGCGAGTATTCTATCACCGTGTAAGTGAGTCTCCAATTATTAGATATTTGATTCAACCAATGAGAAGTACTAATAAATATTGGGAATTAATATCAGCCAACATCAAGGTTGTTATGCCAAAAAACAATGTTTAAATATGTCTTGTTTTTTTTGTTTTTTTTTGAAGAAATGGAAAGGCAGGGACATGACAAAGTTGGAATTGTATTTAGCCAGAAAAACTTATTATGGGGTAAGCTTCCAAAAAGTGTTAAGTTGTCTCCAGGAAGTACTGTGATCTTTGAGCCAACAAAGTCTCATAGTGCCCCTTGATATATATTTAATATTTTGGTTTATTTATAAAGTGCTGGGATTTTACTCAGAACTGAACACCAGGGGTATCGTAACGTAAACAAATTGCAGACAATGATATATATAAAAGTTAAAGATAGCCCTGCTCAAATGAAATTACAGTCTAAGAGGTTTTGGGAACACCTGATGCATAAGTAAGCGGAATAACCATTGAATCAAGTGGATGGGAAAGTTTGCTTCCTTATTACAAGACCTTAGGAGTCCTTAGTGGATGGCATTTCTGTGTAGCTACTGGTGGTGCGCTATGGGTGAAATGAGGAGCAATGGAGGAGATGCAAAACAAGAATCAGTCAATGTAGAAACCTTGACATAGTCAACCACTGTCAATAATAAATGTAATTTACCGTTTAAAATAACTGAACCTCCATCCCCTTCTGGTTGTGGAAAAGGTGTTTACTTTTGTGCTGCACGGTCACTCTTGTGATTAGCTGCCAACTTGGAATAGGTGTAACTAGTGTGGTGTCTCAATTTATTATCATGCCTGATGCTGGAAACAGAGCAAGGACTTATGTATCCCATGTGCTGTGGTAGTTGCTGTCACAAAAGAGGCAGTGGAGATCACCAAGGGAGGAACTGAAATGGAAATAGCAATGGCAGTTCAACTCTTTGGGACAAGCAGCTGAACTGAGATGGCATTAGATTTTCTAAACAACCCAGACTTTGAGGTAATGACTCCTTGGCACCACTTTGTAATTTCCCACTGCCTTTACAAACCTCAACTAACTTCATATCTGTGAGAAAATCAAAATGTTAGAGGCAGGGCACAGAGCTGATATAGCCATTTCTATCTGCCATTAGCATGCTAATTCGTGGGGAGATAATTGAGTTCCTTTGGAAGTCATTAATATGTCTAGCAAACCTGTCACACTGCAGTGCAATATTAAAATTGCTGATCTATCAGTTTGCCTTGCAATAAAAGATGTAAACATTTTGTTAAGAGTTTTTTTTACAGTGTAGAATCGTCTTCATACTTTCCCATGCAAACAGTGATTAAAATAAATTAAAAAAAAAACCCTAGGACTGATTTGAACATTGAAGCTTGTGAAGTGCTTGATTATTGGACAAGTCAGGCAGTTTAATTGTTCATAAAATATCAGAATATATTTACTAAAAATAATATTGATTGTAGAAAAGCAACAAGCGTTGTACACAGTATACATTTAGTAGATGATCGACTGTCCAGAGATTCTTCATAGAAGGTGACACCTGCACATTATAAAATCTTAGAAAGAGTAATGTCTGTGAAAAATGAAATAGAAATCCTAATTAAATGCACCAGTGAATATTCTTGACCATTAGTAATGTTTTGGAAAAAGGTTATTTAAAAGTCACTCTTATTCATGAGCATGATTATGAACATATTTGGTGGGACTTACATTTTTCTAGTATTCTAGGTTATCTTGATGATCTGTTGGGCTCCACTTCAAGTGAAGTACATGCCCCATAGACATTATATTCAGTATTCTGCCAAGTATGTGACAATAATTTAAAATTATCTCCCAAGAGGTGCCATTTTATGCATCAGAATGTACAGTTTCTGGGATTATTACTGTTGTTTATTTGTATGGTGTTACAGATTCTGTAGCGCCTATCATAGTAGTACAGATATGACCTACGTTAAAATAGTGGGCAAAATAACATGTACATGAGTACAGAAAAATAAATGCATGGATGAAATTAACAGTACAAATTGAATGGCATACAGAAGCATTTCAGCAAAATATATTACAAGGACAAGTAAAAACATACTGGACAGACATCAGACATAGGATAGAGGACCCTGCCCATGTGAGCTTACATTCTAGAGGGAGGGGATAGTGAGATAATGGGAGCTAAAGGGACTTTAAGATTAGCAGTCAGGCATAGAGCAGAGAAGCTGGGAGCTAAACAGTGGAACTGGCGGGAGACTGTTTTGAATTAGGTAAGGATAATGGACAGGGAGGTTGGGTAAGAGAGGGAACACTGGAAGGATAGGCAGGAGGAAAGTAACATAGGCCAGTGTGGAGAGACATGCAAATCAGTCACTGTAGTGCAGGTGGTACTTAGTAGTACAAATATATATGGTAATGCAGGTGAACAGATTGGAAATACTGAGAAATTAAATATGAGTCAATATTTGTAAGTGGTTCATTAAGACAGCAGTACAATGTATAGTGTAAAAGCATGTGCTTAATATGGAGTGTATCAGGACTCACCTGGAGAGTGATGGATTTTTTTCCAATTGTAGCAGTGATATCATGTTTTTCACCTTTTTACCACTTGTTTAACTCTGGTATAATTCTGAATTATACTATATTAAACTTAATAAGCAAGTGATTCTGGGTTTGGCAGATTACAGCAAGGGTTACAAAGACATGATGTCTTTGTAGTCCTTGCATTGTGCACTGGGGCACAGTCGTGTTGGAATAGAAAATGGCCTTCCCCAATTTGTTGCCACACAGTTGGAAGCATAGCATTGTCCAAAATGGCTTGGTATGCTGAAGCATTAAGATTGCCCTTCACTGGAGATAAGGGGCCTAGACCAAATACTAAAAACAGGCCCATACCATTATCTCTCCTTCACCAAACTTCACAGTTGGCATAATGCAGTCAGGCAGGTAATGTTCTCCCAACATCTGCCAAACCCAGACTCGCCCATCTAGCTGCCAAACAGAGAAGCATGATCTGTCACCCCACAGAACACGTTTCCACTGCTCCACAGTCCAGTGTCGGTGTGCTTTACACCACTCCCTCTGACTCTTGGCATTGGTCTTGGTGATGTGATGCCTGCATGCAGTTGCTCAGTCATGGAAGCCCATTCTATTGAGCTCCCACCGCACAGTTTTTGTGTTTACATTAATGACAGTGGAAGTTTGGAACTTTTCAGCTATGGAATAAACAGAGCATGTGGGGAATTTTATGCACCATGCGCCTTGACAGTCGTTGAACCGGCTCTGTGATTTTAGGTGGTCTTCCGCTTATTGTCAGGATGGTAATAATGTTTTGACACGGTATACTAGCACAGCAATTATGGAGACCCTCAACGCTTTCTAAACATAGTCCAGCTCTCTGTCCAGATCAGCCAGCTAGCCCAGCATTGATCTCCCTGAACAATGAAACAAGCAGGGTTTTATACCTGACACTCCTCCCACAGGCCTAGCTTTATGGACAGGTGACACACCCACCTTCTCTTTAAAAGGAAACGCCCATCCCTGGCTCTGTTTAGACTATCAGACCCACCCTGTCTGCTGAGAGGAAGCAGCTTTTAAATCATATACAAAAGTGGAAGCTGCTCAAATCAATTTATAGGCCATAACAGGTGCTGAAAGGGTGGGGTTCTCCTGCAAGGAACATACACAAAACATTTTTTCCCCCAGCACACTGCTATAGCCAGCAACAGATCTGCCATTTCTACTGTAGATAAAAATGCAAAAGTCTTTGTTGCACACATTTGCAAATGTATGTTTAAGCCATCCTGCCACGCCAAGGCGCTTTTGCATATAGGATGGTCCTACTCTAAACAATGAGAGTCCCTATATTTGGGCCATACATATGTGTTTTTAAATTGAGAGCTAACTTACCAAAGAGGTACCCCAGAAGCCTCCAAATAGCAATCCAATGTCAGCACTCCCCCTCAGCTACTGACACCAACATGCCTCTCAGACAAATACAAAAGTGAAAGCTGCTCAAATCAATTTATAGGCCATAACAGGTGCTGAAAGGGTGGGGTTCTCCTGCAAGGAACATACACAAAACATTTTTTCCCCCAGCACACTGCTATAGCCAGCAACAGATCTGCCATTTCTACTGTAGATAAAAATGCAAAAGTCTTTGTTGCACACATTTGCAAATGTATGTTTAAGCCATCCTGCCACGCCAAGGCGCTTTTGCATATAGGATGGTCCTACTCTAAACAATGAGAGTCCCTATATTTGGGCCATACATATGTGTTTTTAAATTGAGAGCTAACTTACCAAAGAGGTACCCCAGAAGCCTCCAAATAGCAATCCAATGTCAGCACTCCCCCTCAGCTACTGACACCAACATGCCTCTCAGACAAATACAAAAGTGGAAGCTGCTCAAATCAATTTATAGGCCATAACAGGTGCTGAAAGGGTGGGGTTCTCCTGCAAGGAACATACACAAAACATTTTTTCCCCCAGCACACTGCTATAGCCAGCAACAGATCTGCCATTTCTACTGTAGATAAAAATGCAAAAGTCTTTGTTGCACACATTTGCAAATGTATGTTTAAGCCATCCTGCCACGCCAAGGCGCTTTTGCATATAGGATGGTCCTACTCTAAACAATGAGAGTCCCTATATTTGGGCCATACATATGTGTTTTTAAATTGAGAGCTAACTTACCAAAGAGGTACCCCAGAAGCCTCCAAATAGCAATCCAATGTCAGCACTCCCCCTCAGCTACTGACACCAACATGCCTCTCAGACAAATACAAAAGTGGAAGCTGCTCAAATCAATTTATAGGCCATAACAGGTGCTGAAAGGGTGGGGTTCTCCTGCAAGGAACATACACAAAACATTTTTTCCCCCAGCACACTGCTATAGCCAGCAACAGATCTGCCATTTCTACTGTAGATAAAAATGCAAAAGTCTTTGTTGCACACATTTGCAAATGTATGTTTAAGCCATCCTGCCACGCCAAGGCGCTTTTGCATATAGGATGGTCCTACTCTAAACAATGAGAGTCCCTATATTTGGGCCATACATATGTGTTTTTAAATTGAGAGCTAACTTACCAAAGAGGTACCCCAGAAGCCTCCAAATAGCAATCCAATGTCAGCACTCCCCCTCAGCTACTGACACCAACATGCCTCTCAGACAAATACAAAAGTGGAAGCTGCTCAAATCAATTTATAGGCCATAACAGGTGCTGAAAGGGTGGGGTTCTCCTGCAAGGAACATACACAAAACATTTTTTCCCCCAGCACACTGCTATAGCCAGCAACAGATCTGCCATTACTACTGTAGATAAAAATGCAAAAGTCTTTGTTGCACACATTTGCAAATGTATGTTTAAGCCATCCTGCCACGCCAAGGATGGCTTAAACATACATTTGCAAATGTGTGCAACAAAGACTTTTGCATTTTTATCTACAGTAGAAATGGCAGATCTGTTGCTGGCTATAGCAGTGTGCTGGGGGAAAAAATGTTTTGTGTATGTTCCTTGCAGGAGAACCCCACCCTTTCAGCACCTGTTATGGCCTATAAATTGATTTGAGCAGCTTCCACTTTTGTATTTGTCTGAGAGGCATGTTGGTGTCAGTAGCTGAGGGGGAGTGCTGACATTGGATTGCTATTTGGAGGCTTCTGGGGTACCTCTTTGGTAAGTTAGCTCTCAATTTAAAAACACATATGTATGGCCCAAATATAGGGACTCTCATTGTTTAGAGTAGGACCATCCTATATGCAAAAGCGCTGTCACGGGCACTAGGAGTCTTTACCCAGGGATCACCAGGTGATAGGCTTACCAGAGCAGTATAGGTGGTAATATGGTACTCTGGTAGCAGGGTGATCACGGAACAGGAAATAGCAGATGATGAGATGCTCAGGAAAGTCTATGACTAGCAGCACTGGCAATATGGAGGTAGTAATACACGAGGAACTGTATGGACAAAGGACACGTGAAGGTAGTCAGTGGTCTGCGGTAGCAAGTTGTACCACTGCTATAGTGAGGAGGAATGTCCAACAGAAACGAGGAGGTGATGAGAGTCAGCGGTCTGCGGATAGCAAGTTGTACCGCTGTCTGAGTGAAGGAATGGAATCCAAGTGGAGATATCCGGGGAGTCAGTGGTCTGCGTTAGCAAGTTGTACCACTGCTATGTGAGAGGATACTGGAACAGGTGAAACTGTAAACAGGAGTCAGTGGTCTGCCACTAGCAAGTTGTACTACTGAATATATATGTGAGGAGGTGCACGGGGAGAGACTGCAACACAATATATACACGGGCACCTTGACTTTGATCCACAGTAATATGCACAATATAAATGTATAAATGACTGAACAATACTGCCAATATAGAAAGTCTCTTGAAGTAGTCCAGCATAAGATAACACAGTCAATGATGGCAATAGACTCAGCGGATAGCACACTCCAGAGGAGAACCAACACAGTCCAGCAAGGTATGCAATACACAGCACAGTCAATGAGAAGTATGCATACCGTGGTTCAGGAGGCAGTCAGACAGGAGTGCAGAGATACCTGAACGGCAGGAGGCCGGCAGGATGCGAAGTCCCTGGATGGGTGAAGCGGTGGTCTAGTAGGTGCAGCGCACGGGAAGGTAGACCAGCAGGGAACACAGGAAAGCGTGGAGAGCGGATCAGCAGTAGATGGATGAGTAGTGCTGAGGAGTAGCAGCAGCGGGTCTCTGCGGGAACACGGAGGTAGCCAATAGCAACCAGCAGGTGCAGTAACGATGGGACACGGGAGAGCAGAGTTGAACAGGCACTGTTGATCACGGAGAATAGCGGGTAGCAATAGTGGAGGCAGACTCAAGGAAACACGGGAGCGTTGACAAGGACTGAAGACTGAAGCGCACAGAGGCAGCGGATAGGAATCAGCCAAACAGTCACGATGAAACACAGACGGGTTGCAGGTTGAAGACTGTAGTGCACGGAGGCAGCGGATAGGAATCAGCTAGCAGTCACGATGATGAAACACAGACGAGTTGCAGGTTGAAGACTGTAGTGCACGGAGGCAGCGGATAGGAATCAGCTAGCAGTCACGATGATGAAACACAGACGAGTTGCAGGTTGAAGCCTGTAGTGCACGGAGGCAGCGGATAGGAATCAGCTGGCAGTCACAATCATGAACAGGTGAGTGGATGTGGTTGAAGCCTGTAATGCACGGAGGCAGCGGATAGGCATCAGCTAACAGTCCCAATGATACATGGTAGAGTTGAAGTGATTAGAAGACTGTAGTGCACGGAGGCAGCGGATAGGAATCAGCTCACAGTCACGATGATTCAGTAGATGGTAGAAGTGGTATGGGAACCACAGTAGCAGAAGTGGTTTGGAAACCACAGAGGTAGAAGTGGTTTGGAAACCACAGGAATCAGCAGGGCTGAATAAACAAGGAAACACAGGAACACCTTCAGAGACTCATGGGGAATGAGACTCCAAGATCAGGCAATGTGGTGATGACCACAGGTGCTTAATATAGGGAGGTTGCCTGATCTGCCAATTAAGTTAAAGGAACATACACTGGAGGTATAGAAAGGGCTGCGCATGCGCAGTCCCTCAGGATGGAGGACGGCCACGGTTCCTAAATGTCCGGGAAGAAGCACTCACAGTCCGGTGAGTGACAGTACCCCCCCTTTTAAAGGTGGGCACAGAACGCCTGGAACCGGGCTTGTCCGGATTTTTGGAATAAAACTTCTTCAGAAGGGCAGGAGCATTAAGATCTTCAGCTTTGATCCATGAACGCTCCTCAGGACCAAAGCCCTTCCAATGAACGAGGAAACGGAGGACTCCTCGCGAAATTTTTGCATCCAATACCTCAGTAATCTCGAAATCCTCCTCCTGATGAACTTGAACTGGCTGCGGTGCTGAGGAAGGAGTCGAGAAACGGTTGATGATGAGAGGTTTGAGCAAGGACACATGGAAGGCATTGGAGATCCGAAGATTCTTAGGAAGAAGAAGTTTAACACATACTGGATTGATAACTTGAATGATGCTATATGGACCAATAAAACGAGGGGCGAATTTCATAGATGGAACCTTCAAACGAATATTTTTGGTAGATAACCAGACACGATCTCCAATTTTTAGTGGTGGAATAGCCCGCCTCTTCTTATCTGCGAAAGACTTATATTTGTTAGATGTCTTCTTTAAACAGGTTTTGACCTGAGACCAGATATTTTTGAAGGTCTGACAAGCAGTCTCCACAGCAGGAACTTGGGTGGGCGGGAGGGCAGGAAATTCCGGAAAAGACGGATGGTGACCGTAGACCACAAAGAATGGAGTTTTGGATGATGACTCATGGTACATGTTGTTATGGGCGAATTCAGCCCAAGGGAGCAATTCTACCCAGTTGTCTTGGTTGGCTGAAGAGAACATCCTAATAAAAGTCCCAAGATCTTGATTGACTCGTTCCGTTTGTCCGTTAGATTGCGGATGGTAAGACGATGAGAGTGCTAATCGTATGCCCAAGGTTTTACAAAGGGCCCGCCAGAATCTGGAAACGAATTGTACTCCTCTATCTGACACAATCTCAGACGGACATCCATGGATGCGGAAGATTTCTTTAATGAAATGTTCAGCCAGAGTAGACGAGGAAGGTAAACCGGACAGAGGGACGAAATGAGCCATCTTCGAAAATCTGTCTACCACTACCCAAATAGTATTGTGATTCTTACTTGGTGGCAAATCAGTAACGAAATCCATACTAATATGGGTCCAAGGCTTGGACGGAATGGGTAGTGGTCGCAGCAACCCTGCTGGAGTTCTGCGGGAGGATTTGAACTGAGAACATAAATCACAGGAAGCAATAAACTCTTTGACGTCTCTCCTCATTGAAGGCCACCAGTAACTACGAGAGAGAATCTCAAAGGTCTTATGTTCACCGGCGTGTCCAGAAAAACGAGAGGCATGGAACCACGAAAGGATTTTCCTCCTCAGAGTAGGAGGCACGAGGGTCTTCCCAAATGGTAGCATTTTGGTGGATGAAGCAGCCAGAGAAATACATTTGGGGTCTAGAATAGCATGGTTGGGAACCTCTTCTACATCAGAGGACGTCACAAAAGCTCGAGATAGAGCGTCAGCTTTCTTGTTCTTAGCAGCTGGTTTGAAGGTTATAATTAATTCAAAACGGGAAAAGAAAAGAGACCATCTTGCTTGACGAGGGTTCAAGCATTGAGCAGATTGCAAATATGACAAGTTCTTATGATCCGTGAAGATCGTCACCGGATGGCGAGCTCCTTCCAACAAGTATCTCCATTCCTCTAATGCAGCTTTGATGGCCAGCAACTCCTTGTCCCCGATAGTATAGTTTTTCTCTGCGGGCAGAAGACCCCGAGAGTAGAAGGCACAAGGATGTAATTTTTGTTGCTCCGAGCGTTGGGAGAGAATAGCTCCTAAGCCCACATTAGAGGCATCTACTTCTAGGAAGAAGGGGAGTGTCACATCAGGTTGTCGCAGAATGGGAGCAGACGAGAAGGACTCTTTGAGGATTTGAAAGGCTTGGAGAGCCTCAGATGACCATTGCTTAGTATTAGCCCCTTTCCGAGTTAAGGCCACAATGGGAGATGCAATGGATGAGAAGTCTTGAATGAAGCGTCTATAGTAATTGGCAAAACCTAAAAAACGCTGGATGGCACGAAGAGTAGTTGGCTGAGGCCAATGTAGTACAGCATTTACTTTGTCTGGATCCATCTTCAGGCCAACTCCGGAAACTATATACCCCAAGAATGGAATCTGGGGTAACTCGAATGAACATTTTTCCAATTTACAGAACAATGAGTTTTTCCGTAGTCTGGAGAGGACCTCTGCCACATGTTGGTGATGAGAAGGCAGGTCCTGTGAGAAGATCAATATGTCGTCCAGGTAGACAACGACACATACATATAATAAGTCCCGAAAGATCTCATTGATGAAACCCTGGAAAACCGCGGGGGCATTACACAGCCCGAAGGGCATTACTAAATATTCGTAATGCCCATCTCTGGTGTTAAACGCGGTCTTCCATTCGTCACCGGAACGGATTCTAATTAAATTGTAGGCACCACGAAGATCCAACTTAGTAAATATCCGAGCTCCCTTGATGCGATCAAATAGCTCAGTGATCAGCGGAATGGGATACCGATTCTTGATAGTAATGGCGTTGAGTCCACGAAAATCTATACAAGGGCGTAATGATCCATCCTTCTTTTTGACGAAGAAGAACCCAGCTCCAGCGGGGGAGGTGGAAGGTCGAATGAACCCACGCTGGAGATTCTCCTGTATGTACTCAGATGTGGCTTGAGTTTCAGGTAACGAGAGAGGATAGACCCGACCCCTGGGAGGAGTCTTGCCAGGTAGAAGGTCGATCGGACAATCCCAAGAACGATGAGGAGGAAGACGTTCAGACTGAGCTTTATCAAACACATCGGCAAATGAAGCATACTGAGGAGGGAGTCCCGGGGAGGAAGATGAGATGGAAGATTGCTGTACTTTAAGAGGAATAACTTGAGAGAGACAACGATGGTGACATTCAGGCCCCCAAGACGTAACTTGAGGGGTGCGCCAGTCAATCTGGGGAGAGTGACATTGAAGCCATGGAAGGCCTAAGACAATCGGACTTGTCGTAACAGGAAGAATTAAAAACGAAATTTCTTCATGGTGTAGTACACCAATCTGAAGGGTTACTGGAGACGTACTCTGGGTGATGAGACCATTGATGAGACGTGATCCATCTATAGCCGTCACAGTAATGGGTGTTTTTAAAGTGATCACTGGTAGGGACCATTGATTCACTAGTGATTTAGAAATGAAATTTCCTGCTGCTCCGGAATCAATCAATGCCTGTGACTCAAAGGATTTAGTAGCAAAGGAAATCGTAACATCGAAAGCGCAGACTTTAGATTTCATAGACAATGGAGAGGACTCCAGGGACCCTAACTTCACCTCTCCAGAACTAGTTAGGGCCTGGCATTTCCCGATTTCTTAGGGCAAGAACTGAGCATATGTGTGGAATCAGCACAATAGATACAGAGTCTATTCTTTACTCTTCGTTTCCTCTCTTCTAAAGATAATTTGGAACGTCCTATCTCCATGGGAATCACAGAAGGTGAAACTGGACGAAATTGAGGGTTTAAACGAAGAGGTGCTTTAGCAGAAGTTGTTTTCTCAGATTCTCTTTCACGAAATCTCATGTCTACACGATGGCAAAGAGAGATCAAATCTTCTAGTGACGAAGGAAGCTCTTGGGTAGTCAGTGCATCTTTAATTTTATCGGAGAGCCCCTGCCAGAAGGCGGCAACTAATGCTTCAGTGTTCCACTGAAGTTCAGAGGCTAAGATCCTAAATTGAATGACATACTGTCCTACTGTATGGGAGCCTTGTCGCAAACGAAGAATGCTGGAAGCAGCGGAGGTCACACGACCTGGTTCATCGAACACACTTCGGAACGTGGAAATGAATTTGGCACTATCTTGTAGAATTGGATCGTTTCTTTCCCACAGAGGGGAGGCCCAAGCCAGGGCTTGTCCAGAAAACAATGAGATAAGATAGGCCACTCTGGAACGATGGGTAGAAAAATTTTGAGGTTGGAGTTCAAAATGGACTGAACATTGGTTAAGGAAACCTCTACAAGTTTTGGGGTCCCCGTCATATTTTGACGGAGTAGGCAGGTGAAGCGTAGGAGCTGTAGACACCTGGGATGGCACTGGGGAAACGGAGGAAAGCACAGGAGCTTCAATACTAGCTGTAACAGTCTGTCCAGATGTTCCTTGGGAGGTTAACGATTGGTAACATTGAAGTAACAGCTGTTGGCGAGCATCCTGTTGCTCCACACGACTGACCAGATGCTGCAGCATCTCTTTAGCAGTAGGTTCCGTATCTGGGTCTGTCATGGCCTGATCTTACTGTCACGGGCACTAGGAGTCTTTACCCAGGGATCACCAGGTGATAGGCTTACCAGAGCAGTATAGGTGGTAATATGGTACTCTGGTAGCAGGGTGATCACGGAACAGGAAATAGCAGATGATGAGATGCTCAGGAAAGTCTATGACTAGCAGCACTGGCAATATGGAGGTAGTAATACACGAGGAACTGTATGGACAAAGGACACGTGAAGGTAGTCAGTGGTCTGCGGTAGCAAGTTGTACCACTGCTATAGTGAGGAGGAATGTCCAACAGAAACGAGGAGGTGATGAGAGTCAGCGGTCTGCGGATAGCAAGTTGTACCGCTGTCTGAGTGAAGGAATGGAATCCAAGTGGAGATATCCGGGGAGTCAGTGGTCTGCGTTAGCAAGTTGTACCACTGCTATGTGAGAGGATACTGGAACAGGTGAAACTGTAAACAGGAGTCAGTGGTCTGCCACTAGCAAGTTGTACTACTGAATATATATGTGAGGAGGTGCACGGGGAGAGACTGCAACACAATATATACACGGGCACCTTGACTTTGATCCACAGTAATATGCACAATATAAATGTATAAATGACTGAACAATACTGCCAATATAGAAAGTCTCTTGAAGTAGTCCAGCATAAGATAACACAGTCAATGATGGCAATAGACTCAGCGGATAGCACACTCCAGAGGAGAACCAACACAGTCCAGCAAGGTATGCAATACACAGCACAGTCAATGAGAAGTATGCATACCGTGGTTCAGGAGGCAGTCAGACAGGAGTGCAGAGATACCTGAACGGCAGGAGGCCGGCAGGATGCGAAGTCCCTGGATGGGTGAAGCGGTGGTCTAGTAGGTGCAGCGCACGGGAAGGTAGACCAGCAGGGAACACAGGAAAGCGTGGAGAGCGGATCAGCAGTAGATGGATGAGTAGTGCTGAGGAGTAGCAGCAGCGGGTCTCTGCGGGAACACGGAGGTAGCCAATAGCAACCAGCAGGTGCAGTAACGATGGGACACGGGAGAGCAGAGTTGAACAGGCACTGTTGATCACGGAGAATAGCGGGTAGCAATAGTGGAGGCAGACTCAAGGAAACACGGGAGCGTTGACAAGGACTGAAGACTGAAGCGCACAGAGGCAGCGGATAGGAATCAGCCAAACAGTCACGATGAAACACAGACGGGTTGCAGGTTGAAGACTGTAGTGCACGGAGGCAGCGGATAGGAATCAGCTAGCAGTCACGATGATGAAACACAGACGAGTTGCAGGTTGAAGACTGTAGTGCACGGAGGCAGCGGATAGGAATCAGCTAGCAGTCACGATGATGAAACACAGACGAGTTGCAGGTTGAAGCCTGTAGTGCACGGAGGCAGCGGATAGGAATCAGCTGGCAGTCACAATCATGAACAGGTGAGTGGATGTGGTTGAAGCCTGTAATGCACGGAGGCAGCGGATAGGCATCAGCTAACAGTCCCAATGATACATGGTAGAGTTGAAGTGATTAGAAGACTGTAGTGCACGGAGGCAGCGGATAGGAATCAGCTCACAGTCACGATGATTCAGTAGATGGTAGAAGTGGTATGGGAACCACAGTAGCAGAAGTGGTTTGGAAACCACAGAGGTAGAAGTGGTTTGGAAACCACAGGAATCAGCAGGGCTGAATAAACAAGGAAACACAGGAACACCTTCAGAGACTCATGGGGAATGAGACTCCAAGATCAGGCAATGTGGTGATGACCACAGGTGCTTAATATAGGGAGGTTGCCTGATCTGCCAATTAAGTTAAAGGAACATACACTGGAGGTATAGAAAGGGCTGCGCATGCGCAGTCCCTCAGGATGGAGGACGGCCACGGTTCCTAAATGTCCGGGAAGAAGCACTCACAGTCCGGTGAGTGACAAGCGCCTTGGCGTGGCAGGATGGCTTAAACATACATTTGCAAATGTGTGCAACAAAGACTTTTGCATTTTTATCTACAGTAGAAATGGCAGATCTGTTGCTGGCTATAGCAGTGTGCTGGGGGAAAAAATGTTTTGTGTATGTTCCTTGCAGGAGAACCCCACCCTTTCAGCACCTGTTATGGCCTATAAATTGATTTGAGCAGCTTCCACTTTTGTATTTGTCTGAGAGGCATGTTGGTGTCAGTAGCTGAGGGGGAGTGCTGACATTGGATTGCTATTTGGAGGCTTCTGGGGTACCTCTTTGGTAAGTTAGCTCTCAATTTAAAAACACATATGTATGGCCCAAATATAGGGACTCTCATTGTTTAGAGTAGGACCATCCTATATGCAAAAGCGCCTTGGCGTGGCAGGATGGCTTAAACATACATTTGCAAATGTGTGCAACAAAGACTTTTGCATTTTTATCTACAGTAGAAATGGCAGATCTGTTGCTGGCTATAGCAGTGTGCTGGGGGAAAAAATGTTGTGTGTATGTTCCTTGCAGGAGAACCCCACCCTTTCAGCACCTGTTATGGCCTATAAATTGATTTGAGCAGCTTCCACTTTTGTATTTGTCTGAGAGGCATGTTGGTGTCAGTAGCTGAGGGGGAGTGCTGACATTGGATTGCTATTTGGAGGCTTCTGGGGTACCTCTTTGGTAAGTTAGCTCTCAATTTAAAAACACATATGTATGGCCCAAATATAGGGACTCTCATTGTTTAGAGTAGGACCATCCTATATGCAAAAGCGCCTTGGCGTGGCAGGATGGCTTAAACATACATTTGCAAATGTGTGCAACAAAGACTTTTGCATTTTTATCTACAGTAGAAATGGCAGATCTGTTGCTGGCTATAGCAGTGTGCTGGGGGAAAAAATGTTTTGTGCATGTTCCTTGCAGGAGAACCCCACCCTTTCAGCACCTGTTATGGCCTATAAATTGATTTGAGCAGCTTCCACTTTTGTATTTGTCTGAGAGGCATGTTGGTGTCAGTAGCTGAGGGGGAGTGCTGACATTGGATTGCTATTTGGAGGCTTCTGGGGTACCTCTTTGGTAAGTTAGCTCTCAATTTAAAAACACATATGTATGGCCCAAATATAGGGACTCTCATTGTTTAGAGTAGGACCATCCTATATGCAAAAGCGCCTTGGCGTGGCAGGATGGCTTAAACATACATTTGCAAATGTGTGCAACAAAGACTTTTGCATTTTTATCTACAGTAGAAATGGCAGATCTGTTGCTGGCTATAGCAGTGTGCTGGGGGAAAAAATGTTTTGTGTATGTTCCTTGCAGGAGAACCCCACCCTTTCAGCACCTGTTATGGCCTATAAATTGATTTGAGCAGCTTCCACTTTTGTATTTGTCTGAGAGGCATGTTGGTGTCAGTAGCTGAGGGGGAGTGCTGACATTGGATTGCTATTTGGAGGCTTCTGGGGTACCTCTTTGGTAAGTTAGCTCTCAATTTAAAAACACATATGTATGGCCCAAATATAGGGACTCTCATTGTTTAGAGTAGGACCATCCTATATGCAAAAGCGCCTTGGCGTGGCAGGATGGCTTAAACATACATTTGCAAATGTGTGCAACAAAGACTTTTGCATTTTTATCTACAGTAGAAATGGCAGATCTGTTGCTGGCTATAGCAGTGTGCTGGGGGAAAAAATGTTTTGTGTATGTTCCTTGCAGGAGAACCCCACCCTTTCAGCACCTGTTATGGCCTATAAATTGATTTGAGCAGCTTCCACTTTTGTATTTGTCTGAGAGGCATGTTGGTGTCAGTAGCTGAGGGGGAGTGCTGACATTGGATTGCTATTTGGAGGCTTCTGGGGTACCTCTTTGGTAAGTTAGCTCTCAATTTAAAAACACATATGTATGGCCCAAATATAGGGACTCTCATTGTTTAGAGTAGGACCATCCTATATGCAAAAGCGCCTTGGCGTGGCAGGATGGCTTAAACATACATTTGCAAATGTGTGCAACAAAGACTTTTGCATTTTTATCTACAGTAGAAATGGCAGATCTGTTGCTGGCTATAGCAGTGTGCTGGGGGAAAAAATGTTTTGTGTATGTTCCTTGCAGGAGAACCCCACCCTTTCAGCACCTGTTATGGCCTATAAATTGATTTGAGCAGCTTCCACTTTTGTATTTGTCTGAGAGGCATGTTGGTGTCAGTAGCTGAGGGGGAGTGCTGACATTGGATTGCTATTTGGAGGCTTCTGGGGTACCTCTTTGGTAAGTTAGCTCTCAATTTAAAAACACATATGTATGGCCCAAATATAGGGACTCTCATTGTTTAGAGTAGGACCATCCTATATGCAAAAGCGCCTTGGCGTGGCAGGATGGCTTAAACATACATTTGCAAATGTGTGCAACAAAGACTTTTGCATTTTTATCTACAGTAGAAATGGCAGATCTGTTGCTGGCTATAGCAGTGTGCTGGGGGAAAAAATGTTTTGTGTATGTTCCTTGCAGGAGAACCCCACCCTTTCAGCACCTGTTATGGCCTATAAATTGATTTGAGCAGCTTCCACTTTTGTATTTGTCTGAGAGGCATGTTGGTGTCAGTAGCTGAGGGGGAGTGCTGACATTGGATTGCTATTTGGAGGCTTCTGGGGTACCTCTTTGGTAAGTTAGCTCTCAATTTAAAAACACATATGTATGGCCCAAATATAGGGACTCTCATTGTTTAGAGTAGGACCATCCTATATGCAAAAGCGCCTTGGCGTGGCAGGATGGCTTAAACATACATTTGCAAATGTGTGCAACAAAGACTTTTGCATTTTTATCTACAGTAGAAATGGCAGATCTGTTGCTGGCTATAGCAGTGTGCTGGGGGAAAAAAAGCTTTTAAATCATGTAAGTAAACCAATTTTAAACTACACATATATTTTTACCTGGATTAATCTCCACCTAGGTACATAACTGTGCCAATGTTTTACTCTACTTCCCTGCTTTCTCTGCATATTGCCAGCTAAATGCCTCCTTTTGATACATATCCCTCCCCCTAGCGTCTCCGAATAGGGGGACGCGGACTTTGCGAGGAGCGCATATTTTCGTGACAACGCATCTGCATTTTTGTGTAGAATCCCAGGCCTATGTTCTACTGAGAACTTGAAAGGTTGTAGTGCCAAGAACCAGCGGGTTACCTTGACATTTACCTCCCGGTTGTTCTGCATCCATCTTAATGGTGCATGGTCTGTTATTAGGGTGAACTCTCTGCCTAGGAGATAATAGCGCAGAGCTTCTGAAGCCCATTTTATGGCGAGACATTCTTTCTCCACAGTGGTATATTTTTGTTCCCTTGGAAGCAACTTACGACTTAGGTACAGGACAAGATTTTCTACTCCATTCTTCTCCTGTGACAAGACTGCACCTAAGCCAACACCAGAAACATCAGTTTGGAGGAAGAACCTCCGGGTAAAATCTGGTGCTTGTAGAACTGGAGAGGAACAAAGAGCTAACCGAAGATCAGACCAGGCGGTTTCTGCAGAGTCAGACCAGGTTAATCTATCTGGACAACTTTTTTTAACATGTCCGTAAGTGGAGCAGCTCTAGTGGCGAAGTGGCTTACAAACCGCCTGTAGTAACCTACTAAGCCTAAAAAGGTTCTTAACTGTGAATTTTTTTCTGGTCTTGTCCAATTTTTGACTGCCTCCACTTTGTCTAACTGGGGTTTTACATGCCCTCGACCAACAACGTACCCCAAATATTTGGCTTCTCTCATGGCTATGGCACATTTCTCTGGGTTAGCTGTTAATGAAGCTAAGACCGCCTCAATTTTGGATAAACGTGATCCCCAGTCTGGGGTATAAATCACTATATCGTCCAAGTAAGCAGCTGCATAAGCTGTGTGAGGTCGTAGCAATTTATTCATAGCCCTTTTGAAGGTGGCAGGTGCCCCATGCAACCCAAAGGGTAGGACTTTATATTGATAGAGACCATTAGGGGTGGAAAATGCAGTCTTTGGCTTGGCCGTGGAAGTCAGGGGAACTTGCCAATAACCCTTTGTTAGATCAAGGGTTGTTAAATAATTGCTACCAGCAAGATTTTCCACTAGTTCATCCACACGTGGCATCGGATAGGCATCAAACTGCGACATACTGTTTAGGCGCCTAAAGTCATTGCAGAACCTAATTGTCCCATTGGGTTTCGGGACAAGCACAATGGGACTATTCCATTCACTAGAGGACTCTTCAATTACATCTAACTGGAGCATCTTCTCGACCTTCTTTCCTACGTCCACCCGTCTGGCTTCTGGAATACGATATGGCTTCTGCTTGACAATGACTCCTGGTGCAGTGACAATGTCGTGTTTGATTAAGGTAGTGCGCCTAGGAATGGAAGAGAAGACATCCCTGTTCCGGCGAATCATTTCTTCAGTCTGTTGTCTCTGCTGAATGGACAAGGCTGGCTCTATGGGCACTTCAGACTTTTCAATGGCAGTACTCACTACCTGAGGAGAGGTTTCCTCATCATGCCAGGGTTTAAGGAGGTTCACATGATATATTTGCTCCTCCCTTCTCCTACCTAACTGGTGTACTCTGTAATTGACAGGATCGACAGCCTCTAGAACTTCATATGGACCCTGCCAATGGGCGAAAAATTTGCTTTCCTGGGTAGGAACCAGGACTAGGACCTTGTCCCCGGGCTTGAAAGATCGAACAACAGCACTTTTGTCATAACTTTTCTTCTGTCGTTCCTGAGCCTCTTTTACATGTTGCTGCACAATGGGCCCTATCTTTCCTAGCCTCTCATACATTTGGGACACAAATTGTACCAGATTTGGCTCCCTGGGACCTTGCTGCTCCCACCCTTCTTTTAACATATCCAAGATACCCCTGGGCTGTCTCCCAAACAATAACTCAAAGGGACTAAACCCTGTTGAAGCTTGAGATACCTCACGGATGGCAAACATCAAATAGGGAATAAGAGTATCCCAATCTTTTTTTTTTCTTGAGCCACTGCTTTCCTGAGCATGTGCTTTAATGTGCGGTTAAAGCGTTCCACCAAGCCATCTGTTTGTGGATGGTATACAGAGATGTGAAGCACCGTAACCCCTAGCAACTGGCACATGTCCTTCATCAGTTTAGAAATGAATGGAGTACCCTGGTCTGTGAGAATTTCTTTGGGTATTCCCAAGCATGTAAACATTAATACAAGTTCTTTAGCTATGGTGCTGGACTTTATGTTTTGTTGGGGAATTGCCTCTGGATACCTGGTTGCATAGTCAAGCACCACTAGTATATATTGGTGCCCACATGCAGATTTTTCCAGGGGCCCCACAAGGTCCATAGCTATCCGTTCAAAGGGAACTTGTACTATTGGTATTGGAATGAGAGGTGCCCTGTACATGGGTTTGGGACAGGTTCTCTGACAAATGCGACAGGACCGGCAATACTTTTTCACTGCCATGTGTACACCGGGCCAGTAAAACCTAAGCAGAACTCGTTCCCGTGTTTTATCCTCCCCTAGGTGTCCTCCACAGACATGTGTATGTGTTGCTTTAAACAATAGGGTTACATGGACCTGAGGAACCATTAATTGTTCTACTTTTCCCCCCTGTACATTAGCAACTCTATACAAGAAATTATTTTTAACAATAAAATATGGTATACCTTCTGCAGGCTGGGCGGCTTTCGCTACCCCATTTACCTCAGTCACACTTTTAAAGGCATGTTCCAAAGTGGCATCATTAAGTTGGTCTCGAACAAAGTCCTGCAAAGGAAACAAAATTGGTATTGCGGACCAGTCCGTATCCTCACTGACAGGCGGGGTGGCTCATCTGCGACATAACCGACCAATGCTAGTTTGGACTGTCCATGTTTCCCCACAGTTGGATGCTTTTGTGGAACTCCTGCTGTGACTCCCAGGATGGCATTCCGGTTTGGCGGTTCCCAAAGATCGATGTCCAGATGTTGTGAATTCTTAGGCGGTTCCTTTAAGACTGGGCTTCCGACCGTTGCATCAGTTGCCGGCATGTCCGTCCGGATCTGCTCACCGAGGACATCATTAAACAGTGGGAAGTCTCGCCCCAAAATTAGTGGATATGGGAGTTTAGGTGCTATGGCAGCTACCACCATAACAGTTTTGTCTTTGAGTGTGACTGGTAGTATTGTTCTTTCACACTCCTCTGTTGTGCCATGTACGCAAAGAACTTTCACTTTGGGCAACCGAGAAGTTATGGTTTCAAGTAAAGCAGAGCTGGAAACCATTGAGAGTTCACTCCCCGAGTCAACCAAGGCCAGAACAAGGTTTTGGTTGATTTGCACAGTCACTCGGAACAAACAAGGATTTCCTGATGTGGGACTCATGGCAAAACAGCTTGGAAATGCAGGTCTAATATGTGCTACAGAACAGTCCATGGGTTCCTGTAGTTTAGGACACTCTGCCTTAAAGTGGCCTGGCTCACCACATTCAAAACACTTCAGATTAGACAGCTTTGCACCTGGCCCTCTGTCCGTAGCAGTTTTGCCATTGGGCCCTGTGGCAAGGATTGTCAAACCTGGCTTTTGGCGTGGCAGCGGCTTTGGCACAAATGCAGGTTCTTTAGTCATTTGCTGTAGCACACAAAACCTTTCTACCACGGTGGCAAGCTCTTCATAAGTTTGTGGGTCTGATTGCAGAACCCACCTTTGCAAATCGCGGTTCAGCCCCCGGATGCAGTGATCTATCGCCAGAACTTCATTAATCCGAGAAGGCGAATTCTCCTCAGGCTGCAGCCATTTCTTTAAAATTTTAGAAAGCTCAGCCACTTGCGCTCTGACCGGTTTTTCTTTATCATAGCGCCATTGGTGATAGCGCTATGAGAATCTTACAAGAGAGGACATTATGTGCAAGGAAAACATGCCTAGCCACAATTGCATTACCAATATCATGTTTAGAGGGGGAAACCAACTCGCTGACTCTGAACGCACCAAAAAAGGCAAGGGAAAATGCAGAGCTAAACAACAGAGTTTCATAATCGGAATTTGTAACGCTAGCTAGTGCAGCTAACAATTGTTTCAAAAGTCTCGCATCTATAGGCCTGCGATGATCCACAACTGATGGGTGCTCTTTCGCCCACCCTTTCATAGCCTTTGATATGAGAAAACCATTTGTTAAGTAATTAAACCCATATAAGCGGGCCATAAAGGAGATGCCCGCCAGCGTGGAAGGCATAGCCGCTTTCGATACACCCTCCTTGAAAAGTACCCAAATAAAAGCGACCATATCCTCTTTCTGACCTCCATCTTGTCGACCCCATGACTCCTGAAAACTAAACCACTGCTGCCAGGCTGCATGATACGCTCTCCTGGTAGAGGGGGCCAACAATATTTCAGCTAGATCTTGCAAGCCTGTTCGACAATCTGCCAGATAGATAGGGGACATGGGGAGCCTGTGAACTTGGCCTGAGGAGCCAAAGTTCTAAATCATGACCATTGAAAGCGCGATAAAGCATCTGCTACATTGTTATCTACGCCTGGGACATGCCTAGCACTGAATGTACTGTCTTTTTCAAGGCAACGCAGTACAAAATGCCTTAACAAAGTTATGGCAGGAGGAGATGTGGAACTCTGCCGATTGATACAATGAATGACCCCCAGGTTACCACACCAGAAAACCACTTGTTGGCTTACCAGTTTATCCGACCACAACTACACTGCAACCAGTATCGGAAAAAGCTCCAAAACTAGCAAGTTCTGCACTAATCCCCTAAGACGCCATGAATCAGGCCACATAGCCGCACACCACTCGCCATCAAAATATGCTCCAAAACCCATCAAGCCGGCTGCATCAGTGTGTAGATTCAGCTGCTCATTGGATGTGATGGGACTGGGCCAGATAGGAATGCCGTTAAATTTTTCTAAAAACATCAACCAAATGCGCAAATCCTCTCTAATTTCTCGTGACAGCGTCACCCAAGCATGAGGGCAAGTGAAACCGATGATTGCCATCTGTAGCTTCCTACAAAAGACTTTCCCCAAAGGTATGATCTTGCACGCAAAATTAAGAGATCCTAAGAGGCACTGTATGTTCCGCAGCTTAAGGGACAGAGCCAGCAAGGCCATTTGAATTGAAGTCCCCAATTTGGAAACTTTGTCAGATGGCAACCTACAACAACGCATGACCGTGTCAATTTCTATTCCTAGAAAGGACAGGCAGGTTATAGGACCTTCCGTTTTATCCTGCGCTACCGGGACCCCAAAAACTGAGAACAGATACTGTGCATCTCGCAATACATTTGAACAAACTAAGGAATTGGCTGGCCCTATGAAAAGGAAATTATCCAGTTAGTGAGCAATACCTGCATGACCAGATCCTACCTGCACGCACCAATGCAGGAAGGAACTAAACTCTTGAAATAAGCACAAGAAATCGAACACCCCATTGGGGAGACATAAGTCAACATATTTACCATCCGGAAGCCTAAAGCCCATGTAACGGAAAGATCCTGGATGCAGAGGCAACAACCTTAAAGACGATTCTATGTCCAGTTTTGGTTATAAAGCCACTTTTGCGAATGATCTTACCAACTGCAATGCCTCCTCAAACGACTGATACGTTACTGAGCTATCTTCCGGATCTATAGCATCATTCACTGATGGGTGCGACAGGTGTTGTATCAATCGATACTTCTGTTTCTTTGGGACCATGCCTACTGGTGATAAAACTAAGTCCACTATTGGAGAAATCGCAAATGGGCCTGCCATGCGACCCAAAACCACCTCTTATAAAACCTTTTCCGACAAAATATTGGGGAAAGTATATACAGACCGCAAATTCTTCCTAGCCTGAGCTCGCACAACGCTCTTGATAGGCAAACTAAAACCACAACTAAACCCCTTAAACAAAAATTCCGCCAGCTGCTCATCCGGGTGGAGGCTTAGCCATCTAGCCAATGCCTGCACAATCACAGGTAAATGTGCCTTATTGCTTAGCGCCTGATGACGGCCCGCCCCTGCCTGCTCCGTCCTTGATTCTTGTGCAATCTCTCGCAGGGTGTGCCCCCCGGAATAAGGTGCACATGTGCTTGTATTTACAAGCGGCTCCCCTTGAGCATGTTTCCGCTATTAAAAGTGAAGCATTTGTTCCTAGCACAAAAGGAGGCCCCCTGTCTCCCGAAACCTGGGTCCCGCGTTACTTCTTAACTCCGAGACTGACCTCCACACCATGTCCATCCACGTTTCCACATCTTTCGTACCAAACGGGATGTCCTTCATACCGCTTAATCTCTCCATAAACACCTGGGGGTAAATGTATCAAGCTGAGAATTTTCCGGCGGGTTTGAAAAGTGGAGATGTTGCCTATAGCAACCAATCAAATTCTAGCTATCATTTTGTAGAATGTACTAAATAAATGACAGCTAGAATCTGATTGGTTTTACAAACCAGCCGGAAATCTCTCACCTTGATACATTTACCCCCTGATCGTACTCCCTCCAAATAAAGGGGACATCCGACCCATACATCACGGTTATCATATGCAGATAACACAGTATGTCCTGCATGGCATCTGGTCTGGTTTTCAGATAAACTGCGGCAAAGGAGCAGAAACCCGATATCCACTTTGTAAACGTCTTGTAGGCCTCCTCGCCTATACCTCCCTTACTTGCTGCCTTTGCTAATTCCTTCTTACCGCGGGCCGTAATTGAAAGATGTCCACATAGAAACCTTTGTTTATTCTGTCCCCCATGCATGGCCTAATTCCGGAATTCAAACCTGTGTTCGCACAACGCACCTTGTCACTACCATCCCTTCCTTACTGAAAACTAGGCTCTGCAAAATCTGAATTCCTTGACCATTTGGCCACGCCAAAATGCTGCTGCAAAACTTTCATGAGCTTGCGCGGCCCTGCTTCTATGTCAGACTCGTTACTACCCGAGGATGACATAGGAGAACTACATGCATGATCTATAGGTGTTAAACAATTTACGTACTCACCGTTGCCTGTTGCTTCCTGCCTGGACGCAGGTGACGCCTCTCGAATTCCTCTGGAGCATAAAAGTGTCCCCTTGGCCTTCCGACTCACTGCGCCTTCCTGCCGAAACATACTCGCCTCCTGGCATATCCTGCAATACTGAATGACAAGACATATCAACAGTGGGATCACTCCTTGACAAAGTCGCACCCTCACCCACCCCATCATTGAAACCTGAGCCAGAAGTGAGACCCTGCGCAGGAAGTGGCCCTAAGTTGAAGCCTGGAGGCATGGGGGATTGGCTAGCCGGTTCTTGAGGTTGAATAAATGCGGTTTGGGACATTTGTGGCTGGGCACTGGGTATGACTGAGTTTATTAACCCTGAGTAGGGGGTAGGCAAAGAGAAATGGAAATTAGGAGGGGGGTAATGAGAAAACCATTCCCCTAAGGCATCATCCCTGAGAGGCACACTATACTGACCTTGCGTCTGCAATGCGGGGCAAAACTCCACATGTGTGGGGTGGGAAATAACACCTCGCACAGGGGGGTAAGTGCCGGAAAAAACTACTGGCGAAGGCGGCACCTCCCATGTATGCGGAGGGACTTGTCCATGAAACACATTTCTAGCAGGGCCAAACTTTGAAGACCTTGGCTTGTTGTTATGCCAACCTGCCATAGGAATGTGAGGGAGGGTCTGGGGGGGAGGGAACGGACCATAAGATAAACCTCTAGCATCCTGTGAAAACAACAAAGGAGACCCCACATCTGTGTGCATACGTAAAAAGGGGGTCTGAGTAGTACAAGCTCCATCTCCCATGACCTAAATGGCTTGTGCCAGAAAATTCTGATTAGCTACGGGATGAGGCACCTGAGCTGGCAGAACCAAATCACTTGCAGCCATGCACTGACCTCTTAACTGGCCGTGCATGGCAAACCAAGGACATGAGAGGGGGGGGCGCTGCTGGGCCTCGTGCCCTGGGGCTACACCTGTCTCACAGCCCCCACTTCAAACTGCGCATATGTGGGACTACCCACGTTCACATGCTGCCTCAGCAATGCGGGACCCTGTCCACTACCCGCTACCCCTGTAGGGTTAATACTGTGTTCCTCACTGCTTCCTATATCCTATATCAGACCGAGCATGTGCAGGAGAAGGGGACCCTCTCCTCACTGCACTCAGCCTGACATTGTCTGGAGCTGGAGCTGTGGAGACAGGCAGCAGAGCCGCCCTCTCCGAAGCATGCGCCCGCCTACTAAAGGCCGCTGGAGCCGCGCCTCTCTCCCTTAACAAACGGCCGCCGCCCGCTTCGCCCCACTGTTCCCCCGGCACGCAGGACCGCTGCTAGCGCCGGAGGATATAACAAGCACCCAGGCTACTAAGAAGGCGGTTTTTCTATAGTAGATTTAATTTCTGGTCTCATCAATGATAGTTTGAGGTCGGAGCACTTACAGTGCGATACTAATGATGGTTTTTTAAATTTTTCTTTGAGCAAAGGTTCCATGGCACCAATTGGCCAGTATTGTTTTATTGCCTTTTTAATCCTGTAGGATTGTGTATTAAAGGCTGTTGAAAAGAGTTTCTGATCTGTAATGTTCAGTGTGTTGGTGTATGTTGTGAAAGTATAATTATCCCTATTCCTTCTGTAACTTTGCTATATGTATGGAAAAAAGAATGTCGGATGAATAAAAACCAATTGTCTGTTTGTTCACTCTTCATTTATACTTACTGTGTCTGATTTGACATTTTTTTCTACCATTTCTTACAGGTACATATAAATAGCAGGATATTAAATGAGTCCGTGGGCAACATTTCAGGCATTGTATATATTTTAGACCTTTATATATATATTGCTTTTTAGATGTTTTTTTCCTTTAAGCTAATATTTGATCTAATTGTATACTTTTATTCTAGAACCGATGCTCCTAATTTTAATAGACAATATAATAGGTATCTTAAACACAGACAAGATATATTGTAGTATGTCAGATTTGTTTCACACTGTTTGTTAGAGATAAAAGCAGATTGTTACCTAATTATCTGATACAGACTTACAAATATAGCCTTAAGCAGCATTACAATATGAGTGATTGACATTCTTTTAATGCTATTAATATTTTTTTTAATAATATAAAAAGGATAAATGTCATATTGTACGTCACAATACCTGAAGTCCACCACAGGAATGATTCGCATTTCTTTTCATTATACTTTACCCTATGGCTCTCTTTGATTGGCCTCCCACCTAATCATATTCTGCTGCCTGTGAGTCATAAAGCTGAAAAACCACAGATTCAATTTTTATCTCTGTCTCTTCTTTTTTAAGTCTTATAAGAGAACTTTCTGAAAATGAGGCACATTGAATTTTTTTTTTGTGCTGTCCAGAATATTTTTACATGACTCATCCATTTCTTTTAACCTTTATTTAATTATAAATTCTGATTCTGCATAACTCAAAACCGTAGTCTTGATATGGGACAAGTGATCCTACCTGCCACAGTACACTTTTTGTTATTAGTTGAACATAAAGATTACCCATCTAATGTGCATTTATTTTCAAACTTCATTTAGTATTTTATTCAGAAGAAATATTACATTTACCAAGTTAGTTTGGTCTAATAAAGGTTGGACCCAAGATGCGCTATAAACTATCAGAAGCATCTTTGTTTCCTAACATCCATTGTTTTATTACTAACAGCATCCATTCGCTGGACAGTCAAAAGGCTCTCTCATCCTATATACTAATTGATGTAGGAATTTAATTCCAAGAATATAATAGCAAGATAATTATTGGACTAAAAACAATATGACATTCTGGTAATTAGAGATGAGCGCACTCGGATTTTGTGAATCCGAGCCTACCCGAACCTTTCCGATCCGAGTCGGATCCGAGACAGATCCGGGTATTGGCGCCAAATGAAAACTTGAAACCGAGGCTGTGAGTCATAATCCCGCTGTCGGATCTCGCGATACTCGGATCCTATAAATTCCCCGCTAGTCGCCGCCATCTTCACTAGGGCATTGATCAGGGTAGAGGGAGGGTGTGTTAGGTGGTCCTCTGTCCTGGTAGATCTCGTGTTGCGCTGTTTAGTTCTGTGCTGTGCTGTGCTGTGCTGTGCTGTGCTGTGCTGTGCTGTGCTGTGCTGTGTTCTGCAGTATCAGTCCAGTGGTGCTGTGTGCTGTGCTCTGTCAATTTTGAGTTCAGTGGTGCTGCTGGGTCCTGTGCTGTGTCCTGTTCAGTCCAGTGGTGCTGTGTCCTGTGCTCTGTGCTTCTAAGGGCATAGTTATTTCCCCATTATTCCCAAGTGTTTTAAAAAATAAAAAAAAGTTATAAAAAAAAATACAAAAAAATAATTAAAAAAAAATTAATTACAACAAAATTTGCAAAACCAATCCTGCAGTATAAGCCCATTGGTACTGCAATATTACCAAGTTCACACATTCAACAGTAAAAGTTCAGTGGTGCTGTGTGCTGTGCTCTGTCAATTTTGAGTTCAGTGGTGCTGCTGGGTCCTGTGCTGTGTCCTGTTCAGTCCAGTGGTCCAGTGGTCCTGTGTCCTGTGCTTCTAAGGGCATAGTTATTTCCCCATTATTCCCAAGTGTTTAAAAAATTAAAAAAAAGTTATAAAAAAAAATACAAAAAAATAATTTTAAAAAAAATTAATTACAACTAAATTTGCAAAACCAATCCTGCAGTATAAGCCCATTGGTACTTTAATATTACCAAGTTCACACATTCAACAGTAAAAGTCCAGTGGTGCTGTGTGCTGTGCTCTGTCAATTTTGAGTTCAGTGGTGCTGCTGGGTCCTGTGCTGTGTCCTGTTCAGTCCAGTGGTCCAGTGGTCCTGTGTCCTGTGCTTCTAAGGGCATAGTTATTTCCCCATTATTTCCAAGTGTTTAAAAATTTTTAAAAAGTTATAAAAAAAAATACCAAAAAAAAATAATAAAAAAAAATAATTACAACAAAATTTGCAAAACCAATCCTGCAGTATAAGTCCATTGGTACTGTCTGCAATATTATCAGGTTCACACATTCTGCAGTATCTTGTGCTACATATAATGGAGACCAAAAATTTGGAGGATTAAGTAGAGAAAGATCCAGACCCACTTCCTCCTAATGCTGAAGTTGCTGCCACTAGTCATGACATAGACGATGAAATGCCATCAACGTCGTCTTCCAAGCCCGATGCCCAATCTCCTAGTACAGGGCATGTAAAATCCAAAAAGCCCAAGTTCTCAAAAAAAAAGCAAAAAGAGAAACTTAAAATCATCTGAGGAGAAACGTAAAGTTGGCAATATGCCATTTACGACACGTAGTGGCAAGGAACGGCTTAGGCCCTGGCCCGTGTTCATGACTAGTGGTCCATCTTCACCCAAGGATCTTAGCCCTCCTCCTCCTCCCCCCCTACAAAAAATTGAAGAGAGTTATGCTGTCAGCAACAAAACAGCAAACAACTCTTCTAAAGAGAAATTATCACAAATCCCCAAGGCGAGTCCAAGGGTGTTGGTGGTTGTCAAGCCTGACTTTCCCATCACTGTACGGGAAGAGGTGGCTCGGGAGGAGGCTATTGATGATGTAGCTGGCGCTGTGGAGGAACTTGATGATGAGGATGGTGATGTGGTTATTGAAAATGAGGCACCAGGGGGGGAAACAGCTGATGTCCATGGGATGAAAAAGCCCATCGTCATGCCTGGTCAGAAGACCAAAAAATGCACCTCTTCGGTCTGGAGTTATTTTTATCCAAATCCGGACAACCAATGTATGGCCATATGTAGCTTATGTAAAGCTCAAATAAGCAGGGGTAAGGATCTTGCCCACCTAGGGACATCCTCCCTTATACGTCACCTAAATAACCTTCATAGTTCAGTGGTTAGTTCAGGAACTGGAGCTAGGACCGTCATCGGTACAGGGACACCTAAATCCCGTGGTCCAGTTGGATACACACCAGCAACACCCTCCACGATCTCCATCAGATTGAGTACTGCAGCCCAAGTCAGCAGCCAGACTGAGTCCTCTCCAATACGGGATTCATCCGAGGAATCCTGCAGCGGTACGCCTACTACTGCCACTGCTGCTGTTGCTGCTGTTAGTCGGTCATCTTCCCAGAGGGGAATTCGTAAGACCGCTAAGTCTTTCACTAAACAATTGACCGTCCAACAGTCGTTTGCCATGACCACAAAATATGATAGTAGTCACCCTATTGCAAAGCGTATATTTGCGGCTGTAACTGCAATGTTGGTGTTAGACGTGCGCCCGGTGTCCGCCATCAGTGGAGTGGGATTTAAAGGGTTGATGGAGGTATTGTGTCCCCGGTACCAAATCCTGTCGAGATTCCACTTCACTAGGCAGGCGATACCAAAAATGTACAGAGTAGTACGATCAAGTGTCCTCAGTGCTCTAAAAAATGCGGTTGTACCCACTGTACACTTAACCACGGACATGTGAACAAGTGGTTCTGGGCAAATGAAGGACTATATGACTGTGACAGCCCACTGGGTAGATGCATCGCCTTCCGCAGCAACAGCAACAGCTGCATCAGTAGCAGCATCTACAAAATGGCTGCTCGTGCAAAGGCAGGCAACATTGTGTATTACAGGCTTTAATAAGAGGCACAATGCTGACAACATATTAGAGATACTGAGGGAAATTATCTCCCAGTGGCTTACCCCACTTAGACTCTAATGGGGATTTGTGGTGTCAGACAATGCCAGTAACATTGTGCGGGTATTAAATATGGGCAATTTCCAGCACGTCCCATGTTTTGCACACACCATTAATTTGGTGGTGCAGCATTACCTCAAGAGTGACAGGGGTGTGCAGGAGATGCTTGCGGTGGCGCGCAAAATTGCTGGACACTTTCAGCATTCAGCCAGTGCCTACCGCAGACTAGAGGCACATCAAAAAAGCATGAACCTGCCCTGCCATCACCTCAAACAAGAGGTTGTGACGCGCTGGAACTCCACCCTCTATATGCTGCAGAGGATGGAGGAGCAGCAAAAGGCCATTCAGGCCTACAGAGCCACCTACGACATAGGCAAAGGAGTGGGGATGCGCCTGAGTCAAGCGCAGTGGAGACTGATTTCCGTGTTGTGCAAGGTTCTCCAGCCATTTGAACTTGCCACACGAGCAGTCAGTTCCGACACTGCCAGCTTGAGTCAGGTCATTCCCTTGATCAGACTGTTGCAGAAGCAGCTGGAGAAAGTGAGGGAGGAGCTGGTAAAGCATTGTGATCCAACAAAGCATGTAGCTCTTGTGGATGAAGCCCTTTGTACGCTTTGCTAGGATCCAAGGGTGGTCACTCTTTTAAAGTCAGAGGAATACATTCTGGCCACCGTGCTCGATCCTTGGTTTAAAGCGTATGTTGTGTCTCTGTTTCCGGCAGACACAAGTCTACAGCGGTGCAAAGACCTTCTGGTCAGGAGATTGTCCTCTGAAGAGGACCGTGACATGCCAACAGCTCCACCCTCATTTTCTTCTACATCTATGGCTGCGAGGAAAAAGCTCAGTTTTCCTAAAAGAGCCGCTGGCGGGGATGCTGGTAACATCTGGTCCGGACTGAAGGACCTGCCAACCATTGCAGACATGTCTACTGTCGCTGCATTGGATGCTGTCACAATTGAAAAAATGGTGGAGGATTATTTTTCTGACACCATCCAAATAGACATGTCAGACAGTCCATATTGTTACTGCCAGGAAAAAAAGACAGTTTGGAAGCCCCTGTACAAACTGGCTCTATTTTACCTGAGCTGTCCCCCCTCCAGTGTGTACTCGGAAAGAGTTTTTAGTGCAGCGGGGAACCTGGTCAGTGAGCGGCGAAGGAGGTTGCTTCCTCACAACGTTGAAAAAATGATGTTTATAAAAATGAATAATCAATTCCTCAATAAAGTACAGCACTGCCCTCCAGATAGTACAGAGGGACATGTGGTTGTGGAGTCCAGCGGGGACGAATTGATAATGTGTGAGGAGGAGGAAGTACACAATGTAGGGGGAGAGGAATCAGAGGTTGAGGATGAGGACGACATCTTTCCTCAGTAGAGCCTGTTTAGTTTGTACAGGGAGAGATGAATTGTTATTTTGGTGTGGGGGCCCAAACAAACCAATCATTTCAGCCACAGTTGTTTGGTAGGCCCTGTCGCTGAAATGATTGGTTTGTTAAAGTGTGCATGTCCTATTTCAACAACATAAGGGTGGGTGGGAGGGCCCAAGGACAATTCCATCTTGCACCTATTTTTTTGGCATTATGTGACCATTCAACAGTCGTTTGCCATGTTCAAAAAGTAAAAGAAAATGTCAACAAATTACAAAAATTTAATCAAAGGTTAAATGCCCTGTCATTATTTAAAACAAGAGGGTTTGACGTGCTAGAATTAGTGTAGTGTTAATATGTTATAAACACTACACTTGGAACTTGGAGGAGGTATTGTGGGCCAGGTATCAAGTTTAGTACCGGGGCCACCCCACTACACAGTCCAGATACATTTATTGGTGCGAATCATACAAGTTCAGGGTTTTTAAATTATATTGTGGTGACCCACTCCTCTACGCAGTCCAGATACATTTATTGGTGCGAATACGAATCATACAAGTTCAGGGTTTTTAAATTATATTGTGGTGACCCACTCCTCTACGCAGTCCAGGTACATTTTTTGGTGCGATTAAGACCCGTGGAGGGTTTTTTATTAATTATATTGTGGTGACCACTCCTCTACGCAGTCCAGATACATTTATTGGTGCGAATCATACAAGTTCAGGGTTTTTAGATTATATTGTGGTGACCCACTCCTCTACGCAGTCCAGATACATTTATTGGTGCGAATGCGAATCATACAAGTTCAGGGTTTTTAAATAATATTGTGGTGACCCACTCCTCTACGCAGTCCAGGTACATTTTTTGGTGCGATTAAGACCAGTTGATGGTTTTCTTATTATATTGTGGTGACCCACTCCTCTACGCAGTCCAGGTACATTATTGGTGCGAATTGTACAAGTTCAGGGTTTTTAATTTATATTGTGGTGACCCACTCCTCTACGCAGTCCAGGTACATTATTGGTGCGAATCATACAAGTTCAGGGTTTTTAGTCTATATTGTGGTGACCCACTCCTCTACGCAGTCCAGGTACATTATTCGGTGCGATTCATACCAGTTTATGGTTTTCTTATTATATATATTGTGGTGACCCACTCCTCTACGCAGTCCAGGTACATTATTGGTGCGAATCATACAAGTTCAGGGTTTTTAATTTATATTGTGGTGACCCACTCTTCTACGCAGTCCAGGTACATTATTGGTGCGAATCATACAAGTTTAGGGTTTTTAATTTATATTGTGGTGACCCACTCCTCTATGCAGTCCAGGTACATTTTTTGGTGCGATTAAGACCAGTTTATGGTTTTCTTATTATATTGTGGGGACAACTCCACTACGTAGTCCAGAAAGATACCTCATTGCAACGTTTTGGACTAATAACTATATTGTGAGGTGTTCAGAATACACGGTAAATTAGTGTAAATGTTTGGTATTGAATGTTATTGAGGTTAATAATAGCGTAGGAGTGAAAATAAGCCCAAAAACTTGATTTTGAACTTTTTATGCTTTTTTAAAAAAAAATCCGAATACAAAACCTTAAATCCGAACCAAAACCTTTCGGCAGGTGTTTTGCAAAACAAATCCGAACCCAAAACATCGCGGAAATCCGAATCCAAAACACAAAACACGAGACACCAAAAGTCGCCGGTGCACATCTCTACTGGTAATACAGTTTCTTAGAAGGATTAGCAGATGTTGGAAGTTACTAACATTTTATTAATAAAGAGGAACAAGTTCAGAGACACCACAATTTTTTAACAGAACAAAAAAAACCGCAAAGTACTATGGGGCCTATTTATTAATTAATGAGCAACCTAAGTTCATGCATGTGCAAAGCCACATGGCCGGAGGGTAGAGCAGGAACGCAGCGGTGAGGGATCCAAAGATCCCTCTACCGCAATGCTCTCCCGATAGGGTAGAATGGCTAATAGCATCTTCAGAGGGCAGCACAGTGGCTTAGTGGTTAGCACTTCTGCCTCCCAGCACTGGGGTCATAAGTTCAATTCCCGACCATGGCCTTATCTGTGTGGAGTTTGTATGTTCTTCCTGTGTTTGCGTGGGTTTCCTCCGGGTCCTCCGGTTTCCTCCCACACTCCAAAAACATACTGGTAGGTTAATTGGCTGCTATCAAAATTGACCCTAGTCTCTCCCTCTTGGTCTGTCTCCCTGTCTGTCTGTGTGTGAGTGTGTGTCTATATTAGGGAATTTAGACTGTAAGCTCAAATGGGGCAGGGACTGTTGTAAATGTGTTCTCTGTACAGCGCTGTGTAATTAGTGGCGCTATATAAATAAATGATGATGATGATGCTTAGCCAACGTGCTCAAGTTCCAAAAACCTTGGCTTTTTGGAGCTTGTTAAATAGTCCCAGACCACAGTCCCTACTGAAACTTATTGAGACTGTGGATTAATGCAAAACTTAGCTTATCTCTGATGTCTCCCGCGTTAGGCTTTTGTTAGATAGTTAGGATACTTTAAAATGCATTAACCATGAAGTAAAAGCCATTTCTTCACGGTTTGTGGTTTAATAAATAGGCAGCTCTGACACTTAAAATATTTAAACCATGGTATGTTTCACAAACACAGCTTTAGGAGGTACATGTATCAATAATAAATCAGATAGTTATCATACTTGTCAACATAGCCAGATATTCCAATTATTTGCATTCCCCTATTTAGCACATTATCCTTGTTTTTGCTTTTCTTAGTTTGGAAATCACCCCATACCAAGCTATGGAACCAGTTGAGCTGTAATATCCCAGTCGGAAATAAAATGGGCACTGGCCCCATATAAAAACATGGAATGCTCCACATCAACCAATCAATTAGTGCCTAATAATGATGCTGGTAAATATAGTCAGGAGATGAATGGTATCAGACTAAGGTGCATGCCTAGTAAATTGGCGACACTCCTATGCAGGTTTGCATGATTCTGTCTCTCAGACCTGCTTGTACCTGGAGAAATGAGATGGAGAGGGAAGGGGACTTCTAATATAGGCAGAGTTCAGTAAGGTCATGTGGTCGTGATGCAGACCAGGACAAAGGCCTGTCTAAGCCCTATTATATGCAGGAGGTCAAGGGCAGCTGCAAACAGCGGATGATGATGGTGATGAACCTCTTATGATTGGCTGTTTGTGAATTGACGCCATCTTCATAGCACATGCTGTGAAGAAACCACACTTAGTTAGGATGGTGAGATTCAACTCACTGGACAGACCATAATATGTACAAAATAAGGCTTTAATTTGGCAGCACAACACCATAAGGTCAGCAGTCAGCACCCCAATCTAACAATCTCGGTAGCCATCAGAGTCTTACACTCCAGCAGTATTACCACTACCATTTAGCTTGACAGTTCTATGTTGCCCAGTCTGGGCTACTGGCTCACAAACAGCCTGTCCTGGTAGGGTTTCCTCCAGTGGCACTGCGAATCCTTTGTATTGGTGTTGCTTACACCAGGATCCTCCAAGGTTAAAATTAATCTATTGACATACTGCTCTTCTTATATACCTGGCTGTCTATCCAGGGAGCAGGGTTAAAATGTCTCAACCCCGTCACCCCCCCCCCCCACCCCTTTAGCAGGGGTCTGTCAGTAGACACTTAAATTATTTAACTGTTAGGAATACCATCTCTGTTGCCTTGTTTATACAATTTATACAATGGAATAGCTTGACTATGGTACTGTGGAGCCTCGTTGCGCATCCTCTGTAAGTTCTAACCTAATTACCTCCCAGATTACCTGTTGACCTAGCTACTTAACTTGAGCTAATTAACTTGGGCTGCCAGCTAGCTATTTTAACAGTCACACAGAGAACATTCTGATTATATTACTAGCAACCCAGATCTAAGCCACACCTCAAAACAAGGGATATTTGCCACAAATAGTAATTATCTTAGCTAACACAACTGCCTAGATCTCCATCCTGTCATGCAACACACAATATGGCAAATTACTTTATATTTCCAATACATACAATATTGCAGGTAATAGCAAGGGCAAAATGTACCTAATAACATGAAATAACAATATATATGATACACCGATGCTCTGGTGTATATACTTCACCAAGGATTAGAAAGTACATTAAACTGTGAATGATGAATAAAAAGTCCTCTGTCCAGTGAGACCCTTTTCCATCACATGTGCATATACTATGGTTTTAAGAGTGTGTTTAAGCAACTTTTTTTTAAATGTTCACATGCATGAAATAGGAGTTGTTGTTAATATGCAATACATATTTTGCAAGCAAAAATAAATGATTAGAAATATAAGCATTCACTTGGAGAACTTGCTGGGATACAAAGAATCCCATTTATCAAATGACAATATACCAAACCTCATGGCAAACAGATAAAGAATAGTGAAAAGAAAAATTGTGGTTCAAATAGGTGAGATAGCTCATACTCAAAAGCATTGCTCATAGAAGAAAAACATAATTACTGCTCCTAGAAGACAAAACATAACTATTGTCCCCAAATAAAGAAGTATTGCCTCCATAATAAATAAAGAATTATTGGCCACATAATTACCACTAAAATATTTCCCCCATGATAATTTTTATTCCTCCATAATTATTCATTTTTACCCCATAGCAAAATATTGCCCCTATAAGAAATACTTACCTAAAATTGCCTTTTTTTATTTATAGGTGTAACTTAATACAATGTGAAGATGGTAATACATAAAACATTTTTTTTTAAAAAAATGTAGCCAGCAGACTCAAGTTTGAGTTTTCACCCTCCAAATCACAGGATGACACATGCAATGTGTGGCGGCTTGCAAACTGTATATTAAATTGTTGCTTAGTAAATATTCTCCCTAGCCCTTTTTATTTTATGGAAGTAACTATGGGACAGAAGGAGTTAATATGTTTTTGAAAAATCAAGCAACACAACAACATAAACAATTACAACACTTAATGTTATGTATTGGTGTATCTGTGGCAACTGATCAGCAATCCACAAAACCATTAGCCTTAAGCTCTGAAATTTGTCCACATTTCTGAAAATCCCAATTTCTATTCAAAAACCAAATAAACATGTAATAAAAATTGATGGAAAACACTTTGAAAGTACACTATTAAAATATCTGCAGGGGTGGCTGTGGCAGCATGAAAGGAGGCATGTACCTTTCAGGGTAGACCCCAAATCATTGTCTTGGGTGGACAGCTGGCCGTGTTGTAGTGATCACAGCTTATGAGGCTGTGCCATTTACTATTACAGCACTGGTCCTACAAGAATCCAATTGGACCAATGTTTTTGAATGACCTGGCCACAAAGGCTGCAATCAATGCTACCTGACAATGCAGGAGAAAGGACATGTACAGCAGACTGCTGTTGTATCTACTATGCTACAGAAAAAAAGAGGTAATGAATTGAGAGGAGAGAAAATATATGGAGAGAGATTAAATAGCCAAACCAGAGTGGAAAGTGAGTAAAGAAAGTACGGGGTAAGTGAAAGGAAGTGTAAGTGGGGTGGAAGAGTAAGTGGAGTGAGAGGATAACAGCAAAGGAGGCAACAAATGAGAGACACAAGGCAGGAAATGATTGCAAAGGAATGGAGGATAGAGACAAGAAAGGGATGAAGAGAACCCGATCCACCAAAAGGATCCCCAGGCCCTAGTGCAGCAGATTCTGTTGCCCCAACCCAAGGCTGTGCGTGCATCCTCTGCAAATGCTGGTGCTGCGCATGAAGTCCAGAAGCTCTATGCTGTGTACATAGCTTTGGCACAAGTATGGCTAGAGGGTGTGACTGCATAGATCAATGGGAAGCAATTTGCCTGCGCAGTCACTCTATCCTATCTGTGGATCTGATGGCAAGTCGTCTTTTGTCAGTAGCAGGCTCCTGTAGGCAGGACACACTCTCATACAATGGTGTTGTACTGTATTGTAATTTAGTAGTAGTGTACAACGATGTCAGACAGACGCTGTGAACACTAGCACCTTATCAGCTACCAAAGATTTATGGGTAAATGTATGATACTCCAGTTTCTTCAACTCCCGCGAGTTCGGCGAGATGACAGCTAAAATTTAAAGTGGCGCTGCCTTGTAAAGGAAAACTTGCCTTTACCCCTTAGTGTTCAAACCCCTTGTCCATTATCACCTTAAGGTAAAAAAGGAACTTAGGCAAGAAATTTCCTACTTATGTCTCCTGGACAACACCATGTTAAAATGCAGAGGGTGCAAATTAGTTTTCTACATTGCACATAAGTTAAATACTGTCTGTTTTTTTCATGTAGCACACAAATATCAACTTTAAATTTGACTGCACAAATAAGCTGTCAAATATTTGTGTGCTAGATGAAAAAACAGACAGTATTTAACTTATGTGCAAAATAGAAAACTAATCTTCACCCCTTGCATTTTAACATGGTTTTGTCCAGGAGACTTAAGTAAAAAAATTGTTACCTAAGTTCCGTAATGAATCAGGCCCAAGACACTAACAGGATAAAAAAATATTTATTGGCAAGGGGGTGCAAGGGAATTAAATGTGTTTTTTTTCTATTATGTATCAAATTATGATTCTGCATCCGCATCAGGTAATCCAAACAAGTAATACTAGAATAAGAGTAACTAATCTAATTAATTTAATATTTAGAAATTTTACATACCTATTTGTTGTTACTTTGTTTAAAAACAATGTCAGGCACACTTTGTTATGTACAGCACATGGGTGGCAAATAATTCTAGTTCAGTTAACTGAAAATGACACATTAAAGCTTATTAAAAATGAATGCATTTTGATCTATATTAGACGTCTTCATATGTTGCAAGGAGAATGCTGTTGCTGTATAGTAACTACTAATAAATTGCTCTTTGTCATTTTGATGAGTGACTTTAGGGATTTTGTGATTTATTAGAGGTCTTTGAAAGTAACACTTGATGAATTATTTGCAAAATAAATATTGCAATCTACCAGCACACAATAATTATTTTCCCATTCTTGGCATATAAAACTGTACTCTTTGTATAGGCATAATTTATTGGCTCACACTTCGTGGGTTCGCCAACTTATAGAAAGTCTTCACTGTATTTTAGCAAGGGTATTTCCATAATATTTTACATGCTCACACTGACAAGCTCTTTACAAGAAGTGTTCCCAACCAAGTCATACAAAATGTAATTAACTGGCTTTAAAAGCCAGTTCTATTGTAAAATTTTAATGAGGCAGAGACAGAAAAGAAGATTTTTTTTCCTGAAAATGAATGAAAGAGAAGGTGAGTCACTGGAAGACTGGAAATATTTAAACATGAGCAAAATCTTTCTGTATAATTTGCAACTATAAAGGGCATAATGCATTAACATGTGCAAAATGACCTCATGTGTGCAACAAAAAAAATCTATGCGTTTTCATCATTACAATCAAACTTTAAATGCTATATTTGTGTTCATTTGATATGAAAATATAACAAGTTCCATAACACCAAAAGGGCAGATTTAACACTTTGATGCCATGATGCTGTGACTAGGCTGTGGATTATGGCAGATCAAGAAAATGAGATACAATTATTTTATTTCAAGGGTAGAGTTAACTATGATGGAAAAGCATAAAGGGTTCCAATCAACATTACATTATATGATGGCCAAAAGTTTTGAGAATGACTCAAGTATTGGTTTTCACAAAGTTTGCTGCTTCAGTGCTTTTAGACCTTTTTGTCAGATGTTGCTATGGTATACTAAATCAAATTACAAGCATATTATAATTGTCAAAGGCTTTTATTTGACAATTACATTAAGTTTATGCAAAGAGTCAATATTTGCAGTGTTGACTCTTCTTTTTTAAGACCTCTGAAAGTTGCCCTAGCATGATGTCAATTAACTTCTGGGCCACATATTGACTGATAGCTTCCTAATCAATGTTTGGAGTTTGTCAGAATCTGTGGGTTTTTGTTTGTCCACCCGCCTCTTGACCACAAGTTTTCAATGGGATTAAGGTCTGGAGAGTTTCCTGGCAATGGACACACAGTTTCGATGTTTTCATCATCGAGCCACTTAGTTAACACTTTTGCTTTATGCCAAGGTGCTCCATCATGCTGGAAAAGGCATTGTTCATCACCAAACTGTTTTTGGATGGTTGAGAGAAGTTGTTCTTGAAGGATGTTTTGTTACTATTCTTTATTCATGGCTGTGTTCTTAGGAAAAATTGTGAATGAGCCCACTCCCTTGGCTGAGAAGCAACCTCACACATGAACGGTCTCAGGATGCTTTACTGTTGGCATGACACAGGACTGATGGTAGCGCTCACCTTTCCTTGTCCAGACAAGCAATTTTCCAGATGCCCCAAACAATCTGAAAGGGGATGCATCAGAGAAAATGACTTTAACCCAGTCCTCAGCAGTACAATCCCTGTACCTTTTGCAGAATATCAGTATGTCCCTGATGTTTTTCCTGGAAAGAAGTGGCTTCTTTGCTGGCCTTCTTGACAGCAGGACATCCTCCAAAAGTCTTCACCCCACTGTGCATGCTGATGCACTCACACCTGCCTGCTGCCATTCCTGAGCAAGCTCTGCACTGGTGGTGCCCTGATCACATAGCTGAATCAACAGGAGATAGGAGACAGTCCTGGCACTTGCTGAATGTTCTTGGGCACCCTGATCCTTGAACTGTATGGCTCTTGGGCATTTAAAACCAGTAGCTCCATTTGCCAGGGTGGGTTATTACAAAATCAAAATTTCAAGTGTTTTGTTTTTTATTGCTGCTTTCTCTAAAATACATTGTTTTCAAAGTGCTTAATGGTTCCAGAACTACAGACAACATATCACATGGTGCTGCACAGGTCTGTGCAATGGGGTCCTCTAATGAGGTGTGTGCAATGTGGATGACAATGCATCTGTGCAATGGGGACTGCAATTTTGCTGGTAATGGGTGTCTGTGCATTGGGGCCATTGATTGTATACTCATGATGGCACGAGGCTGGTATAATCATGTTTTGGGCACTGTGGAGATCAGCTGTGGGAAGTCCAATATTGCAATCCTGTATAGACAACATGCACACACACTGCTCACACATCCTACACACACACCCTGCGCACACCTCATGCATGCATACATTCAAGAACACATATACTGCCCTCACATTTACCTTCCTTGTTCCAGCCGCGCTGCAAACATGGGATTGCACCTAAGGTGGATGGTACCGGGGAAGGGGCCAGCCACCATTCTCCATGCTGTCCAATGGCTGACATCCCTACATCTCTGGCCACAAGTCAGGCAGACAGGCAGGCAAGGGGTGGGGCCACATCAATGCAGTCACCGGCGTTGGCACGGCGTTGACTACTGAGCAAAGAAAAAAAAAGAAATTTAATAAAAACAAAAACCTGGCCCTGGCTGTGGGCCTATTTAACTGAGAAGGCCTTCAGCCCCATCAGGCCTATTGTCAATCTGGCCCTGGCTACGCTTAACCTTGCTCCTGCTTAATCTCAGGTATTTTGTGGATCTTCTGATTAAGACCCCCGGCTTGATTGATCCTCCTTTGCCTGAATCACATGTGGATCATCTGGTGCCACCTGTCACCTGGCTACATCTGGTAACCTGCATCAGCACTTCCCCATGTGTGCCTGATATCCAGTGCCTCGTGCCTCCTGACTATCCTGGTATTCAGTCTCCTTGTGGATGAATCCCATCTGTTATACCTGCCAATCCTGATATCTAGCCTCTCCAGCTCCCAAGCTATACCTGGTATATCCTGTCATCTGTATCTGCATTTAACCATTGACTGCACCTATTTAATACCTGTGAAATCCTTGTTATAATAAAGACACTCTGTTTTCAAGCACAACTACTCTCCATGGAATACATACTGGGAATCCTAACAATATGTATATATAAAGTCCCATAAGAACATACATATAAGAAAATAATATTAAATACATTAACAACTGTTAATAATTTAATTATGAATAATAATACAGTGAAAAAAAATGTGTGAGTTTTTTTTAAAGATTTTTTATTTACATGAAATACATTTATCAGGATGTTCTTAATGCCTACTGTACATAAAATGCATTTTTACACTTGCTCTTAATTTCAAACACATGTTCTAACATGCATATGCGACTGTCAGCGTTACGGCTAGATACACACTGAAGAATTTTCTGACCGACCTGCTATCGCAAACAATTGTACCTATGACTGAAGGTCTGATCAGTCTGGTGATTCATTCGTAGACTTCATCTGGTCCTTCATCTGGTCCTCTAGTCTTCAAAGAATGACAGCAGAATATTCATTCACTCTTGTCACATTGTCACACTGATTAAAACTCTTTGTTATAGCTATACACATGTACTAACATATTTCGCTAGCTTCTGTTACTCTAAACAAAATTATTCTGACTCAGAATGAACAAATTAATTATTCCTTCTACAGCTCTCTCTACAGTTATTCACCGGGAAATTCATCGCTTGCATTGGCTGTAAAGAATAGAGCATGAGTTCATACACACTACATGATCGGTCGGTGATTGGTCGGAAAATATTAAACAGTACGACCAATCAAATGAAACAATGATCGCCATTTTGGGACGACTTTAGATCATCGTGTCACTATACACACTCACACGATATCTGATCGGTCAGATGTCGGCTGATTGGAGGTTTTTTCGTGCAATCATTGGGCCAGTGTGTACCTAGCCTATTACTCTGCATTTACCCCTGCCCTGTAGCTGGAGCAAGTGATGTGGCAAAAAATATAATACTTCAGAGATGCCCAAAGCTTGAATCGGATGGATGTGCGTGTTCTCAACCTCGACACGCCCTTACTGTAAATTGACTACATGCATATGCCCATTTCCTCCCCCGTTCCACCCTTGAAATCTTAGGCAGTCAGAAGTGTCCTTTGCTTTCAAAGGTGAATTGCGTGTACTTGCGATCACTGGTGTATTGTTCATTTCTGAGCATGTGCACTGCAATTTTATGCAAAATATAGCACAAATCACAATTTACATTCCATAATGAATCAAGGCCTGTATGTGGTGTCATTTATGTTACATAAATCACATAATAAATTGTAGCACATTTTTTACTATGATATTTCCATGATAACAAATATTAGTTTTTTTACCCAGTCTTCTTTCTAATTTCACTTTCTACTGTAATAAATCCTGCAACAAGTGGTTATAATTCTGTGATATACTTTACCAATTGTGAAGGCTTAAAACAACAACCTTTTCAGTCTAATAAATACAGCAATAGGTGGATCAAATTAATATAACTAATATAAATTGTAAATGAAAAAAGTCATTCCAGTCTAATAATTACCCAAAAGGTGATTCAAATCTCTATACTTAATACCAATTATGACCTAAAAAGTTTTGTTCACCACATCTTAAAAACATCCAGTTTTAAGTGTTATAAATACCACAATATGAGGTTCAAATTAGTGTAATATGCTTCATATAAATAATGACAGAGAATCGTCTGCTCAAGTCTTGATAGGGCCCTGATTAAATTTTGCCCATTGCTATAACACTGTGAGGCATCAATGCTATCCATTGTGTCCCTGAACTACAAATATCTTATAAACATGTTTTTCAGCCTATTAAATATCACAGGAGGTGGCTCTAATTGTTGTCATTTACAATATACCAGTTGCCACAGAAATCTCAAACTAATTAATGCAAATGAACTGAATTCGCTAATTAACTAATAAACGTGATCTGTGAGGTTAAAAATAACAAAAATTAACGCAACAAACAAATGCTAAAAAAACTCCCTCCCTAGTTACTCATTCACATTAGTCACACAAGAGATATACTAAGATGAGAGTAGAGTAGTCTAACTATTCCAGAAGTCACTGTAAGAGACAATTTGTTAGCCAATAAAGCAAATGATTTGCAGAAATGTGACTTTTATGGCCAAATTTACCATATTTCTCACAAATCATGCTTTGGACAATTTACTCATCTATGTTCATTTTTTTAAGGAATAGCAAATAAATAGGTGAGCAATGTGGTTTATTATTTAACTGGCCTTATAGATGCATAATTTGGTAGATGCACTTCATCAATTCTCTCTGGAGTCTCCGTCTTGGAAAGCTTCTGTGCTACTTTCATTCTATATTGCATCGGACAACTTACTGCAAATGCACAACTCATTCTTTCTGGTTTTCAGACTCATTTCTTTTCTATGACTTCAATTCCTTCCCCATTATAATTAAAGATGTGAACTGAAATAAAATAAGATAACTATAATATATATTTTTCACAATTTTCTATTGTTTTTTTTAACTGTGATGTGGTATATTTTACCTTAAATAGTATAGCAGAAGGATAACCATTCCCAATAATTATCCCTGAGTTTTACCTCAATAAGTTTGGATGGATACACTGTACTTGTTATCATTCTGACTTTCTGTTGGAAAACATAAGTATGAATTTTTCCCCTGTGGTCAGCTACATTCAATAATCCTCACCTGGACAAGTGTTATGTATTGGACTTTGCCTCAGGCAAATTAACACTTAACAATGAAATATACTTAACCCTTAGCTTCTCAAAGGTACTAACCTCAAGTGTTGGCAAATTTAAAAATAGTTGGTACTCTAAACTTTTAAGTCATAACAAGTTCACTCTCCTGTAAGCATTTCTATCTGCTAACTAGCTTTTCTCAGCAAATCATAATGGAAAAAGTGCTAAAAAAACAAATGATATTAAACCATACATTTGAGTTGCTAATGAAGAAGATAGCAATGTACATTTTAAAAAATGAATACACTGTATGGGGATGATTGGTTTTTGAATATCAGATGACAGTCAAATCATGTTTTGCAGATTTGTATTTCTATTTTATTCTATTGTTTAATAGCTTGAAATATCAATGTAAACTAGTAACTCTTTCACTGATTTTCTTTTGAAAACAAAAAAAACAATATGTGAGTCTTATCTACTAACTCTTATTAACACGAATATGCTACTGCTAAAGGCTATTGACATGAGCTACCAGAACAGGTGACAAAGGTCTTTGCTTATAGCAACCACTTTTCCTGTAGAGCTAGTTGTGCTCACAGGTACTTGGATGCCCCAAGGTTTTAACTCTTAGCATATTGGAAGCTTATATACAATACCACAGCAGATAGATTGGAGGCGGTAGCCAAGACAGAAATGGAAAGTTAGGAGTAGCCTGGGGTCAGGAGTCTGTAGCAGGCAGAGTAATTGGGACAGGCCAAAGGGTCAGGGCTGGCATTAAGCAGGGATATCCGAATAATGAAGCCAAAGTCAGGGCAATCAGAGTACAAGCGGGGTCCAGAAACAAGCCAGGGGTTACAATAAAAATCAATCAACAAATAGACAGAGTACCCACAGACTAGAGAGAGCAGGTCAGCTAATGAGATACACAACGCTATAATCGCCAGGGAGGCTAGGCCCTCCCTGTCTTAAACAGCCCCTCCAATTAGCCCCCAAGTATAGCTTAATTTATGGGGACCCCCTATGCATGCGCCCGACTGTAAGAAGTTGCTAGGACGTGGCGCTGAACACTAGTGCATCCATACCAGGAGTAGCAGGTGAGCCATTGTATCGGTGGCGGACCATGACAGATTATTTTAAACCCGGCTGCCGTTTACCATTCCTATTATATTATCCCTGTGGGACCGGCTTTCCTTCTTACCACTGGACTCCTATTGGTTCTCAGGACCATTACAGTGTAAATGAAAATTTGGCTAACAGATAAGTATTGTCAGCCTGTATGTGCAGTCATTTGTCAACCTGTCTAATACCAAACACTCATCTAAGACACTAGATTGATCGTTTAAGGGTTCCTATATTATCCCCCTATTGAGCCTTTATTTTGGATGCTAGATTTGTTCAAAATGGCTAACACGTGTGAAAGGATTGGAATATTATCCTCTTGCCCAGCTCTTATGGTAAACAGCAGGATAGCAGAATAGAACATAATATAATATAATATAATATAGATTTTAATTTAGAGGTAAAAAAGGAGACTTGGGCTATAATATAGGCTTGTCTCTCTCTGTGGGGAAAAATTTATACACCTTGCAGATAGTTTTTTAGCTTCAATATTGATGTTTTTTAAGCCACCAAATTTTAGTCGTGTTGAATATTATTTCCTTTTTACTGAACATATTTAAAGTCAGCCAAAAAAACAGTAGCTGTGTTAAGAAAAATGCAAAAATCCACAATCCAATTATATGCAACTGAATTGGAATACTTGATGTGAAAAGTCAATAAAAAACAGGCAACTCTATACATATTTTATTACGTAGTATAATGAAAGAGGAAAACTTAAACTCGTAACTTTGTTTGGTCCAAAACTAAGACTTCCTTCATTTGCACAATAGTCTGGTAAAGGTTGGATCTTTATAAATAATAATAGTAATAATAATAATTCAGGAGGAGTACAAAAAATTGATGTTCCACATCAAATATTAATTTGTATGCAATTATTAAGAAATATAAGTGATAACTGGAGTGTAGTGCACTGTGTTGTATTATGAATAATAATTGTCTTCTACATAAATTATAGATGCACTAATGTATTTTTGCATAAACTATTATGTAATTAAAAACACAAAACACAAAATAAATCAATTTCTTAGCCTTTATTGTCTTATGTGGTTTCTTTTTAATAGAAATGCATTAGTATTTTACTAATTCTGTTAAGCTGTTGATTTGTTTTGTCTTCTAAAATCTTAAATGAATCATGATAATTTTTTTAAATAGATGGGATTTTCTTTTCGCAGATATTAATAGTTTTAATAAAGATATTATAAAGGCAACCACATTTGTACAACTTTCATATGCATTTAGTTTTTATCTTTAAAGCATTCTCATAATTTATTATCCAAATGCCGATTAAACATGTCTATAGAGGTTCTATTGTACATAACTGAGGTTAATAGCTGTAGTGGTCACATATTGGTTTTTGGACTGTTAGAATATTCAATAATGATATGTATGAATAACTCCTTTTTTTACGTTTTTTTTCTTCATTAGCCAATTTCCATAGGACACCATGCATGTTACTGAAATGTGAAATATAAACTATTGGCTTATGCAAATGAAAGGGAGGGTCTGACTATTTGATAAATATTTGTGGTGATATTGTCTCTTAACTGTTTCCTATTGAAAATGGTTTGAACATATTGAATGAAAAATATCCTGATGTCTGCTTCGGTGAAATATATGTGATAGCTACTATTTGTATTTTCATCCAATCAATTCATAAAACTTTTATTTCTGGTTTAAACAGCAATACATTTTAAGAGACAGGTAAAGTAGTCTAGAATGTACAGATAATGCTAGAATATTTTAGACAAATGACAAGATTGGAGCCTATTGTTGATTGCAGTAATAGCATTGTGTGCCAACTAGCCAAACAACACTCATATAAAAGATGAATGAGAAGGGGCCTCTCTGCCAGTAGCCAGTCAGTGTATTGCATCTGAGCATGAAAATCCCGTTGACTGACTACTCACCGTTAGACCCGTATGCTTTTTGAACCTCATTGTATTATACAATTGCTACAAGGTTGGTCCTATAGGCAGCATTGGCCTGTCTTCAAGTTTTACATTTTCCTTGCATACTGTTGGTATGAATACAACTACATGTTAGAGCCCCACTTATTCAGAGTAGCATAAATACAATGCATGGTTATCATGTACACTTTATGCATTGCATAGTACTGTTTTTTTGTTTTTACCACTGCAACACTACCATTGCCTTGTCTTCATTGCTCATGTGTACTTGCTCCCATCCTCCTGACCTGTTTAATGTACAGTAATAAATATACTGTTTTGGCTCTTCCCCTTACCATTTGTATTTCTACTTGGTGTTGCAGGTGAGACAGATAGATGTTCTCCCAGGTCGACCCCTGGAGGTTGAAACATACATCCACCACCTAGTGAAGTTGTCAAAAGTAAGATAACCTACAGTTACCATATTGAACTCATGAGTACGATCTGCCCAGAGATTTTACTAACATTTCTTTCCTTTTCATATTTTTCTCACAACCCCAGTTTTCATTTCTTATTTTCAATAATATTCTTAGTTTTTATTTTTCCTGAAATCTATATGACTCCCTTTAATTTGTAGACATTAAACCATTCTCTACAAAGTTTTAATGCATACAAGTTTCTTAAATTTGGACAATTGTTAACATTTAAAAGTAAGTTAGCATAAAGTTACCAGATTCTTAAATGTAAAATAAAATAGAAAGATAGAAATTTGAATAACTTAATTCATTAACATTTTTTTCAACCAGGTGCCTTGTTAGCCATACTGCGCTGAAACATTGCACATTTGTGTTTACCACTTGGCCATATACCATACCATCCAACTTTTAAAAATATTGAATTGGTACATATTGCTCATGGTTACGGCACAATGGGGGCACTTATGAAGCACTAGGCTTCCCCTTACAATCAACATCTCTCCTCCAAACATCCATTCAATGCAGCATGGTACCAGTTTGCCATTGATTTTTTTCAGCATTCTGACGGTTGGGGCAAAAATGCCGACAATCAGACAGCATGAAAGACCTCTCAAAGTAGGACTGCCATGCCTAAATTGAAACTATTGGGAGGTATGATATACCTCAACCCAACCTCAACATCAACCCAATAATAATTATAATAATTTCTTGGAAGGAAATATATATATATATATATATATATATATATATATATATATATATATATATATATATATATATATATAAATAGATAGATAGATAAATAGATATAGATATCACTGTATAATATATATATCTAAATTCTTGTCACAATGTCGCTGGTACAGTATGTGAAGGCAGGTATATGTTACCCAGGTTTCTAAACTACTGCTTTTAAAACCCCGGGAGAATGTGTGTTTGTGGTGGCTCTGAGCTGCTGTAGGACTATATGCTTGTGAAAAAGCAAGAAAAGGTTCCTGGGGTTTATGGATTGAGAGATAAGGGCGCACTCCATCTATTAGCCCTGTAACCAGGCCTTCCAGGTTACTTGTAAATTTGCTGCTAATCAGGAATTGCACCTGAATCTGCTGGTAAAAGGCTGCTGCTGAGCTCAATCATTCTCTCACTGCCTGGGAACTGAGGTTTTATAGTCTCGGTGAGAGCAAAGCCTGATATTTGCCTTTGAGAGAACTCTGCTCATATCCCTTATGCTTTATTGTAGTTTGTTAGAGTGACAAATGTTTATTTAGAGCCGGATAGCAGGGTGTTCATTTTGAAGTTTTCTTTCATTTCTCTACGTAATAAAACTGGTTGAAGTTGTACTGAAAACTCTGGACTCGTGTGACTGCATTGCTGCTGTTCACTACCATCTACCCCAGGAGGACCTATTTCCCTCCTGCGGTCACAATAAATATATATTATATAATTATGTGTATATATTATATATACACATGCACATACACGCATACATGAGGAGGATATACACAATTAGTAAGAAATTAGTAACATGTTATTGTATATACTCACAGATTGTCATATATATTGAGCTATTATATGTACCGCGTGTAAGATTATGTTACTAAAATTATATTGTTACATTATTGTATAAGTAAAGATATTATTTCACACATATATATCTGTTGTGATATTGAATTTTATACTGTATTAATACAGGTAATATTATAGATAGAATTCTAAAAGAATTGGAAGGTAATTTAGTATAAAGGACTGGAGTAGGCGTGTCGTAAGAGGAAAAGTGTAAAAGTGTGTGATTATGTAGCGAGTGTATCCAGGAACGACGTGCAAAGATAGCTTGCTCAATTCAGGTGCCAACACATAAGTTTTTTGCTATCAGCATAACATTTAGCAAACATGATGCAGATAACATTAGATTGTGGTCTGCACTTACTTGCTGGTAGCAATGTCTGCAGACAAACTATCAAGCCCCTTTACTCACCAAATCATCCCCATCTCCATTCCTCTCCCACCTGCTGTCCCACCTTACCACTATCTCCTGCCTGCCAATGGGTCCCATCCCAGTTTTGTTTCTCATCCAATTCCAATCCTCTCTCACTGAAATTTTAGGAAAAAGTACTTCACAGAAAGGGTAGTTGATAAGTGGAATAGCCTCTCATCAGAGGTGGTAGAGGCTAATACAGTACAGCAGTTTATACATGTCCTTATAAAGAATAAGGGATTAAATAAGGTTTGAGGTTACCATAGGTTAATAAAACAATGGGCAGACTAGATGGGCCAAGCGTTTCTTATCTGACGTCAAATTCTATGTTTCTATGTTTCTATGTTATGGCCCTCATTTAAAATCATACCCAACTGTGCAGTCCAGTAACCCCAACAACCTCATCCACATCTCTCCTCTTTGCTCATTTCCTCTATCCTGTGGTCTCTTGAATGCCGGGACAGTCTGCAACAAATTGGCCTCTATCCATGATTTCTTTATATCTAGATCCTTCAACCTGCTTGCCATCACTGAAACCTGGCTATCCCCTGTGGACACTATATCTCCTGCTGCTCTCTTTCAGGGACTTGTCCTTCTCCCATACACCCAAGCCTGGGGGCTGTCATAGTGTTTTAGTTGGTATACTTCTTATTCCCTGCTCCTCTCTATGGGTTCTTCCCCCTAAACACTCCCTGTCTTTCTCCTCCTTTGATGTATACTCCATCCATCTCTTTCACCCATCCCACCTCTGCGTTGTAGTTATCTACCACTAAGTATTTAAAGTCAGCAGCTAAGAACAAACAAACTATTTCAGATGAGCTCTGGTTATTTCAGATGAAACATGTTGGTCTGCATTGCTGAACACAGAAACCATTTACATTACTCTACACTGTCAGACACACAGAAAAAAGGAATCTGTGTTTCTGTGAGTATCCCAGATAAAAAAATGAGAAAACGTGAGACTGCAAGCACTGTGGCTACAGCACAAACACCACGCTCCAGGGAAGAGAAGCACAGACTAACCACTAAACACTGACTGTAGATTAACCGCTGTGGATAAGAACATTTCGGTATATTTACCATTGCTATGTATGAGAAACATTTTCAAATAAGGAGAAACTGTTATGGAAAGAGGAGACAAGGGAAGGACTAAGATTCTAATAGCTGACAGGAGAAGAGTAAGCACTTATGATTGAGTCATTCACAGACATTTTAACTATATTGACTTCACTTTCTGTATAGAAAATTTCTACAGGAACCAACTGCTCATGTTGCCACTTGTGTGTAACACTGAATGCCATTACTTTTCTACTTTACACTGTATACAATGTAATGAAAAGGGTACATTCTCCTATCTGCTGTTTTCAGAACTCTCCACAAGTGTTCTATAGAATTTCAATCTGGACTCATTGCTGGCGACTCCAGAACAGTCCAGCAGTGTGTGTTGAGCCATTCCTGAGTGCTTTTTCAACTGTCTTTGGAGTCATTGTCCTGCTGGTCTGGTAATCTCCATGATGCCATGCACATATCCAAGACACTCAATGCCAGATGCAGCACAGTAACCCCAAAATATCACTGTACTTCCACCAGAGGGAAAGTATTCTTTTCATTTTGCTTTCTATAAACATATGGTTGATTTGGTTTAGAGTTAAGAGTTCTAATTTGGTCTTATCTGTCCAAAGGACATTCTCCCAGAAGGAATTTGGCTTGCTCAGGTGTTTTTTGGCAAACTACAGTTAGGCTCTCTTATGTCTCTCTCATAGCAGTGGAGCCCTCCTGGGCCTCCTACCAGACTGGTCAAGGTAATTAAAACATGCTTTAAGAAGGAAGAGCCAATGGCAGAAAGGGTATGTACTGTCTCATACAAGTATATACGTGTGTTTGCATATTTTGTTAATATTGACACTTGACAGTATCATAAATGTATAGATTTAAAGTTGGGAGAAATTGAGTACAAAATATTTGGAAAATACCATGATTATCCAAAGGTTAGCTGTATAGCGAGAATGATGTGAAAAGACATGGAGCATTGTGGCAAAAATAGTGCTGCCTTGCTAGTAATTCTGACATGACTAAAGTTATGTTTTTACACATTATGACACTAAACTTTTTTTTAACTAATAGCCACATGTCTCTACACTACCTCTGACATAATTTATCTTGTATGACACAAAGGAGTCTTGGGCACTACCAGGGAATTTGACAAACTGGCCTTCGATGAGGAGAGATGCATCACATTTAGCCTGACATTGATTGAAAATGTTTCCTATTCTGAAAAATGGATTCATTAACTCCTGATGGTACTAGCACTATAAGAGTACTATCCGCTGTCCCTATTATGTGTGGAAAACATGCAATTTAATGAAATCAATGTTTTATGGACACAAGGGATTCCTTATCTAATGGCAGATGAATACACTGGGTGATGCATGATAGGAATGCTCACAGTAACTGTTTGAGCACACGACTGACAGCAGTCAGGGATATTCTAGCCTCTGTGGTTTGGAATGACCCAGATGCACAAAAATGTAATCCAGCCAACAATATAGTCAGAGGTGGCATTGCTCTGTGGATGCTGGATATAGGTCAGTCTAAACAATCTGCACAGTGTCCATGATGACTTGCATTGATAGGTAAAAGTAGCATATCACTTCTGCATCTGGCATCCCAAGGAGACTTGTAGTCATGCTTCATGGGCCACCGTTATAGTTGCAGTTGATGCCGATGGGAGCAATGACTATGTTGGCCAATATATATGGTCATTTCAGCCACAATGCACTATATGTGAGGAAAAAAAATACTTCAAGAAAAGCGTAATAACAAATGCACAACATTATTTACCAAAAATATTCTGAAAAAATGCATTAGCAAATTGTTAGTTCAAAAACAAAATGTATTTAGCTATCTACATAAATAAATAAATTATTATTTGTAATACATTCATGAAAATAATGGTCTTGCAGCCAATGCATCTATTGCAATGATAAAAGCCTTTTTCATTTTCCCTCAACCAAGTGCTTTTCTTCACTACTTTCTGGGATATTGTACTTTTGACTAGTTGTTTCCTCAAATTATCCGCCCCTTTATACACAAATTTTGGTTTTGGGGGTCGAATATATATTATGAGATTGCTTGATTTACCATAAGTGATTCTGTTGGTGACTTCTTGCTTATTGTTTGGTACATTTAAGTTAGATATTCACCTATTGGTCAGGACCAAATTGCATCGTCTTAAAAGTGTTATTAGCCACTGTTTGTGAATAAATATTCATCAACCCTATTTGTTTTTTTTTATGAATTAAGTTATTGGGTTTTAACAACATAGACAGGTTATAGATGCACAATCCACAAATTTGCATGGTAGGCTATTAATACTGAAAGCATGACCTCCTGGCTCCAGTCCAAGAATGTACTCAAAAACCTGTAAAAGAGATATGCCATACCATACACAAACCTGCTAGTAACCATATTACAAATAGTATACAAACAAAGACAAAGGGAAAGAAGGGAATGGCAAACCACAGTTGGGGGAGGGGGTCTAGCAAAAATCCTCATTTAACACTTCAATTTAGTTTAAAGCTCTGTTAGCCTAGAAGGTTGTGTATCTGCCTGGTACAATACAAACCCAGATGGACCACCCAACCAAGCCAACCCTCGGATGCAAAGGTGGAAACACAACCACTCAATCAGTCAAATTTGAGATTGGGGACTCAGGAGAGTCTAGGAGGTTTAGCCATGGGCCCCAGATAGCATAATACATTTTAAACGAGTCTGTGGTTGACAGGTGCATCTTGTCCATGGCCCTATAGTGTTCCAATCTATTAGACTAGTCCTGGATACTCGGAGGCATGGTGGATCTCCATTTCACTGGAATTACTGCCTTTGCTGCTGAGATAATACATTTTAAAAGAGATTTTTTAAAACCTGATAGAGGCATATCAACTTTATTTAACAGCCAGAACACCGGAGTGTTGGGTATGTCTTTACCTAGCAGCTTCCCCGTGATGCTCACCACCCTGGACCAAAACGTTTGCAACATGGGGCAGTCCCACCAAATATGCAGAAGAGAACCAACACCCCGGTTGCATCTCCAACAGGTGTCGGGCACCCCGCGGAAGACCCTCGCCAGATGAGCCGGGCATCTGTACCACCTGGTAATTACCTTATAGTGAGTTTCTAGAATTGAAACATTGGGAGAACATGCGTGTGATGCCTGAAAAATTTTGGACCAGTCGGCCTCTTGCAACTCAACTCCTAGATCTCTCTCCCACTCTGTGGTAGATTTCAGAGGGGACACGAATAGATGTTCTACCAAAAGCTTATATATGGTTGAGAGGGAATGTGAAGGGCAGGGTGACCTGAAACACAGAGATTCAAAAACCGTTAAGCTCCTAGAAGTGTGTTGTTTTGGGAAGCCTGAGACAGAAGGTGTTTAATCTGTAAGTATCTCCAGATCTCTGTATTGGGCAAATTCCATTTGGACTGGATCTCTGTAAAGGAGAGAACCCCCGTAGCACTCACCAACTGGCCGACACAATATATCCCTGCCTGAGACCACTGTTTAAAAGCTAGTGAAGCAGTCCCCGGAGGAAACATTGGGTTATTATATAATGGGGTTAGTGGGGAAATTGGAGATGAGATACAGGAGAAAGATCTAAGCTTAGACCATTTTGCTAACGTGGGACCTAAAGTAGGATGAGAACTCTTAGGAATACTGGATAGCCAGGGTGATGTGGCAGCAGGGGATTCTAGCGAAGATGACTCGAATTCCACCCATTGTTTTGACCCAACCCGACCAGACATCTCCATTATTCTAACCAATATTGCTGCATCATAGTAAGAAGAGAAGTGCGGGAGTTGCAAGCCCCCCAAGTGTCTACGTCTAAATAGTATCTCATGCTTAAATCTAGGGCATCTCCCACACCATACAAAATCACGCACCGTTCGTTGGATGCCCTGGAACCAAGAGTTTGGAACATGAATTGGTAAGGTCTGTATGAGATATAAGAGACGAGGAAGGACATTCATTTTGATTATATTGACCCGCCCCATCCAAGTAAAGTTCTTACTCTGCCACTCCCTTTAGTCTGTTGGAATCCTGCCCAAAAGTGGTCTGAAATTGAGGTTATAAAGGCCTGTGAGGTCACTAGGAATTATCACCCCTAGATATTTTAATTGGGAAGGGTGCCAAATGAAGGGGAAGGCGAGTTTCAGGCCCTCTACAGCTGTGGCTGGGGTCTTAATGTTCAAAGCCACAGATTTACTATAGTTAATTTTAAAATTAGATAACACGCCAAACTTTTGAAACTCACCAACCAAATTGGGTAAAGAAACAACTGGATTGGAGATGATGGCTAGAAGGTCATCTGCGAATAACGCAAGTTTATGCTCTTTCTCTCCAACCTGTAGACCCGAGATATTTGGGTTGGCCCTGATAGCTCTTGCCAACACCTCCATACACAACACAAAAATAAGTGGAGAGAGCAGACAGCTCTGTCTAGTGCCGTTGTTCACCACGACTGGCTCCGAAAAGTCTCCGTTTATTTTAATCCGAGCCGTAGGTTGTCGATAGAGTGCCAGAATTCTGTGAAGACCAACCGGGCCTAGACCCATGTGCTCAATTATTCCTCTCATGAAAGGCCAACTTACGCGATCAAAAGTCTTCTCTGCATCCGTGGACAAAAGCATTGATGGTGTTACTGAACGAGATGCCAGATGAACCAGATCTATCACCTTGGTGGTGTTGTCCCGTGCCTCTCGGCCTGGGACAAAACCCACTTGATTTGAGTGAACAATCTCTGGGAGTAGTATTTTTAATCTATTCGCAATAAGTTTTGCGTACAGCTTAAGATCCACATTAAGCAAAGAGACCTATAGCTTGCGCATTGAGAGGGGTCCTTCCCTTCCTTAGGGATCACGGTTATGTGCGCTTCTAAGCTCTGGGAGGAGAAAAAAGCATCTCTGGAAATCGCATTAAAGGCCGACACCATCAATGGTATCAACTTGTCTATTTGTTTTGAACTGATATACAATTTATAACTTGCGCCTGGGTAATATTTATTTTATTGTATTCACTTTCCTAGAGGCTTAGGACCCGCCTTTGACAAACTGTTATTTCCCAACAAGGCAGTACCCATCGTATTCTTACATATAGGGAAGTGCAGATCTTTCACATCCTCTTGCTGTTGTTATTTGTAAGTGCCCTTATAGGGCTTTAATAAAAACATAGACATAAGACGTATCAACCTCCATTGCAAATTGCAACCATAAGTAAGGCAAAAACCATACAGAAATTGTGTGACACATGTAAACTGTAAGCTATGTTCTCTGGAAATTGAAAATCAGACATTATGAATAGTTGTTATTACAGAGCTGCATTTGAAATATCCATATCCACTTTTGTAACTTATTAGCTATAACAAAAGCTACAGATGATATACAGTATAGACATGTTTTGCACTTTATAATATAGACTGCAATGAGCCATAGCACAAGTCTTATTATAGCAATTTATTTACTAAAATCCATTTAAACCTAGCTTTAGAGTGCTATAGAAAAACAGACTGTAAGGCATTATTTTGTTCAGATGGTCTATCGATTCTCAAAAACAGCAACACAATTTTAACAATAATTTTACCAATAATTTAATAATTGCACATACTAGTTGATTTAATGTTACCAAATTCATTATTTATACTTTTTATTACTCTCTCGTATATATGTCTATATTTAATGTTTATATAACATTGTAATTTAAATTAGATTTATTCCCAGCTGCACTATTTTAGTGAATTAAATATTTATCAAAATGTGTTTCTATTGACTTTTCAACTAGTCCAACTTAGTTATGTATGGTTTTCCTGCTCAGTATTTTCATGCTTTCAGCATTGTTATTTACAGTGTAAATGTTTTCAATTTCACTAAGCTCATAGAATAATATGCTGTCATGAAAATGTTTCAGTAGACACGTGAAACACTAAACTAAACTTCTATAACTTTTAGGGCACATTGAACTAAGAGATACTTGGCATTTACTGATATGCCAGTGAAAATCACAGTATGTTATCAGTTGTTCACACCAAAAAAACATTGGTTTGTTCATAATTTTTCATTTCAATTGGAAGATGTAGAAATCATGCATACTGCACAGTTTTTTCTAACAAATGATAGTAACCTTTTCATTGCAATTAGAATATGACACCTATCGTTGGGCTTTGCACCACATTGGTGTGCTAAACTGGCATACAATATAAACATAATAAATCATTTCATGCTAGTTAAATTTTACATATAGGGTCTTATTTAGAGTTAGGAGCAAAATAAAAAAGGAGCAAATTTACTGCTGGACACACCTTGCAATGCAAGGGTTGTAATTTATTTATTTACTCTTATGCATAAGAAAAATACTGCCTGATATTGCATGTATTGATTATCATTTATTATTGTTTATATAGCACTAGTCATATTATTCAGCACTGTACAGAGAATATGAAGTCATTCACATGTGTCATTAGAGCTTACAATCTAAATTCCGTAACACACACACATACTTGCTTTTATTGCATTGTGAGGGCCCATGTCTGGAACATAACTCATGAGGACACCCCTTTCCCAAAGCCCTACTGACAGGACAACCAAATGGGTATGTTTAGGAGCTGTTTGCCACCTCAGTTATCACTTAAGAATTTTAGTTTGACCAAGATCAAATGATTGACACCTCAGTGCTTTGTGGGAACAGTTTCATATATTCCTTGATGTCTGAGCACATCCATACACAGGCACATACCAACACCTAGCCACAGATAATCAAACAGGTAATAGTGATTGCCAACCACTGTATATTGATTCAACAATATTTATTTCTCTTTATAGCAATAATCCGGTTACTAATAGAGAATTTCACAGACAACCAGTTTTGATCTCTCAATGTGGATGGCTCAGCCATAATTCATGCAATGTAATCCTGATTTCCGGTCACCTGCATATCTGAATATACTTCACCATGTGCTTCGCCATAGTTTGGATCACCTCTTTGTCCCAGGTTTTTTTCTGCACTTCTTTATTATCTGAAAGGAAGTGGAGTTTTCCATTACCAATCTGTGAAGCATAGAGAAAACAACATGCTTTATATAACAAAACAGTGTGCTACACCAACCTTTAGAAGACTTGGCTTCTTCTGAAAGGAAAGTGTGAACCAAATGCAGCCCATTTGTTTCTCTGGTTTAGCGTATTTCTCATTGTCTGACTGATCATTCTGTAGCTGGACCAATTCTATCGAAGAATGGATATATAAGTGACCAATTTAGAAAATAGAAATTGAATCCATACATGTCGTATATGAGATTTCAAACCTACATTCTGGATAAATGTACATCTCTTTCAAATTCTTGCCTTTGAATTCAGTCAGTCTTCCCATCTCAAGAGCCATTGAAAGCTTAAAGATCTTGATGAGTTGGAGGATACATTCTGGGAAGCGGTAATAGTGCCAGTGCACCCTAATTGTGCCCAAGGAAGTCTGCTAATTGATCCAATTCTGTTTATTTTAGGTTGAGAGCTTTTGAAAGAGCAGCAACGTGCTTTCGAAGTTTAGTGGAAGACAGAGTTTGTGGATTTTTACCTCCACAATCCTGAGAAAAGAGGCAAAAGCCACAGTTGCTTCTCTCTACATTCTAAAACTGTCGCAGCTGCTGCATAGAGCAGAATGGGTGAAGTGGAGCTGCTGTATATGCCCAAACAAAGAAGCTCCTCCCACAGGCAGTAAAGGATCGGCTCTTCATAATTAAGAAGATATGGCTTGCAATATTTCAAGGAGCATTAAGGATAAGTCAAAATACAAGTTTTCTAATAAATCCTTCCCTCCACCAACTAGTAAATCTCTGGGATCCCTTCATGAAGATTCCATCTTTAAAAGTAATACAGTCAGTTACCTTGCCACAACCCCACTTAACCTATATTGTAGAGGCCATTTTGCTTTGGTGATTTTACAAAATGAGAAGGGCTGACATAGATTGTAGATACACTTCTCATGGAAGGTGTCAGAAACATACTTGGTTTGAGTACTTCCTTAAATGTTCCAGGTGGTGGGATCCCCAGAGTTTCACTAATTTAATGAAGAGATTGGAGATAAAGTTTATATTTTGACTGGTTCATTATATAGGAGTCAAAAGAATTTGTAATTGTTCTTGTATAAAGGATCTCATCAGACCACGCCTGTTTTTTCAATCCACTATTGTTTTTTATTGATATAGTTACCAATATTATAGTATGAAGTACCATCATCATAAAGTCCTGTTGTTATTAGTTTAGACTGCCCAATTCTCATGCTCAGGTAACAATAGTTCATTCCAGATTACTGGAGTAGCTATGTAAGACTCGGTACCCACTGAAGAATTTTCCAACCGACTTTTATCTCAAACGATTGTACCTACGACTGAAGGTCCGATCAGTCTGGCTATTCATGCGTACACACTGACACGATTTACCTTCACATCTGTGCTCTTCATCTGGTGCTCTAGTGTTCGGAGAATGAAAGCCTAATATTCATTTATTCTTGTTACATTCTTGTTACATTGTCACACTGATTAAAACTGCCTTGTCATAGCTATCCACATGTCGTAACAAATTTTGTTAGCTTCTGTGACTCTCAAAGGAAAAAAACATTCTGTCTCAGAACGAACAAATTAATTATTCCTTCTACAGCATTCCCTACATTTTTATTATTATTATTATTATTTATTACACTTTATTATCTTTTTATCTTAAGCATTGTGGATGTATTTTCCATATTAAATTACACTTAATAAGTTCTAGTCTCTGTGTTCTTACGAATTCACGCGACAGTTTGGTCCAGACGCTACCTAATTGAAACTGTGCAAACCTTGTGGTTTATGTGAGTTCTGATTAAAGTAAATTGTGTTAGATAAATGCTAGGGAGAACCGAAGGCTTCCTAAATAAGAGTGTCAGCTGTTGTCCGAAAAAACCTTGGTGGTGGTAATTAGTATCACAAAGCTAGTGTGTGGCATAGATAGGGAAGGATTTAATCATTTTAGACAGACCAGGTGGTTGTTGTTTGGTTAACCCTGTGTCACATATGCATCACGCAGACTCAGGTGAGTGCTGTTCGTGAGAAATTGTCCAATTTGTCACGAACACGCTCCCAGCTGCCGTGACTTTGGGATGTTTGCTGTATGAGGTCACCCACGATTTCAGCCTGCAGTCTCTTTCACCTATCACACAGGTTCTAGACCTACGGAATCGCCCCCAAACACAGCGCTCTTACACACCCCAGACACTTCAAGGTACAGCCACCACCTATTGGGTACGGGCAATAGGACCCCAATATACTGTCCCACACTGGCACACAGGCTCCTAGTTCCACAAACTAGCAAGGCTCACACCAGCACACACAGGGTTAACTCTTCACACCTTCAGACTGTTACACAAATGTACATACAAGCACACACAGCTTGTTAATCAAATGTATCAACAAATCACACACTGGCATTCCAATGGTTAACCTGGTCGAGCGATCTCTTCTAAAAAGGCTATGGATTCTTTAGAGTATCAAGGACGCAACTTATTAAATTTTAGATTTAATATACAAAAGGTACAGGGCATACAGATAACAAAAATAATGAATAAAGATTTGACATACAAGTAAAAAATTGCAAACAGTTATAAAACAGATGGGATGAAAGTACAGAGCATTACTTACAAATAATAATCTGTATGCCTGGGGCAGGCAGGAAAGATGGACAGTCCTTCAATTTGATTGATTCCCCAAGAAGCTGACACTTTGTCCCTCCAGATACAGGTTTTTAAGCAAACTCAAATGGGACGGCATTCACAGGGGCAGCGTGAATGCTAATGTGGGGGGCGGAAATGTCCCCTGGGTGTTACCTCAGGTTTGGTCAAACTATTCCTAAGTTTTGACCTGTTGGTAATTCTTCACAGATATATCTCAGAGAAATAACACCCCCCTCAATAAACCGGTCATACTCTCCCGCACGTTTAAATACCAAACATAATGGAATTACAACAATATCCAATCTCATTCTGAAATACATGTGCCTATGGCTGTTCCCTGTGTAGTTGGTATCTATCTTTCAAGACCCTTGTGTGGGTTTTGCCCCACAGTACAGAGTGGAATCAAGATTTCCCAAAATATGAAAAATTAATTAATTTCCTTTCAAGTTCACATTTCTATATACCTGTATAGGCATTCACATGCTGTCTACCAGGATCTCCTCTAGGCATATGGTTCTCCAATTTACACCCAGGAGTTAGTTTGTGTTTACACTACCTATTGAAAGGAAGTCCATTAGCTAGGGAAATACATGATCAAATACAATGAATGTCTGTGATCTGCATATCTAAAGCTGGTCTCTTCACACAGGGTTTGCCTAACTCAATTATCTCATTTCCACACACAAATAGTCTAGATCTCACCCCAGGAGTCCTTTGAACTGACCCCAGGTGACACTTCTATCTGTTCAAACTCGGGTGTGCAAAGCAATCCAATAAATTTACAACAGACTCTCTGACTGCAAACCTTTCACGTTACCTTAGCAATGGATTCATTTGATATCACCTATTTACACTGCAGTTATGAATTATCCCTTTTAAAGAACTGCAAGCTCTCTATGTTCACGACACCTTCCCTTTTTAAGAGATGGCATGGGGATTGACTGACAGGTTATTGCCCAAGCCATCTCCCACAGATCCCACCTGGTTCAAATGGAATAGCTGATAGCTGGGTCTCAATAGGGTTAAGATGGGTTTAATTACCTCAGGTGGCTGGGCCTCCTGATACTTACATAGCTGTGGGCTAACCTCTGTATTCTTAAGGGGTCCTATCCCTTGCGCTGCAGCTGCTAGATCCATTGGCAAGTCCTGCTTCCCCATCTATCTCCTCTAGGCCATGAGACGGCTGGCTAAGTGAGTGTGGGCTAGCAACTGACCCCCCTGTCTCTATAGAAAACCCAGATGAATGGTCAGAACTCAGATGTAGGTCTGTGTGGTGAACATTCGAACTACAGGTCCCAGCAGCAATGTAAAGATTGCTGTCTCTCGCTACTTCCCGTTGGCCAGGACTTGGTGTCTCCCCCGCATGCTCAATCACTCTGTGTGCAGCTGGTTCAGGCACAGAATACTAATCTTCACTCTGCCCTCCCTCCCAGTTACTTGGTACCGCATCTTATGAGCATATTACCTGGGTAGAAACATTGTCTTTCTCTAGCACAACACAATTAATCACATGTTCATCTGTCCCATTTCTAGTAAGCATATTATCTACACCAGTATTAAGGCCAACATCTGCAATAACACTGTCCGCTGTCCCTATCCCATGACAAGATGTCATTGTAAAAACAGGTTTGGATTCTAACACAGTGACATGTGGGGAATTAACTTCCTTACACATTACACTATTAGGGATTTCCAAATTACCCCCTATTACCTCGGTTTCTTCCCGTAAATCATCATAATTTCCAGAGTTAACACTGGCACTTATCAGCTTCTCATCATCACATTTCACTAGCACATCACCAGATGCAAAATGATCACAGAACATTTCAGGTTCTTTACCAATTTGTCACGAACAGCACTCACCTGAGTCTGCGTGATGCATATGTGACACAGGGTTAACCAAACAACAACCACCTGGTCTGTCTAAAATGATTAAATCCTTTCCTATCTATGCCACACACTAGCTTTGCGATATTAATTACCACCACCAAGGTTTTTTCGGACAAGAGCTGACACTCTTATTTAGGAAGCCTTCGGTTCTCCCTAGCATTAATCTAACACAATTTACTTTAATTATAGTTCACATAAACCACAAGGTTTGCACAGTTTCAATTAGGTAGTGTCTGGACCAAACTGTCGCGTGAATTCGTAGGAACACAGAGACTAGAACTTATTAAGTGTAATTTAATATGGAAAATACATCCACAATGCTTAAGATAAAAAGATAATAAAAGACATACAAATATAGTGCAATTGTTTCTTATAAAATAAAAAGGATAAAACACAGAATTGATACCTCACTTAGAATCAAGTTTCTGGTGCTGGGAGAAGCAGAAAAAATGGAACTTCTTCAATCAAATGACTCCCTCAGAGTGAACCAAGACTTACAGTTCCACTATAGTTTTAAAACCCAGCTACCCAGCTTTGGGGCGACTTTAGATCTTCGTGTCACTATATACACTCACACGATATCTGACCAGTCAGATGTCGGCTGATTGGAGGTTTTTCATGCAATCATTGGGCCAGTGTGTACCTAGCCTTAGATAAAGTTCTTGCAAATATTAGTGAGCAGATCCAAAAATCAGTTAGATTGGTGTTTTCTATTAGCCTATGATGCATGCAGGTTATCTTTCTCTAGATCTAATTCTCTCAGTTCTCTTGTTCCACTTGTTAGAACAATAGTATGATTTTTAAATCATTCTTAAGAGAAAATGTAGTCAGATTAGTTATAGTTTAGAATACAGGAATTACAATAACAGGCAAACACAGGATGTCCCATAACCCTAGGTTAGGCTTGGGTCCTAACAAGGCACTGTAGAGTCTCATTCTTTCTCTCTGTGTTTCAACTTTATCTGGGGTGGAACCTGGCAGGAATATAAACAGGGTTAGTTTCACCATCAATCAAAACATAATGGGCCTGTTTCATCAGGGCACGCATCCTGAGTGCAATGTGCGTTTGCTTCAGAACGCACGTAATTTGGGTCTGTGCATGCTTGAATTCGACAAGGAGCCGATCTGAAGTGCTGGTGAATACGGTTGAGGGTCTGCTCTGCTCTGCTGCATTTAATACTGCAGGATACATCCAGTACCTATGTAAAATATACATTCTCAGTAAATGCACAAAAAAAAATATGTTTGTCTTACCCCTGCAGTCTCTTCTTCCCCTTTTTTGCATTTTGTGTGGATGCCAGCAGGCAATAGCTAAACTTTTGCACATGTTACCTTACAATCTTGTTGTGTAATAATTTAATTGCTATCTAGGAAGATGACAACAGTTCCCACCTCATCTCCATTTTCTAATACACAATAATCATGGAAAAAGAACGGTAAAAAGAACTCTTGTTGCATTGTATCTGACCTGATACTGCTGGCAGGATTAAAATACATCGCTTCTCCATGTTTAAACTTTAGAACACTAGTATGTACTCATATTTGTTCTGTTTGATCTGCCCATGGCTCATAAATTTATTTTTTCCACAATGTCACACTTTCTCTAAACACTGGAAAACAATGTTTATCTTCTTTAAGTTGGTGTTTGGCACATAATATGATTTCATGTGGGGGCCTAGGGACAGGGGGCTGTAACCATAGCCGTAATTAGGCATGTGCGGACGGTGCCGCTGCCCAGAGCGCAAGCCCATGGGGGCGCAGCAGCTGCTCGCTACCTGCCTCTGTACATTCAGCCTGCGGAAGGAAAAGGCTAAACAATCTCTCTCTCTCTCCATCTCCCTCTCCTCCCTCTCTCTCTCCTCCCTGCAGCAAGTGGATTATATTCTGTAAAGTACACAGAAAACCTGGTTACTTGTCACAAACTACAGGGCCATTTATAAATATTAGCTGATATGTATTAATGGCTGGGTAATTCCTTCTGGTTTCAAGAGTTGATGGAGAAATTAGACAATATATTGTCTTTCCCATACTGTTCTATCCTTTTACTTTTGCTTGTTTGCACACTCTTACTGTTTTATCTGATTTTATTATATATGAGGTGCTGCATTACATTTATCCAGTGAGAGTGCCTGTGTCCTTTGCTGTTTTATCTTAATGATCCATCTGAGTTTAGTGATCACGTTTTCTGTGCTTAAGCTGTGCTCACCATTGGGTGATGCACCATATGATGTTAAACCCTCTGTGAGTATGTACTGTAATGGGGGTCCTGCAGGACCTTAGAAAAAGGCCCCTTTTGTTTATTATAAGGGTCCCTCATACAGCCAGCGATGTCTCTGATGTATAGACCTACAGTGCCGTAACTACACATTTTAGTGCCCTGGCCGAGAACTGGTTGTTAATTTATTTGAATCCCTCCACTGTGTTTATATATATATATATATATATATATATATGAGAGGTAGCTATATATATATATATATATATATATATACACACATCATGCATTTGCAAATATGTGTAACAGAATTCTTTCAGTAAAGTGCTAGCCACACCCCCACATTATGTTGGTCACACCCACTTGGCAAATGTCACTCCCACTTAGATGGGGGCGCCATTGCCCTGTCTCGCCCAGGGCACCAAAATGTCTAGTTACGGCACTGGCTGTAACAAACACTGTAAGGGAGTCCAATCACCACTCATACATTAATTCAGTGTGTGGACATTCTCTTTCTAAATTGTTCTTTTAAGAAGCCATTCATTATTTCTATTAACCCTGCTACCTGAGGATAATAGGGAATGTGGTACACTCATTGGATAGGATTGCCTCTGTCCCACTGTCTGATTCTGGCACCAGTGAAATGGGATTGGTTGTCTGTTTGTATTTCAGAAAGTGTGCCATAATGTGGGCAGATGTCCTCATGAATCTTTAGAGTTGCATCTTCATTGCCTTTTTCTGTAAGTAGAGGTCCTACGAAGTCCATCTGCCATAATTTACCAGCTTGTTTTCCACTGGCAATACTCGTCAAATTTCCAGTCATAGCTTTTCTGTGATTTAATTGTTGACAGGTTTAACATTTTTTACATGTCCTATGCTGACTGATTATTTGCTACATTGATTCCATATATTAGTTCATTAATCAGGCCCTTCCCAGATTGGCTTGCCTTTGACTCTCCAAGCATCATGTTTCCAAGTAGGCATCCATGTAGTTAAACCCTTGACAATCTGTTTCTTTAAGGTACATGTTGACTACTTTTAGTTCTGCTTACTGACTGGATCTGCCTTCTCCACTCTCATGTAAGTAATATATACAATTTCCCGCACTAGAAAAAATCTTTCCAATTGATGTATATTTTCCAGACATGATTTAATATGTTAGTCTGATAGTATGAGGTGTTGCTTCCAGTAGTAATGTATTGTATATAATAGAAGAGAAGGAGAATATATGGAAGGCACACTCATGGAGAAAATTCTGTGTTGTTGAAGGGACACTTCATTGTGGAAAACAAGAGTGGATAGAAATGAACAAATAAATAAATTGACACTACACTATAAAACTACTATTTATTAGTCATGCAAATAAAACTGTATGGTTAAAAAGCGAAATATTAAAATTTCGGAGTCTTGGTCGGGTACGTATATTCAGAAGATCAATACACTTTATTTGGTTCCGTAAATATATACCGGCAGTCTCTATCCATGGTAGTTATATTATACAGATGTCTTATGATGGCGTCTTGAAAATAACAACAATTCATGAATGGTGATCATATAAAGTAAGTGTATTGTATTTCCATCATATGGATATGAAGATCATACAGTCACGTGTGGTTTGCACAAATGAGGTATAAGGTAAGTGTCACTTTGATGAGTATGTCACTATAATATGTCAGTATAGACCAAGAGATCCACAGTAATAAGGAATATATACAGTCCTGGTAAATGTATTACTGTGTTAATCATCAAATCACACGAATTGCCACGTTGGTATATAGATGGCAGATTATTTCATGTTTGTATACACCTGTTCTGCTATACCAGTACAAGGCTAGTATTTTATTATTAAATTTTAGCACACTCACATGTTGCACTTTCGTTACCTTAATCACATCTATATGTTTCATATTTGAATATATTGTCAGATATTTTTTCACATTTATTTTCACTATACATATATTTTTTCACTTCATATTATAGTTATCTGTTCATCACTACAAATAACTATATATAATAAATAATATATAATATTACATGTCTTTTCATGTCATAAATATCAATTATTTCATATGTATATATATATCATTGACAACACATGTGGACTCTAGATATACATACATCAAGTAACATCTTATAAAGTACCTATTTGGATTCCTAATAAAAACACCTAATCTATATACTTCAACATATTGTATTATCAGCTTCACACTTGAATCAATTCTATACTCCAATGCGTCATGTCTGAATTTTATTTATGTTTTTTGTGTCATCTTGTCTGTTTATCTATGGTTCTTTCTCTATTATCATTTTTATTACTAATTGCATGCCTGCGTAATTATCTGTTTACTATATTTATAGTCTGGGATCATAAAACTACTGACATATATATTGTCAAAGTAAAATGTATACTAAAACTCATTTCATTGGTTGAAACTTATGCCAATCAAATTATGAAGTACCTATTGGTGGATAGTTACTTAAATAACCAGCCCGAATTACACATTGGTTGCCTCACAGTAGAAGCAATTAGCGAAATGTACGTCAGGTGTTGTTTTTAGAAGGAGTCAGTGAGTCAGGTCAGGCAGGGAGTCCAGCATCTAACTGGTTATAAGAGAATCATAGATAAATCACAACATGATTTTTGCTCTATAAAGGAATTCCTCTATATGAATCTAGTGGTAGATAACTAAAGATGTCATTAACAGAAATCAAAACAGATATACTGTGATGAAATTCTTAAAGGGTTTTTTTTTATCATAAATCAATCCAACTAGTTCTCTTTTGTTTGTGTCAGAACACTAAAAACCCAAAACAAATTGTGACAGTATAAAAAATATCCCATAAAAATTATAGGAAAAAGATACGAAAATATTCACATAATTTAAGATTTATCTATATATGAGTCCTAGCTGCTAAACATCTGAGAAATAGCATTGGAACTGTGATTTGTATAACTAATTAACCAGCTGTGATGAATGTCAGCTGTAGAAAAAGTATGTGTCTCTGACTGAATAGATACCAAATGGAACAGGGAACATGTAGCTAATTATGACAGTTTTGTCATTAATATACTAAAAATGAATTTTGTTCTACTATAATAAAATATTTTGCTACACTATCCCTTTCCTGGCAGTCACTTATTTACATATATACTATGATTAAGATGCTGTTCCTAGAAGGAGCCTGTGAGTCAGGTCAAGCAGGGAGTCCAGCATCTAGCTGGTTACAAAAGGATTCATAGATATATCAGAATATGATTTTTGCCCTACAAAGGAACTCCTCTATATGAATCTAGTGGTAGACAATTAAAAATGTCATTAACAGAAAAACAGATAAACTGATGAAATCTCTGAGTTTTTTTTTATTATAAATCAAACCAATTAGGGGGTAAATGTATCAAAGTGCGAGTTTGCCAGCGTGTTTAAATCGCGGCAAATCGCGATTTTTTTTTAAAAAAAATGGAAATGTATCAAGCTGCGATTTTGACACTCATGTTCAAAATCGCTGGTCATCTCTGGCGATTTTGAGCGATGTAAACACTCCCGAGTTTAGCTAACTGTATTACAGGTTACGCAAGTAGCGCATGCGCAATGCACTACGTTAATTGCGTAAGCGCTAGGTACAGTATTATGTGATTTCCCCACTAGCGTGGGAAAATACCATAATACAGTAGTTAGCTCTTACGCAAACAGCGTAAGAGCATTGCGAAACGGACCTCCTACTAGGTAGGAGGTGTTTGCGGCGGCTCCTGTTTTTTTTTTTTTTTATCTTCAAGCAACACTAAAGAGTCGGGATGTACAAATATGTGCCCCTTCTGGGCGAAGAGTTCCTGTTGGCAAAGATTCCCTTATGGAGGTACAAATGGCTGGGACTGGGGCAAGCCGGCAAGATGGATTTACAAATAATAAGTGACATTGGAGCAAGAAAGAAGGCATCATCGGTAAGTATTTGGGTTTTATTATTTTAATAAATACTTGTGGTTTAAAAGAGGGTGGTTAGTGTCTTTATTGTGGGTTTTATTATTTTTAATAAATGTATGTGGTTTATGAGAGGGTGTTGTGGCTTTGTAAACTTTTTTCTTTGTGGAACTACAGGGCCCAGCAAGCCAGGGATGTCAGGGCATGTTGGCACTTGTGGTTCTCCAAGTGCCAACATGCCCTGGCTGCCGTGGGTATGCTGGTGCTTGTAGTTATACAAGCACCAGCATGGCCACACTGTTTTTGGCAACCTGGCTGGCTGGGACTTGTAGTTCCACAAACAAAATTGGTGTCAGGTTTTTTTTTTTACTACTTTACGCCGTATTACCCTACTACCCACAGCCCAGGGGTGGTAGGAAGAGCCCTAGTGCTATCAGCACTGGGCTGGTTCTTTCTAGGGGGGGGCCCGCTCGTTTTTTTCAGCGGACCCCACTCCTTAGGGAATCCAGCCCAGCGCTGAACAGTCTAGGATTGGTTAGTCATTATGGCAGGGGGACCCCTGCTGCGCGTCTCCCTGCTATAGTGCCGCCAACCCTGGCTGGTTTGCCTAGTGCTGGTAAAGTGAAAATCGGGAGAACCCCACGCAAAATTTTTCCCCGATTTTCACGGGACCAGCACTAGTCAGGCAGCACTAGGGTTAAGCATAAATAGCGGGGGGACCTCACGCTTTTTTTTTTTTCAACTTTTATCTGTTCTTTAACATTTTAACACTGCCAGGGCAGTATAACAGTGATGTGTTTGTACAACACTGGCGTTGTATCTGGCGTGTTTTGAAGCAAACTCTCCTGAGTTTGCTAACTCGCAGCTTCATACATTTGAGAGCTGTATAGCTGCAGTGGCAAACAGTCGGGAGTTTGATCACTGGCGATTTTGCAAACAGCGATTTTGACAGAAGCACAACTCTGGCGATTTTGCATGAAATCTCAGCTTCATATATCGGCGAGTTTCAACTCTCCTGAGAAAATCGCTGGAGTTGCAAACTCGTAGCTTGATACATTTACCCCTAGGTCTCTATTGTTTGTGTTAGAATACTGGAAACCCGAAATAAATGGTGACCATATAAAAAACACTCCATAAGAATCATAGGAAAAAAATATGAGAATACCCATCCAATTTAAGATTTATCTCTGATATACTATAATCACATTTTTATAGATTCTCCAATTAAAAAACGTTTTAAATTTCAATTATGCATGTTAGAACACTAGAGACTTTACCCAATTTGTGGCCACATAATAATAACAATTAATGTGGGATATACAGCAATTCTGCTTCAGCAGCACAGGTGTATATATGCTACCATTCGTATACAAGAACACATGTAGAATATCCTTAACTGATGCTATACGTATTTAAACTCCAAAATAAAGGATATATACTAGCCTTGTACTGGTATAGTAGAACAGGTGTATACAAACATGAAATAATCTGCCATCTATATACCAACGTGGCAATTCATGTTTTTATTAGGAATCCAAATAAGATGTTACTTGATGTATGTATATCTAGAGTCCACATGTGTTGTCAATGATATATATATACATATGAAATAATTGATATTTATGACATGAAAAGACATGTAATATTATATATTATTTATTATATATAGTTATCTGTAGTTATGAACAGATAATTATAATATGAAGTGAAAAAATATATGTATAGTGAAAATAAATGTGAAAAAATATCTGACAATATATTCAAATATGAAACATATAGATGTAATTTATGTAACAAAAGTGCAACCTGTGAGCGTGCTAAAATGTAATAATAAAATACTAGCCTTGTACTGGTATAGCAGAACAGGTGTATACAAACATGAAATAATCTGCCATCTATATACCAACGTGGAAATTCGTGTGATTTTATGATTAACACAGTAATACATTTATCAGGACTGTATATATTCCTTATTACTGTGGATCTCTTGGTCTATACTGACATATTATAGTGACATACTCATCAAAGTGACACTTACCTTATACCTGATTTGTGCAAACCACACGTGACTGTATGATCTTCATATCCATATGATGGAAATACAATACACTTCCTTTATATGATCACCATTCATGAATTATTGTTATTTTCAAGACCCCATCATAAGACATCTGTATAATATAACTACCATAGATAGAGACTCCCAGTATATATTTACGGAACCAAATAAAGTGTATTGATCTTCTGAATATATGTACCCGACCAAGACTCCAAAATTTTAATATTTCGCTTTTTAACCATACAGTTTTATTTGCATGACTAATAAATAGTAGTTTTATAGTGTAATGTCAATTTATTTATTTGTTCATTTCTATTCACTTTTGTTATCCACAATGAGGTGTCCCTTCAACAACACAGGATTTTCTCCATGTGTGTGCCTTCCATATAAGTAGTACTTCTCCTTCTCTTCTATTATCCACTCTCATGTAGTATCATTTGTTGTATACGTTGATATGTTGCAGCTGTCCAGTTTCATTCATTGTGTGTTAAGGACGCTAAACCATCAATACACCATACCAAATGCCTCTGTTCTTCAAGAAAAGAGAAGTTGGGCTCGGCTACAGTTACAGGTCCATCTCCAATATGTAAAGGAGGTAACTTCTGCTCTGCAGTTTCAAATGTAATAATGCCAGTAAGTTGTGTGCTGATTGCAGAGGCTTATTATGAGGATATTCCACCTCTTTCTGACAGGTACCACTTTCAATTCTGTAAGGTGGGTTTTTGAGCAACTGCTGTTCTGGATTGAAGTCATTCTTGTCTGACACATCCAGCAATTAGTAAATCAGTTGCTATGGTCACTGGCTGCTGCTTTGTTGACAACTTCACATGCTGTAGGGCTGTGTATGCAGGCAGTAGTTGCTTCTCTAGAGTTAAGTTTCTCACTTGGGCTGGAGAGAACTGTTTAGCCCAAAATCCAATAGGTGTCTTTCTATCTTCCTGAGTTGGTGACTTCTGCCAGAGACCCCATGACATTCTATGTTATGTCACAGAAACATCTACAAAGAAGAACTGATTTAAATGTAGGGGACCCGAACATTATGAGCTTGTATTGCTTACTGTGAAGATACTGGGTTTTTTGGCCCAATTCTATCCACTTCACTCTGGCTGACCACCCACAGGTGCCTTCCTAGGCCAGGGAAGCCTACCCAGTACCTTCTAAGGTTCTTATTAGTCACTCAGGCAAATGCAGTTAGAAAAGGACAACAGTACATTTATTGTAACAAAAACAATCACTAGAATATTATGTACACACAGTAAATGAAGGTCAGTCAGGTTCACCACATCATCTGTCTCTTATCCCACTAGCTTAAGGAGTTAGTCACCTGGCTCTCCAGACTTGACGACCAATGGATTTGCCGATGTATTTCATTTGTAGAGCCACTAGCCACCCTGCAGCCTCCAGCCATCAATTCCCACAATGAACATCACCTCCCCCCAGAGTCTACTTATATCTAGGGCCAAATTTCCACAGTGTTTTCACCTCCTTGGGCAAATCCCTGGGTCTCTCCTTGTTAAACATTGGTGAGTCCTATACTAGGGGGTTGGAGGGGGAGTGGAGATGAGCTGTACTTCCACCAAAACTCCCCTGCTAGATTGTAGACAATTGTCTGGAGTGGTATTGTGAGAACAATGGATACTAATTAGCCTCCCCCCTCACCAGTATCTTGCAAACTGATCCCTACTCATAAACCACCTGGCTTCACTTGAAGGACAATGAATAACAGCTTCCGTGCAATATCAACAAGATACAATAAACAATATACATATTTACAATGAGCTACAATGTATACTTATTCATGTGTAATTATATACTGCAGTTGTACTCTGCTGAGCTGGGGAATAAAAGCAAGCGCTATAAAAAGTACTTGCTATAATCCACATATTGCGAAAAACGAGGGACAGGCTGGTTAAGGTGTTATCAAACTCGCACTCGCTTTGCAAAAAACATAAGTAGCTTTTTGTTTGTCTATGGACTGCGCTCTTTCAAAATATTCATTCCAATTATGTTATCTGTTAAGATACCAACATTTCATGGGGAAAATTGGTCCTTTTCCTATTTTGAGTCTGCATTGGATCACCCATGTCTGCTCGTTAGCCACCAATGTCTACGTACCTCCCATACCTTCTACAGCTACCCATGTGTGTTGTGAAGTGGGAAGATGTGAAACATGAAATAGTGAAACTTCTGCAAAGCTGTACATATTATAGGACTCACATTATACTGTCTCCATTACATTACACCATTACTCTTTCTCTTAAGGGTGTTTCCATCAATTTTTCTTACACTGATGTAAGGCTCACTGGTGGGTATTTGCTTGCCTCTTCCTTGCTTCCACCATTGTGCAGTGGGACTGCATTCACTCTTTTCCAGTCCTCTGGAACTATTCCTGTAGCTAGTGACTGCTTGAATAATTCTGTCAATAGTGTTACCAGCACCTCTTTGAGCCCCACTATCATTATAGTCAGTTTCTGGACATGCACACGGCAATTAAATATGGCACATATCGGCATCTACCTTTCTTGATGAATCAAGCCCTGAATGAGTAGTGTAAGATATAGAATAGGACAGAGAGAGAACATTGTTACAAATTCTAAACATTTAATGATAATGTGCAAGGATTCACTTTCATACCACTATACTTAGACACAGTTTTGATTTTAGTTATTGGTCATTGGTTGGTGGACTGATGCTGAATTGAGAAGTTAATTTCCCACTGGTATTTATGAGGCTATAAAAATTACATGGTAAATTATCAGGCTCTTGACTCTTTGGATTATTTTATGCAATTGGCTATTACAGTTGATTTGCCATACAGAGAGAAACATCAGAAATGATCATTCTCTTACTAACATGTCACTTTACTACCAGATGTTACCAAATTATATTTTCTTCCCAGAACTTACAGTAAGCAATTTAGCTATTCTAAACTACAGTCTAAAAAGAGAGAGAGGCTGCTGCTAATAATTGATCCTCTGCATATTTGTGGAGTGAGACTACTTTATTTGTACATGTTTTAAGAAGTCAGGAAACTAACGGATCTAGTGAGTACATGGAGACTCACTTAGGCACCTTTCTGTAAAACATTGCACCTGACTTAAATTTTAATTGCAGTTTTACTGCATGCAACCAGGGCCGCCATCAGGGGGGTACAAGGGGTACCAGCGTATGGGGCCCGGGCTCACCAGGGGGCCCGCTCTCCTCTAATGACGGCGTCCCCACTGCTGCATTGATCCTGGCTGTCACTGACAGCCAGGCAGCTTTCAAACACAATCGCAGGGGAATGATCGTTCCACCCCTGCGATCATGTGATCCGCCCCCCTCCTCCTGTCAGCTGACCTCACACTGAAGTTCCTGCCGATGATATAGGGAGAAGCAACAGAGAGGCTGCAGCCTGCAGGAATCAACATGTAGGTAAGTATTTTTTATTTTAAAACAGATAGAGGTACTTAATGGAGGGATAAAGACAGCTAGGAGTTACACAGGGGCATATTTAACAAATCACGGTAGTGCACTATTGTGCACTTACCGTGGAATTAAAGTCCCGATGTGCCCTCCGCAAATTTATTAAAGGTGCATCGCAGCAGATATCATGGATATCTGCTGCTTTGCACTCCTGATCGTTTTTGCGAGCAGTCATCATTCAACAGAATGGTGACTGCTCCTGGCCGCAATCTAACAAAAATGTTTTTTTTCAGGAACTTGTCTTGATAATGTACGCCAGCTGAAGCTGGCATACATCATCCGAATTGAAGAAGTTCACTGCTGCCAGCTCTGCTCCGACGAGCAGAGCTGGACAGCGCATGTGTGGAGGGATCACATGATCCTTCCCTGTCACTCAGCGCGCTCTCTCTGCAACGATAGTTGCAGAGACAGAGTGGGGACTTTGTGCGCATGTGCACTGCACATGCGCAATTGAAGGAAGAAGAGGAGATCCCAAGACAGCGCGTCCGAAGAGGGGGGTAAGTGTGATTTTTTTCTATCACAGAAACAGCAGTTTTTCGGAACTGCTGTTTCTGTGTTCCCTTTTTAATAAATGTGAGAAATAGTTCAATCCTTATCCTTGCGATAAGGATTGATAACTCTTTGCATTTTATATTCCACTTCATTTTACATCCACATCCATATAAACCCATTATCACTAATAGGAGATAGATATATATATATATATATATATATATATATATATATATATATATATATATATATATATATATATATATATTGTGTGATCTATACCTGCTAACAAGGCTCCTTGTCATAGTGTGATAAAAGCTGACTCTGCTTTTCCCATTTATTAGGATTTAGCAATAACCTAGGCTAATGCTTAGGATGTCTTGAAAGGTTGATATCATTTGAGATGGAGGTATAGTTTTTAATAAATACAATATTGATCAAAATTCAAAAATTGTACTTTAAGGGAAAAGGCGCATAAGGGAACAATAAAGAAAGCAAGGAAATGATGTTGGTGGATATAAATACATATCCGGTTGCCTAAAACTATGTTAAATTTTAGATTAAATAATATTCCTCTCCACACTACTTGATGCACAATCACAAATCTATAATTGAGATGTAGTTCAAGTAATTCAATTTCACAGGTATATATGGCAAATCCAATATAACAATAAGTTTATATCTGTGATTCAGTCCCACAGTCCAAAATAAATCCCACTACCAATAGCGATTCAGAGCACACAAAGTTCAAATATGCTGCTCTTAGTAATTAATGTAGATTTGCATCAGTAATTGATGATAATGCAGTTCAGCCACATTTACATCTGCCTCCAAATACATAAGCTGGCACAGTGGTTGGGAGGGTGCAGTTGGTTAGCGCTGGGGGGGGGGGGGGGGGGTATTCGGCTTCGGGAAGGGGGGGTGTTTGGGAGGTTGTTGTGCTGGAGGGGCCCATACCTGTTTCGTTTGTACTGGGCCCCACGATTTCTGATGGCAGCCCTGCATGCAACTACATATTAAAATAAAACCCATTCTATTCTACGTGACTATGTTTTGTGCATGCACTGGCTGCATGTCATTTCTCGTTGGATCGGTACAAATATTTGCTAGAAATTTCTTAAACTTTAGAATGATTTAAAAAATCTACACACAATTACCAGCGCCAACCCTTATTCAATAGAACCTTGTTTAATAGAAAGTTAAAATATCCAGCTAAATTCAAGAACGAATAGGTTTCAACATGCTTGATCTGCTTCACACATGTGAAAACCACTTGGGTTCAAGCTTAAATTTATATACTAGAAAACTGTTTTTAAGGTTGAATGGTGAACCACAGTGAACCACAAACTTGAATGGTGATTGGGAACAGCGAAATTTGAGCTTTAAACACTGTAGTGTTTGCATTTTTATTTTTTTTAAAAAATTAAATATCTTTTTATTATTTAAAAATATTATTTAACTAGTATTTAAAAATCAAAATATTTGAAAATACTAATTTTAATGTGAACCATGAAAGATGAAAAGGAACCACAGAAAGTCAAATCAAAATTGTGTTGATTGTGCAGCAAAGATGTTTGAGGCCTTTGAACCATTTAAACATTTTCAAGCGGCATGGCTTGGCTGAGCCAGAAGATGGTCACGGTGAGGGTGAACCCTTTATTATCAATTACTGAATACACAATTTCTATGTGGAAAATTAAAAATTGTCTACCTTTACAAATAAGACATATCCTTAAGGACAACTTCACTAGTAGCTTTGAGTGCTGCCTCAAGCCACTACTCTACATAATCAATATAGGCTTACTCCAATTAACTATATTAAGTATTTAATTCCTTTATCAACTAAATATATTCTATCATTCACTCATTAAAACTTTAACTGACCTATCAAACGAAGAGGGGTGTGCTTTCCCGCCAGTACCTGACAATGGCACAGTCTATTCATTCTAAGGACCTGTCATGCGCGCCTTTCACCAGTGCTTTCCATTCACTGCGTAGGAGACGCAAAGCTAAGATCTCCCCTAGAGAGTCTACTCTACAAGGTCAAATATTAAATTCAACATATTTAAGCCTTTGAATCAGCAAACACTGGTGCACAGTTATCCCCATCATTAGTGCAGCTGTCATTAGCCTATTCACTTATTTCAAAAGAGCACATCAAGATCATGTTCAATACTATGTTGGCTTTTCATTTATTATAATACCCTTTTATTAAAAAATTATTATATTCATAACTAAGCCGCTGAAAGACTTTTCAGACAAGCGAGGCAACGTTCAGTTCTCCGTTCCAGCCCTGCAGTGAATGGCCATTTTAGAGCTCGCAGCTATACATTAGTTCAATGAAGTCTCACCTCATAAATCATTCTGTGAACAGAGCTGTCATATACAACACCAGCCAGCATAACATTACTGTGAATATCAGTGACTCCTGCTAACCCATATCACATATTCATCACTAACAAAAAACTGTGTTTTTCCCACTAATTAAAGGGAAGATTCTATCAAAGCAAAAAAATAACAGAAGTGAACTGCATTTAAGGTAATGATATTTGGATACACTTTAACTTTGTAACTATCTAGTAAGGAATAGCCTTACTGTATAGTTACACACACACACACACACACATACACAAAACTTTTAGATATGGTCTCTCAAAATTGCATTAAAGTCTGGGGTGCAAATTAGTATTCTGTTTTGCACATAAGTTAAATACTGACTGGTTTTTCATGTAGCACACAAATACTTGATAGCTTATTTGTACACTGAAATTTAAAGTTGATATTTGTGTGCTACATGAAAAAACTGTCAGTATTTAACTTATGTGCAAAAGAGAATACTAATTTGCACCCCTTGCATTGTAACATGGTTTTGTCCAGGAGACTGAAATAAGAAGTTTCTTAAGTTAAGATCCTTAATGAATCAGGCCCCAGGACGTTTGTTTATGAATATCACAACACCTCTAAACCTGGAACGTGGAACTCAAATTTGTCTTTTAAATTGGTTTTGCAAGTGCCTTCTGATATTCATAAAATCATGTTTGCTTCTTAAAATATTAGACAGACATTTCTAGCATTTTCATGGATGCCTGTCAAAACTTGACAGGCATCCATGAAAAAAATGACTTCTTAATCCATCTGTATGTTAACAAAATTCTCAGGCTAGCCTATGTCATATGCTACCATATGTAACCTTTAGCCAACAATCTCGCCAATGTATTTATTGGTCACATAATGCAATGTGATCCCATCCCAGAAAATATAAGTGTAATAGAGGTTCCGAGTTTATCTCGATAGTTTTGGGGAGCTTTCTGCCATAGGATAGGTACCAATCATTGCATCTTATCTGCCAATTATCAGACAGAGTACAGTTAATCCTTAGAACAATATATAATATGCTTTGTTGCTGAACATCAACTATATTGGGTAGATCATCTTCCTTAGGCAGAAATGGCTTAGAACAATAGACCTCAATCATCTATTCCTCTGGATCAATGCAATTAGAATTTATGAAAAGTTCAACTCAATTGTTTTGTGTATTTTGTCAACCTTACTATGTAACTACAGGAATTGTGTATATTTAATCTGCATGTGATAGACATCCTAGATTATTTTATTTATCTTCTACCTCAGATGTATTGATTCTATTGTCTTTTATATGACTGAAGTCTGGGATGAAGTTTAAAAAGCTTTAAGTAAACAGTGTTAACTCAAAAATGTTTTGCAGGTAAACTGATTATTGCTCTGGGTGCTTTATGTACATGAGTTCTAGGCAAACATAAGCACACTTATGCATTTATTGAAACAGTGCATGCCGATGTGGGCTTAGAAACCTTTTTAAAGGCACATGGTTTTGGTGTAAATGCAAGTCCAGGCCAGCAATTAAATAAACAAAATTATTATTATTATTATTATTATTATTATTATTATTATTATCATCATTTATTTGTTAGGCGCCACAAGGTTTCCGCAGCGCCGCACATAGTACAAACAGTAGACTATACAGGGTATAACAGCACAGAACAATAAACAAAAGTACCATACTTCAGAAACTCCAGGCAGGCAGATGTAATAGACACGGAGCAGAAGAACGGGTAAGGAGATAGGAGGGAAGAGGGCCCTGCTCATGCAAACTTACATCCTAAGGGAGGGTTAAACAGACCAGGCACAAGAGGAGCCAGTTGAGGGAATGGGAGAGAGGGGAGAATGAGCGGAGGAGATGGGGGTTAAGTGGACGGTTGGTAGGCTTTGAGAAAGAGGTGAGTTTTGAGTGCACGTTTGAAGGAGCACAGAGTAGGAGAGAGGCGGATGGAGTGAGGGAGGTCATTCCAGTGAAGGCGGGCTGCACGGTAAAAGTCCTGGATTCTGGAATGGGAAGAGGGGATCAGAGTGGAGGAGAGGCGGCGGTCATTGGCCGAGCGCAGGGAGCGGGCGGGAGTGTGAATGGAGAGGAGGTTAGAGATATAAGGGGCAGTAGAGTGGGAGAGAGCCTTGTAAGTGGTGGTGAGGAGTTTGAAAATAATTCTGTAGGGGAAGGGGAGCCAGTGTAGGGCAAGGAAGAGAGGGGAGGCAGAGGAGGAGCGGCGTGAGTGGTAGATGAGTCTTGCGGCCGCATTGAGTATAGAGGGGGGAGAGACGGGAGTGGGGGAGGCCGGCGAGGAGGAGGTTGCAGTAATCCAGGCGGGAGATGATGAGTGCGTGTATGATGGTTTTGGTGGCCTCCTGAGAGAGAAAGGGACGGATGCGGGCGATGTTGCATAGTTGGAAGCGACAGGCTTGGGCAAGAGAATGAATGTGGGGGGCAAAAGAGAGAGAGGAGTCAAGGGTGACACCCAAGCAGCGGAGTTGGGTGACAGAGGAGTTGGTAGTGTTGTTAACGACAATGGAGAGGTCATGGTGGGATGGGAGGCTGGGAGGAGGAAAGACAATGAGTTCAGTTTTGGAAATGTTGATTTTGAGAAAGCGCTCCGACATCCAGGAGGAGATGGCGGAGAGGCAGTCAGATACCTGAGCGAGGAGGGTGGAGGAAAGATCAGGTGAAGAGATGTAAAGTTGAATGTCATCAGCATAAAGGTGATACTGAAGGCCAAAGGAGAAGGTGAGAGCACCAAGGGAGGAAGTATAGAGCGAAAGGAGTAGAGGGCCGAGAACGGAGCCCTGTGGGACTCCTACAGCGAGAGGGTAGGGGGAGGAGGAAGAACCAGACATGGATACAGAGAAGGAGCGGTTAGCGAGGTATGAGGTGAACCAGGCGTGGACAGAACCAGAGAGGCCGAGAGAGACAGAAGAGTTTGCAGCAGGAGGGGGTGATCCACGGTGTCAAAGGCTGCGGAAAGGTCAAGGAGGATGAGTAGGGAGAGATGACCCTTGGATTTGGCCGATGGGAGATCATTAGTGTCCTTGGCCAGGGCAGTTTCGGTAGAGTGGAGGAGGCGGTAGCCAGATTGGAGAGGGTCAAAGAGGGAATTGTCCGAGATGTGCCTGGTTAGGCGGCTGCAGACAATTCGCTCAAGTAATTTAGAGGCATAGGGGAGAAGAGAGATAGGCGATAGTTGGCAAGAGATGTGGGGTCGAGATTGGGTTTCTTGAGGATAGGAGAGATGAGAGCATGTTTAAATGAGAGGGGTACTACACCAGAGGAGAGTGATAGGTTGAAAAGGTGTGCGAGGTAAGAGCAGGCAGTGGGAGAAAGAGAGCGAAGGAGGTGAGAGGGGATGGGATCGAGAGGGCAGGTAGAGGGTGAAGAGGAAAGAATGAGAGAGCGAAATTCTTCACCTGTTGTAGGGCCGAAGGAGCACCAGAGTTGGGTGTTGGTGGGAGGTGAAGCGAAGAGGGAGGCGGGAGAAGGGGAGGAGGAGGTGTTCAGTCTGATGGCCTCAATTTTGGAAGAGAAAAAGGTGGCAAAGTCAGAAGCGGACAGGGAAGACGGGACAGAAGGGGGTGGGGGGGAGAGTAGGGAGTTAAAGGTGGCAAAGAGGCGGCGGGGATTGGAGGACTGAGAAGAAATGAGGGACTTAAAGAAGGATTGTTTGGTGAGGGAGAGGGCGGAGCAGAAAGAAGAGAGGATGAATTTAAAGTGAAGGAAGTCGGCCAGGGAACGAGATTTCCTCCAGAGGCGTTCAGCAGTGCGAGACCACTTTTGGAGGAAGCGGGTGGGTTTTGAGTGCCAGGGCTGGGGAATAATGCGGCGTCTGCTGACAGTAGAGGCCGGGGCGACAGCGTCCAGGGCAGTAAAGAGGGAGAGATTATAGAGGGAGGACGCCTGGTCAGGACAGACCAGGGAGGGAAGGGGTGATAGAAGAGTTTCAAGAGAGGAGGAGAAGGGGGTAGGGTCAATAGCATCAAGGTTGCGCCTGGTGTGGGTGACTTTGGGCGAGGCAGGAGCAGGGGAGGAGGACAGAGTGAAGGAGAGGAGATGGTGGTCAGAGAGTGGGAAGGGAGAGTTGGAGAAGTCAGAGAGATCACAGAGGTGAGAGAAGACAAGGTCAAGGGAGTGACCAAGACAGTGGGTGGGGGAAGAGGTCCACTGAGTGAGGCCTAGGGAGGAGTAGAGGGCGAGAAGTTTGATGGTGGCGGGGTCAGAACAGTTGTCAATAGGAATATTAAAGTCACCAAGTATGATGGAGGGAAGATCAGAGGAAAGGTAGTGGGGGAGCCATGAAGCGAAGTTTGTCAAGGAAAAGGGAGGAGGGGCCTGGGGGATAGTAGATGATGGAGACACGGAGGTGGATGGGGGAGAAGAGCCGGATGGAGTGTACTTCAAAGGAAGAGAAGGAGAGGGAAGGTAAAGTGGGAATGACCCGAAAAGTGCAGTTGGGGGAAAGGAGAAGACCCACTCCACCTCCTGGACGGTCATCCGGTCTGGTGGAGTGGGTGAAGGAGAGGCCCCCATAGGAGAGGGCGGCAGGTGAGGCAGTGTCAGAAGAAGTAAGCCAGGTTTCAGTGATGGCAAGAAGATTTAGAGAGTTGGAGATGAAGAGGTCATGGATGGAGGTCAGTTTGTTACGGATGGACCTGGAGTTCCAGAGGGCACATGAGATGGAGAGGGAGGGAAGAGGGGAGATGCGGATGAGATTGTCAGGGTTGATAGAGCTAGGGGGAGGGGGAGGGGTGGGGCAGCAAGAGATGGGCGAGAGAAGGGGGCTGGGGAGAGGATGGGTATAGGAAAGGAGCGAGGTGGCATGGTGAGGGACAGGGATGGACGGGGAATAATAGAAGGGGCGAGGGTAATTAACACAGAGGTGAGGGCAGCAAAGGGGCAAAATCTGCTTGGACTTGACATTTATATTAATACGTTTTTATTTGTCTTTTACATTTTATTTTATACTTAAAATGAATGTATTTAAATTACCAAAGAGTAAAAAAAGTTTTAAAAAAATAATCCACCGAGGTTGACTGCCACATTTAGATCATTAGAAGCCATAAAGGCTAAATTATCACCTGCTGTGCTCATGATTTAGTTCTAATGTGACTCTAAAATGTCTAATAACCTCCCCACCTGACTGGCGCCACTACTGCAAGACTACTGGTTGACCAGGGTGTATGGGGGCAGAGTACGGCAGTTACAGGCAAAAATTACATTTATTTTTGCACTTTGTGTGCATGATCGGTTGGAAGCTGGCACAGAAATAGTAAATAGATAGTAAAATAAGACACAAAGTAAAGACTACTGATATTTCATATGCATGTGAATGATTTTTGCGCATCATTGGTGTGATCCTTTAACAACAACTGTAAATGACAGTGCAACTGTTTTTCATATCATGGAACTAAAAAGGAAAAGACCGCACTAGGTTGTCCAATACACCTCCACTCTAATCACTGTGCTAATAAGGCTAGGATAATAATAACTATCCACTTGTGGGAAGGGTGCACCCAATCATAAATATTGAAAACCACAAATAGAAAGCAAAAAAAAACAGAAATGATCATATGGGGCACTCGAATGGACCAGAAGATATCTGAAAATTACTGTTAAATATATCTTTATTGAATAAACTTGTCATAATATGTTATATGCTGCTTATGTATCATGAATAAACAGCACTCATTATCTCTATAGCTCATAAAGAGTACTTAGAATCCCTTAGCGAAGGGTCTATCATAGTGGATTACCAAAAGATGGTATATCCCTAGTATACGAGGATTTCAACAAAAAATATTAATACTGATTATTTAGGACACGTATTCATGGCCTAATATATGGTACTAATATGATTCAAAGCAGTGATGCGGCCTGACAATTCGTATTGTCTATTTTATCAGTTTATTTTCTCTTCAATTGTATTTCATATACACCTTTTAATATTTCGCTATTAGAATTTTTATGACAAGTTTATTTAATAAAGATATATTTAACAGTAATTTTCAGATATCTTCTGGTCCATTTGAGTGCCCCATATGATCATTTCTGTTCTCTATTGCTTTCTATTTGTGTTTTTCATATCAGACTGTCAAATTACAAGTTTTTGGATGAATACGATGCTGTGGGAGAGGGGGTTCATAACGCCAGGTCAATACTGACATTTTAATACCTCGTTTATGAAAGGGTGTATTTGTTAAAAAAAAGTCAATATCGACAAGTTGTTTATCCCCTATCTGCATATGTGTGTGTATGTGTGTGTATATATATATATATATATATATCAAATGTGACTTGTTCTGCACAGTACATCTCTGTAACTATAGCTACTAACGTCTGATAATGCTTCATAACTAAATAATATTTGTCCCTCAAGGTCCTGACTGGAAAGCTGTACAATGGAAGTTACAGGACATTGATAACGTTTTAGAAGCAGCAAAGGCAATCGATGTTCAGGCTTTAGTGGCAGTTGCAGAGCATTCGGCAGAGTTTGAAAAATTAATACATCTTTCTAAGAGGAGTGCACCCTGTTCAAGGGACCGCGACAGAACAACGCAGCGCAACCCTTAAGATAAGTGTGGTGTCGCGGTTGTTTTAGAACATACATTATATCCATCGTTAAGGAGAATTGGTTGCAGATCATACTCCGGGATTCCTAAGGAGCTACTATACAGATAAGCGGTTTGATTTTATATATCTGGTACGCACACCACCTATTATTATTATTCTGCACGATCAATATACAGATCAACTTTATCCTGCACTTCAGTATTTATGAGTCACTCGCGGTGCATTTATACAGACACCGTCCTGTTTAAAGTTAACTCCTCTGGACTATTTTGTGTACATCTGTGCTTATATGTTTTTATATATATTGTATACACCTGAAGGCGCCGCCTTTCACCATATATATCTTACTATGTTTATCGGACTAACCATCCGTTTTTGAGGTTTGGCTGCCACACGCATGTTGTGGAGGTGTTACTGTTACTATCATTATATATATATTATACCATTTGAGTACTTTATATATTGTATACACATATGCAATATTGTATTTGTGTTATCATCCATACATTGGGTAAGCGCCACTTGTAGATATCTGGTTTGTTTTATATATATATATATATATATATATATATATATATATATATATACTGATACTGTATATGTCTATATATATATATATATATATATATATATATGTATATATATATACAAGTTAACCCGTGCATGATACTCATGCATTCTAGTCAAATCAAGCTACTTAAGGTGTTAAAAGGGTTCTTGTCATGCATTTGGGGCTAGGCCAGGCCTCCTCAGGGGAAGAGCATTACTACCCGACGCGAGCGCCCTTTTTTAACGTGGGTTTGTCCACATGTCACCACCTCATCATTCTTCACCATCATCTCATCCTTCATTTTCATCGCCACATCTATCCAGATGTCTATCCAGAAACAGGGATCTCTCTCAGCGGTCCTGAGTATCACACTCCTCTCGCTCTGTCACCCCTGGCAACCACCAACCACTCCCCACTGTCACCCCCGGCAACCACCAACCACTCCAAACTGTCACCCCCGGCAACCACCAACCACTCCCAACTGTCACTTCTACTTCAAGAAATATATATATTTTTAAAATCTTTATAAACACTTTTAACAATTAACAAATTAAATTAACAAATTAAAAACATCTTAGTATACCAAATTTCAGCCCTTTCTGAATTTTTTTTTCCACACACACTAAGAATTTAGTAGGTCAATGTATAACTCTGCCCAGCAGGTGGCGCTGCAGCTTGTTTTTTTTTTTTTTCACACACAGACAGACTAACACACGCCACTAGCCATTTATATTATAGATATATATATATATATATATATATATATATATATATATATATATATGTGTGTGTGTGTTGCGACAGAGTCACTGGAAGGAGGCTAAAGGCAGGTACATAAGTCCCAGGTTCCTGTCGTTTGTATTTTAAACACCAGGGAGATTGTTTGTTTCTGAGGAAAAGATTCTCATTTGGTCTCTCAGCTTCAGGAGTAGTTGGTAATGGGTCCCTGCTGGTGTTTTGTATGGAGAGAGTAGGGTGGGCTCCATACAAAAGGTCCGGTCTGGGTCTTTGGCTCTGCAGACTCCCAGCAGAGTAATCAGGACACACACCAGTGTGGGGCTTATAAAAGTCTCCAGTCCTGATCTCTCACTCTCTCATTGTCTGGGGAGGAGATCAGGGGTCTCCTGAGAGAAGTTGCAATCTATGCTGTGAGTTCCACTTGTTTGATTTAAAGTGAGGGACATTAGGCCCTTCACTCTAGAGAGTGTACTACACTGTGTTAGTTAGTAGCCAGACGGCTAGGATTTTATTTATGTTTTATTATGTGTTGCAAGCTGGTGAATAAAACTAGCTGAGGCTATTAACCTGAAATGTTGGACTTATGTGATTTCTCTGGCTGAAGTGCAACCGTCCACCCCAAAGGAGGGCGACCCAGGTATAATCATACTGCATATGGTAGAGAATGTGAGCATTGTACTTTAATTTCAGCCAAAAAGAGACTGTGCTTGGAAAGTTTAAAAGGGACAGAGACCATAGAGCAATACATGCATGTCTTGTTATGTGGATAAAAGCAGCTAAAATTTTTTAGAGTTTATGCACAGCACCAGTGGGAAACAGAGAACCACATGGATGTGAGTAATACATACAGTTGCGAAATACTGTTTAAACAGATATACAAGAGAAAATTATGATCATATCCCAGGTTGAAAATGTTGGAATGCAATTTAAGACTTAATATGAAGAATTAAAGATTCTGCATGATAAGCTGGATGCCGAAATCAACCTAGCTCAGACAGCACAATTAGAAGAGCGAGCTTCTCAAACAGAAGTACAAGAGTTAAGAGAGTCCCATGCCAAGGCTGAAATAGAGATATCTGCACTGGCAGACCAACAAGAGTCAATAAGTAGAAAAGGAAATGAAGATAAAGGCCAACGGGAGCAAACCCCAAAAATTCTAGCAGAGTTGTCCACAGTTCAAAAAGAACCACAGTACGCTACTAAAACTATTCAAGACAATGTGAGCAGAATGCAGACTGTTAAGGATAACTGGGAGAGGTTTGCCTATGGTTTTGAGACACCTTCCACTCGAATTTCAGGAAAAGAAAAGCAGCTAAGTGATCCAGGATTGTCCAAGATTTTACCTGAGCCTCAAGTCACAAGAACTCAGGAAATTAATAATATGCTTCGAAAGGTGCCACAGACTGCGAATATTACCGATTTACATCTGCATCAGTTAAGTGGGCTACAAAGTCAGCCACGGCAGGAAGCTGAGTTCCTGTCCTCATATATTGCTCCACTGAAAGTGGTGCAGGCAAAGTATGTTGCAACAAAAGAAATGAAGAATACACCCATCAGCCTCTAGTTCTGAAACAGCGATCTCCAGTGGATTCTGGTAAGACTGTTCCAGTGGAAAAGGGTGCTGGGCGGTGGAATGAACTGAAATGTACCGAGACTGTAGGCTCAGAACCTGGAGATTGGCCAGTTATGCCAAGAAGGTTCCGGCCTCATAAAAGATATGACAGAAATATAATTATCTGTTTTAGATGTGGTTGCTTAGGCCATATTGCTGCTAACTGTTCACGTACCTTTGAATCTATGCAATGTAATAATACTTGTGTACCTCTTAGAAGGTCATTATGTGCCCAGTTAGCCTGTATTGCAGACTGACAGGCTAAGCCTGACAAATTAATGTGTGAAGTTTTTGTAGAAGGTAAAAGCAGTGCTAGATTCGGACAGCAGGGTTTCTCTTTTAAAAGCAGAGTTGGCGAGTCCCTTAAAGCGTCAAGGGAAAACTGTTGGCGCAACCTGCATACATGGGATACACTGCGTTATGATGCTACTGAGGTACAAGTAGAAACACAGTATGGCCATGTGGTAGTCACTATGGGATTAGTTCCTGGTTTGAAACTTGATGTGATATTGGGGAGAAATTGTTCCTACTTTTGTGGGAAACCCAGTCGAGTGAATAGCCCAGACCCACATAGTAATGTCACTGATACAGTGGTAGGGGGTGTATTCCTCAAGTCAGAAGTGTTCCCTTTATCAAATGTAGTTGGTGAGTCAGAAAATGACAAGGGTAGCAATGGACTGCAGGTGAGTGTACGTTCTATTGAGATGGGAAATATTGTCAAGACTGCTAACTGTACACCTGATGTTAAAGTATAGAAAGATGTTTGTGCCTCGGAGCAATTAAGAGACCCCACTCTAATAAAAGCCAGAGAGAGAGTGAAAATTACTAATGAGAAGCCAGTAGAACCTGGCAATAGATTGTTGTTTCCTTACTCAGCATTAAACCAGGGCTTCGAAAAGAGGTCTTTGATTGTTGTATTGCAGAAATGAAAAGATGATAAGCAAAAGCAAAGACAATTCTTTCAAGCAGCAAGAAGACCTTTAAATAATGCCACTGAAGCAACTTATAAAGTAGCTTTTATACTTGGGAAAAAAAGGGAAACCATTGAATAATGTAGAAATCGTGAAAGAATGCATTGTCAAAGTTGTAAGATGCTTAGACACTGATAAAGTTTTAAACAACTACCTCTTTCAAGGAGAACCATAACTGATCGGCAGCATGAATTGACCTTCAACGTAACAGAGCAACTTTCATGCAATACACAAAAAGGGAAATATATATTATTCGATCGCTTGGATGAATCAACTGATACTACTGACTCGGTCCAGGTTTTCTACTTCATTCAGGCCAAAACAGAAGATTTACTTTGCTACAAAAAGTTACCAATTTGGGCACTCTTGCCAGCAGAACAGGGGGAATTGATATCTTCAACAACTTTCAAGATAAATGTCGTGAAGTACGACTGAATTTGGTACATTTAGTGAGTGTATGTACAGATGGTGCACCTTGCATGACAGGAAAACATGAAGGGTTTATTGAACAGTTAAAAAAAAGTATTAGCAGATCCAGATGCTGTAATTTCTTTTCATTGCTTCAGCAAAGTCTCTGTTCTACTATTTTACATGACCCTTGGAAACAAGTTTTAAGTATTGTTTACTATATTCATGCAAATGTAGCACGGCATTATCAGTTTCGTAACATGCTAAAGTTGGACAATGAAGTATTCAGTGTGGATTTCCTGTATCATTCTAAAGAGCATTGGCTATCACAGGGACAGGTGTCAGCCACAATTTTATCTCTGCGAAAACAGATAGTTACATTTTATGAAGAATAGAATCAGCAATGTGAAGTATCGAAAGAAGATTTCTATAGGAATGCTGCATTTCTGTGTGAAATCATATCAAATCAAAACAATTTTAAGATTTATTTGCACTGTAAAACTTATTATATGATATGTCTTATATGATATAGTCTATATATGATATGTGGCAAAAATCCAAGCATAAAAAAAAAAGCTACCTTTCTACAAAACACTTCTTCAAAAGGAAATTTTGGATGAACATTTTCCCTAGTTAGCAAAGGTCATGAATGAGCAGGATGATATATGCAAATCATTTGAAGAATATGCAGCTGATATAGACTTATTAATTGGAGAATACAATGTAAGGTCTACTGACTTTGAGAATCATGACATCATACTCAGACGAACATTTCAGCCTCACCTAGCTGATATCACCAAGTCACCTAAAGAGCTATAGATGGAATTGATTGAACTTTCAGTAGAAGAGATTCTAAAGTTGTTATTTGATGCTAAGAAAGATCCCATTGAAATATGGAAACATGCAGTAGAATACCCATATCTTCGGCAGCATGCCTAAAAAATGCTGTCTTGCTTTTCAAGCACTAATTGCTGCCAATCTACTTTCTGCTATCTAACCCAAATCAAGACGCACATAAGGTCACAAATGACGAGTTCACATCTAGAGGATCAGCTGAAACTGCAGGCCTCCATGCTGCATCCAAATATTCAAATACTTTCCAACAAAAAAGAGACACAACAAAGTCATTAAAAGATTAGTTAACTTTAGAATTAACATATTAGTTAGGTTTTTCCAAAATAATGTACATTTTTAAGTATATCTAATAGAAGTTTCTTGAATGCAGCCTTATTTAATTAAAGCTAAATTAATGCAGCAATCCTACATGAAGAAGGTTCTCCACCCCTGATCTACACTATAGATGAAAAAGTCATGCATTTGAAGGAGTTTGTTGCAGACTAAATGAGAATTTCACAGAGAACATGAGGAAGAATATTTTATTTGCTGGCAGCCGCGGCACATGCATTAATGGTTAGGCTGATAGTAGATTTAAATATCGCTACTGCTGTAAACATGAAATATAGGATACACATGAAATTGGGATACAAATGTGATACCGTGAAAGAGGATCAGGAGTAAGATTTCAGTGAAAAGTTTGTCAAAGCCTATTATGTATGGGAATTTCAGAAGATGATACAAATAATCAAAATGTTAGATTAAGGGTGGTTAGAGTCTGAAATAGGGTTAAATGAACAGAAAAGTTATTGAAAATATAATAAATGAATTAATAAATATCTACATGGTAGAAGAGTCCGAAGCATTATCATCAGAGGTGTTTGCTCTTTATTAAAGTCTTTCTGAATAATCCTTGTGAAAAGGAGCAGTTTCTTCAGTGTTATTAAATTTTGTTCAATTGCTGTCAGACTCTGACAGTATATTATAATTAATGTCAACTTTTATACTGCCGTACTATAATTTCCAGCTATACTACATAAAAATGGCTTTATGATCGCTATTCTTAGACACTTGGAAAGGACTGATTGCTGAAGGGCAAGATCTGTGGTCACACACAAGGAAGGGGCAGTCTGTACAGTACTTGTCATTAGGTTTCCTGGTCAAACAATGACCTCACAAATGAATATATGACAATCAGGCAACCATATATGTTGCCCAATTGAGTGCTATTTTGCAGTTCACACATGTCAGTTTTATCATTTTATCTATAGTGTTCTTATCTTGTCTTAGATAAGATGCACGCATATATTTGCACTGATTTTCTGTTGTTAAATTAATATCTGGTGTAAAAAAAATTAGGTCATAAACATCAAGTTTGGATGTTAAAAAATATTGTGTTGATACATTGTTTGCTGATAGCAGAAGAACTTACAAAGCTAGAATTGTTTCAGATGCTCATGCCCATTGTACATAGTTGGCTATTGTAAAGACATTCAGCCTCCAAAGTAAACCGGATTTAAAAGAATCATTTTGACTTGAAAAAATAATTTTACCATGACCAGATTTAGTGCTTGTCAGTTCCACTATTTGTTTTTACTCATTTGCTTTGGTTTACAATGTAAGCTCAGTGCACTTTGAGCATTTAATCCTTTGCTTTCCCCTCCTGTCTCTAATTCTGATGTCCTGGGAATTCTACTATTTGGCAGAAGGTGTTTAAGCTATTTACAAGGCTAAGCAAGAGCTGGAAACCTTCCAGGCATGTATGAATAAAACCTCTGCAAACAACAGGGACCAAGGGGCCAAGCCAGAAAATCATGTGTGTATATTTTGCTCTTTTGAAAACACATTTCTTTGTTATACTGCAGAAGGCCTTTTAGCAAAGCTATAATCTTTAATTCTTATTGTATGTCTTTCAGATATTGTTCTGATATTATGTCAATGGGATCATATGTAATACAGAAAGCCTAACAATATATTAATTATGCATGAGCTTTCTTTGCACAACTTTTATAATACTTTAATATTGTTGGCTGATATTTAAAGAAGACTAAATGAACGACCCTAATATAAAGCCAGAAATACAGAACTGTTAAAGGATAATTAACTTTAATTGAATGAGTGTAAAATTAATTGCCATAACACTGTTCACAAAGGTGTTCTAATAAGCATGCCTTGTAAACACAAACATATCTATATGTATAGTGGTAAACAAAAGTGTTGAAGTCGGATAATTGGATAAAGTTATTTAAATTAATATCTAGCAGACTTGATCGTCTTTGTCTGAAAATCATGCGTAGAGCACGCTACAGCGTGGAAGGGCGTATCCAGCCGCAACACTTGGCTATAGCAGGTTTTACACATTTACACGCATTCACATGAGCATACACATTTGTAATTAGTACACATTAATTGTAGTTGCAACACATAGTTATTTATGTCGAAATGTAGCAATATTTACTGTTAATATTATAAATTATATGCATGTTAGTGAAATCAAAGGTTTAGGTTACAGGAAACATGTTTAGTATAATTTTGATCCCCTATTCATCCGCAGTTGTCCGGTTTATTCGCCGAAGGGATCGCACATTGCATACTCTAATTAGCGATAATAGGGAATAAGGGTCATTCCATATCAGTTCAACCAGGGTTGTCCACCACCCAACTCAGATTACTACGAAAATTTTTTAGTTAAGAGAGAATGTCAAAACAACTATTTCTGCCAAATATCTTGACTGTCTGACAATTAGTTGATTATATATTGATTTTTCAATTTATTAAATAAATAATTTCCAGAGAAAGAGAGAGGGAGCCACAGAAAGAGTCAATCATGGCAGCTGTGTGGTAATTTATACCTTTTCTAAACACCCCCCAAAAAATGGGATCCCTAATGTCAATTGAATCTAGCGTTCTTAATGATATTCAAAAAACATGCATTTTTGCTGTAACGCAAAATATGAGGCAGATACAGTAATTTGGTTTGGATTTTTGGATTCGGGAGGAAGAGTTACCTTAGGGGTCCAAATTTTGTGTCGATTTCTTAATAAACACCTGTAATACTTCAAATAAACTGGATAAATGAGCCGCGATTAGTAAATTATTTAATAAATTGAAAAATCAATATATAATCAACTAATTGTCAGACAGTCGAGATATTTGGCAGAAATAGTTGTTTTGACATCCTCTCTTAACTAAAACATTTTCAAAAAAATCTGAGACGGGTGGTGGACAAATCATGTTTTTTTGGGTGATCTGATGTTGAATGACCCATAAATGTTTAAAATGATACTGTCTGTGTAATGTTAATAGACTAGTTTAAACTGGATTCTTGGCGGGAAAATCGGAGTGCATCCCCTGGAGAGCTGACCCCCACCTTTGAATATTTTACTGTATTCACTGACTGTATATAAGCAGGGGCTCTGGACCTAGTGGACAGTCTACTTGACCATAGCCTTCAGACCTGAATGACTGTACACTGGATCCAGAGCGCCTGCGATAAGTAACGACTGTACTTATTTTATTCTGATTTGTTATTCTGCTACTTTTGGCTATTAAATCACATTGTGCTTTGAAACCACATTACAGCAATCGAGAATCGTTTTGGATAGCAATTAGACGTGCGTAACAAAAGTAAAAAAATAATGTTATACAAATGTGTAGGAATTTTAGCAACACATTTGTGTTTAACAGTTCCAGCAATATCTTTTATCTTTTCCACAATTGTCTCAGGGTTTGATGAACTCCAAAGGGCCAAGGGTTATAATTCAAACCATACAATTAGCTGTTTGATAATTTACTGCAACCGTCAAGCATTTGTAAGGAATTGATCTATTTACAGTTATCAAACACTTAAATGATATAAATGTAAGCAAGATACACAAAAATGTGTACAACAATAAAGTACACATATTTGGTTTCATTGTAAATTTTACACGCCACCTAACAAAAATAAGTGTAAACAAAAATACTTGACTCATACCAAAAGAAAAATATCACTTGGGTAGAGACAAACATAAAAATAGTATCTATATATATAAAAGAAGAAGTTTGTTTGTTGGCGAATATGTTCCACACCGCTTAAGGTAAAGCTGCCAGATCTTACATATTTATTTAGTATTGAAAAAGTAACCTATTAGACCACATAGTGACAACGCGACAATGCGACAAAGTGACAAATATTGAAAACATCATTTTTAGGTTGTTAACATTTGTTTGACTGTTGGAAGGAAACCTCGCTACAACTTGACATAACAACAATGCGACATAACAACATCTTATTTTCTAAACAACATGGTCTATTTACCAAATAATTTGCTAATATATTAAAACTGCTACACATTACAAATCCGACCGGCGCAACACTGGGTGACCTGTCAGTTTCCAACTAAAGTGACTCAGTGAGAAATAGTAGAACATGGTGTTGCCTCCTTGTATACAAATTTAACACAGACCACTGACAGCAAAAAAAAGTAAATAAATCTACACAATGCATAGAAATAGAAACATATTACAAAAATATATTAAGTAGGTGATTAAATACTTATATTATAAAATGTACATGAATTTATTTATGCTACTGCTAAATCAACTAATGCATGAGTTTAAAGGCAAAGATTGAGTTTTAAATAAAAATTTAAAATAATCTGCTTCCAACTGAAGTCATTTAATTTACTTGAAAAAATATAATGTAAAATATAAAAATTTCTAGAATATGGGAATAAACGAAGGCACTTCCATAGAGCATTAACGAAAACTTTTTTATTAGTAAAATCATATAAAAGCATTGCACATACCAGAAATCCTCAGATTGCGGGCATATACATAATAACACAGGAGTACTCCTACTCGCCAACTCAGAGTAGACCCTCTATGTGTTTCGTCACGTGGGACTTTGTCAGAAGGGGTGGAACCTAATAAGGTAGGCTATCTTTTATAGGGCGACTAAAAATTCTCACACACGTGTCAAATTTAATTTGTAAACTAACAGTTATAACACGCATGGAGGGTCTGGATGAAAATTACCTGCTGTGAGGTTTATTCCGAGTTGGCTAATAGGAGTACTCCTGTGATTTTATGTATATGCCCACAATCTGAAGATTTCTGGTACGTGCAATACTTTTATATGATTTTACTAATAAAAAAGATTTTGTTAATGCACTATGGAATCGCCCCCATTCACTCCCATATTCTAGAAATCACATTTGCCAGTGAAGATCGGGTCAGAGAGGGGAAGACATGCGGACAATCATCTGCTGGTCGAGAAAGACCTTGAGAAGAATAAAACCATGGACATTGCACAGTATGCCTACACATTTTTAATGTTATTTTCTGAAATTTATCTTTTAAGGATTTATGTCAGTGCGCACTGTTTGCCTGGTGTTGTTTGATAAAAAATAAAAATGTAAGCAAACAAATAACATGACAGTTAACAAATGTAACTGAGTTTGTTCAGAACTGAAACGGATATAACTCTGTTGAAAGAAAAAATAAGTTTGCATATTAGGCGATCCATATTCGCATGATAAATTGACCCTATGAGGCTGATTCAATTCCATGTAATGTGCCTCCAGAATGGCCTTGAGACACCTCATCTGGATATTTTTGTTACTGAAGTAAACGCTGATTTCTGCTCACACCCCATTGAGATGCAAGCAAAAATATGCGTTACTTTTTATCGTAATGTCGGTTAAAATGCCTGTCCACGGTGTTCTTAGGAACAACATGTACTTCTACTCATATCGATACATTGAGCCTGATTCATTAAGGAATACAAGGTGAACACAATTTGTGTTTTTTTATAATCGGCTGAAATTGCACTTTCATATTCTCCTTATACGGCATTTGCTGTATGCAGAAAGACACTACACACTGCAGTACATGCATAATGCATATGTATATATAAAGTCCCATCAGACGCACATGAAAGAAAAAAATATTAAATGTATTAATACCTGATAATAATATAATCATGAATAAAAATGCTTAAAAAATATTTACATTTACATGAAATACATTTATCAGGATGTTATTAATGCCTACTGTACATAAAACACATTTCACCAGATGCTCTTTATTGCAAGCACATGTTCTGGCATTGCATACGCAACCGTCATCACTATCAATCACCACTTACACCTGCCCTGTAGCTGGTGCAAGAGATACAGCTAAACATCATGTACCTGAGAGATGCCCAGAGCTTGAATCAGATGGATGTGCAGTGTCAGAAATGTCCTTTGCGTTCAAAGATAAATTACATGTACTAGTGTCCACTGGTGTATAGTATGTTTCTGGACATGTGCAGAAAAATGTTGATGCAAAATAAGGCACGTATTGGGAATTACGTTCTTTAATGAATCAGACCCATTGTATTCATAGATATACCGATACAGTACTCCTGTAGATAGTAAATAGGAATGATTGCCTTTAATAGTCGGAGATTCCAGTGCAGTGGGAAGCAGTTGTCTTTCAATAAAGAAGTTCATGTAGTGTTCTTAGAACATTTAGCACTACAAGTAAAGTCCATTGTACAAATGAGAGGTTGGCATTTTTTGCCACTCTAATGCTTTTCCAGAGCCTTTTACAGATCGTCACTGTCAAAAAAAGCCAAAACTGGTACAGTATGTTCCAAAAAGGTTAGAACTACATAGTATGATAAGATCTAAAACAATGGTCCACACTCTCACATAAAATCCATGCTTGGTGTACTAGTGTCATAGTCCTTGTTTCACATTCAATATACTGAATGTATCAGATGCTACCAAGAAGTAATGATAACAATTTTCAAAAATGTTCTCCATAATATTTGCCTAATTCCTCATTTTGGCATGGAAATTTGCAGGTAATGATTTTGTTTCCCACAGAATTTTCCTTTCATTTTTGTTTTCTACAGACTTCTTCATTGCAATATTTATTAATCCATCCATTTATAGTCATCTTTCCATACTCCATCACAATTAGTAAATCCATCAAATGAGCTTAGCTCAATAACATATTATATGTAAAACTTAATTATTTTATTTATACACTAAAACCAGCATTTGGCAACAAAGGTTTCTCTTATTGGTATTGACTTGGATGCAGAATAATTATCTTGCATTTGACAAGGACTTTTTTCCTTATGTAAATGACTGAGGATACACCACTAATAAATAGCATTTGTTATGTAGCATTTGTAGAATAATTTAGACTCTATAGATGCATGTAGGGAAAATCATAGTTTTAAATGTACAAACCTTGTCTTAATTATAATTATCAATTAATTTGCTTGCAGCTCATGTTTTTGTTGTAACATATGCTCTAAAATACTTATGTTTTTAAATTAGAAGATCATGCCCTATTTTCCATGTTTTCAGATTGGAGACAAGCTACAGCAACATTCATTACAGATACCTGTTGTGTTCTTCCCCCTTTCGAAAATAAAGACATGTTTGAGCACATGGATCAGTGAAATGTCTTGCAGCAATCATGTTGTGATGACTATTTTCCTTCCAAGAAATTAACCTTAGACAGCCACTGACAATAAGCAGTATATTCTTGGAAAATGTCAAATATTACAATAAATTGATAGAAGTTTTTAAAAAGGAAAAGAAAAACAAGCCCAAGTTCACATTATTTTTAAACAGCCTTCTTATTTTAAAGGGTAATTTGGTTTCACAAATATTTTTAATTGTTCTACTAGATTCTGGGTTCTACTCTATGAATATTTAAATTGTTTGAAAATGTATAGGGACTGATGCAGAGTGGGACATGCACCTGTTTGTAAAATAGGCAAATATGCACTGTGTATGCCCATAGAAAGAACATATGCAGGCACTTAGAGAGGCAGAACAAAGAAGGAAGGATATAATATAGGCCGAGTGCAGTAAGGGCATGTTTATGTATTTGCGACTGAGGCAAAACTGCACGGATACATATATATGCCTATCAGGAGTTGTATCTCTTGGGGCTGCTAGACGGCTGACGCAACTGCATGCTGATGATAATAACAACCGGCACCATAAGCTAGCCCTCTCTGATTGGATAATTGCAGATATTACCTATCCAGTAATCACCTCTCCAGTTGATACAGCTTCCTTTATTCCTTGCTTCAGTATTAGAGGATTTAGCCATCACCTGTTTGTGTAACTTTTTGCTTTTAGCAGTCAGACTAATACAGCATTGGAGTTCTATAGAGATTTGTAATTTTTTTCCCCACACCAAATAGCCAATGCATGTCATGCTAGCAGATCAAATGTCAGCATTTCTGTTTAGGACATATACATTATAATTATGTTTGGCTAGGGTATTGTCATTGTGTATGGGTAGTGTACTACTATTGACACTTTTAAAATTAATACTGTAAACACACTCTTGAAATGTAATTACTCTACTGTTTTCCCCTTTCTGAAAATAAAAAATCAGGATTGTTACTATTTTCTTATAAGTTTCCTTTGATTATAATAGCCCTGCAAACATTATAGAATTATCATATGTGTTTTTATGATGACAGATCTACTTTTATAAAACATTAAGTCATTATTTTACTTATAATGTTAGCCTTATTTATTAGTAATGTTTAGATTCAATTTTGTTTTTCCTTTTTCTGACATGTAACACATTGCTGATCAACTGGCATTTTATGTCCTAAAAAGATGGTGAATTTGTCACATCTACCACCAGTAACAACAACTATGACACAAGGAGCATGTCTGTAAGTCATATAAAAGCCTTAGTAGGATGCCAGATCATATACCAACAACTTGCATACAGTTCCGCACATGCCTGCACTAGGTAGGTTATTGATATTAAGCAAATGATCGACACCAGATATGTCTCTAGAGCCTATCTTGATGAGGACTTCACCTCTAGCAGCTGCCACATTGATAGATCATTATATGCTCGCCAGGTTTTAAATTGGAGTAGCAGAGACTTACCTTATTGTCAGCTCTGTGTGGCAGTATAGTAGCTGGTGACCAATGACTACAGGTGTCATGGATACAACAAGAGAAAAAGGCAAGTACACAGAAGGACCAGCAGCGCTGAAGTGGCAGGGAGAAGCATGTTTTACTATTCTATAAAGGACAAGGAGCTAATCAGCAACCAGCTCCAGGTTACTGAGCCTGGATGTCTAGCAACAAGCCACTACCGACAGTGTGAGGTTTCATTGTCTTGGCCATTCTGGAGAAGCACTCATGTAGGTGCTGGATGTTGTGTATAACATTGTAATTAAGAAAGGGGTGCCTTTTGAGGAGGATGCAGAGTATCCTGAAGATCATTGTGTTGAACCATTGGAGAAATTAGCAGTTCCAAGCTTAGCAGTTAATGTTACTCAACAATACTGTTAGTGAAAACTAAAAATACATATTGTGAAACACAAATACTGCATATTGCCCCATTTTAAAATTGTAAAACTAATACATCTAATAATTGATTACCTATATCGTGCTAATTTGGGGTAAAAATGTTCTCAATTACGTGTACATGCACATAGAATACATGCAGCATGAATGAAATTTTGACGTGATGTGTTTCTAAAACATTTTGACACATGCTAGATCCCAGGAAGATATTTAAATTTGTTGATGGACTAAACAACATTTTACCAGGTATTGACCATTAAAATATATACTCTGCTGTAAAATATTACATATGTAGGATTAATTGACAAAGAATAACAGACTGTGTTTAATATTTCTGCTGTATGGTAAAAATTAAAAAAGTTTGTTTATATTATATTTTGAAGATGTTTTCCTCCAGGGCCAATGTTAGATGGAGCCCTTCACAACTGGCTCTGTGTGGTCCAAGGGCTGGGGCTCTAGATGTTGCAGTCTCTGCTCCTTTAGGCTCTGGGTCACTGGAACCAGATGCAGGGCCATGCCCTAAGGTCAAAAGGATGGTAAAGCCAGGAAAATATATCAAATTATAATGTCAATGTCACAGTGCTGGTTACTTCCAAGAGAGATCCAATTGTCTGGGGTTGCTAACAGAGACACACCACGACCGGCTGAGCTGCTTAGAGATAATTGGTCATGAGGGACAAAGCTGAAGTTGATGCATTGGAAAATGTATGAGGAAATAATGAGAAGTGATGCAGAGGTCAATAGGTTAAAAAATGTAGAATCATGAGGAATTGAGTAAATAAACAGGCAATCAAAACAGGACACTTGAAGCACCAGCAGGGAAACCAAATTCAAACTTTGTGCAAATATTGGTAAACGTAAGGACTGTATAAAGGCTGCATACAGGTCTCTTAATTAAGTGATTAAACATTTTGCCAAATACTGATTGCAATAAGTGAAAAAGAATGTAAAGTTGTCAGTGTTGATAGAGCACTGACACCTGTCGCCTGTAGCTGGTATTTTTGTGGATCATCACATATTACAGTTGGCAGTGTTGATGGTGCACTGCTATCTATCATCTATAGCTGGTATTGTGGTGGATCTTCATAGTCAATGATCCAGAAAAATAGAAAAACATTACATAACAGTTTCTAAATTAAAAAAGGGGGATGAGGTCAGAGTTTGTTATAGTGCATATTATATTTTAGATAATAAAAATAATTACCAGAGTTAGGTTGGGGGCTATTGTGCAGGAGAACCACTGTCACTATCCAGTCCGCCTACTACCTTGACTTCCTGGGGGTTTGCTCAAGAGGCAACAGGTCCAAAGTGGTGCTGGGATAACCACCAGTCTCTTTGGCGTTACAGCAGTGTTTCTTGATCCTATCTCTCAGGTGCCTTTTGAAATCCTATCACCTGTTAACAAAGGAAAATATTTTCAAAATAAGCTTAGTTAATGTATCATCTTGTAGAGCTGAATTTATGTTTATAGGTAATATGTGTATAGAGAACTGTGTACACATTTTTGAACATGTAGTTTAAATATATATAAAATAAATATGTTTATATATGTATCAATATAAGTATACATACAATGCATATCAATCTCTAAATATAGATAGGTAGACAAATATATCAATAAAAAACAAGCCCAGTAAAAACGTTTAAAAGAAAAAAATGACTTCACTTCTGGTAATTGTATTGTTAAGATTCAAGATAATTTAAAAAATATTGCAAAATAAGATGACACAAGAAACAAAATGTTTTAAGTAGCTATGGCAACTGTTGCATAATGCATGTAGTATGTTTAGCACTTTCATAAGTGTTTTTGGACAGTACAGAAAATGTCCCCTAATACATAGAGGTAATCATATCTGCATGTGTATATGGATAAAGATATGACATTGCTGTGTAATAGTAAAAGAACCTTGTATCTACCCAATTAGCTGTGAACAAACTAGTGAAATAGATGCATTTGCTGACATCTTAAACATATTTCATATTAGTTATACAAAATTGTTGAATCAATTACACTCCTCTTCATAATCTCAGTGATGGTGCTGTGGACACGGGTCATCACATTGACCTGCTGTGTGGTCCCCGGCAAGATTAGCCCCAGGTGCCTGGCATTCTTGTGAAGATTCTCCACCATGTTTAGCACCAGCATATCTGAAGTTGGACTTGCACCTCTTTGCAGGTAGACAGCTGGTATAATATTTTTTTCGCCTATAGTGCCTTATATATTGTATGACTAGACATGTTTGTGGTCATGTTTTGGTATATTTTAGAACCTTTTTGTGGTACTATTTTTTCTAGAAGTGTGTCGTAATACTGTAGTATTGCATACGTGCATAAGTTCTTGCTATATATTATGACAAATATTTGCTTAGTGACCATTTTAGTTGAGTGATTTTTGTCATCTGTAGTATCCCATGAGCGTAAGTACATTGACAAGGACAGTCTTCATGACGCCACACAGCAAATCAGTGTAGCGATTCTTCAAAAACTTCAGTCAGTTGCAAACATGTGAGCAGCAAGGTTTAAAAGACATTTAGGTACCTGACACTAAACACTTTGCAAAGACAGGGCCTACAAAGCCACAAAACTGAGTATACACCATCAGCTGGCTACAAGACTTACTGCAGACTTACTGCAACGGAGGTGGAACAGTCTAGGGAGAATGCAGCTAAGCAGCAGGAGAAGATTAGGAGGCAAAAGTGAGCAGCTTTCATCTGAATTAGAATATTTTTTCATTTTAGGGTATGTCAAAAAGACCCAAATCTAAGATGACTTTGAAATATTGTAGTTAAAATAATGTATGATTGCTAGAAGTCCTCACTCCTACCCACCAAAAGGGAAAAACAATGTAAAAGCTATTTCTAATTTTAACATTAAACCTGTAACAAAATAATATAAAGAAATTATTACAATATTAAGATTAGTTATTTTGACTCATTTATTATGGCCACCACCTTATAAAGTTTGCTGAAGGTTTTATGTAACCCAAAAAAGTACCATGTGGAGAGCACAGCGAAACAGTACATTATTTATTGATTTATTTTCTTTAAAAAAATCTCTGAAAATGCTACATTGAACATCATTTTAGTTGAGTAGTTATAGACAAATAAACAGCAACAAACTATGTTGCTTCTCTGTTTCACAGAGCAGAGATGCAGAGGGCAGGTCACACAGGCTGCTCAGGCCCTGAAGGATGAGGTGCAGGAGGAGGAAGGACAAGAAGAGAAGGTGCAAGAAGAGACAGCCCTGGGAGTAAATGTATCAAACCGAGAGTTTTCCGGTGGGTTTGAAAAGTGAAGATGTTGCCTATAGCAAACAGTCAGATTCTAGCTATCATTTTGTAGAATGTACTAAATAAGTGATAGCTAGAATCTGATAGGCTTTTCAAACCTGCTGGAAAACTCTCAGCTTGATACATTTACCCCCTGGAGTTAGAGGAGAAGGCAAGGATTGTACGGTAGCTGGACAATTGAGGGTGAACACAGAGGAAAGTAAACAAATGTAGCTTATCCTATTTGAAGGCCATGTTTGTTTACGTAGACATAAAACTGTAGTCCTTGGATGAGTCAATGTTGGCCAAGCCAAATACTTGTGTGCATGTAACTTCAGAGAATGTGTAGGTGTTTTCATTAATAGAATATTATTATGTTTTTTATTTTTACCTTTCTGCCCAGAAAATAAAACAATCTGTATTTGCTTACATAAACAAGTCTTGGAGAACTGTAAATATGCTAATGTGTACTACAATGACATTCTGTAAGAGACATGTAGAACAAATGTGTGCAAGTAGTGTAATTCATAGAGGTTTCCCACAAATTCCGGTCATGGGACCAGGCTTGGTGCTTTCTGTTCTGTAAAATAGAATTATGCATAATTGTTATTTTGGTGCCTATAATTGCTGATTACATAATACAAAAGTATTTTGGCAATGAAAAATAGAACAAAATATAAAAAACATCATAAAAGGTTTATGTACTGTGTGATTAGGAAATGTTTAATTAGTGAAAATAAAATATTAGTGCAACACTAATATTTCCTTTTTCTCATCCACAGATGCTATTGATAAAGAAATATCTCGTTCAACACGATAGTAGAGGACACAGCCATACCTGGTTGGCCTACTTAAACAATTAAGAATTATGCAGGTTTGTCTGAGCCATATGATATATTATCTAGATTTACAAGAAAAAATAATATTTGTTAAAAATATAAAAATGTATTTATGTATACAAATAAATATATATTTTTTATAACATCTTATTGTGTCATTGAACATAAGTTGGATGGGTTTATTGAAATTAAGTGAATCCATTAGTAATAAACAGTGTGATTTATGTGAGCTAATAGTGTTGCAATGACAGTACATTCTACATATAACAAGACATCACATATCATTGCCTATAGCCATTACATAAACAATCATTACATACATAATAAGGTATTAATAATCCTCTTCAAAATAAACCCAAACAGTTCCTAAAGGGTGTGTGGCAGTACACCAGAAATACACAGTGCTAATCTAACATTATTGTATTCATGCAGAATATGTGTGGTACCTCAAGTGTGGTTGTTGAAGAGTACATAAATAATCTATTATTTATGTTTCATTTTATAATATATGAACAGATTTAGCCACAATTGAATTGGAAGGTGACTGTGCACATGGAAATCCTCCCCCATTGCAAGCATGGTTGTAAATACTTGATAGTCAGGTTTGGAGCATTTGGTCAGAAATTAACATATGAAAGACTGTAGCCAGGTTATAGTCTCCGCCCACAGAAAAAGGGTTTTTACTGTACACAGAAAAAGAAAGGGTCTCTTTTGGAAGCTGCTTCTAGGCTGACAAGACATGCTATGATGCAGGTCATGGCCTACATAGGCCCTGACTAGTATGAGTTTGAATGGCATAAAAGGTGAGTGTGAGCGTGTTGTAATGTGCTGTTGAATGGAAGACGCATATGTGCATGAGAATGAATGATTATTTGTTGTAAGTGATATGAAAGTTTGAATACAGATGGTAAATGTGATTGGAAAGATTTTGGTTTGGTATGGACAGGGTTACATAAATGCATGCCTTGTTTGGGATAGATTGTTGATATAAATGGAGGCGTTTGTGTTATACATGGTTCTGTATTGGTTAAGCTTTGCTCATGGAATCATTGGTGTTATACATAGTCCTGTGTGGTTTTGTGTTGGTTTCAGGAAGTGATCAGATTGTTAAATATAACGTTTTGTTGGATTGTTGGTTTAAGGGAAAAGTAGAGCAGATAGATCTGGTTGTTACCATGTGTTAAAAATGGCCATTGGACTTGAGTGAGATGTGTGCATGCTTGTCTGTATAGATATCCCCACCCCCCCCCCCCCCCCCCGTTAGACAAGAAATACTAGTGGACATTGTGTGATAAATGCTGAATAGAGAGCTATTTCTGGTGGACTGGATAATACTGCTTGTAATGAGTAATGGGTTTGTCCTGACTTTACATTGTTAGTAAGTGAGGCCTTGTGAGCCAACATGAGTTTGTAACAAAGCATGGCAAGCCAGCCATTTTGGATGGTGACTACATTGTAAGAAGAAGTTTCATTATGAACTTTGAGTGAGATGAATGAAGTGAGTGTATCTGTGTGGATTCCCTTCCCCTCCCCTTTCACTACACAATGCATTCACATACATATAGCTTAATACATACACACACACACACTACACCTTTAGATAAGAGTTAGTCAACACACACACAATTACATATATATGTATATTACAGGCAATAAGAATGATGTATGGCACAAAATCTATATTTTGTGTACAATATTGTTACGCTGTTTATTGTTCTATAATATAATACAACACACTTTAAATGAAGTTATATCTTGCTGTGGTTATTCTTGAAGCTTGTCGATTTAAGGGAATATAAGAATGATGTTTCTTGGGTTAATTTAGAAATACCTTTGCGAGGAGTTGGTTGACGGCAATAGTCATATATATAATGGTATTAAATGGTCATACATACATTTGCCAGAATATTAAGGAGATTGAAACCCAAAAGGAGGTAAAAATCCTTCATCATTGGTATATGGACCCAAAGGTATAAATAAGGTGTATGTTATCTCAGGGTAGTGTGAGCTGAAAGGCTTCTGTTCCAGACTTTCTGTCTTTTCCTGTTGCCACACTCTGTAGAAACACCTGCAAACTACAGATCCCCCAAGCAGTATACAGACAAAGAAGAGCAAATGGACTTAATAAATGCAAATTTATTGAATATTGTAAGAAAAACACCCTTATTGGGATGGTGGTTACACTACATGGGATATAACTTACTGGGGCAGACCAGAAAATATCCAAATAAGGCTTTATTGCGACAGCACAACCCCATAAGACTTTCATAAGGTACAGGTTAAATGGTAGTGTGTACCATCCATCAGCCTCTTTCAGTCAGCACTCCAATTTAACAATCTCATTATTATTCAGAGTCTTATTCTCCCTCAGTATTGCCACTACTGTTTAACTATACAGTTTCTATATTGCTTACCCTGAGATACTAGCTCACACAGACCTGTCCTGGTAGGTTTTCCTCCAGTGGCACCACAATGCCTGGCCCAGATCATTTGTGCTGGTATTGCATACACTAGAATCCTCCAATATGGAATGAATCTATTGACCTTCTGCTCTCCTTTTATTCCTACACTTTGTTTAGGGTCAGTATGACCCAATCCTCCTCCTTTCAGAAGGGGTCTATTAGAGGATACTTAAATTATTTACCTGTTAGATATATTGTCTTTGTTACCTTTATCACACAATGGAATGACTTGACTGAATTAACTTTTGGCTGGATACACTTAACAAAGGGTTATAATATTACTTCAGAGAATAACATGACACTGCACACTTGCGTGACACATTAAGACAATTGAAACATTGTATCTGCAGTGTTACACAATCTAAGTCTGAGATACAAAAATATTTATGTTGAAACATATTAATACATTTCCCAATGCTATTTTAGTCAGTATAGTACTCTGGAGACACATTGCACATCATTTGGAAATTCTAAACTAATTACATCCTAGATCACTTGTTAATTTAGCTAACTGATTTGGGCTACCATCTAGCTATCTTAACAGTCACTCCGACATTGTGCTTAGCCTCCCTGCTGGTTATAGTGTCATGTGCGCCTCAGATTCCTACCAGCTCCAGTCGTTTGGATACTCTGCTGACTTACTATTGATTCCTGTAGTGACCCATGGCTCGGTTCTGGACCCTGTTTGAATTGTGATTGCCCCTGACCTCTGCCTGTCTATTGGGTTATCCTTGCTTGCAACCTGCTTTGACCTCTGACCTGTCCCTGATTATCCTGCTTGCTACTGATCCAAGATCTTTGGATTGTTCCTGGTATTGTCTCTTGTATTCCAGTTAATCTCCACCTCTGCACTACGGTTACCATTCATAAACTTTTACTACACTTGAGTGAAGTCCTGAAGTCTGTTGAGCGCTACTACTTCGATGGGAATGGTGGCAGCTATAGATGAAGACCTCAATCCATCTGTTTTAAAAGATTATCTCAGTAGCCGTTAGCCTTAACATACACATAATACACCGATGCTCTAGTGTTGATACTTAGACTGAGAAAAGGATTAAAAAGTACAATAAATCGTGATAAATGGGTAATGAACAAAGGGTCTGCACTCCAGCGGGACCCTGTTTTCTCACAGATATTAAACAGTTCCTTAATGATTCCAATATCTAGTTAATAAATTGTTAAAAATACATTTAACTATTAGTGTTCTTTCTCCCATTTATGTATTCAAAATATTAAATAAACTTCCTACTTAAAATCTAATACATTAAGTTAATGTAGATATATAATTCTTCAATCTCATTTAATTGTAACAGCTTCTAGGTTTCAATAGCTTATTACAGTGCCATATAGAGTTAAAAAGTTGATATGAATAATAATCCCATATTCACAAAGCAGCTATGGAACATGTAGACTAATATAAAACCTTTATCTGCTAATTGTATAAACATACAGTTTTGATAAAACACTGTACTGCATAATGTGAACTTGTCATAAATGGCTATGAAACCTATATTGTATGCAAGAGATTTATAGTAAACATTAAATCCATGTAACTTACATAAACTGTTACATTATACATAATTCAGCTGAGTAACATTTAATAACATTGAAAAAATGAAACGTGTGAACTGCTTTGAGATAACAGTTCAGCGTTTGAAGCAGTCTGCTATTTGTAAGTCCTCTCCAATAGTTTCTATTTCCTAATTCCTATTTCCAAGAGGATAGGCTTGGTAAATATGTGAGGCTAACTGTTTACTATGTTGGTGTACTTTAAATGACTATATTGATAACAAATGTTTAAACTTTAGGGAGAAATAAAAAATATTCTGAGACAAATGTGATGGTTAGAATTTGGGTGATTTTCCTGTCTGGATTAAGAAGTTGCTACAGGGGGTTAACAAAGTTTTACAGTCCTAGCTGAATTATAGTAACTTCAAAGATATTGCACCAGTCTCTAAGGGGCATATTCAATTAGCTTTCCGGTCCGCGGGATCGCGGCGGAACAGCCGCGAAACTTAATCCACGTTACCACAATAACGTGGATTTTCGTTCGCAGCCCATAGGCGTTATTGCGGTACCGTAATACCGGCAATAACGCACACTTTTCATGGTAACGCGCGTTACCGCGAACCGGAAAGCTAATTGAATATGCCCCTAAGAGTCTTGAGTATATATAAACATTCCTTTATTTTGGATATCTCCTCACATAGGTAAAATCAGTCTATGGGATAATATAATTGACACTTATAAGCATTCCGTTACCCTAATAGCTACTGCGTAGTGTAACTGATACTAACATTTAAAAAAAATTAAACTTCAATGTGGTGATTTGTTTATTAAATTATGTCACTGGTTTTAATAGTCTGTACCCTGTAAGCTGAGCAATCTGGAAAGGAAAGAGTTGAAAGGTCACTCTAATGAGGGCTCCACCCGAATGGTTTGCATTCACAATCTGCAGGATGTTTCCTAGTAAGATACAGATTTAACTCTATCATTTCCATATTGCTCAGCTTAGAGGGAACACTGGTCTGTACTAAGATGAAGGGGAGGAGTTTTCATGGGCAAGACTTTAAATCTGGACTCAGTCTTCATTATTCCAGTAAGGTAAATGATACAAAGTTATTTATAAATTAATCATCTGTCTCCTATAGAGCGTAAACACATTGGTCAATGATGTCCTTATGTCCTGTTTGGTACTATCTCAGTCAGATAAATGGCTGTGTTCGCTTCTACAACCCTTTTGGTCCTCTTGCTCAAGGAAGCGCTGGTGCCTGTGACAAACAGTATACGTGAAACATAACATTGTGGGGCATATTCAATTAGGTTTCCACCACGGAACCTGCACAGTATTGTCTGTAATATGGTATGGCAGTAACACGGATTTTCCTATGCAACCCCATGGATTAACTTCGCGGCCCGTTCTGGCACGATCCCGCGGACCGGAAGCCTAATTGAATATGCTCCAGTCTGCTTGGAAATTACATCCCCCAGACTGTCTTGAAGTGAGACAGAGTTCAGAGAGACACACCAAGGCTGCCAGGGGCACAAAACTGTGTGCAAAGCTGGGAAAGCTGGTAGAGGAGTCATTGATAGAAGGAGAATTATAGAATGCCGCTCTGTGGAACCAGAAATCTGATTTAATACTCAGTCAAGAAAAGGAAGGAACGGGAGAAGAATTTCAGGGTTGTTTTGAGATGGGTGGGTCAGACTGACAGACTCCATTGCTGAGAGGAGACATGCTGAAAGTAACTTTTGGATAACTGATGGATAAGTACTGATTATTTATTGAAATATATACTTGCTGGAATAAGATTTGTGGTTATAGTTTAATTAGACATGGAACTGGTGGGGAGACCCAAATATATTTATTTAAATTCCTTTTGCAGGACTGTATTTTAGTTTCAAGGGTAATAGTGCAGGGAGAGGCAGTCATAAATTCTGGGACTGGTATAGCTTTAAGAAATAGGGGCCTAATTCATTAAGGATCTTAACTTGAGAAACTTCTTATTTCAGTCTCCTGGACAAAACCGTGTTACGATGCAAGGGGTGCAAATTAGTATTTGGTTTTGCACATAAGTTAAATACTGACTGTTTTTTCATGTAGCACACAAATACTTGATAGCTTATTTGTACACTGAAATTTAAAGTTGATATTTGTGTGCTATGTGAAAAAAAAGGCCCTAGATTATTAAATGCAAAGGAGAAACATTTTAGTGTGTAAACGGCAAGTATGGCATACTGTGGAATTAAAGTGTCATCATTACAGTTAATAGGAGGAAGCAGTAATCACTTTATTTGCTCCTGTTTCTACCTCCATTTTGAAAAATATCAAGTGAGGGAGAAGAAGCTATTTCTGCTGGATTTTATGCTGTAGAAAACCAAATATTAAACAAAATTGTTAACGCTTATGATATCTCCAAAAGATAAATCAATGAATGAATAACTGAAAAATACTTAAAATTGTGGGTGTCTCTATATTTCTTTGCTCTCAAAATAATAAATAATAAAAAATAAACATCTATGATTAAAACAAATACACCACAGTGTTCTTATTTGAAGAAAGAAGTGAAAAATAAGTCAAAATTATCCAAGATACATTTCATGTTTCTTTTCATATTGTAAAAAATGGATTTGTCCCATGTGTCTCCCCCTAGGGGTATCTTACTCTTCAGGCATCAAACTTAAAGTAGCCTTTCTAAGTGGTCTTATAATGTGTACTGATCCCCCTAATAAAATGCATGGCCTCAATTTTTCATTGTTTGAAAAGAAAACATATGTAAATAAAAGACAAAGGAGCGAATCTAGCATATTATCAATTTCAATAAAAAGGATTTTTAATTTATACAAAAGACATACACAAAACTCACATAAAAAATGTATAAATATTGTTCAAAATTAAAACAAATGTGCAAATGCTCCTACTGAAAGATACAGAATAAGTAGGCGGTGTAGAAATAAGACCTATCACGCGCCGGGGAATCAGGTCATATACCCGATCCCCGGCTTACTTACTTACCTTCTCCTGCCGTCCGCTCGGTCCGTGCTGGGCGCCGCCATCTTTTTGGGTCTGTGCATGTCCCTCTTCCTATTGGTTAGGAGTTTTGGCTCCAAAGTTTAAAAGACACCTCCTCCCTGTCCTCAGTGCCTGATCTTCATGTACCTTCCATTGGTTCCTGGCTCCAAGTCTGCTTCTCATCCAAAGAGCTGACTATCTACTGGCTGTACTGCTGTCCCATCATTTGTGTATTCTGCCGACTGCTGCATAGAATTCCTGCCGCCACTCCAGTGGTAAACAGTCGTCCGCAGAGCTGACACTCTACAGCACTTCTTCGTGTCTATGCACAAACCTGCTGGCTGCAACCTACAATTCATCATTACCATCCGTGGATCCTGCTGACTGCTGTATAGAATTACTGCCGCCACTCCAGTGGTAAACAGTTGTCCGCAGAGCTGACACTCTTCTGCACTTCTTTGTGTTTCTGCATAACCTGCCAGCTACATCCTACAATTCATCATCTCCATCAATGTATCTTGCTGACTGTTGCATAGAATTCCTGCTGCCACTCCAGTGGTAAACAGTCGTCCGCAGAGCTGACACTCTACTGCAATTCTCTGGTCCTCCTTTATCTGCTGGCTACATCCCGTAACTCATCTCGCTATTCATGAGTAACCTGATACTCTTGTGGCTTATATCTCTCATATATCAACTGGTAGCTTCCAGTAGGGGCCGCGACCTGCAAGGGGGTGCAGCTAAGTCCAAACTGCCTTGCGGCTGGTCCCTGGTGAATACCTCTCCCTTGTTAGACTCCGCGCCTTACTGGGAGTTGTATTAGTTCCAGGCTGGTTACCGTTCCTTACCACTCCTGTCGCAGTATTGTGACGCGGAACCGTGACAAGCCCTCAAATGTCCCCAGGGTCTACAGGAACACTGGATGCTTACCTGGATCATGATGGTCGTATCGATAGGCACTTGATACAAGGGTTTTCTTCTCATCCTCCAACGTGTTTCTTTAAAAGAGTAAATATTCCTACTACATATATAATTATTTTAAATACCGAGGTGGTAGCCATTTAAAGGATGACTTAGATTTATCTGCTGTCTTTTCATTTTTGGTATGTTTATACATGCATGTCAAAACATACAACTCTTTTTGTCAATGGCACTATAAAATGGTGCCAGAATGAATGCACCTCATCCACCTTGATAAAGACCCACATTCGAAATGTGTTGGAGGATGAGAAGATAACCCTTGTGCCAACTACCTATCGATAAGACCATCATGATCCAGATAAGCATCCAGTGTTCTTGTGGACCCTGGGGACATTCGAGGTCTTGTTTCTACCCCGCCTACTTATTCTGTATCTTTTGGTAGGAGTGTATTTGTTTTTATTTGGAGCAATATTTATACATTCTATATTTGAGTTTTGTGCATGTCTTTTGCTTGTATTAAAAACCCTTTTTATTGAAACTGATAATGCGCTAGATTTGGTCCTTTATCTTTTATTTACATATGTTTTCCTTCCAAACAATGGAAAATTGAGACCCTGCATCTTATTAGAGAGATCAGTACACCTTATAGGACCATTTAGAAAGGCTACTTTAAATTTGATGTCTGGTGAGTGAGAAACCACTAAGGGGAGACACACGGGACAATTCCATTTTCACAACATGAAAAGAGACATGGATTTTGGATAACTTGTTTTTCATTTATTTTTTCTGATAAGAACACTGTGTGTGGTGTAGTTATTTAAATTATAGATGTTTATTACTGTATTGCACTTTTTTTTATATTTTTTCATATGGCAAGCAAAAGAAAGACACCCAGAAATGTAAGTATTTATCATTCATTCACTCATTTATTTGTTTTTTTTTAAATATCGCAAGTGATTAGAATATTTCCCAATTTTTGTTTTTCTGTTTTCTGTTCAGACTAGAGTATGATCTGCTTTGGGTTTAATTTTGGCTGCAAGTGTTAGTGGAGAGCTGAGATATTTCTAGCACTTTATTATGCTCGGCCAAGCCCAGTGAACAAGTAAACTGTGTTATATCTTTATTTATCTGAATTGCATATATGCTCCTCAGAGGCAAACGCAGGATTTGTAGAGGGGGGTTTCCACACCACGCCACCAGTGGGCGTGACCAGCATGCATGGGAGTGTGGCTTTAATATTAGACAGTGCTTGGCTGCTCTCCAACTCTCCCTATTCCCATAATATACATGGGCAATGCTGCGTGCACTTCTGTTAGGTGCACACAGCTCTCCCTTTTCAAGCAGAGCTGTGCGAAGCGGGGGCAGGGTCCAGCCACTTAAATTATACAGTGCCCCAGGCTTGGAGGGGGGTTTCCAGGCACTAGTAACCCCCCCCCCCTTCGGTTTGCCTATGCTCCTAGAGTGTTGAGTGAAGTAAGCATGGATCTGTCTTTTTTATGCTACCATATCTATGATTTGGACATTCATTACTGCACTACCGTTTTATTGCATTATTTCTGGATTGTACTGTTTGAGCAAGTTTGAGTGTGTCAGCAGCTTATGACTATTGAATACTGCCTGTGTAATTAGAGCATGGTATACCGTTTTAAGTAACAACTAGTGTCTAGCCAAGGAATATAGTGATAAGTGGGTCTGACGTACCTTTTAGTTTAATAAAGCGGGAAAAGGAGAGGCATTATCTATAGTATAAAACAGTTGACATGTATATTGCTGTTTTGTTTATTTCATTGCATTGAAAATTCTAATGATACGCTATTTCACTTGACCCTTTTATGTAAATATTGCAAAGCAACCATCTTATGGAAAAATATATTTTTCTTGTAATATTTATGTTGTCCGTTGCCAATAAATATTGTCCGATGCGATTTATGTGGTTCAAACGCACAAAGAGATTTAATAGCAAAAGATAGCAGGATAACAGCAAACCATGATGATGCATAAAAAGGAATAACATAATTCAGAAAAGTATATATCCAAATACATTACGCAAGCGCTGCATGGTCACAGGTCCAGATTCAGTCTTGTAGTCTGCAGTCAAAGACAATTTAATAGTGACCCAGGGACTTGCTTATATACAGTTTGAGTTAACATAATCAGTGATGATGTCACAAATATACACAGATAACACTAAGAAAGTTCTTCATTGGTCCAGGGTTTACAAACTTCCAGTAGACTGCTGCTCATAGGTCAGTTCATTTGATCTCTCTCCAAAGGAAGGGGCTGCTCTCTCCAACTGTAGCCTACGTATCTTTCCTACGAAAAAACAGTTAAAACTGACCCATAAACAAAATGATTTTGAGTATTAATCTTATACCAATTTGAAATCGCAATATTCACTCGCTTTCCTATTGACACCGGATTTCAGCTAGTAAAATATAGAGTAATATGAGACCAAACGACACACATTTCTGTGGACCTGAACCATAGTTACCTTTACTGTAGTATTATCTATGTATAAATAATCTCTAATACAGTTATTAATAAATGAATGTGGATTGGAATTTTAATAAATATGTACTATTTACAAAATGTAATTGTGAATGTAAGTGTGTGTTGTTTAGCCTTGCGATTGCGGTATTAACCCTGTTATGACATAGCGCATCAATTTAGCCTACTTCATCCAATAATTTGACTTCCACATTCTATATAAAAGTTAAAACATAAAACATTTACAAATAAAGGTGGCGATGTGCTTCTAAACACCAGTCTGAAACAACGCTATGAGGCCATAGATAAGAGGCGGAAAGAGGTTTCCCTTAGTCTCCCTCTGATGTTGCAAATTTCCTGGACATTACTCAATGAAGACACCATCTGATTCTAAATAAGGTGGAAGCACTGCAACGGAGAGATAACAGTGAGAGCTACTATTCTGCTATAAACACCATTTCCATATGCACAACTGGGAAAGAGGTGTTACATATATATTCTCTTTCTATTTACTCACAATACACCTTCCTTTGAAAAGCTTACATCCCCCAGAGTCACCTACCAAATCTTTTTTTTAACCGTGTAATTGCACCACTGCATTCTAGGGAATGTAGTTCTAGAGCCCAAGATGCCCACCGGCATCTCTGCTCCATTCAGAAATGTAATCTTGCATACTAGGGTATCACATATACAATAAGGGGTCCTTTGTTAATTATGAGCAGTTTTAAATCAGAATTATGGAATGCTCTGCACTCTACATTCGCAAGAAGAAGAGAAGGTGGAAATAAGAAGCAGATAAGCAGACACGAAGAGGAAAGAAGAAGGTAATTAAACTACTTCAGAGATAAAGGGAGGGGAGCAATCTGAATATCCGCTAACTATCTGCTGACTAAACTGCAATTTCTTTGAACAAAGCATTCAATTTGTCAGGAAGAGAGACAAACATACAGAAGGGGTGAGGTGGCTATAGAGAACAGTTCGGACAGAAGTGGCTATAGAGATCGCAGGCAGAGCAAGTGGTGGCTATAGGAAACAGGGAAAGGCAGCTATAGAAAATAGGGGGGGACATGACTTGAGTGGAAGGGGTGGGAGGTGGCTAGTGAGAACAGAGGAATTCAGGGGGCTGGGGGTTGGAGAGATTTTTTTTTGGCATACATAAATACTATAATAAATCATAATCAGTGATTAAATCTAATTATTTTGGTGGTAATCGCTTCACCAATTACAAGAACTCAAACACCGAGAAGACATACAAGAAAAAAATTATTTAATGAAGAAAGACTGATTGTGGGAAGACCAGTAATGAGGAAATTGCAATAGTCGATGCGGGAGATGATGAGTGCATGAATTAAGGTTTTTGCAGTGTCTTGTGTGAGATATGTACATATTCTGGAAATGTTCATTAGATGTATGTAACATGATTTAGATATAGAGTCGATGTGGGGAATAAATGATAGTTGTGAGTCAAGGATTACACCTAGTCAGCAAGCTTGCGGGGTGGGATTTATGGTCATGTTATCAACAGAAATAGAAATGTCAGGCAGGAAGCTTCTGTTTTTGGGTGGGAATATTATTAATTCAGTTTTTGAAAGATTGAGTTTGAGTTGGCGAGAAGACATCCAAGATGAAATGACAGAAAGACGGTCAGTAACGCGAGACAACACAAATGGTGAAAGATCAGGAGAGGATAGATTTGTGTATCATCCGTATAGAGATGATACTGAAATCCAAAGGAGCTTATTAGTTTTCCAAGAGAAGTGGTGTAAATAAAGAATAGCAGAGGACCTAGGACTGAGCCTTGTGGTACCCCAACTGATAAAGGAAGCGGAGCAGAGGTGGATCCAGAGAAATTAACACTGAAAGAACGATTAGATAGGTAGGATGTGAACCAGGATAGGACAGTGCCTTCAAGACCTAGGGATTGTAGCATTTGTATGAGCAGAGAGTGGTCAACAGTGTCAAATGCAGCAGAGAGATCCAGGAGAATTTGAAGAGAGTAATGTCCTTCAGTTTTTGCTGTGATCAAATCATTGACAACCTTGGTCAGTGCAGTCTCTGTGGAGTGTTGAGAGCGAAAGCCTGACTGAAGAGAATCATTTAGGTTGTTTGCTGTAAGAAAGTGTGTGAGGCGAGTGTAGGCAATTCTCTCGAGACGCTTGGAGGGGCATGGGAGCTTTGCTTTGCTGTGTCCCCCTTTGCCATCTCACACTCTGTGTCCACCTCTTCATCAGCTCACACTCTGCCCCCCTCTTCATCAGCTCACTCTAACCCCCCCTTCAGCATCTCACTCTCTCCTCCCCTTCAGCATCTCACTGTGTCTGCCCCCCTTTAGCATCTCTCTCTGTCCCCCCTCCAGCATCTCTCCCTCTCCCCCCTCTTCAGCAACTCTCTCTGTCCCCCCTCCCTTCAGCATATCACACTCTGCCCCCCCCTTCAGCATCTCACACTCTGTCCCCCTTCACTCTCTGTTCCTTTACTTACCTTCTTTTCTCATTCTCTGCTGTCTTCTTTCCTGATGTCCTCTCTGCTGTTTCTCCTCACTGACACTGTCGGACGTCATGATGTCACGCTCGGTAGTCAGTGAGAACAGTGAGGAGGAGGATCTGGCACTGGATTGTCAAGTTTTTTTTTTTTTTTCTTTTCTTTTCTTTTTCTCCTTCTTTTGCAAGGGCGGCCACGGCACCCCTGTGACAGCGCCGTGACACCCCAGGGAGCCGCGGTGCACACTTTGTGAACTGCTGCTATAAACAATCCTCTTGACGTAATGTCACCATAGTCATCTCCCTCTAGCAGCCTTGTTGTATAACGAGATGAGTGTGTGCAGGTATGCAAGTAAATAATCCATTCTCCCTATAGTTAATGAGGATGTGAATTCTGTGATTGGTCATCACTATCATCTGTGAGTTAGAAATTACCTCAAGCAGGTGCAAACATTACATCTGAAAAACCGCGTACTTCTGAGTGCTCCATAGTTTAATTGAACATATCTGCAGAGGAACACCTTTACTGTACATTGACAATGTGCATCCACCCATTCTGCCCCTTCCCCACCCCATTCTCCCCCATAAGCTGTTGTAAGTGTTCTTTGCTCTCAAAGATGAATTGGAAACTGCTGTGGTCTGTGACATAGTCATGTTCTGCGCAGAGTAATTGCTATTTACGTTCTTTAATGAATCAGGCTCCACATACATGGTGCACACTCAATTCCTGGATTGGGAAGTGCACCTGTGAAATCATTCTGTGCCACCATTTACAGAATTACAGGTCCACATGCAAATCTGCATATTGGAATACATGACACATAGTTCTGCCTTCTATAACTTTAGTAATGTAAATACACTAGTGTCAAAACTAGTCAATACTTCCCATAACAACAAACAAGTAGTCCAAATATTAGTCAAAAAATTGCAACACAATTGGGTATGATTCAGAATCAAACCGAAGCGATGAGCAGTAGGAGAAAATATCAAAAAAGCCTGTGATGGATCAAAAGCGTGGTATATAAAGATAATTTGAAAATTAAAATATATGCACTTACAAAAGTGCCATTTACAGAAAGCATTGGTCTTGTATCCCTCTGACCTGAAAATAGGTTGGATGCACACAGCTTTGAAAGACCAGTCAGCCTAAAAATGACTGTCTCCATTTATGTGCAGTTCAAGATGTTAAATTAAAAAATGAAGTCCTGCTTAGCTTAGATGTATGATTTGTTGAATCTATCAGGGTTCTTAATGGCTGCAAAAATCTCACTGCTCTCATGTCTCCTCTTACCACTTGGCCTGTATGATCAATGCACACTCGCTTTGTACTTCTCATTCACATTTCAACAGACCAAGCAGTAGATAGATAATTATTTGGAACCATCATAACAGTCATTGGGGACTGCTAAATGTGGATAACCATGCATCCAAGGTATGTAGGACTTGTTTATTATAAGGTCATTGAAATTAACCCAAAAGTGATGGTATTTTTTTTATCTTTTGTGTTGTGTTATCCTTTGAGCATAGTGATATTCTGATCAGATGATGAGATCAGAATCCAGCATCTTAAGAATAATTAAGCATATTATTATTTTGCATAATAATACAGAATTTGACATCTTACAGAAATATTTGCATTACATATAGTGTTCAACATCAGCCAATTCCTGCTTCTGAGTGAAATCAGGAAAGAAACGCTATTGATAGATAAACCTATGTCCAGCAAAATTGCAATTATTTTCTGTAACCTATTTTTGCTCCGTATTTACCTATTTTTTTCTTTTTTTCTTTTACTGTCATGAATGAAAGCAGTTTTTACTGTGTGATATGGAGTGAGAGAGGTACACCAGGTTTCCTCTGATCTGCTTTGGTTTTATTATGTTGTATATTTCTGCAATCTTGTCATCTAATCTGAAAGAGTATGTCATCCTAGACATATTTATATGTGTTAGTACACAAAGTCCTCTTGTTTAAAGATTTTCTCTTTGAATACAAATTAGCAAGTAAAATGGTATTGGTATGTATAATGCAGTGGGCTATGTGTTGTAGACAACAATGTTAACCTGAGAAAAAAAAATAATGGTCTTTTCACACATTCAATGGCACAACACTATGGGCTAGATTTACTAAGCTGCGGGTTTGAAAAAGTGGGGATGTTGCCTATAGCAACCAATCAGATTCTAGCTTTCATTTATTTAGTACCTTCTACAAAATGACAGCTAGAATCTGATTGGTTGCTATAGGCAACATCTCCACTTTTTCAAACCTCAGCTTAGTAAATTTAGCCCTATATGTAAACAGTGTAAACAAGTTTATATATACAAATCAATAAAGTCCTACTGGATGTTGAAAGTCTCTTTTACCAGATGTGTCACAAATTGGTTAGAAAAAATTCCCATATGTGTTTTTTTTTAAATTAGGTGGATCCACATATGAGTTTTTACATGGGTCTTTGGGGGACGTTATGATATAAACAATGATCCATCTGGGTCAATGTACATATTTTGTGGTTATTATATTGATGATATATATCCATAATTTAAACATACCCCAGGACAGTATTCAGAATTTTACCAAATACCAGAAAAAATAGACATACAACTAATATGTAACTTATAACTTATACAATTGTTCATTTCATTATTGCAAACGTCTGAATTAGTGTTTGTTACATTGCTAGTACTGGTTGATTTACTGGAACAATGATTAAACTGACATTTTAATCTTATAGTGTACACTGTTTGTAAACAAATGCTTTATACTTGTATACAAATAGAGCAATGTCAGTTCTCACCAGTTGTACAGCTGATGGCCCCTGGACCCTGGTGCAAACTTTTAGTTGACACAGTATGTCTGGAGAATGATATGCTATTTATTTTGTCTTTAATTATTATTATTATTATTATTATTATTATTATTATTATTTATTATTTATTATTTATAATGTATTTATATGACTCCATAACATTCCATAGCACCATACAGTGGGGAAAAACAGCACAGTACAAAGACATGGAAGACCATCAAGCAAAATACAAAACAGGCAACTGCAAAAATACACACATTCAAGAAGTATTAAGGTAAGTTTAGCATGAAATTAAGCTCAATACTGTACATAAGACATAATAAGTAAGTTAAACAACAGAGAAGTGTTGTATAGAAGATCCCTGCAAGGGAATATAGGCTTGGCTGCTCTCTAAGTGCAGGTTGCGGTCCTCTAGGAAGCACAGAGCAAGGTATGGCAACCAGGATACAAAGGAGACGAGAAGCTGAGCTGGAGCACTGGATGGTAAGTACACAGATAGATGGATCTGGGGAACAAGGTAGGCTGAACAGCAGAGCACTAGAGCGCTGAGATCCTAATAGGTAATAGAGCATAGGTTCAGGATCGATGAAGACGCACAGTGTTCTGCAGAACAGGCCACAATCTGGGTGAAAGAGTAGCTGACACGGACTGGAAGGTGAGCTTATGTGCTGCAGAGTACAGGAGTGTAAGATCCTGGTGGGCAGTATAGCCTAGAAGCAGGATTAATGATGATTCTGAAATGTTCTGCAGATTAGCCACAGGTCTTGCTTGTGGAACCGGTAACACAGGAACAAATGGTACAAGTAGAAGATGGCAGGAGTCAGAGAGAACTGTATCCACACAGGAGGAGAGACCTGAAGATCTGAAAAAGATAGATAGGAGGAAGTGCCTTAAATAGTGAACTGACCTACGGTCAGCCAATATGAATCCAGGAGAAGTTTGAAAGTGCCGGGCTTGCACATGCACAGCAACCGCCGACCAAATGGTATTAGAGAGAAGAGGAACACCATGCAGGCCAAAATGTAGCGTCATGTCATGGGTTGTCATGGTTTGTACTGCTGATGTGGATGGGGAATTACCCCATTGAGGCAACCCACCCCTAGTTACTTCATTTGTTGGATCCTCTCCTTTCCAGCAAATACTCTAACCCAATGGTTTGGGTTATTTCAGCTGGGCTGCCCCCACTTTTGCTCCTCCCCAGCTCTCCCCCTGCCCCTCCCCTTACTAGATCATTTCACTTCGTACAGCATTCAACTCCGATAGATATGTACTATGTACCCCCTTGGCACTACCAGGTGGCCCTTATATTTTCCCATAGGTACTCATTACCTCTCCTGTCTCTGATTCGATGACCAAGTTCCTATCTCAAAATGTTCACTAACTCCACTAATAAACGGCGATTGACTTTTGCCTGCTTCTACACACTTAAAGCTGATATTGTTGCCTTGCAAGAAACTCACTTCTCGACTTCCTCCCCTTTCTCTGTAAGGACAGCCATTACCCCACTTGCTATACCGCCATTGGCCAATCAAGCGTAACGGGGTTGCAATTTTGGTTTGCTCCAAAGTCTCATTCATACCCAGAGCTGCTATGACAGACAAATCCGGTAGATACCTGATCTTGACCGGTCTATTGGAAAATAAACTAGTAACTCTGGTCTCATTCTATATCCCGAACACCTGTCAAATATTGTTCCTGAAAGTGTCGTTTCAGGAAATTGGCAAACATAAGGACGGTAGTTCCTGGGAGACTTTAATATTGTTGCAGACCTTAAATAGATCCACCACACAGTACTCCCTGACTCCTTAGGCCCCCTCGACAGCACTTGTGTAACTCCTGGCAGAATATGGCATGTACAACATCTGGCGGATCTCTGAACCAGAGGGGAGGATTATATCTATGACTCTCCTGTTCAAAATTCCTATTCTCACACCGATCGTATCCTTACTAATAAATGGACACTATAGGGTATTACGCAGATGATTATCCTTCTGATGGCGTGGTCTGACCATGAACTGCTGCTGGTCCTGGCACTTGGCTTGCACAAATCTACCTTCTAGGCCCTGGTGCTTGCTGACATACTTGGAAGCTGGAACTGCACTTAGGGATGCCCTATTACTTTATTGCCAGACTAATTACCTGGAAGATACTCCCATATTCAACTTCTGGTGCTCTTTGAAAGTAATGATGTGGAGAGTAGCTATTCAGACGAGTTGTAAACTTAAGTGAGCCAATGCCCATTTCCAGAGTGAGCTAGAAACCAAACTCCAGACCCTGGAATCGTGAAATAAAGCCCACTTGTCCAGTAACCTTAAGACTGAACTTACACAAGTGAGGGCCCGACTCCAAAAACATGTCCCACACACAGTATACCCTGAATAGATTTTGCCAGAATGGTGGGGAACAGAGGTGTCAAACTGTTAGCCAAGAAACTGAGAGGCCAACATGCCAAAAACAGAATAAAACATCTTGTTGATGAGAAGGGTCAGAAGGTCTCTAACCCTATGGATATTGCCAATTTGTTCACTACATTTTAAGCCAACCTATATAATTTGAAAGATAGCCTCACACCCCAGACTAGCAATGATAACATAAGATGGTTATTTAGGGATCTCCACCTGCCCACACTCAATCCTGCGACTGAACACCCCATGATTGCAAACAGAAATTCAGCCCATAATTAGAGAAATGCAAAGAGACAAGGCTCCAGGCCCAGATGGTTACATAAATGACTTTTACATTACCTTCCAATCCGAGCTAACCCCAATACTCAAGCAACTTTTTAATGCAGGTACGGAAAGGCAGAGCTTCCCCACAGAAATGTTGGTAAGCCCAACTGGTCATCATCATTAATTCTGAGAAGAACCCCACGTTATGTCCAAATTATAGACCTATTGCTCTGCTTAATACAGATATCAAAATCTATACAAAACGCATATAAAAAAGACTCAACCTCGCTATCCCAACACTGATACATCCAGACCAGGTGGGCTTTGTAAAAAGGCTCCAAGCATCGGACAATACGAGACGAGTCCTTAATATTATTGAGAGGGTCACGGAGGCCTGGTCGGAGCTCCCCGTTCTCTCTCTCAATGCTGAAAAAGCTTTTGACAGGCTTCACTGGGGCTATATGAAACAGGTCCTCCTCCAATTTGGATTCCATGACCAGGTCCTAAGAGCATTTTGCCCTGTGCACTGACCACTCAACCAGATTGTTCAGCAATGGCTTTCTGTCCGACCAGTTCCCAATCACAAATGGCACCAGACAGGGGTGCCCCCTTTCCCTACTTATTTTTATACTAGCGATTGAATCCCTCCCGGGTCTTACACTGAATAATATCTTACACAATTGTGCTTATTTGTTGATGACGTATTACTCTTTGTCACTATCCCAGAGCTCTTGTTGCCATCCTTACACATGATACTTGATTCCTATAGTTGAGCTTCCTAATACCCACTAAGTTAGATGCCCTGCCTAATAATATTTCCCCATAAAAAGTGAAACGCCTTAGTGCTCTTTTCGGTATTCCTGGAAAACAACCGCCTTGCCCTATCTGGGTGTGCACATCACCTCCAATTTAAACGAGATTCTCAACTCAAATTTCTCGGCCCTAATAACGTAACTTCTTAAACTTACAAAATCATGGATGTGTTAGGAAGTCTCCTGGTTGGCTAGTAGCCTTCAAAATGATGTTGTTGCCAAAACTTGTGTATTTGTTCCATACATTGCTTTATGCCTTACCAAAGCTTTTCTTAACCAAACTGCATTCTATTACATGTACTTATAAGTGAACAAACAAACCCAGGTATGCCTACCTAAACAAAAGGATGGCCTGGCTCTTCCAGACCTGAGTAAATTTCACAATGTACTGTATGTCTTCTATCCCAACTTAGAGATTGTCCCCTGTCACCACACCAAAAACCTTGGGTAGATTAGGAAATGACACATATTCCACAATTCCCTCTAGAGGGCACCATATGGTCTCCCCAGAGCAAGGAGACCACATGGTGCCCTTTTACCTAAGTTGACCAGAGATTCACTAGTGTTGTGAGACATGTGGTGGAGGCGAATCTGGACATAGCTGTCCCTATCAAGAAGTTGTCCATGTCAGCTTTGCTGATACCTGATATCTATCTCACCCTCGGAAATCCTAAGGGCATTTCCACTCTCCATACCTTATTTAGTTCACAGGGTTTGCTCTCCAACTCCGAGCCCAATTCCATCTCCCTTCCTAGGAGTTCTAAAAATACCTTCAAATCAGTTACTGAATTGCCCCCCCCCAAAAACAGAATCTCAGACTTCATCAACACCTGACCTTGGTGTACAAAATATTGACAAAGAGGGACACCAAAGTGGGTATCACATTCTGGTACTGGTTTTTGTCTGTAACTGAATCCCCACACAAAATTACTATTTAGTTACAATGGGAAGTGAACCTCCATCTAGACCTTTAAAGTGAGCACTGGGAAGCCATCTTTTTAAACTCCTATCACATGTCCAAGTGTCTAAAACATATGGAAATGTCTATAAAGGTAATCAATAGATTATATTTCACCTCTGTCAGGCTCCACAAGATGTGGCCTTTCCAGTCGAAGTTTTACTGTTGTCAGTGCAATTCGGTGGGGTATACTCAACATATTCTGAAGTTGCCCGGTTATCCAACCGCTCTGGATGCAGGTCTTTGCCCTGCTCAATAAGGTTATTACTCAATCACTCTCTCCCTCGCTAGAAGTGGCCTTCTATACCATTACCACCACAATTCTAGCTCCATTGTAGATACGTGTTTGGCCATATCTTGATAGCTGTTAGAGCTACTATAGCCAGATCCTGGAAATCAGCCAAACCACTTCCTCAAGGTTCAATTTAATTTTGAGATGGAGACCTTAGGGGTGCCCTACTCTACTGACCCTTCTTCCCCATTAATAAAATTGTTCAACTGGCTTGTCTATGTCACTAAGTGTGACGGAGCCCCTCTAGCCCACTCCAGTCCTACCACACAGCTCCCAAAATTCACTCTCATAGAATCCCCCCAATCTACTCAGACCGGGGGTGCAGGATGTGCTGAGTGATGTCATAATCCTCTTGCTAACCTATCTGTTCCCTCTACCCTATCCATTCTTTTTGCTTTCTGTACCCCATATATTTACTAAAACTTCAATAAAAGCTATTGACATTAATATTACATATATATATATATATATATATATATATATATATATATATATATATATATATATATACACATTAATATACTTAAATAATTGAAACTAGTGTTTTAAACCTAATTATATTAAAATAAAAACAAAATACTAGAAAAAGAAAGGAGAGCAAAAAATAGTTGATTAAGTAAAATGTTTTGAAAGTTTGGTTATAAAATACATTTCTAAAATGTAAATGTTTTTTTTCTAACAAGAAGGGGAACACTCTAGGAACACAACGATTTGGTTGATACATGTGAATGTACAGACAGGGGTGGATTAAAATAAGGGTTGACTGAACTACAGCTCAAGCCCCTCTATGAAATAGGTTCGTGATGGGAGCAGTGCACTCCCTTTGCTTTTTAATTTTTGTACTTATGATTTTTTTTAAGATATAAATCTTCATCACGTAATTTCCCAGACTGTGGGGAAGCTAGGAAATGGTTATATTTTCATAGAAGCCCAAGATGAGGTTAAAGTTTATGATTGTAGGCAGATTGTTGGCCTGAAGAAACAGTTGTGGACCTATGGCGTTGTTTCTTTTCTCTCTGACTGCTGGTGAGTGTCTCCTGCGATTGTGGCATGACATAATCTAATACAGTTTTTGACTTGTGCTTCGACCCCAGCAAGATAGCAGCATCCTGCTGTAGATCCTGTGTCAACCAGGTGAGCGAGGGCCCAGTATGAGTTCTACACAATGTACCATCAACTGAATTGATGTGCAGAGGCCAAGAATTGCTGGGTACAATGATAGTGAATGTGTTTACTGTGTAGATGAATGCCAGCCATTCCCTGTAGAAGGTTGATTGGTCATCAGATTTTGTAGATCTGCTAGTTGTTCTGGTCACCAGACGATGGCACTCTGCACACTGGTGCACTGGTCACCAGGTGATGGATCTCAGCATCCTGTCCTTGTCACAAGATAATAGGGCTTTATCCAGTAGAGTGATCAACAGATTGTTGATTTGTATTTGATACTGTTCTGATGTTTGTATGGTGTTTTAATTACATTTCTTTAAAACTTAAATTTGTCACTACTTTTTATGGGTGTGTAAAACCATGGCCACTTCCAGAAATAACACCTATACAGCAACATGTGATATGCCCCAAATCATGCACTGTGTATAGACACAGCTTGAAACATATAATAGGTAGTGTAAAATACATATAGGGTGCTTAACTCACTACTAAAAATGATATGCAAATTAGAAGTCTTTGAGGAATTAACAGCACAAAGCTCTAGGCCAAGTGTCATTTATTGAGTTCACAGAAATCTGAGGTGACTTTTTATATAACGTAATAATTTAGAGCATAAGCTGCATTGTTCCTTATAATTTGCATGTATTTGCAAATGATCAGTTAAGTGATGACATCACAACTCACCAATTATAAGCAGTGACATCAGATATTAGATATTTTAGGCGTTAACAGGAATGTATACATATTTCACATACAAATGTATATTATATAGCTATTCATATTATGAAAACCTATGTTTAAGATAAGATAAAATGCTAACAGAGGATATTATGCACTTACCAACTAATATTATATTTCCTAATGTTTATGGATATAAATATCACTGTTTTTATCTTGTTGTCTTTCCAGATGTATATGCCATAAAATACAGTATACTTAACAACAGAAAAAGAATACAATACATGTACATAGGTGTTCAAATACACTACCATACTTTTTTCTGTGATAATGTCTGTTTGATTAAATGTATATTGTTCTATCTTTCTGCATGTTTTTTACTGGTAAAAGTTATTAAATGTTTAAAACACAGTCTGTAAGTAATTTAACTAAGGTTATGAGTTGAATATTTCAGCAGGTTCCTTTTTTCCAGGCAAATCTCTTTGACTTGACCTACTGCATATTGTTTGCTGTATTCATCAATCATTAAAGTGCACACAGACGATTGCAGGGAGTAAACCGAAAGGAAATGAATTTCCACAAAATATAATTTAGCTTGCACTCTTTCAATATACCCACTGTAAATTCATGCTTTTTATATAGAATTTTTTTCAGCCATCTCTCTGAAATGAAATACATCTAAAGTATGTTTTATAGCATATAAACATAATAAAAAACAGACATATGCACAGTTGCATACATTTTCTTATTTAATCAGCACATCCCTTGTAATACCTTAAGTAATTCTGCAACCCTCATGGTTCCTAGAAGTTTCAATCCTTTTCAATGTAATTACCATTTACCTAAGCCATACTTCCCAACATAGCTTTCCCATTTCTGTGTCCGACCATCAACTGCATCACTTATAATAATAACAATTTCTTCTCCACATCATAAAGTTTACAATACATGTCCCTCAGTCAAGACTTATCACCCAACTTAATAGGAATAGACAGTAAGAACCAATATTGATAACATTTTATTAATGGACTAGACCTAGTATCACATCTCAGCTCTTATAACATTACATAGTAAGTTAGAGCACTATGATAAGCCTTGTTTGAGCAATGATCAGTGTTGAATATAAACCTGGTAGTATTCAGTGATGAGACAGGAGGAGTAATGAACAATGAAAGTTGGCATTTTTACAGTTCTAACCTGTTGAACTTTGTGCAGCTTCTGAAAATGTTAGCTTTACATTTGCTATATGCTGATGGATTTATAACAATCAACAACATATGGGCATAGGGTAATAATCAATACTTCTCCCAACTTTGGTATAGGACAAATCATACTGGGTGCATATCAAACACAGTGAATGCAGGACTAAAATAAATCATCATCATCATCATCATCATCACCATTTATTTATATAGCGCCACTAAATCCGCAGCGCTGAACAGAGAACTCATTCACATCAGTCCCTGCCCCATTGGAGCTTACAGTCTACATTCCCTAACATACACACACAGACACTAGGGTCAATTTTGATAGCAGCCAATTAACCTACTAGTATGTTTTTGGAGTGTGGGAGGAAACCAAAATATAATATAAAATAAATCAAGAAATTATGATTTTTAAGGCTCTCTTTGTTAAGACTTTTTAAATAAGGGTAATTGGGATCCTTAATTTAAGTACACAAGCACCAACCATGCTTTTCCGAAAAGCAACACCCTCATCCACACTCCTCTTTCTTGTTTTACGAAGTCCAAGGCTAAGAGGAAAGAAATGGAAAATATATTTTAAAGAAATCATGGAAAAAATTACCCGACCCTATGCTCCCAAATAGTGATATACACTACAAAATTAATTCAGCTGATAATTTCTTAGGCTATCCTTTGATTGGTTAGCTATCCCCACCAATAATTATATGAGAATTGGTGGGAAAAATATTTGAATTTTTATGATGAATCTCTGATTGAAAAGTTCAACCAACCAAAGGTCAGGTTAGTTTATTTAAGAGACTCTTTTATGAGTAGTTCTCAGTATATGAAACCTTAGTATTTTAAGTAAATAATTTGTGTCCCAGGATTATTTTCCCCATTGGATAAACATTTTAAGGATAACTTCTAAATCTGAGAAATGTTAAATAGTTTGTGAATGATGTGATGTTTTCACATTAATTTAGCTAGTGTGTGTCATGGTCATATTGTCTGTGAATGATAACTCTGGTTAATACTAATTTTATTGTTGATCATAATAGATTTTTGGTTAAGTTTGTGGTTCTGATTCCAAATATGACATTTGTTTTGCTAGATTGGCTCTAATTTTTAGATACATGGTACCCCATAGAAAAACATTAAAATGCAAACAATTTAATGGTCAGGTAGAGCCTAGTTACAAATCGCGTTGAAATTCTATCAAATCATACAAAAGTAAAAACATAAAATACATAATGGCATTTTATTAGGTATAATAACAGATAAACATAGTAAGCTAATTCGGATAATTACATTTAATGCATAGTAAAATATTGTTTGTATGATTTTTTTTAATGTGGGTTATCAGGACAATCACCGCATTTACTATAGGGGGGTTTAGGACTGAAATAAAAAATGGCTGCCAATGTGTTGCAAATTGAAAACAGCAAAGCTGCCGGAAGTTTGATTGTAACCGCCATCAAAACCGCCAACCAAAACACAGGACAGGCCAGTTTAGTAAATCTGGCAGTCTGTATGTTCATCATTGTTAAAATCGGGATGGCAATTTGTAATGTGGTGGTTTTGTAAAATATCAATTCTGGCCATTTTAATGGTGGTTTGGCTTTAGTAAATCCAGTGGTTCCTTGCGTTATTATAAACAAGTCTTGCTCAGCATCATTTTAGCATTTATTGCATAGTTTGACAGTTTACTTTCGTACAGGTCATAGATTCTCTACATTTATATATAAAAAACCTTTTTCCAGGCTCATCTGGGAATTGGTGTATGTGAACAACATGGGTGTAGGATTTCCTCTTACCTCTCTTATTCAGTACAGTGCCCCCACCCAAATCTTGACACAAGGGAAGGGCTGGCAAAGTTTAGCAAGACTTGACTCAGCAGCCTATTAGGAATATTTTAAAGGTAAAAAAAATGCAGGTGGCCCAGTGACCCAGCCCAAGGTAGCCCCCTATGGGACTGGCATAACCCAGCTTGACACATGAATTCTCTTCTGGGCCGTATCTGGGACCTAGAATACCAAGGAGAGATTTGGGGAACCCTTTGCCCAACACTATAACTATGACCACAATCACGACAATCACTTTTGCACTTTTAATAGATGAGGATTGGGCAGCAACTACTTTCTGTATTTTATAGCAAAAATATATTTTTGACATGAAATAATGTCAGGGCATAAAACAATTCATCTTGAAGGTATAAAGGCAACAATTTCTTAAATATTAGAAAACTAAAAGTGTGCAAAGCGACTTTGATAATTTCCCTTGCATTACTTACAACCTTTACCTTTCACCTATTGCCTATATATGAAGTACCTCTGGTACTCTAGTTAATGTAGCTGGTTTGATTGAACAACACCCTACAGCAGTACTTCCCTTAGTAGTTTAATTTTTACACATGTTATGCAATGATTTTACAGTATTTTACACAGTTTTCAACACACTGTACCACTAACAGACCCTTTAAACAATAACACTTTTAGCTCTCTTGCTGGTGCATACTGGTGGCTTGTGATCCAGTATATACATATGCCTTAGCTATGGCACATAATCCTTGGACACAGTACTTTACACAGGTGTCTTACATCAGTGGTGATCCAATTATTAAAGTTGAAATCCAATGTGGGGGATCTGAGTGAAATTGAATCGTGTCTCGTTTTTTCCTGTCAAACTCGGGTCTCAAAACGAGGCAAATCCTCATTTTCGTGATTTTTTTTGTTGTTGAAAACCCTCGCAAGTTTTGGATCACCATCTTCTGTACATATTGTCCTCTTTCATTCTCTCAAGTGCCATTTTAGAACAGACAGTGTGTAGGGAGGAGTTTAGCTGTGGTGCTCTGCTTATAAAATAGCATTAAGGGTGAACCAGGGGCATAGGAAAGGAATAAAATCCTCACATTATTGTAAAGCAGTTCTGTAGAGAAAAGTCAGTTTCAATAGTTTGCTGATTACTTTTCATTACAATTTACACAAAATAGTGGCTACTGGTTGTTGTTAATGCATTGCATATATATAATAGCACTAGACATGATATACAGACTGAGTTAGATAGATATCATTCTTAACTAACTAATATATTTATTTCTTTAAGAAAAACAGTGTGCTTTAGCCATCAGACTATTAGCACCAGAATCCAAAAAACAGAGTTCTTTTATGTTTTTCTAGTGAAACTTTTTCTAGTGAAAGTAATCTTGTGTGGGGCAGTGACAACTGAAATAATTTTGAAAAAAACTGGGTGTTGCACACCCCAAAAAAGGCTATACATTATTATGTTCTAATCTTTTCTATTTTTCAATACTTGTCTGTTTTGAAAGGGTCATTCAGTGAAATCTATATTTATAAAAGGCTGTTTGTAATGGTCAGCACACAGCTGCACACCCCAAAAAAACGCTATAAATTCTAAGCTATTCTATTTTTCAATACTTGTCTATTTTGGAAGAGTCATTCAGTGAAATCTATATTTAAAAAAGAGAGTTTGTGTGTGAAGACTTTTTCTGGGCACTTTTGATATTGCAGCAGCTGCATAAAAATGTCATCTGCCATGCCACCAATTGAAGCAAGCCCATTGGATAAGTTAACCAACAACACAAATTTAGTGTAAGGTGCAAGAAATAAAAATGTTCAAACGGTACGCACTCACTAAATTTAAAATTTTATATAGCAGGCAATATGGAGAGTGAAAAGGCAGTAATAATCTAATGTCATTAGCTGGACAAAGGCATTAGTAGATATTTAGACAAGTAGATATCCAATTGTAAAGAGCTTTGCTGTTGCTATATAAATAAATGAGGATGCTGAGAGATGAAGGTGGCCTGCACCCATAAAACAAAAAAATCAAAGAATAGGCACACAATACATTGCCAGAGTATTCATCGGTTGCTAAGAGCGTGGCTTTAATTACCTTGTTTTACTTATATGCTCTGTGCCATAAGACTACCATTCTGAATCAAATCAGGAGACTCGTATATATATATTTATGGGGAGGGAGGGCTGAAAAATCATTCCCACTGGTAGAGACTTCATCCAACCCAACGAGCTAAAGGGGACTGCCCGAAACTTGCAGTGGAGATGGTCCAAAGATTTATGTATATAAATATGCAATATATACAAATAATATCTATATGCTCTATTTGTGACGTATAAGAAATATGTACAAGATTATTTATTAAAGATTATTTATTTTTTTTTTATTGAATCGGATAAGGCAAATGCACTGGTTGCAGATTTACAAAACCCTTCATTGAGACAAGAGTGGACAACTACAGACAGCGACATTAGTAGACATGTAAACAATGATGAGATAGCACAATGTTAAATGGTGGACTGTAATTAAATAATGCTGTCTCTTGAGTGGATGTGGGGGCGTGCTCTTGGCCCCATTTCTCCTATCTCCGTTCTACTGGTACCTGCTCATAACCTTTTACTACTTAAATTAAGATCTGGGGTCATCCGAGTACCTGTGAGTGAGTCCAACTCTATGGGAAAGGCGGCTGTTATAGGTGAAGGCCTTTCCTGCTGGTTCTAAAAGCTTATGACCGTTACTAGCAAGCCATAACATTGTAAAGGAATAAATCCTGGGACCAGCGGTGTAATAGCAATCTGGCATTCCACTGTTTGGTTTTGCTATTAGTCGTTAGCTGACTAGCATTGATCTCTACGCCACCATTTTTGCTTAAATAAAAACTGTGACCTTTTGCAAAATTTACATTGGTGTCCATGAGGTTATTTATTTATTCGATTACAGTAATAGTAAATCTGAACATGTACTGTAAAGGAGGTTTTGGTGAAATGAAAGGGAGATATCAGCACTATGCAGTTTATTATTTTTTTTATTGAATCAGAGAAAGCAAAATGCAATGATTGCAAAGTTGCAAAATCCTTCATTAAGACAGCTCGCTGCAGACTTTGGCCAAAATTGGTGAAAATTGGGACTGTTGTGAAGACAATAAACCGTAAATGACTGGAAATGAATGCTAATGCTATAAATAGTAATATTGGAGCACAAACAGCTGAAAAGGGCATTATTTTACCTATTTTTAACAATTTTTAATTATATCCAGTTCCAAATCCAAAACCTTTAGCGTTTGTTCAACAAAAAGCGGTAGCAAAGCAGAAACATGAAGTCGGTTTAGAACCAACACTGGTTTCGAAACACAAACAGGAAAGTCAGTGCACATCCCTCCCAGTTATCACTCTTTCCTAGAAACAATACAGTTGAACACTCTCTCTCTATGCAAATAAGCTAATTGAATTCAAACAAAATCGTTTCAATAAATGATGTGTAATCAAATAGCAGGTAGCAGGATAAACCCTAGACTCTTCAATAAATGCAGCTACAGATACCAATAGCAAAGTGCACAACTTTCTCTGTAAGCTAGCATATTTTTCAGACTCTTTACACTCAAGCCATCTTGTCCATATGTCACAGTAATCTACACATTTATCTTCAGTTAAATATATTAAGCCCAGAGGCAAACATAAGATTTCTAGAGAGGGGTTTCCACGCCACGCCACCAGCGGGCATGACCAGCATGCATGGGGGTGTGGCTATCATTTTAGACAGTACTAGGCTGCTCTACAACTCTTCCTGACCCCATCATATGGGCAATGCTGCGTGCACTACTGTTAGGTATATGAGATATAAAAATCCCAGCAATGGGTGAACACAAAAGGCCTCCCTCAGGCGCGGGCTGGCAGAAGTCAGCCCGGGGGGCACACGCCGCACAGGCGGCCGCATCACATGACACGTGATGCGGCCGCATCACATTTATCGCCGGTTTGTATCGGCCCTAACAGATGTAATTCAGAGCGGCCCGGGGGCCCATGCCCCCCTGCCCCCCGGCCCAGCCTGCCTCTGGCCTCCCTCCCTCTAAGCAGCCCAACATTAAATCAGAAGCACTCATATAATTAGGCCTCCCAGTAAAAACCTGGACAGTAAATTAATGGCATTCACTTTTAATAAAAAGACACATTTTCCCCAAAACAACCCCAACATTAAATTTATACTATTTACATTTAAGAAATAAACTTATTTTCTCTGAAACACTAAATAATTAGCATACACTTTTAAGAAATAGGAATCCTTCTTCCCAAACTCAGCCTCAGATTAAATTAATAGCACCCAAACCACTCAAGCATTAAATTAATAGTCCCATCATCCCACCCTAAATTAATAGGTTCACCATAACCCGACTATTTAATTAAAGAATCCAGACTACAAGGCTGGGGAAGGGGGGCTTTACAGGCACCAGGACCCCCCCCCCCCGCTTCCCACCCACCTGGGTACATGTCTGAAGTTGTCCAAGTTCATGTAGAACTCTAATCTAGAAAAACACTCTTTAAGTGTTGGGTCAAGGGGAATCTTCAGTGGGTTGGAATAACCACATTTGCGGCACGACTTAGGTATTCAGTAGAGATTTTTTGTATTGGGCTATTGGTAGATTGGATTGATATTCAAAAGCCAAAACCTAGGACCAACTGTTACTTTGAATTTCATGATGTCTTTTGATGTGAAAATCACTCTGTCCCAAAATGGGCCTGGGTTGCATGAAAAGTGTTGAACCAGTTGTGTTGTTCAAGAAGTTTCGCAAAATCCTTTTCCTAGGTTGCAGTTAATTTTGGTAGTGTGTCAAAAAAAATTATATTAACAGCTTGTCAAAACATGAAAGTATGTTGTGAGATAGTTCGAGGTTACATTCATTTCTTGCAAAATTTTGATAAAATAATGGCAAATACACATATTTAATACTTTATATAAACTTTTTTTTAATTATTGGCCCATGCTAGGTGTTTTTTCCTCATTACTGGTGTCAACTTAGGTTTCTTGACTGGTCAACAAGCTCTAAACCCAAACTCCACAAGGCGCCTCCAAACAGTTTTTACACAGCATCATCACACATTTTCCTGACAATTTTTGGCTCTCTGTTGCAGTTTTCTTAGCATAGTTTTTTGACTGCCTTCGCATTGGGAAGGTAATTTAGCCAGGTTGTGCTTCCACCTGGTCGAACAATATGGCAATAAACTGTCTAAATGAAACTATTATGTTGTATACTAAAATTAGAACATATTTACCATATATTCATTATTTTTGAGGTACAAAAAAGGTTTAAAAATTCCTAATTCATTTTCCAACCACTGTAGTTTATTATAGTGGAACTTAACATTAAAATGTTGAGATACATCTCTATTAATAATCACCAAGATATTTAATAAGGGATGGGAACGAGGTAAGGGCAAAGTAGTGTTTCAACCCCTCAACCATATTATGGGGCATGGGGAGATTGAGACCAACCAATTTTCAATAATTAATTTTAAAGTTGGACAAATCCACAAGTCATTGTAACTCATCAACTAATTTGGAACAGAAAAATTAGGGTTGGTAATCATTGCCAGTAGGTCATTTGCAAAAAGGGCTAACTTGTGGTCAAGGCTACCAACATGTATTCCTGAAATATGGGAGTTTTTCCTAATTGAAATATGGGAGTTTTTCCTGTGCATGGGGGCCAGGACCCCCGTGCACAGGATTAAAATAAGCAGCAACAATGGGCAGAGTCATCTAGGGCTATGTTTAATTTTTACTGGTTTTGAGAGTATCCCGTTGTTCTTTATCCTGGCAGTAGGAAATCTGTAGAGAGCAATTTGGGTCTGGCCCAGTCCCAAGTTTCACAGCATGCCCTGCATAAAATTCCAATCTATCAATTGCCTTTAGAAGGATAGATTAGGTATTAGTGTTTGAAGCGAGATGTAATAGGCTAATGACTTTGGTGGTGTTATCCCACACTGCACAGTATGGGACAATCCCTACCTGGTCAGTATGCACAATTTTCTGTAGTTATTTTGAGTCTATTTGCAATGAGTTTTGCATCCACATTGAGAAGTGTTATAGGTCTGTAACTAGGACAACAAGATGGGTCCTTCCATTACTTGCATATGTCCTTCATTTGCACTTCTAATGATTGTTTAGAAAAGTATGATAGCTTGGAGATGTAATTAAATGCGCTGAACATCAGGGGACTCGATTGTCCTAAGAAAAAAATTGTAGTAAATTATTGTGAACCCATCTGGGCCTGGGCTCTTGCCTAATGGAATGAACTTAATTGCTTCTTTGAGTTCTATGGAAGCAAAGGAATGGTCCATCATTTTTTTATCTTCTGCTTAGAGAGTGGGAAATCCTATGGTTTTGTAAATACGAAGAGATGTTCTTTTGTTTCTGTATGTGTCTGTCCGAGAAGTGTCTCTGGACAAATTGTAAAGCTCAGAGAAGTATGAGTTAAAGTTGGCGCTATATCATTTTTTTTATGACAATCTTTTCTGATCCATCCTTGATGGGTTGAATCTATGTTGTGACTCTTTGAGCAAGTAGGGGACTAGTCAAAAGTTTACTCAGTTTATTCCTCCATTGGTAAAAACAGTTGCAGCATTTACGGATGGCTAATTTGAACTTATCTGACATTAATTTACCTAGTGCCACCCGTGCTTCTTCCAATTCTAATAAAATGTCTCTGGATAGGGAGAATTTTTTATTTATCTCTAGGATCATTAATTTTTGCAGAAATGTACCGAATGGTATTAGTTTGCCCTGGATTACACATTTGTTTTTAAGTTATATATATATATTCATCAATAGCAGCATCCAGATGCATTTTATGATGGGGATCCTGGAGGAGGAGTTCATTAAGTCTCCAGGAGCACAGTTTTGTACAGGGTTGTGATATGTAAAGAGTTATTATTATTATTATTATTATTATTATTATCATTTATTTATATGGCGCCACAAGATGCCCGCAGCACCGTCTACAAGACAGTAGACCACACAGGGTAAAACAGAACAGAACAATAAACAAGTATTATCAAGACTCCCGGAGCTCCAGCCATAGCAATTATAGTGAGGCTGGAGCAGAAGAATAGGTAGCAGACACAAACGTAGTCAGAAGGGATCAAGCGCTGGAGGAGCAAGTAGGGACAGGGAAGGGAGAGGTGAAAAGAACGAGTGTGTTGAGAGGGTAAAGTGGATGGCTGGTAGGCTTTAAGGAAGAGGTGTGTTGTGAGTGCCCAGATTAGGGGACAATCGGATGGAAGGTGGGAAGTCGTTCCAGTAGTGGGGGACAGCTTGGGAAAAATCTTGGATTCGGGAATGGAGAGGAGGATGGAGATGTATGGGACAGTAGAGTGGGAAAGGGTAGGTAGGGTGAGGACTTTAAGAGGACTCTGTAGGGAAAGGGGAGCCAGTATAAGACAAGAAAGCGAGGGGAGGCAGAAGAAGAGCGTAATGAAAGGAAGATGAGTCTGGCAGCCACATTAAGTATAGAACGAAGGGGAGCAAAGTGAGAGGGGGGAAGGCCGGTGAGGAAAAGGTTACAGTAATCAAGACGGAAAATGATGAGCGGATGAATGATGGTTTTAATGGCATCTTGAGATAGGAAGGGCCGGATGCGGGTGATGTTCTGCACTTGGAAGTGACAGTATTGGGCAAGGGATTGAATATGGGGGGCAAAAGAGAGGGAGGAGTCCAGGGTGATGCCCAGGCAGTGGAGTTGGGGGACTGAAGAGATGGTAGTGTTATTAACAGTGATAGATAGATGGAGGGGATGAGAGTCTAGAAGGAGGGAAGACCATGAGTTCTGTTTTAGCAATGTTAATTTTGAGAAAGCATGAGGACATCCAGGCGGAGATGGCAGAAAGACAGTCAGAAACAGGAGAGAGGAGCAGGGGGGAAAGATCAGGAGAAGAGATGTAAAGCTAAATGTCGTAGGCATAGAGGTGATATATGAGACCAAAGGAAGAGATGAGAGCACCCAAGGAGGTAGTATAATGCGAGAAGAGTAGAGGTCAGAGAACTGAGACCTGAGAGGCTCATACAGGGAAAACAGAGGGGGGAGTGAACCAGAGGTGGAGACAGACAAGGAGTGTTTAACAAGGTAATAGGTGAACCAACCTAGGATAGAGCCAGAGTGGACGCGAGAGAGAATGGTTTGCAACAGGAGGGGGTGGTCCATGGTGTCAAAGGCCGCTGAGAGGTCTAGGAGGATGAGAAGGGAGAAGCAACCCCTGGATTTAGCTGAGAGGAGATCACTCAGAGCCATTTCAGTGGAAGGGGCAGAAACCAGATTAGATGGGGTTGAGGAAGGAATTGTTTGGGAGGTGCCTTGTTAGGCGGTTGCAGACAACCTTCTCAAGTAGTTTAGAGGCATAGGGGAGAAGTGAAATGGGGTGGTAGTTTGCAAGTGATGTGAGATCAAGATTGGGTTTTTTGAGTATAGGAGAGATAAGGGCATGTTTAAACAAGAAGGGGATGATGCCAATTGAGAGTGACAGATTGTAGAGGTGAGCAAGGTGGGAGCAAGCAGTGGGGGAGACGAAGTGAAGGAGGTGAGAGGGGATGGGATCCATGTGGCAGGTAAACGGGAGAGAGGAAATAATAAGGGAGTGGAGTTCTTCATCCGAGGTAGGGCGCAAGGAGCACCAGAGTTGATTATTATAGGCAGGAGGAGTTGAAGAGGGAGGAGGAAATTTCAAGTCTGATGGCAAAGAGGCGGCGGGGACTAGAGGATTGAGAAGAAATGAGGAACTTGAAGAAAGATTGTTTAGCGAGGGAGAGGGCAGTTAATAAAATCAGGGCATGGTCTGACCAAGTTGTCTGTTCTGTTTTGGTATTGTGTACCAAGTGTAAGTGAGATAGTAATATATAATCAATTCTGGAATAGACTCCGTGAGTGTGTGAATATAAAGTCACGTTCACTTGGGTGTTGGAGTTGTCATTTGTCAACCAGCGGGTGTTAGTACAGTGTGCATCTTACCTTACGGTGGAGTTTGTCAGGGTACCTAGCCAACCCATTAGACATATCTATATAGGGATGTAGTGTGCAGTTAAGATCTCTTTTAACCACAAAAATTCCCTCTTTAAGTGTGTCAACCTGGTCCATCACTTTTTATGTGATTTAATCTAGTTTGAAATGTAAACGGTGACAAATGTGAAAATTTGGCAGATGTTTGGAAAAGACTATAGCCACCCTCAGAGATTTCCCCTTGCTATTATTACTGAAATATGCATGGGGAAAATGGGCTGCTTGAACCGTGTTTCTTGGATAAATCCAATATCAATTTTATATGCCTGTAATTTATGTAATGCCCGTGATCTTTTTATCAGGGTATTTACCCCTTTGGCATTAATTGAGGAAATTCTAAGTTAAACAGTGATGAGTAACCCAGCTTTTTCTGGAGAGTAAGTATTTTATAGCATTGTATGCTAGTCCTTGAGGAGGGGTGAATGGATAGAATTATGGGCTTGGGGGGGAGAGGAAATGAGGGGATGAAGGAGAGACGGGGATGAAGAAGGCATAACTAAATTACATATAAATTGAGGAAGCAAAAAATAAAAAGTAGAACAATTTCAAAACCACTCCGGATTGTCATCAAGGCTAAAATTTTTGGAAATTATTTTTGCAGTAAAAGGGGTCACTTGGGGTCAGTGATAGTGACAATTTTGAAAATCAGAGCCTGCAAAATAGGTGAATTCTGAAAAATGAAAGTACATCATATACTAAGCACACTAGATTGGCATAATATTTGTGATGTCCCTTGGCAAATACTCTAGGGTTATGTGGAGTTCTAGAACTGATTCAAGCAACCTGTAAACTAAACACAATAGCAAATATTTAAGACTGTAATAACCTTGAATGATCTTACAGTTCGGTGAATCGGAGACCCATAAAAGGGTGTCTATGAAGTCACAGACTTGAACCTATGTGTAAATATATACAGTACGAGAAAACAGACATGTAATATAGTGATGCAAAACAACTCAGAACCACTAGGTTAGATTTTATAGGTTGCCGAGCTCTGAGTTCATCAAATGTCTCTATTTTGTAGTCTTCAGGTGCCGTTTATGCTGATAGAGTTTTGTCTTCACTTCATGTTCTTATCAGATCTCCCTACAGTTTGCATCGTCTTTCTCAATCAAACAAGTGTGCAAGACTTTTTTTGTCATTCAGGGAAATAAATATTTTGCATGTCAAGGGCAGCACACAAAGTGTTTGATCTTGTGTGTTACGAAGAATCACTGATTTACCAATGTACACAACTTTTAAGTTGAATGGGAAGCCCCATCCGAACTTAATATTGTTCTTATTGAGGTCATCCATTCGGAGTTTAAGCATAGTGCATAATTGGAGGATATGTTAGGGAAGATCCTGGTATATTTGGATCTTGTTCCCAACAAAATCAATACCATCCAGTAGCCTCATCCTTTTAAGGATCTCCTCTTTCTGAGTGAAATAGTTCAGTCTGCATATAACTTCCTTTGGTCTTTATATCGGAGTTCCTCTTGGGCAGAGTGCCCATTGAGCTCTATGAAATGTCATAAGTTCATTAGGGTCCTGTTCTAGGATTTCATTAAAGATCTTTGCTAATACATCTATCGAATACATCTGGAATGTCCTCTGGGATGCCTCTAATATGTAAGTTGTTATGGCATCCTCTGTTTTAAAAGTTGTCAATTGTGTTTTGAAGTAATCTCAGCTCTATTGCCTGTTATACCTGTTGTGTTACAACTCATAATAATATCTCATAACTCAGAATTTATTGTGATTCTGTGGTTTCCTTGTTCTCCAAAGCTGTCAATCTGAAGATGAGAAGTGTGAGGTTCGCTTAAATATTAGCTTCTAATTTGTGTATTTGTTCGTGCAGTTTGACTTCCAACATTTCAAAGTCTTGCTTTTTTGGCAAGTCTTGGCTTGTTGGTAAAGTTTTAGGGAACTGTAGGATCTCACCAATATCATGTTTTCCCCCTACGGCAGCAATGGGAGCCATATCTTCTGCCATGTGTCAGTGGTCGTGGCGGCCGCGGGCACCGCGGCGACTCTCTATGCGCTACTCGTGACGTCCCGGCCGTCTCCATGATGACAGGGGCGTCACTTCCGATTTCGGCATCAGGCTCCCTGCCGCTGCGTCCGGCCAGTTGTCAAACACCCAGCTGCGCGTGTGCAGGGTTGTGCTAGTCCAGCCTCTTTGCTAATTAGTAACCTTCTGGCACCTGCTCTTTCATTGGACACAGGGCCAGTAATTAATTATGCTAGCTCTGGGGCATTTGCAGGGTTTTAGCCTGATTGGCCCTTTGCACTATTTAAGGCAGTGAGGATTGAGCCTCACTGCCGGTTACAGCGTTCTGTCCCAGTATTGCTGCCTGCTCCTGTTCCTGTTTGGTGTTGAAAACCTTGCATTGATTTACCACTGTATGACCTCTGTCTGTCCCTGGACCCTTAAACATTGCCTGTGACCCTGTCCTTTTGCCTGTACCCAGATTCTGAACCATTGCCTGTGACCCTGACCTTTTGCCTGTACCCGAACTCGGAACCATTGTCGGTTACCCTGACCCTGCTGGTACCTGACATTTCTTCTGTGCTCTGTCCAGTCCGCAGATCTCTAACCTGCCTCTGCTCCATCTGCTACCTCCTTTACCTGTGCGCTGCCTTGTGAGCATAAACTTATACTACTCTGAGCATAAGTCCTGGCGGCATCCGAGTACCTGTGAGCTGAACCAGTCTCTACGGGAAAGGCGGCTGCTAAAGGTGAAGACCTCTTTTACTAGTTCTATGAGTTTATGCCGCACTGGTTGCCATAACATCATGGATGGTATTTCAGCTGTGGTCTAGGGACTTGGGAAAGGAGGCTGAGGGTTATCATTCAAATTAGTGTTGTTTGATATCTTTAAGAATTGTCTTAAATCAGAGCTAATTGGATTATCTATAGCTTTTGCCAGGTCCTTTTTAGATGAATTGTTCTTGCATTTGCCCATCTAGTTCATGAATTAGCATAATACAGGTAACTCTCAGCAGAACTCGCTATAGTACACACATTTACTGTTAGCAGAGAAGAGTTTCACTTGCCACTTCCCTCCATAGTGAGAATAATTGTGAGATTAGTCCTTTTTGCTATTTGGCTTTTAACAGGTTGTCACTTTGGAGAGTATCCAGTGAGCTGTCAGAGTCTTAATTTGTGTGACAATACAATACAAATATAGCTGCCTCCGCTCTGTGGAATAGAAAGCTCAGCAGAAACAGCATAAAATCTTTTACCTCTAGGTTTCATCACCACCACCACTATAATAGTGTAGTATTTGCTGTAGGTTGTAATTCCATAGGAAAATCATTTTGACTGAATATCAGTAATTGATTACAGGGATCACCTGTTTTCAATAATGTATGGCATACAGTTCAGTGTAAGAACATGAGACAGCTAGCTGACCTGGATCACTGATGACTCAGGAAACCCCTCAGGATTAATTGCAGCCAGCATCTTTGTCCCTGTTTATGTTGTGGATACATTGTGGTTGTTCTCCTTGGATGTAGCAAGTTAAGATCCCAGGTATGTGTCAGTGTGTCCCAATTCAATGACCTTGCTCGTATCCCAAATAGTTGCTTTGATGAAGCTGGTCATCCAGTCTCTGCTTGTGCTACTATCTCTTCAGTTCAGAGAAGTCAGAGATAATGACGTAGGGACTAGCCTGCTGGAAGGTGCTGTTTAGCAGGTTTGAGCTCTCGGCTGGTCACAGGATTTCAGGCCTCATGGTAGATCAATAGACCATATTTCCAGGTGTCCTTAGGGGCGCACTGGTTTTTGTTGACTTTGGCCTAACTGCAAGGACAGTTGGGAGGTATGACTGTGTGCTCATAACATGCTATCCTTACATTTGAAGTGAATGGGAAGAAGTTGAAAGCGGCCTAACACTGGAAAAAATTATAGCTACACTGCTTGCATGTTGATCATGCCCATTCTGGCAGTCTGGCGTGGAATCTCCCATCCAGAAATCCTGCGTTTGCTACTGGATCCCTTCACCATTTTAAGTAGTCATTCTTCAACTACACTGCAGAATGTTGTGTTTCATTCAGTTTGAATTTCTACTCTATAATGACTAGTTTTGTTAAATACATACTTATGTAGAATGTTTTTAACCCGTTCTTAAGAGCAAAAATGTATTGTTCATTTATGCACTAACAGACATATTCACTCAAACAATCATACATCAATTGCAAGAAATTTAATTTTCCTTCTCCCCTCGCTTACAGCTCTACCTCTCTCTACCTTAACGTCACCCTGATTTCTCTATGCTTATTCCTAACATTCCTGTTACCCTTTACTTTTACACCTTCATTAGCCTCACTTCTCTTGGATTTTTCAATTTTGGTAGATTACTGACCATGCACTTGTTTTTATTTAATGGGCATTTTCATGCATCATGCATCACAGAAACTGACATTTTAAGTATAATAAAGAAATTATATTTCACCGATAAATTTAAAATTGGCAACAAAAATGCTCATCAAGTCAAACATCTAATAACAGATTAATTTAAATTGGCTCTGATTTAGGAGAGATTTCAAGGAGTCAATACCAGGAAATTAATTCAGAAATGACTCCCAATTCACCAAAGTGTATTCTGTAGTGTCTATAGTGTTCCAAGTATAATATTTACAAATAATTCATGCCAACTGTAGAATCAGGCCAATCACATTGCATGAAATGTGAAATGTCAATCTGCAAGTATCTACAATTGACACTTTTATAGCTTACAATCCTTATGACATTTGAGTTTTCCTAAATTGTACTAGAGGACATTTACTCTCTGTAACTGTGACTATTAATAGCTCAGACTACTATTCACTCATGTGCACACTGCAGGCCTGATCCCTCAAGGAGCACATCTGAGGATATTTAAGCATAATCACTCTGTATATGCCCAGAACCAGACCGTACGCCATAGAATGCAGCAGCGTTCAATTCATCGAAAAGGACACTTACTACAGCCTATGATTTTGGGGAAGGAACGAGGGGAAGGGGGCATTTGGCCATAGCCACTGTACAGTAACGGCGTGCCAATCGTGAACGCACACAGTAGTATCTAATCCAAGCCCTGAACCTCTCAAATGTACTTGTTTTACAGCCGTATCTCTTGCTCCAGCTACAGGGCTAGTTTAAGTGGCACTTACTAACAATGATTGATGTGTATACATGCTATAGCTGGGGATGTTCACTGATCACCGTGTTTTGGATTTGGATAGGTTTTTAAAAAAAATTGCTAAAAAATGCTAAAACCACATAATTTGGCTCCTTTTTTTGTTCCTATGTTATTATTATTAACCTCAATAACATTAATTTCCAGTCACTTCCAGTCAATTTTTGTCAAGTGACAAGAACACTGCTACCCCTCCTGTACATGTATGAGCAATGGCACTGGAGAATGGAGAGTGACAAGAACACTGCTACCCCTGTTTCTGTGTGCGCAATGGTGCTGGATCTCCTGGGTAGGGAGGTACTTATGGAATCCAAAACCCATGAGATCCATCAACGCAACAATGATGTTTTGTTGGATTCAGATCCGAGGAAGTGGGAAAGTACAGAGCCTGCTCAGCTGCTTGGTACTTGGATTGGCGATGTTTGGGGGGGGTTCGGTTTTTGGAAAACCAAGTCTAAGCATCTTTAGTTATAACACGTGTATGTAATTAATAGCAACTGTAAAAAATTATTTCATGTACAGTAGACATTAATAACATCCTAATAAATGTGTTTCATGGGGAAAAAAGTTAAAAATAAAATATTTTTTTTTTTAATTTTAAATGTTTTCTCATTAATGTCTATTTATTACAAGATTATATTAATTCAATAATCTTTATTTCACTGTGCTTTCTTTTGAGAATTTATATTCCACATAGGTATTGGACATATCCTGCAGTGTCCTGGGTAGCAGAGCAGACCTACACCCATATTCATCAGAGCATGTATCTACAGATCTGTTCTTTGTTGAATTCAGGCACGCTCAGACCCAAATTACATCGCGTTTATTGTGCATGCCTTAATGAATCAGGCCCTGCATGTTCTACATAGCTGTGTACACAGTACTGAAGCATTGCCTGCCTGAATGTTCTTTTCTCTTCTATACATATTTTACTCCCTAGCTAGAACTAGCTACATAACACAATTGTTTTCTGTACTTCTCATTAGCACCATTAGCTATTTAGGTATAGAAATACACAGGCAATACATTGTAAAATCAAGCGTTGTTTTTTTCCAAATCCACTGACCTAGTTTAGCAAAATTATAGTGTTTCTGGATTTCCTTGTTTAGCTCATATTTATGTATTTGGCTTTTTCAGTTAATCTCCTCCATCTTTGATTAATTATATTATATTATATATTTAGACAGTGCTGTGTAACTCCCTCTCTAATTTATTTAATGTAATAGAGTTTGTGTGTATACTGCAAGGTTTTATGTAATATTATTGAAATCCAGACAGCTGCATAAGATGTATCCGCACCACTCTATTTAGAGAGTTAAAAAAAACTTTTATAATATTATGTACTGCAATAATCAAATCAAGATGGAAAATCACAAACAAGACAGGGGAGAAACAACAGCTGTTAATGTGCAAGTCCATCATCTAATATGTCTGATTGCAATGAAAAGGAACATACTCTGCTAATTTTCTCTGCCACCAATGCTGCAGAAATACCCTCACATCGGTTTCATTGGGCTTCATTGGTTATGCGTCTCTCGGTCCAGTACCCATCCCAGTACAGAACTCTTCAGATGTCACTAAACCAATGCCAACCTTGATAAGGTCTAACTGGAAGTGGTGGAGATGCCTACATACCCCATTGTCCAGGACATCCACATAATGGCACTATATAGATTGCAGATAATTGCCATGAAGTCCTTCAAAAAAATTACCTTTTGGCTGTGGGAAATAGTGCCAAGTCAGTCATTTCTGTCACAGACAATGATTGCAATGGGATATGACTTGGTTTATCATCACTAGCAAGAGCTGTAATAAAGTCTCCACACTGCTCGATACTGGGAATGAGGTTACAGCAGTCCCTTCTGAAACAATCATCCTCAAATCTGGAACTATCTCCAAGGTTTGGAGAGCCAATATAGCTCACCAGAAGTGAGCCTGGTCATTGCTAGTGGATTAACTGTTCACAGCAAGTTGCAGATAGTGCAACATAAGATTCTGCAGCAGCAGATGTTGCTGTAGGTCCAATCACCTGGCTTATTTTTCTGAAGTCACCTTTAACAGGCTGGGGGAGCATTTGGCCAAAGACTGACAAGCAGCACCAAATTGATTGAACAAGGACCTGGCTTAATGTAACACTGTTATGATTATGATGCCTTAGTCAGTATTAGCACAGGCTTACCTAGGGCGCGGAGTCTAACGGCCTTCCGGTCTTCACCAAGAACCACCGCAAGGTAGTGTGGACTTTGCTGCCGAAGAACCGCAGGTCGCGGCCCCCAGATTAGCCTACTGACGTAAGGGAGAAGGTTCTAAGTGATGGCAGGCAGACAAGAAAATAGACAATGCGGTGCAAGTACAGGCACTAACCGTTAATTCCAGGCGTTGTAGGTCTGGAACAGTAACCGGTAGATGCACGGAGCCAATGGGTGCGTGGCAGGATTTGGGTCCAGAGGGAAGACCGGGTCAGTACACTGGTGATATCAGATATACGGTACCAGAGGGAAATCCAGAGAATAGTTGGTAACACAGCCGAGTCGGTACACAGAAGGTATCAGGTATACGGTGCCAGAGGGAGATCCAGAGAATAGTTGGTAACACAGCCGAGTCGGTACACAGAAGGTATCAGGTATACGGTGCCAGAGGGAGATCCAGAGAATAGTCGGTAACACAGCCGAGTCGGTACACAGGAGATAGTCCAGTTTGTAGTGCCAGGGATAAGCCAAAGAATAGTCAGGTCACAGCCAGGTAGGTACACAGGAGTAGGAGGAATAGAGGGATACACAGGGAGCAGGTTCACAGGAGTCAGGACACAGGAACTGTAGCCAGGAACAGGAAACACATTGCTCTGACACAGGCAGCGTGTCAGAGCAGGGGAGATATAGGAGTTTGAATTCCCCGCCCAGGAGTCACATGATCGGCAGCAGGGAGAACCCGGAAGTGCGGCAGCGCCAACAGAAGGAGCGCTGCACAGATCGGACACCGCTGTCAGATCACGCTGACAGCGCAGCGGAACGGGAACAAGGTAAGTTCCTAACAAAGACACTTCCTCTTAATGAAAAAACTGCATTATTGCCTACAGAAGAATTTCCCATTTTATAATATTATTTTGTCTAATAATGTATATCACAAAAGAATTAGTTACAGCAAAATGGTTTCTCTTTAATGGTATAGACTGGTTTACATACAGTTCTTAGACATGTCTTTTTATGTGATGTGGAACTTTGGGACTTACAGCTTTGAAAAATGATTGTGCATCCCTCACGTAACCCTTCTGTCTTGTATTTTTTAATCATAAAATGTAATTTCCAGTGATTCAATGTTCTTGCTAAATAAGTGCAATCCAGAATCTTATTACTTGAAGATATACTGTATACATACATTTTACAATCTCACCTACCCTTTTTACAGCTTATGTTGGATTTGCTATAAAATGTCAATTTTGGCAGTGGGCCATGAGTATAATGATATCAACAATACATACTTTATTTAAGGTTTGATGCAGTTGCAAAGTTTTTTTCTCCCAAGGTCGGGCAAAAGCAGGATTTCAGAAGGGGGTTCCATGTTATGCCACTAGAGTGGACATGAGAAGCACGCAAACCTCAATGCGATTATTTTAGACAGTGCATAGCCACTCTCCAGCCCTTCCCATACTCTTCAAGATGAAGCGAGACATACCTCCCAATTGTCCTTACAGTTGGGACAAAGTCTGGACTGAGCAAAGCAGTCACCCAAAATCGGGACTGCCCCGCTAGAGTTATGACAATTGTCAGACTGTCTGCTCTCTCCTACATGTTCTTCCAGCTTTCACTACCTGTTGCTGGTTGTGTCTTAAGTTCAGTTGCTGCTTGTCTAGATCTTGGAATATTGGGGTCACGTTTGTTAAAAGGATAGGTACATGAAATATGGAAAGCCAACAAAGAGTGAACACACTAGGCATTCCTGAACCCAACCTGTGCAAACATTAAATCAGTGGCACCCATGCCTAATAATTAGGACAATCTCCCTACAAACAGTCCCTGTATTAAATTAATGGCATTAACATTTTATAAATATACCTGTTTCCCCCATCAGCACCAACTTTAAATTAATAGTATTCAGATTGACTACATCAACCTATTTCCCCCAACATTAAAAGGAATACATAGTCCTTGACAGTAAATTAATAGTATTCACATTTAATAGAGAAATCTACCCTTTCATTCTCAACAGCCTCACAGCCCCACATTCAACTAATAGTTCCCAAATCATCCCAGCATTATATTAACAATTCCATCACCCAATCTTAATTTAACAGGGACCTCTATGACACCACAATATAATAAAAAGAAAATACTTTACAGGTGCTAAAAATGACCAAAAACGAATAATTGGCTGTTGCTAGAAAGAGACTGTGGAGTAAATGTATCAAGCTACGATTTCTTCAGCGTTTAAAAATTGACGCAATTCGCAAGCGATAACTGGCAATTTAAAGAGCAAAATTGCCATGTGTATTAAGTAGCGATTTTTTTTCTGATCTTCAAAATCGCTGTTCATCTCTCCCAATTTGCGGCAATTTCAACCTCGCCATTTTCAAACAAATATTCCCTTCTGATTGGTTGAAAATGGAATATGCAAAACTCACACAATTTTGGCCTCACTAACATATTAATTTATAAAAAAAAAAGCATGGGGTCCCCCCCTCTGAAGACTTTTAACCCTGGCGCTGCCAGCCTACTGCTGGTTGCGGAAAAATTGGGTAAAAAAATGGGTGGGTTCCCCCCTGATTTCCACTCAACCAGCCAAATCAGCTGGGGTGGGTGGCAATATAGCAGGGCGATATGCGGCAGGGGATCCCCTTGCCATAATGACAACCAACCCCAGGCTGTTCAGCACTGGGCTGGATTCCCTAGGGAGTGGGGTCTGCAAAAAAAAGTGCTGGACCCCCTCTAGGAATACCCAGCCCAGGTACCCACCGTGGCTGGTTTGCCTACTGCTGGTTGTGTGGAAATTGGGCGACTCTACGCATTTTTTTCCCGATTTTCCCACAACCAACAATAGACTGGCAGCGCTAGGTTTAATAATCTTTAGAGGGGGGACCCCACGCATTTTTTTTAAAAAAAATTATCTGATTTTTACATTCTACATCCGCCGGCTCGTGCGACTGTATAGCCCAGCAGTGTAACAGTGATGTGTTTGCTAATCTCGCCTCTAGAAAGCAGTGTGTTGTGTCTGGCGATTTTGAATTCAAACTCGGGCGAGTTTGTAAATTGCAGCTTCATACATTTGGCGACTTGTATTCCTAGAGTGGGAAAAAGTTGGGGCCGCGATTTGTAGTGATTTTGATAATAGCAATTTTGAAAGAAACAAATCTCTGTCGGTTTTACATCAAATCACGTTTAATGCATTGGCAATTTTAAACTGAGAAAATTGCTGGAAATGCAAAATGGCAGCTTGATATATATACCCCTGTGACTCTTAATTACTACAAACAAAAAAAGGGAAGGAAAAAAGCAGCACTATACTATTCTTAATTAATTAAAAATGAAAAAGTGTATAAAGTAGGAAGAAACTGACAAAAATTGCAGAGATAAATACAATAAAAACATTTACTGTATGTTTATTAATATATCTCTATTATATATTAAACACAATTAAACTATTTCATCAATGCAATTAAAAGTAATGAGACACTGCTATTATATTAAATACAACATGATTATATTAAATACAATAGATAGCCTCACCATCACACCATGAATACATTAATAGTTCCCACACCTTTAAATGATTAACCTCCTTCCACATTACATTATTTACATTAACTATCTGGTGTTATGCTGGAGAGGCAGACTCTTCTGTTTGGCTCTCATGCTGGTTGCAAATGTGGGACACCAAGCATTACATGATGTCAGAAGGGGAGAGAAGTGGAGGGAAGGAATGGATCACTGTTATCCGTGTCTGCATAGAGTAAGGTGGCTGGCTGGAGGAAGGGCCAACCTCTATAACTCTATAAAGTATTCAGAACACTGGTGGGGGCTCAGTGATGGTTTCTAGGCAACTGTAAGCCACCCATAAATGCGCACCTGCCAATGGTATATCATGATTGTACATGGGTACACAAATGTTCATGAGATGAATGGGTAGGTTGGAGCCAGAAATAGGCAACAAACTTGAGGGAAGGTGGCTTGTTTTTTTGTGGGTCTGTGACCATTTTAATTCAGTTAATGTATTTTTTGCATGAGTGGGTCACACAGTCTTGCAGGGTTGAGGAGTGGGCTGGGAGTAGACAGTGGGAATTTCTTTGTATATATAATCTTACATTTATTTTTTGTTTTTTGTTTTTAACATATTTTTCTAAAGGGGGACTTAATGGCTTCAATAGGGATCCAGAAAAAATCTCTTGCCTAATCTATACTACCTCAGATAGAAACTCTGTTGCCTGCTCTTCTATAATGGTGTTTGAATATACAGTATATTGTAATAAGTGGTATTTCATTCTAAAACTACTGACACACATCTTCTCCTTCACCAATGATTCCCCTCAGAAATAATCCAGAAAACCCCCTCAGCCTGGGAGAGCATTTCCTGTGTCCCCTGGCTGTCATGCGGCTTACGGTTTGCAAATGATCTAGAGGGAGCTAGTGTTTTTCCCCAATTTCCTGAGCTTCAAGAAAAATACAATATCCAATTGAAATGTTTTATCAATGGTTTTACCTCAGGCACTTCTACCAGACATCTCAACTAACTCTTAAAAGCAGACCCATGTCTACATTTCAATCCCTTTAACTGCATTACAGGTGGATGTTCCTCTGCTATGAAAATGAATTCTCCTTCTGGATCCAGTCCCATCAGGCTTTCAATATCAAATTATGTTATTCAGACATATAAATATGAAGGCCAGCTTGCGGACAATCACCCATGGCTCCCTCACAACAAGTGGAACTCAATAAGTTCTGGTAACCTTATCATATGGAGTACATGAACTATTTTAAGAAAAGCTCTGTTAAATTGTTTAACAAAATGTTGGAACCCTGGGCATCCCATTAAATCTATTATCAACATAGCATTGACAAGCCATACATTGAGATTAGAAACCCATACCTTGGCACGGTGGCCTCCCTGGTTCATTCACTCACTCATTCTCTCCTCCCCTCTCCTGATTGTTTATGTGTCTCCCCTTCAATTTGTCTTTCTGGTTCACTGGCTGACACTGAATCCTATCTTGTGGAAAATATGTAATTAGTGTAAGTATTTATTGTGAATAACTTATTGTACCATGCACTGTTGGAGATCACTGTCTGAACTTGTATATTACTGTAATTGTAGCCAATGTTCCTTTAATAAACATGTTTAAAACATAATAACTACTGTCACATTTTATCACCAGTAACATTGGTATTATTATAATAATAATAATAATAATAATAATAATAATAATAATAATAATGATGATAGTAATAGTAATAATAATAGTAATAATAAATATATATATATATATATATATATATATATATATATATATATATATATATATATAATTTATATACATACTCATATTACAGTAATTCCTAAATTATATATTTTTTTATTATTTCAATATAAAGGTTATGAGAACAGTCAAGTTTGATAAATTGCCTACAAAATTGCTGCAAATTGTGTAGGTAACAATGTTTGTTTCCCAAAAGAGTATCTACTTACAGTATCCTGCATAATTCTGTAAGAAGAGATAAATAAAGTAGGTCAATGGCAGTGAAAAATAACAATAGGTTGCCAGTTTATTTGGAATACTGAACTGACTGAGGAGACATCTCATCAATCATTTATAGACATGAGTTAAGAATTGTTATGCTAAAAAGATGCTTATGAACCTATACATCAAAACTGTTTATATATTGCACGTAAGGAAATGTTCAAGTACTTTATAACATTTCTGTATTAAAGAAAATATGTTATGAAACTTTCTTATACTGAGACCTACTTAGACAATAAAACACCAAACTGAACTGAATCAAATGAGGGAATAGGAATGTAATCAACAATATGAATGTAATGTGCTTTCTAAACAAACAACTTAAAGTACTAAAGAAAATATAAAATTATGCATTTGTCATGAAAGCATTGTTCAAAGGCTGCACACAAGTATAAATTGGTGAATTGTCACCATGAAGGGTATGCTTATTTATGCAAGCATGGGAAGAACACCACATTTTGGGGGCAGTGCCCCTTCTTCATGTTTTTTCATCATGTAGTTGACACACATTTCAAATTATTATTATAGATGTTTTCAAAGCCAGGTGTCCTGAGTTGGCCACAAATGCTGCTCAGCAGGAGCCCCAGACACTTGCTTATTTAGATACAAACAGGTAGCCAAACTCTATGAGATCCCTGGAGCCTACTGGAGGCTGGATATTGGTTGCATTATTTCAGTGTGTATAGCCAGCATAAGGAAAAGGATGAATTGGAAACTACCTTTGATAACTATGAATTTCTGTATAATAGTTTATTACAATCACTCTCTTATATGTTAATTATGAGTGGGATTTATTCTGAAAAGGGGTTCTGAGGACAAGATGACTGGATATCCAAGAAGTAAGTCACTTTATTTAGTAGGAACTCAAACATATTTCCAGCGACTCCAGACTCAGCCTATAGTATATACTGTGTCATGATGTCATGTAGACATTCTATATCTCTTCCCCTGTCCTCTCTCCTTCTGTACTATCTTCTGTAACCAACTGTCTTTCAGCTAGCTCCACATGGATGTCCCAATGCAACCTAAAACTCAACATAAACAGAGCTTATTATCTTCCCTCTTGCCAGAGTCACCACCTCCCATCAAATCTCCCTCACTGTCAATAACATCACAATTTCCTCAGTCATCCAAACCCACTGCCTTAGTGTCACGCTTGACTCTGCCCTCTGCTTTATTCCTCACATTCAGGTTCTCTCCCAGTCCTGTCAATTCCACCTTAAAAACATTGCCAGAATACACTCTTTTCTCACTCAACATGCTTCCAAAATTCTTATACATTCTCTCATCATCTCCTATCTTGACTCCTGCTATCTGGCATTCCCAAAATCGATATATTCACACTTTAATCCATCCTAAATGCTGCTGCAAGACTGATCTTCCTCTCTCACCACTCCACATCTGCTTCACCACTTTGTAAATCCCTACACTGGCTCCCGGTGTCCTCCAGAATCCAATTCAAATTACTCTTACCTACATAGCCCTCAACAACACCACCCTTTCATATATCCCCTCAAATATCATATCAAAATACTCTCCCTCTCACCCTCTTAGATCTTCCTCTAACCTGAGCCTTGTCTCATTTCTGGTAACCACCTCGCACCTTCAAGACTTCTCCCATGCTGCTCCCCAATTATGGAATTCCCTACCACACCCAATCAGGCTTTCCCACAGTCTTCAAATCTTTAGACATTCTCTAAAAAATTCATCTCTTTAAAGATTCTTCACAAAAAAACTGTGTTGAATCTTTATGGTGTCAAATACTTTACCATCCTGACATTAAAATTAGTGTGTTTCATCAGAAGCGTGCTCTAGCTGCAAGATATATATATATTGTGACAAAGTCACTGGATTAATGCTAAATCACAGATATATTTGTCCCAGGTCCCCTGCCTTGTATACGTTAACAGCAGGGAGATTTTTTATCTCTGTGGGGAAAAACTTCCCAGAGTATGTTTCACAGCAGATTAATTAAGAGTTGCACCTGTGCGGGGCTTGTAAAAGGTTGCAGTCGTAATCACTAGAGATGCTCACTGACCCCCGTGTTTTGGTTTTGGTTTTGGATCTGGATTACTGTCGTGTTTTGGTTTTGGTTTTGGTTTTGCCAAACCGCCCTTTCGTGTTTTGGTTTTGTTTTGTTTTGTTTTGCAATTTTGTTTTAAAAATCAATGTTTTTTGGGCATAAAATAACCGAATTTAGTGCTCCACCTGTTTCTTGGATAAGTAATGTAATTGTAAAGCTATATAATTATGCAAAAAAAACAGTTTTATTCCTGGTAGGCCATCATTAATTCTACACACAAACCAGATTGTTTCTGTCTCTCTGTACAATATAAATTGAAATGGACAAAGCCAGTTTGGTTTCTGTCTCTCTAGGCCCCCCTCCACTTGTAGAAAATAGTAAAAAAATTCAGCCGTTATATACTGTACAATATAAATTGAAATGGACAAAGCCAGTTTGGTTTCTGTCTCTATAGGCCCCCCTCCACTTGTAGAAAATAGTAAAAAATTCAGCCGTTATAGACTGTACAATATAAATTGAAATTGACAAAGCCAGTTTGGTTTCTGTCTCTGTAGCCCCCCCTCCACTTGTAGAAAATAGTAAAAAATTCAGCCACTATAGACTGTATAATCATCAACATCCTCATTAGCGCCCTCGTCGCCTACACAAATCTCCCCCTCATCCTCTTCTAATTCCAAAGTGACATCCTCAATTTGTGTATCACCGGCTACACTCGGGCTGTTCAGGCACACATCAGCAGAACTGTTGAAAGGGCCCTTCTTTATGGGTAGACTAACAGAATGCTCACGATTAGACATACCACTGGTGGATGGACTCTCCACAGGGATTGGTGTCATTTCTGATTCAGAGCATACATTATCCTCTAATGCCATACTGTTTTCTTGCAGCTCGGCTTTCCCGCGTAACAGTAGTTGTGCACCACTTTTAGACTCGAAATTACTTGGTCTTGCTTGGTCACGAGTGACTGTACAAGAAGAAGGCTCAGTAACATTTTTTGATCTGCCACTAATAGAGGCGAAGGCCTCATTCTTTCTTTGCCACTGCGTCTGTAGAATGGTATGCTGGCAACTTTTTTTTTTATCGGCAGTTAACTTTTCCTCAGTTACACTTCTTTTTCGCTTCAACACGGTAAAATTGTTTTTGGTGTGTGTTTTATTCCCTGATTTAAAAAGACTATGTACTTTTACATAGGCTTTACCAGATGATGTACTGGGAACACTACCATCAGGACTGGTGCCAGCACCTGCTTGCTGATCCTGCTCATATGTGGACTGCTTTGAATCCATTTTAATGAGCCCAAACCACTTGTAGTGCAAAATATTGTATAAATACTGCTGCTAAATATGACTTTTGGCAGCCAGAAAAACTAGTGTTTCACACTGGGGAATATGGGACACTCCAAAGCACTTGTAGTGCAAAACAATGTATAGATAGATACTGCTGCTAAATATGACTTTTGGCAGCCATAAAGATTCTTGTTTCACACTGGGGAACAGGGCCGCCATCAGGGGGGTACTGTTGTACCGGGCCCGGGCTCACCAGGGGGCCCGGTACAACAGCTCAGCACAGACTTACCTGGGGCCTGCCGCTGGTGGGGGGGGGGCCCGGGTGGCACGGGGGGCCCGTACTGGGCCCGATTTTTTCTGAAGGCGGCCCTGCTGGGGAATATGGGACACCCCAAAGCACATGTAGTGCAAAATAATGTATAAATACTGCTGCTAAATATGACTTTTGGCAGCCAGAAAAATTATTGTTTCACACTGGGGAATATGGGACACCCCAAAGCACTTGTAGTGCAAAATATTGAAAAAAAAGCGCCTCCTCTATCCTCCTCTCTTCCTGCTCTAGCAATTGCTAATAGAATTGGTAATAATAATAGAATTGAACAGATTAGAATTGAAATAGTAATACAAAGAATAAGGTGTACAATTATTGCTCTGTCCCTGCTCTAAAACAGCCTGTGACCCGACTCTGCTCTCTCCCTCCGTCAAATGGCGATGGATTGCTGTGTAGGCGGGTATTTATGCTTTTCAAATATCGCGAGAACCGAGCTCTGAGATCCGACTACGTAATGATGATGTTTTGCCTCGAATTTGATTCCGAACGGGCGGGAGAGTACCGAACCTGCTCGGCTCGGTACTCGGATAGGCGAAATTTGGGTGGGTTCGGATCTCTGGGAACCGAGCCTGCCCATCTCTAGTAATCACTCTGTCTCTGAGACCTGTGGAGGAGGCTGGCTGCCTCCTGAGAGAACCTGCTAAAGGTGAGCAAATAATCTCTGTTTGGCATTTGAGTCTGGGACACAATGTCTCAGACTTGAGAGAGGGCCTCTAAGCAATGTTTAGTTAGTGCCAGACAGACAAAGCTTTTTGTTTATGTTTTGTTTATTTGCACATGCTCAATTAAAATGAATGAGTCAGTTGTACCAAAAATTCTGCATTTTAGTGATTTATTGCTGCTTTTCAAAGCCATCTACCCCATGTGATGGTATCTATTCCCCTGATTATGTCAGATATGCTGGGGGGAAAAAGCATGCAAAGATCTACGCATATTACGAACAGCAGCAGTTTTGAGATGCTTGCAGTAACCAGCTCTTTGTGTGTGCTTGGACAGTTTAAAAGGGACAGATACCGTGGAAACATATGTGCATGTCTTGTCATGTGGATAACACAGCTATTATTATTATTATTAATATTTATTTATAAGGCGCCACAAGGTATCCGCAGCGCCGTACAGAGACAAAATCACAATACAATGGGAGACAGCACAGTACAGTAAACACAGCAACTCAGTACGCTCAATGCACAGCTAGAGAGGGCGGGGAAGGGGGAGGGAGGATCCGCAAACCTACGGGGCCCAAGAAGGAGGGCGCGGAACACAGGGAGACCCCCAAGGGGGAGGAGGGAGCGAGAGTGGACGTGGGGTGGAGGACCCTCGAGGAGGAGGGCTAAGTAGCTGGAGAGCAGAGTTAGAAGTGGTGGAAACAGGAGGAGAGATGGCCCTGCTCAGAGGAGCGTACAATCTAAGGGGAGGGGTGGACAGACAGAGAGACGCAGGGGAGAGAGGGAGAGTAGGGGGACAGAGGCAGAAGATAAGGTAGGAAGTTAAGTGGGAGACAGAAAGGCTTTAAGAAAAAGGTGGGTTTTTAGGGCCCGTTTGAAGCTGGACAGATTAGGGGAAGTTCTGATGGAGGGAGGGAGCTTGTTCCAGTGGAGGGGGGCAGCGCGGGCGAAGTTTTGGATACGCGCGTGGGAGGAGGTTATAAGGGGGAAGAGAGGCGACAGTCAGAGGCAGAACGGAGAGGGCGGGATGGAGCATGAATAGAGAGGAGGGTGGAGATGTAGGGCGCAGTGGAGTTGGTGAGGGCCTTGTAGGTGAGTGTGAGGAGCTTAAAGAGGATTCTGAAGGGGAATGGGAGCCAGTGAAGGGCTAGGTAGAGGGGGGAGACAAAAGAGGAGCGGCGAGAGAGGAAAATAAGCCTAGCTGCAGCGTTAAGGACGGATCGAAGGGGATCGAGATGAGAGTGGGGGAGGCCAGTGAGGAGGAGGTTGCAGTAGTCCAGGCGGGAGATGATCAGAGAGTGGATAAGGCATTTGGTGGCATCTTGGGAGAGGAAGGGCCGGATGCGAGCGATGTTGCGCAGCTGGAAGCGGCAGGATTTAGCAAGAGAGAGGATGTGGGGGCCAAAGGAGAGAGAGGAGTCGAGGATGACACCAAGGCAGCGAAGTTGGGGGACAGGGGAGATAGAGGTGTTGTCGACAGTGATGGAGAGGTCAGAAGGGGATGGGGTATGAGAGGGAGGAAAAACTATGAGCTCAGTTTTGGCAAGGTTAAGTTTGAGGAATCGAGAGGACATCCAGGAGGAGAAAAACAGAACATCCAGGAGCTAAAAACAGAAGTGTGTGCAAAGACCAGTGAGCCACAGATTAAAAGGAAACCTTTTTCTGCAATGCAAAGAAATTCATGGACTGAGTTTTGTTAATTACTGGGAAGCAGGTGTGTTCCTTAAGTCTGACATGAAAACCCAAGTATATTTTCCTGTAGTCTAGGAGAAGTGTGTTTTTGCAAAGCCCAAATTGGTGTGGCCAGGTTCTGTGCAAAAGCAGAGAAAAAAGGACTTTAAAGAGAAAAGTTTATTGAGCCATATGCTTGGTGTTTTAATGCTGTGGGGGTCGCTACCCCGCGTACCTACCAGGGTGGTTTCCCTGGTCTACACTGGAGGTACTCACCCAATCCCGAGGGACTGCTATGGAAAGTGTTGTTCCCTCTGGCTGTAGTTAACCCACCACCGTACTTCGGTTCGATCGCTTCCCTTCCTCCTGCAGACGACACAAAAGGGATAGACGTGCCTATCAAGGGAGAAGGGAGGGGGAAGGGTCTGTCCAGGGCTATGACCAGGAACAGAACACTCGCTCGATTCCGCTTGCTGTCACCCCGTCTTACTCTGGCCGGGACACAGGGGCTGCGAGTGTTTGGGACAGAGAACTTTCTCACCCAAACTCTCTACTCACCAGTAGTGAGGGCCACCCAGCAGTTTAGGTGACAGGGCTACACTTGCAAACAAAGCGCCGCTGGGTCTGGCGGTTACCACCTGTAACCGTCAGTAGCACTGCCGGAACTCAGGTGAACCACGTCATACCCCACGGTACACTGTCTGCCCTGGAACCGTCAGGCTAATCTGCCAGAACTCAGAAACAGGCACCCAAATGGAACCGCGGGTAACACCCCCGGAACTCAAAAGGCCTGTGCTGCAATGCCAGTGGGGAGTCCAACCACTGCCTCTGGAACCCTATGGGTACCCCGGGGACTTACTGGGCTGGAATACTACCATGTGCCTTTTACTTTAGTGTGGCGCTTTGCCCGTTCTCCTTTGCCCTTTCCGGACCTCGAGTGTGGCCAGAGAATGGACCAGGAACCAGAGCCTACTTCCAGATTGGACGCTGGCTTCTTGCTCCTGGAGAGGAAACACAAGCCCCTCAGCCCACACAGTACACAGTCATACAGTACAAAAATGCACAGTACTAGTCCTACCCTGCACAGAGCCTGCTCTTTGAACTGGAAGGAGTTCCTGGCCTAGTGCCGCAGATGACAAAAGCCTAGTCTATACTAACTAAGGCCTTGTGCCCTGTTTGTGAGGCTGAGCCCCCTACCTGCGTTATGGGCCTAATGCCCAGGCCTAACTAGCTGAGGGCCTTGTGCCCTGCTTGTGGAGCTGAGCCCCCTACCTGGCTATGGGCCTACCGCCCAATGATGGCCTACAGTGGCCCCCTAAATGGTGCTCAGGCCTAGTGCCTGGGGTGCCGCTCGGGCACGGTGAAAGATCAGTGCCCAGCAAATACAGTGTTAAAGTGTGCGGGCACGGGCCTGGGGGAGGAGGTGCCCAGGGGCCTTACCTGATCCAGGGAGACCTCTTACTACCTTGGCGTCGGTCCTCTTCTTGCTGCCACCGTATTCCAGGAACTGCCACCGGGGCTCTTCTGTTCTCCTGGTCGCCACCGGGTTTTCACTAGACAGAGTAGCTCTCAGCCCTGAAATTGGTTCTCTGCCAGCCTCTCTGCTTTTCGTCACCGCCGGGTCTTCCCGAAACAGAGTAGCTCTCAGCCCTTGTCAGGGCTGAGAGTCTCTGCCTCCACTGCCGGATGATCTTCTCTCTTCTCCTGTGGTCCCACGCCATTCTCTCTCCTCGCTTACCGCCGACGCCTGACTTCCGGGGTGCCGGCGCTGGCATCTTAAATAGACTCCTGTGCGCCAACGCCCGATGATGTTAGCGCGTCTCTGCATCATGGTCGGTCAGGGAGCGCTGATTGGCTCCCCGGCCCGGCAAAATGTCCAGGTGCCGCGGCTCTCACAGTGCCACACATCCTACGTCAAGTTAAATTATTCTTCTATAAAGAAACTGCTTCATCTATGTGAAGATAAATGTAAATTTTTTTCAAGATATATTGCGCTAGAAAAAGCAGGAGATTACTGTTTGCAAACCAGAAAGATTGCATACAAGTGTGCCACTGTCTCAAGATAGAGAAATAAAATTTAAAGAGACAGACACCCAACATTGATAAAATACTGTATCACAAAAACGTATGAACCCCAATCGCCAACTAATGTAAAAGACTACATTCTGCCCATTTACTGCACCCGGAGATAACATGGAAGATATAGTGAAAGAGTTGATATAAACTTCCGTGGTCCAGCAGAAAACTAACAGGCAACAGCAGGCACCTAATTCAACTCAGAAGGAAGCTACCAGGGTACAGCCAGTAGCTATTGTAGCTCTACAGGAAGATACCCAGGTGAGGCCACTAGCCATTGAGGAGTCCCAGAGGCGACAGCAGGCAGCCATTGAGGAGTTTCAGAGACAAAATCACCAAGACCGCCAAGACCTAAAAGAGGTGCAGTCTTTTGCGGTCCTGTCTGGCAAGGCTTTCCTGGAGGTCACAACTAGTTCCAGCTATAAACCGGCTAGTGATTTTCTTCAATAGATGACCAAGGGAGATGATGTAGAGGCTTATTTAACAACTTTTGAGAGAACTGCTGAAAGGTAAAATTGGCCTAAAATTCAGCGGGCCGGCTTATTGGCTCCCATTTTATCTGGGGAGTCGGAAAATGCAGATTTTGATTTAAACATTTATGATACCAAGGACTATGACAAGTTGAAGGCGGAAATTCTGACTCGCTGGGGTGTCACAATGTCTGTTCGGGTGCAAAGAGTACAGTGCTGAGGATACCAAGTGGATAAAAATCACCGCTCTCAGATGCATGACCAAATTCACCTCACTAAAAAGTGGTTACAACCTGAGACTTTGACAGGCCCACAAGTTGTTGAAAGAATAATGATGGATCGATATTTATGGTCCCTGCCTGAAGCTCTGCGCAAGTGGGTATGCCATGGGGTCCCCAAAACAGCAGACCAGCTTGTGGAGATGGTTGAGAGGTATCTGGCAGACAATGAACTGATGAGTATACCCTGCCAGCACCCAGTTCCGCAATGCAGATTTTCAGTGGCTTCTGGTAAGAGTGTTCCAGCGGAAAAGAGTGCTGGGCAGTGGTTTGAACTGGAAAATCCAGAGACTGAAGGCTGGGAACCTGGAGATTAGCCAGTTGTGCCAGGAAATTCACAGCCTCATATAGGACTTGATACAAATGTGATAAGATGTTTGTTGACCTTTGTTTGGCATTTGAGTTTGGGACACAGGTCTCAGACTTAAAATAGGGCCTCTAAGGAATGTTTAGTTAGTGACAGACAGGCAAAGCTTTTTGTTTATGTTTTGTTCATTTGCACATGCTCAATAAAACTAGAGATGCTCACTGACCCCCGTGAAGTGGTATTGGTTTTGGTTTTGGATCTGGATTAGCTTTGTGTTTTGGTTTTGGCAAAACCCGCCTTCTCGTGTTTGGGTTTTGGTGTTGGATTCCGAATTTTATTTTATTTTTTCTAAAAATACATTTTTTTTTTCTAAAATAAAATATTTTTGCCTTTTTTTCCCCTCTACATTATTATTAACCTTAATAACACTAATTTCAAGTCATTTGCAGTCAATATTGACCACCTCACAGGTCACAATATTATTTTCATACACTTTAAAACAAAGACTGCAGATTTAGAAGACCAAGCCTGCCAGACCTATTATTTGTATTTCAGCAATGACAATTAGCAATAGAGCTCTCCTCTTTGTATGTTACCTATATAACACAGTACAATATGACTGCAGATTTAGAAGACCAAGCCTGCCAGACCTAATATTTGTATTTCAGCAATGACAATTAGCAATGGAGCAATGGAGCTCTCCTAAATGTTACTGGAGACTTTGAAGAACACTGCTACCCCTTTTCTTTCTTTTCTACCTATGACGCTGCCCAACTGCACTAGATACTGCCAAGAACTGTGCTACCCCTTCTGTGTCTCTCTGTGAAATGGCGCTTGATCACTGTGGAGGGCGGTTATTATAGAATCCAAAGCTCGCGAGATCCGAGATTCAACAATGAAACAATGACGTTTTGCCTCTATTTCAATTCCAAGGGCACATGAAAGTACTGAACCGGTTCGGCTCGGTACTCGGATCTGCTAAGTTCGGGTGTGTTCGGTTCTCGGGAAACCGAGCCTGAGCATCTCTAATACATTGTATTTGGAAGTTTATGGCTCACCAAAATTCAGTTCATCCTGGAAAAGCCCTTGAAAACCAGGCTCAATCAAGTAAAATATACCTGATATTCCCCATCAGTAGCAAAAAATAAAATTAGATTTATCCATAGTTAACATTTCCCTGAAGCAGATAAAATCCATGAACATACATGAGCATATTGAAATATACCCATAATAGTCACATCATAAAAAAAATTGCCAGAAATCTCCAAAAATTACGTCCTGTGAGTGTTGTTTGTCCAGACTGACCACATAATGGTTTTGCTTTTAAGCTGCTGAAATATAACACTCCGGCTAAACATTGTGGAACATGTGAGTATCCAACCCTAAGGATTTGTCACCACAATCTGCATGAGCAATATATATTTGCTTATGTAGATGTTTTTCTTTCAATGCCATATGCATTTTTTTTCTAGTAAAAGGAACACTTTATTTTATGCTATAGATTGTGCACTATAGTTTCTGAGATCAGATGACATATTCCATTTTATACCTGAAATGTGTCAGGTTCTCACTTTGTGTTTGTATTTTATTCAAAAATTATCTTAACACTTGAATGACATGTCATAGAGATTATCATAAGAACATAAGAAGTGCATTTCCTCAATTAACTTTAAAATGTTTAAATATTCAAAGAAAGAAATGCAATATTTAAACTATATACCTATTTATGCAGAAGTGTAGCAGTTGTTGTTCTTACCATATACACCTATACATTAATAACGATGGAACATACGCCAATTAATGTGAAAGTTAGGCCAAGGTTAGGGGCAGATAGAACAGGGACATAGTCAAGAACAAAGAATCCAGAGGGTAATTCTGTTCTGCTCTGCATGATACCATACTGTGCACTACACAGTTGACACTATTGTACACTATTGACATGGCTGGAGACTATTTCATTTCAGTAGAATGAAATTCAAAGTATGACCGAATTTACAAATATTGGAAACTTCCTATTGCATCTTAAACTAAAAATGTGAGTCACAGATAGTATCAACCCCAAATTTCACCCCATTTAAAACTTGTATTAAATATAATATCACATTTAGATTCAATATATTCTCAGATAAAATTGACAAATAATCTGATATTAGAAAAAGTGTTTGACAAATTATATTAAGAAATGTTAGAAAGGTAGCATGGGTTCTAGACCTGTAGAAAACTATAGAGCTGCTTTATCCATTCTTAGAGGTTGCAGTTTTCTACTTGCAGGATCATAGCCCTGGAAGACATAAAAACTACTGAAAAGCCAAAACTATGTAATTTGCAGCCATATGACTGAGAAATTCATTTGAAATGACTGTAGTGCTGTGCTGTAACATGTTATTTACCCACCAGTTGACCTCCATACTAGCGTTTATCTGTTGCTACTGTATTATTGTTTAAGCGTCTGATTTTCTTCTCACTAGCAGTGTCAAATCAACTGATAAGATTGTGATAGACATCAATCCAGGCATTGTTCCCATGAACATATTACTCTGTATGCAATATTGTTTTTCAGGGCAAGTTAAGCTTATTTGAACTGAAATTCTGTTCTCATATAAATGTATGATGTCATAAATATAGAAAATTTAAACTTTCTCAATATTTTTTAACCAATTAAAACTAATTTACAGCAGCTCTCTTAGTTAGCTGTGGATGCTGCTTCATTGCCAGTCTAAAATATCTACTTAAAATGTGTGTTTGCAAGAGTTCCTAGTGGATGCTGTAAGCACTGTACTTACATCTTCCTTTTGGTCTGAGAGGTCAGGGGTGCCAAGAGAGGGAGCAGCCTGCACCTGCCTTGCAGGCCCACAGCAGTGGTGGTGTATATATTACATCCCATAGCTGAACCCTCTACTGCTGGCTTCTTAGTATACTGTATATAGATTAGAGATGGGCGGGTCCGGTTCTCCGAGAACCGAACCCACCCGAACTTTCCCGCCCATTCCGAATCCAAATCGAGGCCGAACGTCATTGTGACGTCGTCGGATGTCGGGGCTCGGTTCTCGCGATACTTCAACTTTATAAATACACGCCTCCACAGCAATCCATCGCCATTTGACAGAGGGAGAGAGCAGGGTGTAGTCATAGGCTAATTAGAGCAGGGACAGAGAATACAATATTGTTCTTGCAATTGCTCTAACCAAAATCGCTAGTGCAGAGAGGAGGATAGAGGTTTATTATTTTTTCTTCATATTTGGCACTCCCCAGCGCTTTTGGGGTGTCACCCATAATTGTGCATAAATATTTCTGGCTGTCAAAAGTCATATCTGTCAGCAGTATCTACTAAATAATTTTTAGCACTCCTCAGTGCTTTTGGGGTGTCCTCCCTAATTGTGCATTAATATTTCTGGCTGTCAAAAGTCATATCTGTCAGCAGTATCTACTAAATAATTTTTAGCACTCCTCAGTGCTTTTGGGGTGTCCTCCCTAATTGTGCATAAATATTTCTGGCTGTCAAAAGTCATATCTGTCAGCAGTATCTACTAAATAATTTTTAGCACTCCTCAGTGCTTTTGGGGTGTCCTCCCTAATTGTGCATTAATATTTCTGGCTGTCAAAAGTAATATCTGTCAGCAGTATCTACTAAATAATTTTTAGCACTCCTCAGTGCTTTTGGGGTGTCCTCCCTAATTGTGCATTAATATTTCTGGCTGTCAAAAGTCATATCTGTCAGCAGTATCTACTAAATAATTTTTAGCACTCCTCAGTGCTTTTGGGGTGTCCTCCCTAATTGTGCATTAATATTTCTGGCTGTCAAAAGTCATATCTGTCAGCAGTATCTACTAAATAATTTTTAGCACTCCTCAGTGATTTTGGGGTGTCCTCCCTAATTGTGCATTAATATTTCTGGCTGTCAAAAGTCATATCTGTCAGCAGTATCTACTAAATAATTTTTAGCACTCCTCAGTGCTTTTGGGGTGTCCTCCCTAATTGTGCATTAATATTTCTGGCTGTCAAAAGTCATATCTGTCAGCAGTATCTACTAAATAATTTTTAGCACTCCTCAGTGCTTTTGGGGTGTCCTCCCTAATTGTGCATAAATATTTCTGGCTGTCAAAAGTCATATCTGTCAGCAGTATCTACTAAATAATTTTTAGCACTCCTCAGTGCTTTTGGGGTGTCCTCCCTAATTGTGCATTAATATTTCTGGCTGTCAAAAGTAATATCTGTCAGCAGTATCTACTAAATAATTTTTAGCACTCCTCAGTGCTTTTGGGGTGTCCTCCCTAATTGTGCATTAATATTTCTGGCTGTCAAAAGTCATATCTGTCAGCAGTATCTACTAAATAATTTTTAGCACTCCTCAGTGCTTTTGGGGTGTCCTCCCTAATTGTGCATTAATATTTCTGGCTGTCAAAAGTCATATCTGTCAGCAGTATCTACTAAATAATTTTTAGCACTCCTCAGTGCTTTTGGGGTGTCCTCCCTAATTGTGCATAAATATTTCTGGCTGTCAAAAGTCATATCTGTCAGCAGTATCTACTAAATAATTTTTAGCACTCCTCAGTGCTTTTGGGGTGTCCTCCCTAATTGTGCATTAATATTTCTGGCTGTCAAAAGTAATATCTGTCAGCAGTATCTACTAAATAATTTTTAGCACTCCTCAGTGCTTTTGGGGTGTCCTCCCTAATTGTGCATTAATATTTCTGGCTGTCAAAAGTCATATCTGTCAGCAGTATCTACTAAATAATTTTTAGCACTCCTCAGTGCTTTTGGGGTGTCCTCCCTAATTGTGCATTAATATTTCTGGCTGTCAAAAGTCATATCTGTCAGCAGTATCTACTAAATAATTTTTAGCACTCCTCAGTGATTTTGGGGTGTCCTCCCTAATTGTGCATTAATATTTCTGGCTGTCAAAAGTCATATCTGTCAGCAGTATCTACTAAATAATTTTTAGCACTCCTCAGTGCTTTTGGGGTGTCCTCCCTAATTGTGCATTAATATTTCTGGCTGTCAAAAGTCATATCTGTCAGCAGTATCTACTAAATAATTTTTAGCACTCCTCAGTGCTTTTGGGGTGTCCTCCCTAATTGTGCATAAATATTTCTGGCTGTCAAAAGTCATATCTGTCAGCAGTATCTACTAAATAATTTTTAGCACTCCTCAGTGCTTTTGGGGTGTCCTCCCTAATTGTGCATTAATATTTCTGGCTGTCAAAAGTAATATCTGTCAGCAGTATCTACTAAATAATTTTTAGCACTCCTCAGTGATTTTGGGGTGTCCTCCCTAATTGTGCATTAATATTTCTGGCTGTCAAAAGTCATATCTGTCAGCAGTATCTACTAAATAATTTTTAGCACTCCTCAGTGCTTTTGGGGTGTCCTCCCTAATTGTGCATTAATATTTCTGGCTGTCAAAAGTCATATCTGTCAGCAGTATCTACTAAATAATTTTTAGCACTCCTCAGTGCTTTTGGGGTGTCCTCCCTAATTGTGCATAAATATTTCTGGCTGTCAAAAGTCATATCTGTCAGCAGTATCTACTAAATAATTTTTAGCACTCCTCAGTGCTTTTGGGGTGTCCTCCCTAATTGTGCATTAATATTTCTGGCTGTCAAAAGTAATATCTGTCAGCAGTATCTACTAAATAATTTTTAGCACTCCTCAGTGCTTTTGGGGTGTCCTCCCTAATTGTGCATTAATATTTCTGGCTGTCAAAAGTCATATCTGTCAGCAGTATCTACTAAATAATTTTTAGCACTCCTCAGTGCTTTTGGGGTGTCCTCCCTAATTGTGCATTAATATTTCTGGCTGTCAAAAGTCATATCTGTCAGCAGTATCTACTAAATAATTTTTAGCACTCCTCAGTGATTTTGGGGTGTCCTCCCTAATTGTGCATTAATATTTCTGGCTGTCAAAAGTCATATCTGTCAGCAGTATCTACTAAATAATTTTTAGCACTCCTCAGTGCTTTTGGGGTGTCCTCCCTAATTGTGCATTAATATTTCTGGCTGTCAAAAGTCATATCTGTCAGCAGTATCTACTAAATAATTTTTAGCACTCCTCAGTGCTTTTGGGGTGTCCTCCCTAATTGTGCATAAATATTTCTGGCTGTCAAAAGTCATATCTGTCAGCAGTATCTACTAAATAATTTTTAGCACTCCTCAGTGCTTTTGGGGTGTCCTCCCTAATTGTGCATTAATATTTCTGGCTGTCAAAAGTAATATCTGTCAGCAGTATCTACTAAATAATTTTTAGCACTCCTCAGTGCTTTTGGGGTGTCCTCCCTAATTGTGCATTAATATTTCTGGCTGTCAAAAGTCATATCTGTCAGCAGTATCTACTAAATAATTTTTAGCACTCCTCAGTGCTTTTGGGGTGTACTCCCTAATTGTGCATTAATATTTCTGGCTGTCAAAAGTCATATCTGTCAGCAGTATCTACCAAATAATTTTTAGCACTCACCAGTGGTTTGCGCTCAGAATGGATTCAAAGCAGTCCACATATGATCTGAATGAGCAACCAGGTTCTGTCACCAGTCCTGATGTTAGTGTTCCCAGTATGTCATCTGGCCAAGGCGATGTCAAACAACAGAGTGTTTTCAAATTAGTGCAAAAAACAAAAACCCCGAAAAAAATTACTGTATTGAAGCGAAAAAGAAGTGTAACTGAGCAAAAGTTAAGTGACGATAAAAAAAAAATTGCAAGCATGCCATTCTACACACGCAGTGGCAAAGAGAGAATGAGGCCTTCACCTTTGGCTATTAGTGGCAGATCCCAAAAATTTACCCAGCCTACAATTGGTGCACAACTACTGTTACGCGTCAAAGCCGAGCTGCAAGATAACAGTGAGGCATTACAGGAGAATATTTGCTCTGATTCACAAATGACAACAATCCCTGTGGAGAGTCCATCCAACAGTAGGATGTCTAATCGTGAGCATTCTTCTGATGTGTGCCTTAATAGCCCGAGTGTAGCCGGTGATACACAAATTGAGGATGCCACTTTGGAATTAGAAGAGGATGAGGGGGAGATTTGTGTAGGCGACGAGGGCGCTAATGATGATGTTGATGATTATGATGCAGACAGATACCAAATTGCCTTTCTCAATTTCTATTTATATTCTAGATTATATAACGGCTGAATAGTTTTCTATTTTACTCCTAGTGGAGAGAGGATCTGATGCAGACAGATACCAAACTGCCTTTGTCCATTTCAATTTATATTGTACAGTATATAACGGCTGAATTTATTAGTATTTTATACAAGTGGAGGGGAGCCTAGAGAGACAGAAACCAAACTGGCTTTCTCCATGTCAATTAATATTGTACAGTCTATAATGGCTGAATTTTTGGTTTTTTTAAAAAAGTGGAGGGGGGCCTATAGAGACAGAAAGCAAACTGTCTTTTTCCATTTCTTTACATATTTAACTATAAGTGTAGGGTGTAATATACATCCAAAGACGATGGCTGCATTGCCAATATGCATAGATGGAGAGGAAGACAATCTGTTTTGTGTGTAGAATAAATGAAGGCCTACCAACGAAGAATTAAACTGTTTTTTTGGATGATTTATTACCTCAACAATTAGATTACTTGTCTCTAAAACAGTTGGAGCACTAAATTGGGTTAATTTAGGCCCAAAAACATGGATTTTCCCAAAAAATAGCAAAACAAAACCAAACAAAACCAAAACCAAAACCAAAACACGCAATGGCGGTTTTGCAAAACCAAAACCAAAATGGACATTTAATACTGAAGAATAGCAAGTTTTAGTTTTATCCACTGTGAAAGTCTCTCAATATTGATACACTCTTGTTTCTGATCCTTGCATTGCCACCAGCCACTGGGGTCCATATCTCAGAGTATGAGCTGCACAGAGCTTTTGCAGCAATCATTACAGAATAATCTATCCCCATGATATAAATCCTGTTGTACTGACTGAACCAAATTTTGTATAAGCCATCCATATATTTCAAACTCAGCTGACTTTATTACGTTCCCGCTTGAATAAACTCCATATGGATATATCTATGGCTCACCCTGTATCTTCTACAGCACATTTGCCTACCTCTACTTCTCAAGAACCCAGAGTTGAATTTCCTCAAAAGTTTGGGCTCTGTGGTCCAATACCACCTGATTTTTCAAATGTGCTCTTGTATTTAGTGAACAGATCCATTGAAAGTTACCTGAATTTGGCGTTACTCAAGAGAGATGCTTTCAACTTATCATTTCAAACATTTTGCCATGAAGTATACGTCATTCACAGTTTGGCAATTGGCTTTCAGGATGTGGGTTTCCAAGGTCTGTCGTTCTGATCTGACTGCTATGAGTATTCAGTGCTTATACTCCCATTTCTGGCATCATCACCATCAATGTTGGATGTACCTCAGATACTATATTAATCTGTGGCACTGACCACTGAGTTGCCAGATTATTGTGGGCTGTCACCATATCTAGTGTTTCCACTGCTCCTGATGATACATCATCTATCAGAGTCTTGGACTGTTCCTGACTATGATTCTGATATCTCTGATTGTTTATTATTAGTGCACCTAAGTGTTACAGTTCAGGTATCTTAGTCAGTATTTTTGCTAGCTTACCTAGGGCGTGGAGTCTAACGGCCTTCCGCTCTTCACCAAGAACCACCGCAAGGTAGGATGGATTTTGCTGCCGAAGAACCGCAGGTCGCGGCCCCCAGGTTAGCCTACTGACGTAAGGAAGAAGGCTCTAAGTGATGGATAGTCAACAGGCAATATGACAAGGTGATGCAAATACAGGCACTAACCGTGAATTCCAGGATCTGAAGGTCTGAAGCGGAAGCTGGCTAGGTGCACGGTATCTGTTGTATGCCTTAGCAGGAGATGAGTCCAGAGAAGTAGAAACACAGCCGGGTCGGTACACAGGTGGTCGTCAGATATACAATGCCAGAGGGAAATCCAGAGAGTAGCCAAGAACACAGCCGAGTCGGTACACGGAATGGTCAGTCCAAAACACGGTGCCAGGGATATAGCCAAAGAATAGTCAGGTCACAGCCAGGTCGGTACACAGAAATCTGAGGATATGCAGGAGCACACAGGGAACAGGAACACAGGTGTCAGGTACACAGGGAGAGATAGCCAGGAACAGGAAACACATTGCTCTGACACAGATAGTGTGTCAGAGCAGGGAAGATATAGGTTTTGAATTCCCCGCCCAGGAGTCACGTGACTTGCCACTGAGAGGACCCGGAAGCGGATAGGAGAAGTGCAGACCCGTCGGAGAAGACAGCTGCGGACATCGCCGACAGAGCAGCGGAACGAGGAACGGGTAAGTTCATGACACTAAGTCATAAACTATATGTATGCTTAATCTCGAGACATCGCTGCCAACATTTACCAACACTGTGACCAGGGCTGGTCACAGTGTTGGAAAACTGGGTAGTCAAGACATAAGCAGAAACTGGGAAACTGTGTAGTTAAGACATAAGCGGAAATTCTGAAAGCAGGGCTGCTTTCAGAGTTTCTGCTTATGTCTTGACTATACCCAGTTTCCCAGATCCTTGTCTTATGAATTAACTACAATTAGAGCTTGCTTTCAAACATTAACATCTGAAACCTCTTCAAACCTCACAACACACTACTTGCTGAAGAGCGTTATCTTGATTCTTGCTGCTAAGTTGATGACACCAATTTTATATACTGTAAAAAGACACGTTTAGTTTCATCCACTGTGAGTACTAGCTGCTCATGGCTGGTTTGTATTAACCTCTTTGCAAGACCTTGAGGTTTTCAAAATAGTTTGTTTTGGTTTTCAGAGTACATTTTATTTATTCTATATTAGTACCTCATTATATTAATTGAACCACCTGTGAGTACTCTATTTCAATTGTCTCTGTAATACTGGCCAATATAGTGTTCTCCATTTCCCTTTTTAAGGAGACTGTCTCCGAAATGCGTAGCAGGAGGATACTGGGAGGGTTTACCACTGCACCATATCCTTGTTTTAGATCTGATTCTGTAGGTGCAATATTTATGCTTCAATTATTTAATAAATTGTGAACACAATTGATCAATTGGAAGCTTGCTGCCTGCTTCAACGCTTTGCCTCTTTTATGTACTGAAGGAGGAAAATACACTGTTTATTACTATTATTGGATATGTTAGCCTTTGTAACATGTGTTTACTGTGTATTTAATGGCATATCTACCCCTGGACAGATCAATATTTACATTTGATATTGCTCTTGGCATTAGGGATAAACACATCATGCATTTCCAACTGTGCACCTCACAAGTTCAACTGCTTGCCCAAGTCACCCTTCTATTTTTATTGATAGGAGACCTGAAAAGTGACAAGGAAACATTAATTAAAAAATAAAAAGATAAAATAAATGCACTTAATATAAACCATATTGTTTTCTGCATTATTGAGGTGTATGTTTCTCCAGAGGCCTATATGTAGAAAGTATCAGTGTCCTGCCTTTGAGTAATACACTTGAACTTTGTTAAATTTCCCAACAATATAATTGAAACTAAATATTTTGTCTAGCCTCATGTTCAGAGTTCTACAATGTGGCATTCTAAGCGCAAATTGATTCAGTCAAATGTAAAATGTCCATCATAATCACACAAACACAGTTCTGCCCACATACAAATAAACAGTGGTTAAGACATAACATATGTGCTGCATATATAGCAATTTATGATGATATCTCTCCCTAAACTATCTCTGGGAAACATTATCATATATAAACTGTCAAGTCAACTGTCCTGTCAAAGCCATACATTCAAATCTGCAAAACATCAAACAATTGAGTTGACAAATCATCCTTCTGCATTGGAACTGAAAAAGTTAATCTATAATGAGTGAAGTACAGGTGACTGTAATTTATTATATTATGAATGAACACCAAGTGGATTCATTTTATTTGTACATTTTAAGTTAAAGAGGGATGATAAATTATTGTCAGCAGTTTAATAAAAACACAAAAGCTATAATTAAATCTACTGAAAAAATAGTACTTCTGAATTACTGCATTCGGAGAACAATGTACAATATAAGGGAAAGTAAATGGCATGTTTTACCGTTTACCCACTATCAGATTATTTGACATGGTGTTTCAAATGGATATTAAGTATCATTGATTGTGACCAAGATTTAATGGGAAAAAAAGGCTCAAGATAAAATGCCCAGGGTATAAGACTTCTGATTAAAGAGGAGCCTTAGAATGTAGTCCTGTAATTTGTTATTCTGGTATATCAACTCTTTTGTGAGGCTTTAAGGCCAGACAGCTCTTTCAAGGCTGTTGGCTGATTCATTCTAAGTAGCTTTTACCCTTGAGAATTTGTCTGTTTCGTATTGATTAATGTAATGTCTTATACCTCCAGATTTTGTTCTGAGGAGAGAAGCTAGTTTAACAATTGGTCTTAATTACTGAGTTTATATGAAAGCAGAAAATGCAGTTTACTGCAAGTAGGTGGCTACAGTTCATTAAGAAGGTTTTCCTATTTAACTATGCAAGAATGCATTCATAAAGGGAAACTATCAAAGGCTGTAATTTAATTTGAATATTTCTTTTAACCCATATTTAAATAGTTGGCAGAGCTGTGCACTGTTCCATTTAAGCTGAGCTTTCTAGGAATAGTAAAAGTTATAAACAAAACATTACACACTTTTGCTCTGACAATAAATTCTCAATCCACATGGATTATTGATGTTGTAATATCAGTAAAATGTTTGTAAAATAATATATTAAAAATGTAATTCACAAAAATTGTTATTCTATTTATGTTGAAAGGCTAAAATAGATGACTCTGCACAGACGTCTGAGGACGTCATCAATGTTCTCATTAGACGTTTATGGGTAACTTGTACAGTTAACAGACTATTACCATACTAAATGTTTGCTGTTAAATGGATTGACCTGAATCTCATGTTGCAAAGTCTGTTTTTTTTCTGCTTTTTTAATGTCCTAGTTTGACATTCTTACACCTCTTCCTCTCTTCTCTACCTCTTTTCCTTTTCTATGTCAAAGCGCAAGGACACTATCTGGACCTTATATTATATGCAATAGCCAATAAGGAGCTATTAATAATCTTACACTAACTGGAGGATTATCTGAAGGTTCATAAGGAGCCAGTGTCTGACAAAGTCATTGTGTGTAGTACAATGAAATACAATAATTAGTATGAAAAAATATATTTGGGGGTGGAGTCAACAAATAGGAAGACTAGAGGAGTGTGGTAATACTGAGAGGATCAGGGCTGGGGCAAGGTATCTCGGCACCTTAGTTAAATGATCAAACTACCACCCCACACCACAAAATACATATAACCTCACACACTTGAATTTTGTAAAATAAAAATAATATTTACCTTCTCCTGGCTGGCAGATGCACTGATATCTGATGCAGAATGCTGTCCCAGGGGCAACCGTGGTTTTTTCCCTCCAAATGTTAGATTTCGAAACAAAGCAAAACAAAAAAACTTGTGACAATATACTAGCAACAGCCCCACCCCTCTCCCTACACATTACACCAAAACCTTTCACCCTGTTCCATGACATTACTCTAATATCACCTCCACTCCTCTCACTACACATTACACCAATATTTCCCCCACCACCTATACCCACACATTACACCAGGAGTGTAGCTAAAACTGGAGGCCTTGATAAAGCCTCTTGCTATATGGGAAATGATGTGTATGCTCTGTTAACTGCCAGAATACAGTGCAGTTCTAGCATATAGGAAGGAAAGGAAGGAGTCTAGGATTGGAGTTTGTGCTGGAATATAAAACTGGAATCCACTGCTAAAATAAACTGGATCCGTTTGTGCAGAACTCAAACCCTGCTCCTGTAACCAGTGGGGTGGGAGGGGTAGACGCCGGTGCCGCGATGAGTATACACATACTCACATGACCGTGGAGCCGGCGTCTTCCCTCCTCCGTTTGCACTGAATGTCGAGCGTGACATTGTGCCGCGTGACATGCTAAAATGTACTAGACGTGCTAGATATGCTAAAAGCAATATGCAATCTGTATACTATGCCACTATGTAGAAGTAGATGTGTAATAAAGATGTTGTTATACACTCGCTACTTCTGAACTCTTCCTAGGATACCTTTTTCCTTTCTCATATCCCTTACACACTTTCTCTAGTGCTCTTTAGACCATGGGTTAAGGCTGGTAATGATATAGCCATCATTGATTCTTTTCATGCATACAAAGTAAGTATCATTATGAATGTGATAAGTTCTGATTGAGAACTTCATAACCAAATCAGATCAATCTCCTTATTGAAACTTAATAAGCTTCTCCCTTGACAAACGAGATTTGATTACAATAATTTATACTTGGATGTTAGATTTTTTTTTAAAGAATTTCAATGTGGTAATATTTTTATTTTTTTTTCTAAAATATGGACAGAGTTTTATATAGCCATTGCTAAGGCAATTGACAGTAGTCTATTGCCTTGTCTATGTGTCTGTTTCTAAATGCTTTTTACATTGATGTAATTGCTCCACAATAATGTCTTCCATTGTGATATATTGTGCATTTATTGGTTTTCCTCTCTAGCTCCAATGATATACAGTAGACAGCACAAAGCAATTATTTCACTTTCTTTGTCAGATACATACAGAAAATGCATTGGCTTCATGTCTTATGAAACCATCTTAGTCTTGATATAAGAAATCTATATATTCTCTTCAAGGATAGTTATAATGCTATTTTCTCAATTGTAATTAAAAAAAATAAAATAAATCAGCGTTGCAACGTTAAAATGGACCCAGCATATATAGCATTTAAACTTAAGAAATATATGTAAGAAATGTTTCTATTGTCTGGCTCTGAATAATTATTACAATCACTATATTGTATATCTAATCATGTCTACGAAATGCCAAAGAACAGAATTCTGTTCATCTAGCTCTACATTGTTGAATCAAGAAGCACAATATGTGATTATGTCAATCAAGTTGTACTATACTTGTGAAAGAACAGGAAAGTTAACAACTAGTTCAAAATGGGACATAGTGTCAATTAATTTAGTAGGACAAAAATTTAACAGGAATACGAAGGCTGGTATTTTTCCAAGAAAGGAAGGCAATACAATATGTCTGTTTTATTAGACATTTCTCAGATTAAACTGTCTCCACTTCCTGAAGATGGAGTGCCTGATTCATTAAGGCACCTAAATAATAACGATAGGGCGTGCCAATCTCAAGTGCACGCAGCAGTGTCTGATTCAAGCTTTGGGCATCTCTAAGGCACAAGTGCTGATTATTAGTGATGACGGGTGTGTATGGATGCTAGAACATGTGTTTGCAATCAGGAGCAACTGTAAAAATGCATTGTATGTACAGGAGACATAATAAATGTATTTTATGGGGAAAATTATAAAAACACCCTTTTTTTATTTTTGGTTTATGTTTTGTCATAAATTACTGTATTATTAACAGTTGACATTAATTGAATAATATATATATATATATATATATATATATATATATATATATATAGGGGTTTATTTATTGGTAGCATATTCGGATAAATTGCTATATTTTAAGTGTCATATGTAGGGAAAATAAGCAAATTTATGTTAACACAATTAATATAACTTTGGTAATTTTCTTCAGCTATTAATCTGAAACTTCTCCTGAGTATTTGCATATGGTATGAAATATGAATAATTTACTTTTTCTTTTCTTTACAGCAGAACAGTCATCATTATTTAGAAGAAACACAATTAATCAGAAGATACTCAGGAGGATCTTCCCATTTACCCATGTTCATATTCTAGCTCACTTTAAATTGTGTCTAACAGTATCAGGAAAATCATGTTTTAGGTTCTGAAATTATTAATGCTGAACAGCAGGGAAAACCTGCTTCTGGAAATGGTCTACATAACTATTTATTTCTCTCTTTTTTATATGCCGACAAAACTTAATTATCATTGGTCAAAAGTCTTAAGTGGAGTACCTCAAGGTTCCGTGCTGGGACCACTCCTTTTTAATATATTTATTAATGACCTTGGTGATGATTTAGAGATTAAAGTTTCTATTTTTGCAGATGACACTAAACTCTGTAAGGTAATAAAATCAGAGCAAGATGTAGCTTCTCTACAGAGGTACTTAAATAAACTGGAGGATTGGGCGGCCAAATGGAATATGAGGTTTAACACAGATAAATGTAAGGTTATGCATTCAGGGATCAAAAACAAGAACACAATCTATAAATTAAATGGAATTAATTTAGAAGAATCTATAATGGAAAAGGATTTGGGAGTGCTCGTAGACAGTAGACTTAGCAATAGTGCTCAATGTCAAGCAGCAGCTGCAAGGGCAAACAAAGTATTGGCATGCATAAAAAGGGCCATAGATGCAAGGGAAGACAGTGTAATTTTGCCACTGTATAAATCGTTGGTAAGACCTCATCTTGAATATGCAGTACAGTTCTGGGCACCACTCTATAAAAAAGATAATTTGGAACTAGAAAGGGTTCAGAGAAGGGCGACAAAATTGATAAAGGGTATGGAGTCATTACGTTATGAGGAAAGGTTAGCCAGTTTAGGCATGTTTACTTTAGAAAAGAGGCGTCTAAGGGGAGATATGATTACTATGTACAAATACATTAGGGGTCAACACGGAGAGCTTTCATGGGAACTTTTTACCCCAAGGACCATACACAGGACACGTGGTCATCCCCTAAGGTTAGAGGAGAGGAAATTTCACAACCAGCAAATGAAAGGAATTCTTTACACTAAGGACAGTCAAGATATGGAATTCATTGCCAGGGAAGGTTGTGATGGCAGATTCAATAGATATGTTTAAGAAAGGGTTAGACAAATTTTTAGCGGAAAGGTGTATCCAGGGATACGACCGTTAATTTAAAATAAAGGATAGTAGTGGATATAGGGTAAAAATTGGATTGCAATATTGAGTCTGGGGGGATTTTCAAAATTGAAACAGATTTGCGGTTGCTTACTCTGGATTAATTTCAAATATAAGTGCAGGATCGCAGGAGATCCAAAATAGGTTGAACTTGATGGACTGGTGTCTTTTTTCAACCTCATCAACTACGTTACTTATATAAGATGCATTGCATAATGCCAGTGTAGCTTTGTTACCTGCCAAACCATACTTTGGTAATGCCAGACAATACTTTGTTTTATAATCTGTTATGAAACCCATTTGCTTCAAAGTACACGTTTATTTATTCCTTGTAATATTATGTTATGTTGTGAAACCTACTACTTTAAATGTATAGACTCAGTGTCAGGAAAATGTTATGAAGCTTTGTCCATATATATGCACGTATGTGTTTATACATTATTTCAGTTAAATGCCTTGTGATTTTAAATCATATTATTCATCTGCAAGTCCTTCATATGTATGTCCATGTTTTCAAAAAAATATTTTTTTTTAGCTTTGTAAACCACATTACTCTACTGTTTGTCAGTTAACTGGATTTAACAGTGACTATAGGGATGGTCATCCTTCACAGTTACATTTCTCTGCTTCAGAAACATGTCTGGTAAAACAGCAAGCTTGCACTCCACCTCCAGGGCCTGATTCATTAGAGAGCGTAAATGGCGATATGTGCCGTATTTTACATAAAATCACTCTGCACATGCCTAGAAACAGACCATACACCAGTGAGCGCAGCAACTTGCAACTCATCCTTGAGCACAAAGGACCCTTACTACACCCTACAATTTCATATGCAGAATATGGAGGGAATGGCCGTATGCACGTAGTCAGTGTACAGTAAAAGAATGCCAAGCTAGAGCGCATGCAGCAATGTCCGATTCAAGCTTTGGGCATCTCAAAGTTATGTGTTTTTCTGTTGTATCAATTTCCCCATCAACAGGTCTGGTATAAATGCTGATTACTAGTAAATACGGTCACGTATGAATGCTATAACATGTGTTTGCAATCAGGAGCAACTGTAAAAATACATTTTAAGTACAGTAGACATTCATAACATCTTAATAATTGTATTTCATGTATTTTTTTAAAAAAAAGTTTTTATTTTTTAATTTTTTGTTGGTAATGACTACATTATTAAAAGGTGACATTTATATATAATAGGTTTTTTTTCTGTGCCTTCTTTTGTGACCTTATATTCCACATATGCATTGGATGTATCCTGCGTTGTATTATCTGTTAGACAAGAGTGCACATAGACCTGTATTCAAAAAGAGATGTATCTCTAGATACGCTCCTAGCTGAGTATGGATGTGTGTATGCCCGACTTGCATTTAAAAAAAAACGCAATTTACATTCGTTTTGCATGCCTTAAGGAATCAGTCTTCAGTGTTTAAAATAACAGAATGTGGTTATTTCTTGATGTTGCAAAAAAAACTTACAGTCACTGTTGTCTAATGTTATAATGCATGAAGTCAATAGACATATAATACAATGAACAAGAATACAGCAATATAAAAATAACACAACAGTGCAAGCATGTGCCTCCAGGCTGGTGGCCAAGCTGGACCTGACTTCAGCCATTTAGAGTTCATTAGGCAAATACAGGGATTAATAAAGTATAATATAACAACAGTACAATCCCTATTTCATCATTGACTGACTCTGGGCTTCCTTTTGCAAACCATTTGCAAACCATTCAATGTATTCTTAATTTTTTTTGTTAAGTTACTGCAAATCCTTGATAATTGCTTCTTGCAAATTGGCTGGCAACTGCATTTTCTCGATAATTGTTTCCTGCAAGTTGGCTAATAGTGTCTGCTTACCTCTTGAACTATCATAGGTCACTATATGAATCCTAGTTCAAAATGTACAAGTTCTCAGAGCAATAACTGAGCAAACAATTTGAGCAGCTTGTTTTATAAACTAAAGCTTTTTATAGTCCAGTACACTGTATGCAATGTTACACATTGGGGCATGATAATCTGTTCTGGCTTTCATCAGTAGTGAAGAGGGTGGATTTAAAAGGAATATGAAGAGTATTTATTATAGGGCAGAGTAGGGATAGCTTTAACTTGGTGAGATGGTGGCTGTGATAGTAATTATGATATGTAGTGACTTGAAATAACGGGATTACAGGCGTGAATACAGTAGTAGTTAATTAAACTAATCAGTGAAACAGTGAATAAAAATATATGACAGTAAATCAGTGGATAAAAAGAGGAGTAGGTAAGTTAGTAGATAGTTAACCAGGACTAAGAGAGAAAGAGAAGAATGATCATATGGGGCACTCGAAATGAAAAGGAAAATATATAATATTTTATTCTGTTAAATAAATCTTTATTATATAGATAATTAAAAGGTATCTAGTAGCGAAATCTTAAAAAATGCAATTATATTCACACAAATGAAAATAGAATGAGTACTGCTAAAATAGACAATTTTGATTGTCTAGCCGTGACACTGCTCAAAAAGATGATTAGTTTGATCTCATATATTATGCACACAAATGAATTGTATACCGTCCTCTAATAATAACATTTACAAACCACCTCAATGGTTTGAGAGGGATGTGTTTTCCTCCTTACAAAATGAGGAGACACTCCTGGTAATGCTTATTGTCAACTGCTGAGGCTGGATAGATTTAAAATATTGTCCAATATAATCAGCGGAATCTAGGATATTTTTTGTAGATTCCTGCCCTTTAACATTGGTATAGGGATTACCCCTTGTATTTGGGTCACCTCTATCTAGTAGCTCTGTGTATCGTATCTGCAGTCTAATGTTACGAGTGGAGTGAATCTATTGCTCTCTATGCTGGGGACTGCTGATAGGAGGTCAGGAGTTCGATTCCCAACCATGGCCTTATCTGTGTGGAGTTTGTATGCTATCCCCTGTGTTTGCATGGGTTTCATCTGTGTGCTCCGGTTTCCTCCCACACTTCAAAAACATACTGATAGGTTAATTGGCTGCTATTAAATTGCCCTTAGTCTCTCTCGGTCTGTGTGTCTGTGTAGGGGATCTCTGTACAGCGCTACGGAATTAGTGACGCTATATTAATAAATAGATGATGATGATGATGATGAAGGGTGGTAATTCCAAACAAAAAGAAGAGCTCCTGGCAGATATTAAAAATTGTTGGTATAACTACCTTACATAAGAAACTGCAATAAGTTGATAAGACACCTGTTAATGTTTTGCCTATAGCAATCCAAAGGAATTGTCATGTCCCTGGGGTGTGAAAACTGCACTGGTGAATAAAGTAAAAGTTTGATATAAATGAAGTTATATAATATACATAATATACAGTACAGTAACACAATCATGCAGTCTTGTGATTCATCAAGGAGACATTGCAGATTAAGGGTTTCTCATTGAAGATTTTGCATGCACAAGATATTTGAACTGGATCTCCATTGCTTTTAACAGGAATGCAATTTGTCTCCCTATCCATTTTGCTAACACTGGTTTAGGTAAGATAATTAAGATCAATATAGCACAAATCCTACATTAAATTATAAAAAAGTGTTAAACAGTGAATTCATACATGTATTTAATGTTGTGTGTCATTTTTTTTTTTTATAAAATGCTCATTGAAGTTTACACTGGACACCCACATAGAAATAACACTGAATATAATATAGACATAATTTACTGAAGCACGCAATGTGATAAAAATAGGGGAAATGTAACTTCTCACGCAAAACATAGCTATGTTATATCATCAAAAATAACTGTGACTCAAATATAAAAAAGTTAAATAGTCACATAGGTAAATGGCTTCCATATTTAAATGTTTCATGTTGGTATCTTACAATTGTTCACATGTAAACCTAATGAAAAGTTAGTTTAAAAAATGCTAATGACAATAAGCCTTTTGCCGCAAACGAACTAGATAAAACTATAGCTGCTTATCTTACAGCCATAGCATAAATTTTACTCCAGTCTTATTACTTTGCCATTTATGTAAGACCTAACTAAGAAACTTTAAATTATTTAGTAAATGGATTATTTTGAGTGTTGCTGTTAACAAATGAGCAAAATTATGTAGCTACAAGAATGTGGCAATGGTATTTCACTGCAGTATCGAAAGCCTCTTACTGTAGATTATATACTGTCTTACATTTAAGAAAGTTCAGCTCTTCTTCATGTTGTATGACTCCTGAGTCAACAAAATGTTACAATGACAATGACGAGCACCAACATTGTCGCTGGCACAATACAAAAGGGGAGATTCATGTATTTATTGCAAAGTGAGAGTTTACAGACATATAAGCACACTTCAGAAGTAAATGATATATACTTGACATACTTTGTTTATGAACTGGAATATAGTAAATATTCTTTTGATGTTTCTTATTTACTACAGTGTTTTCTCATTCATTTGAATGAGTTTTGGAAAGCACAACTGTAGATCATAATACTGTAGCTGCAGAGATGGGAGTGTGGACAAAAAGTACACAAACTAGTGAAATAGTATACCATTTCAACTGCAATTCAGTACTTTCCCTGTACATGTGGAGTGGGCTGCACACAATAAAAGATCAGAAAATTACTGTGGAACGCTATGCAACAGTTAGCATTACACAAAATGAATGGATTAATTGAAATTTAAAGCGACCAGCTAAAGTAAGCCCAGATCACTTGAAGTCACACTCCATTACTCTAGGTTATAAACCCGAACAAAGCAAATAATTAATAAATACATTTATAAATAAAGAATAATGCAAAAATTAATATTAGTATGTATTCACATGCAATATAAACAAAAACATTAAATAAGTACATACACGAAAAGGATATTTTTAAGTATTTAATACAGAGTTTTCTCAATCAAGTAACATTTTGCGGAGCAATTTTCAAGATTTCACAATTTCATATCCAATACAGTATATTGGGCTACTGTTATACTTTCTGAAGTTCCTTGAGGGACACATTGCAGCATAGGGACATCACAGTCAAATGGGAAGTGTGCCTGAGCAGAAGTGTTCTCACAGATAAAGTATCTCCTAATTATTTTCTTTTTTAATTTCTTGTACCTTGCTACAAAATATCTTTAGGAGAAAATCCAGCTAAAGGCTGGGCAAAACCTATGGCAATGCAGCATATTTTAAATCTCCCCCTCCCCCTGGATTCAGAGCAACATTGTTTTGCCAAGTTGCACAATTGCACTCATAGCTGAACTTACTCTAAATATGGCCTTGTGTCCCTTTTATTATTCTTATTATGTTACTTTGAAGTGGGCATACTCTTGTCTGTCATCAGTACTTAGTGTCATAATTAGCATCCTAAGATAGCAAGATTGAAAAAAGAAGTTTAGCTTATTGTTATAAGATGTTACTGTATTTATCCAGAGGAAAGCAAAACAACACCTCAAGACAGCTGCCATTTTTAAACTCATTATTGGAAAATGTATTTCTTGACTTAAATGGCAAAGGAATTCATTTCAATTTATTAAAGTGCAGTTTGAGCAAACTGCAAATCTTCATGTGATTTGTTTTTCTGAAGGTAAAACTGCAAATAAAATCACATTAAACAAAACCACAAGGGTTTTGAGACTTTGCTGGAATACAAAATGTCATATTAATCAAGTTTGAAAAAAAAAGGAGATAGTCCCTTTCCTTACTTTGACTTATAGCCCAGCCTACTTAGAGTCAGGTGTGGTCTGCTAAAAAAAAAGATTGGGACCCTCACCTAGAGAGTACCAAAAGGCTAGTACTGGACTCCTCCTGGTACCCACGGCTGCTGTGTACAGAGTAAAAATAAGAATGTCCAAATATAGTGCAACTTCTTGTGGCACTACAAGTCTAGGAGTGTTATTGCATGCTGGCACATGTAAATCTACAACCACCAGCATGCATATAGATGGTAGTACTCCCATAATGAATGATAGACCGATACTCCCATAATTGTGCAAAAATAGTACCAACATAAGAAGTAATAATTTGTTCCCCCATAAATTCATAATAATTTATGTCCCCTTAATTTCATAATATTGCAATATTTAATTCACTTGTAGCTTAGGGATTTGCAAACTGCCATTCAGCAGATACAGTTTGAACTTTAACTCTACAGAGCACAGGATGATAAATCCTGTAGTTTGGCTGTAAAAATCGCATCAGAAGTGTGGTAGTTTACAAATGGCATACTAAACCACTGCTTAATAAAATGAGTGCTGTTATTTACTATATACAAGTATTTCTTAATAGTGATTTTTGACCTATTTAAATAGTTTGACATTTTATCAAATTCAGCAGTTTTGAGGGACTTGAACTCATTGCAACATGATTATGCTCTTTTTTGGGTTCGACTGTTGTGGCCTTCCTCACCTTAAATAGCAAACCTGGAGTTGAATTTGCTGATCAGTGTTTGAGTTCAAAGTTTGAGTAGCTTAAACAAAAGAACTTATGAAATGTTGTCTGTTTGATCATACATTTTATAGTATTTTTAGCATTTTTTAACTTGGACAATACGGCCGCGGATGCTTCTTTGACAGTGCCGCGGCTGCTGTAAATACAGTGGCCGCATGCGCAGCAGCTCTCTATATTTTTTTTGGGGGGGAAACCCCCTTAAAAATCCTTTGTGCGCCCCTGGGAGGACGGAACCCCATTTATCTTTTCTGCCACTGCTGTGTGCCAATGTGTCCTAGATGTGCTAGGAAGTGCTGTGTGTTTGTGTCATTGCTCTGTCACTTACCATCCAGCCAGGTCACTGCAGTCTTTGTTTGAAAGTGTATGAAAATAATATTGTGACCTGTGAGGTGGTCTAAATTGACTGCAAATGACTTGAAATAAGTGTTAATGAGGTTAATAATAATGTAGGAACCAAAAAAGAGCAAAATTATGTGATTTTAGCATATTTTAGGTTTCTTTCTAAAAAATCCAAAACCAAAACCAAAACACACGATAGTGGTTTGGCCAAAACCAAAACACGAAGCTAATCCAGATCCAAGACCTAAACCAAAACCAGTTCACGGGGGTCAGTGAGCATCTCTACTATATACATACTTTTCCGCCCTAGCATTCTGATACTCTGTCATGAGTATATTATGTATTACACATTTCTGAGTAGCAGCCGTTAAAATTCCTTCCTATATTTTATCCACAACAGACTTAGACTCACCGGTCTATAATTTCCTTGTTCAGATTTTGGTCCCTTTATATTCCGCATTTGCTTAACGTCCATCATGTGTTACCGGCTCTGAATATAGGAAGTCCTTAAACTAAGAAACAGTGGTCTATATATTACCAAACTTAATTACTTTAAAATATAAGGTGTGTGCTATCTGGGTTATGTATCATACTTGTTTTAGATTTATTTAGATATATTGTGACTTCCTTCTGAGTTAAATAGGTAATATCTAAGGGTATGCATGGGTTAATGCACAACATATTGTCTATCATTTTCTTCTACTGTTGAATAGAATATATTTAATGGGCTAGCTCTCTCTTTATCTTCCCAAATTAATCTCTCATCTCTCTTTTTTTTAGTGGGCTACTGTTATCATTTATATTTTATTTTTGCCATTTATGTACTTGAGAAAAACCTTTTAGAATTTAACATACTTTATCTAGCAATTAGTATTCAGGTTCTATTTTTTTCCTATTCTGCTACTCTTTACAAATAAAAACATATATTATGATCTTAACCAGTCTATTTTTTTAATACACACCGACACAAGTCGAAATTTTTATTTTGAACTTGTCATTAGGTTCACTAGCTACCTAGGTGTAGAAGTACACATAATTTATTCTGAATCAGTGTATTTTTAATCATACTAAAGCAACATACAATATTTTTGGTACTTGTCATTAATGAAAATATCTTTCAACACTGGGCAATCCTACTGCCATCAGGTAGCCTATTCAATATGATTTCTCTATGCATAATGTTGGTAGTAAACACCACAGACATGTTTTAGTTGCAAATTGTTAGCCACATTGTTTTTCTTCTAAATGTTTGTAAATTTATGTGGCCATTATAAGAATTGCATTTCACACTGAATGACAGATGTTGGCAATACTAAATAATTAAAACAATTAATTTCAATGAATTACCAAATTCAAAATCAAAAGAATCTGGGATCTGAGTGAGTATAACTGTTGGTCACTTGCTGAAAAAACATGGCTGAATAGTTGAGAACTCCAAGTGATTGATCATTATTTTCACCTAGACCACAGATTCTGCACTCTGTAACAAAAGCAAACTAAATAAATGGGCAGTAAGTTCCCTTCATAGTCACCATTTATTTATATAGCGCCACTAATTCCGCTTCGCTGTACAGAGATCTCACTCACATCAGTCCCTGCCCCATTGGGGCTTACAGTATAAATTCCCTAACACACACACAAACACAGACTAGGGTCAATTTGTTAGTAGCCAATTAACCTACCAGTATGTTTTTGGAGTGTGGGAGGAAACCGGAGCACCCGAAGGAAACCCACGCAAACACAGGTAGAAAATACAAACTCCTCACAGATAAGGCCATGGTTGGGAATTAAATTCATGACCCCAGTGCTGTGAGGCAGAAGTGCTAACCACTAAGCCACCTTCCCTTCCCAAATACATAACCAGCTCCAGCGATAGACAACCTGAACTTTATTTTAAATGAGTGTATGTGTGGATTTTGTTTTCTCTGTTGGCAAAATGGGCAAGGATCTAAGGAATAATTGTCACTTTTGTTATTTGTGAGCAGATGGGTTATTTTTTATGGGGATTTTTCTGTATTTTTGATTTTGATTTGGACTAAATTGGATCAAGAAACAATAAAGACAAACATAAGATTTTATTTCCCAAGAGAAAAAGATTGTTTTTTCTATTTTGGAGTATGACAGATCAATAAGGAAAACAGAAAGTTTTATTTTATATTTCATAGAGTGGTAAATACAGGTTTTGAAGAGTCCTTTCATCAGTTAACATTTATTTTACAATGGTGAGTATGTCATTTGGTATAATAAACATAGATAATGATCCATTATACTGGGACTACTATAGTGCTAAAGTTTCCACTCCAGACATCCAAATTTTGTAAATTATGCAGCCTCCCTCTTAATAGAGCCTCCAGCCCTGCAATGACCAAACTATGACATGTTTTCGATATAGCAACAGGACCCTATTCTTGTTGTCCCCTGTTATAATGAAAAGCAGCCCAGGCTGTATAGTGCTGTGGTTGGTTGTGGATTTTAGATTTGTTCAAATTGTTAGTTATTTTTTTTTATTACAAAGTGTGGCATCGGTGTTTTGAACTGCATTAATAAAATCATTTGTAGTTCCCTGATATTTAGCCATGTTCTTTTTTTCAAATGACTGACAGCCTACATATGCTACTGGTTCATTAATTGTAACCCATATGTAATCATCATCATCATTTATATAGCGCCACTAATTCCACAGCGCTGTACAGAGAACTCATTCACATCAGTCCCTGCCCCATTGGAGCGTACAGTCTAAACTCCCTAACATAGACACACACTCACACACAAGGAGACAGAGAGGGAGAGACTAGGGTCAATTTTGATAGCAGCCAATTAACCTACCAGTATGTTTTTGGAGTGTGGGAGGAAACCGGAGCACCTGGAGGAAACCCACGCATTCACAGGGAGAACATACAAACTCCACATAGATAAGGCCATGGTCGGGAATCAAACTCATGACCCCAGTGCTGTGAGGCAGAAGTGCTAACCACTAGGCCACTGTGCTGCCCATATGTAATCATAATTTGATTCACAAAGCATAACATACATTTACCATACATTTTTCATTCATATGACATGCATAGTATGATTCTGTCAAGGTGCAATCTGATGGCAGAAAATTAAATCTAAAGAATTTCAGTATTATGCTTTGAGAAACACACCTCAATGCATTTTCTTAAAAAGTCAATATGATTTTCTAAACTAAGACATGTTAAATGTTTACTTTCTGTAGGTATAGAAATTAATTGTTATCTTAACCAATTTTCTTTTATAGCACATTGACTTGAGCAAATCACAATATTTTTTTTGGTGCTTGTCATTATCTATCCTGCTATAGAAATTCTTTTTTATTTCAACCACTGGACAATAATCGTCAATCTGTTCACCTCTTGAAATTAATACTCTTTTTCATAGTGAAGTCACAATGTCCAGTTACTTCCACTGGCTGTCAGCAATCGTAACTGTAATAGTTTAATGGTAAAATGCCAAATCAGCAACAGATATCACCAGGAATTAAAATCTTATGCAAAACCAGGATTGCACATACTTACAGCTGTACCTGTTTACTCAGGTTTCTGCCATAGGAGATATGTGGTTACAACACTATAACCAGGGTCAATATATGGATATCACCACTCGCTGATTATCAAAAAAAAGTAAAGTCACAGGTACTTCACCATCAACGTCATTATCATTCTTTTCATCCTCATTACCACTCGTTCTCACACTTTTAATAAGGAAAAGTTGAAGTGTTGCCATGACACCTTATATTTAAGGTTAAGAGTTATTGAGGTCTATTCATTAATCCTTAAACCGCATGGTTTAGGCATAATTTAGTATCACAGATATTTAACAAAAGCCTAACACAGGAGATATCTATGATATCTCCTGCATTACGCTAATTATTGTTAAGTGTTGCCTGAATGAGTTTCCATTGCTGCTAAACTATTTTGAGATATGTTGACTTGGATTACTTTTTTGTGCATGAAAAGCATGTCTCCTAAATTCAAGATGTATACAACTGAATAAAAATGAAGTTATTATAATTTTACAACAATTCCTGCAGGTACACTTTGAAAGGCTTTCCTGAGTAAATATTTTATGGCTGCTCCTGTATTTTTTCACACTGTCCTCCATTTCCCTCTCTACTCCTCCACTACCCATAACCTTTGATATGATCTCTGAGGCAGCAGAAGAGCAGAAATGTTTTTTGAACAATCCTCTACTGTTGTTAAAGTACATTTGAGTGGTGTTCCCACTAATTATATAGGGTGCATGATGTAGCAATTGAAAACTTGAAAACAGCTTCTCTGAAAACTAACTTCACTCCAAATTCTCAAGTGTGGGGAACATCAGAGGGGTATACTTGACGTCTATATTTCACTTTGACTCACCATATCACCATGTAATATAAGCAAATAAAATAGGGAAAATAGTAATATAGCACTAAAAAAAGGGAATTTTATTCCCAATAGGATTAAAAATACATACATGAAGTAGAATTAAGAACAGCTTATCTGTAGAGATATTAATGCTGATTGTAGTCCCCACCTTAGCTTCTAAGATGAGTCTCGTTGCTGCTGCTGAAGTTCCACATCACCAAAAGACAATGGGAGAAAGGCAGTTGGACTAAATCCTTTACTAATTAAGATGAAACCTCCCCTGGGACCTGGCAAGTAACACATTTTTTATGCCACGTAGTGATACAGGAGCCAACTGATTACCTAAAAAAAGTTACGCTATATTTTTGAATCTTACAGGAAGCTCTGGTATTCTTTTCTGGCATAATACAGTTTTGGCCATTGATAACTGTTGAACATATTCATCTATATATCTCTAACAGGAAACACTATACTAAGTAGAGATGGCCACTGACCCCCGTGTTTTGGTTTTGTTTTTGTTTTTGGATCTGGATTACCTTTGTGTTTTGGTTTTGGTTTTGCAAAACCGCCATTGCGTGTTTTGGTTTTGGTTTTGGTTTTGTTTTGTTTTGCTATTTTTGAAAAAAATTCAATTTTTTTGATCTAAAATAACCTAATTTAGTGCTCCACCAGTTTCTTAGATAAGTGAGGTAATTCTAAAGCTAATAAATTATGAAAAAAACAGTTTAATCCCTGGTAGGCCGTCCTTAATTCGAACACTTGTCTGCAAATTATACAGACAAACCTGGTTGTCTACCTCCTCCATCTTTGATTATTGGCAATGCAGCCATCGTCTTTAGGTGTATATTACACCCTCCACTTGTACCGTGGACCACGGTAGTTTAGTGGCTATCTATGCCCCCCCTCCACTTGTAGTTGAATATAAAAAAAGCAGCCTGCACAGACTGTGGAACTAGAAATTCGAATATACAAAGAAATGGACAAAGGAAGTCCACTAGGAGTAAAATAGAAAACTATTCAGCCATTATATAATCTAGAATATAAATAGAAATTGAGAAAGGCAATTTGGTATCTGTCTGCATCATAATCATCAACATCCTCATTAGCGCCCTCGTCACCTCCACAAATCTCCCCCTCATCCTCTTCTATTTCCAAAGTTGCATCCTCAATTTGTGTATCACCGGCTACACTCGGGCTGTTCAGGTACACATCAGCAGAACTGCTGAAAGGGCCCTTCTTTATGGGTACAGTAACAGAATGCTCACGATTAGACATACAACTGTTGGATAGACTCTCTACAGGGATTGGTGTCATTTGTGAATCAGAGCAAACATTATGCCTTGCTGTTATCTTGCAGCTCGGCTTTGACGCGTAACAGTAGTTGTGCACCAATTGTAGGCTCGGTAACTTTTTGTAATCTGCCACTAATAGCCAAAGGTGAAGGCCTAATTCTCTCTTTGCCACTGCGTGTGTAGAATGGCATGTTGGCAATTTTTTTTATCGGCACTTAACTTTTGCTCAGTAGCATTTCTTTTTCGCTTCAACACAGTAAAAAAAAAAATTGTTTTGGTTTTTTCGACTGATTTCGAAACACTGTGTAGTTTGACATCGCCTTGCCCAGATGACGTACTGGGAACACTAACATCAGGACTGGTGACAGAACCTGGTTGCTCATTCTGATCATATGTGGACTGCTTTGAATCCATTCTAAGCCCAAAGCACTTGTAGTGCTAAAAAATATTTGGTAAGATACTGCTGACAGATAGTAATTTTGACAGCCAGAAATATTTATGCACAATTATGGGGGACACCCCAAAAGCACTGGGGAGTGCTAAAAATTATTTGGTAAGATACTGCTGACAGATAGTAATTTTGACAGCCAGAAATATTTATGCACAATTATGGGGGACACCCCAAAAGCACTGGGGAGTGCTAAAAATTATTTGGTAGATACTGCTGACAGATAGTAATTTTGACAGCCAGAAATATTTAGGCCAAATAATGTGGGACACCCAAAAAGCACTTTGAGTGCCAAATATTGAAAAAAAAACAAACTCCTCTATACTCCTCTATCCTCCTCTCTTCTATAGCGATTTTTGTTAGCACAATTGGATTCAGAATATTGTATTCTCTGTCCCTGCTCCAATCAGCCTGTGACTACACCCTGCTCTCTTCCTCTGTCAAATGGCGATGGATTGCTGTGGAGGCGTGTATTTATAATCTTCAAGTTAAGCGAGAACCGAGCCCCGAGATCCGACGACGTCACAATGACGTTCGACCTCGATTTGGATTCCGAATGGGCGGGAGAGTACCGAGCCGAGTACTCGGTACTAGGATACCCAAAGTTCGGGCCTGCCCATCTCTAATACTAAGTGGTTAACACTTCTAACTCAAAGCACTGGGGTCATGAGTTTGATTCCCGGCCAGGGCCTGATCTGTGTGGAGCTTGCATGTTCTCCCTGTTTTTGCGTGGGTTTCCTTTGGGTGCTCCAGTTTCCTCCCACACTCCAAAAACATACTAGTAGGTTAATTGGCTGCTGACAAAATTAACTCTAGTGTGTGAGTTAGTCAATTTAGGCTGTAAACTCCATTGTGGCAGGGACTGATGTGAATGGTAAATATTCTCTGTACAGTGCTGTAGAATTGGTGACTCTATATAAATATATGATGACATCCTTAAAGGTGATAAAAAGTTGATGTCTGCAGACCTATCACACCAAAGATCTAGAACACGTCATGATCAAATTTCTCTGCTAATATGTCCAATTAGATGTTCAGGGGAGGGTTGCTACATCTGATTGGACTGGTGAAAGTTATGTGTTTTTTTCTTTATAAATAACCACATTCATATTGCGGAATTGATGCACAGCTGTTTATTTTATGTCCTGCAATATTGTATCTTTCCTTTTTTGACAATGAGAAAAGTTTTGCTATATTAATCAGCTTCATTGCCAAGTACAAACAATCCAGAAAACACTTGCTAAATATAAACAGTTTAATGCATGTGCAATTATTTTTGCTTTTATTGTACAACATGTCTCATAAATACACCTGTTGTAAGTAGTCTTGAAAGCTTGCAATTTAAACCCACTGAGTTATGCCATATAGCTATTATTTATAATCCTATTTTCTTTAAGTAGATTTAAATTGAGTTATAGTGATGACAGCTGTCACAGCAATAATGATCCCAAGTCGATCATGGATGTCATTATTATTTCTATTAAACTCTAATTTGCTTGATATGACTGGGGAGCTAAATATACAATACTGTAGCAATATTATATAGAAACTTAGAATTCGATGACAGAAAAAAACAAACATCCAATTAGTATGTCCTATTTGTGTAGATGTGTATATATATATATATATATATATATATACATATATATATATATATATATATATATATATATATATATATATCTACACAAATAGGACGTGTGTGTGTGTGTGTGTGTGTGTGTGTGTGTGTATGTATATATATATATATATATATATATATATATATATTTATATATATTTATCTAAGACTTTCTTAAATCCTCTTGCTGGATGGGTTCCCACTACAATTGCTGCAAAATTGCTCCATTGATCTAACACCCTTTCTGTAACAAAAAGTAATTTCTTGTATTACCTTACAATCTTCCTCTCTCCAATTTCAATGTGTGTCTCCTTGTTCCAGAAATCTAGAAATCATCTTATTTTTTTAAATTACTTTAGCCTTCATGAACTTTGTTAATATTTTATTATATTTTTGAGCGTTTCTTATCACCTCTATTCCTCTTGCCTCCTTTAACCTGTACATGTTCAACCTTTTAAGTATTTCTTGATAAAGTGTGTTATGCAACTCATGCATCATTTTAGTGGCTGTTCTCTGATTTCTTTATTTTAATAATATTATGTTTTTGGTGATAGGGCTTTTGTTATGATAGATCTGAAATGTTGGATTGAAAGAACACATTTATTTGTATCTCTCTTGAGTGCTGATTTCACTAGCTAGATTTCGATATATGGATTTTCTCGTTTCAGGAACACATGGGCAGTAAATTTAACACAAGTTTGCACTGGCTTATAGGGCATTTGTAACAGGTACCTTACTGGCCAGGTACCTGTCTATGTCCATAGTGAGGACCATCAGCTCCTCTTTGCTGAACTCGCTGGCCCTCATGCAGGGCCGTCTCTTCCATTGGGCACGATGGGCAGGTGCCCGGGGGCCCTGCAGGCAAGGGGGGCCCATCCGAATCCTAAAAAAAAAATATTTTTTTTTTTTTTTAAATACTTACCTTGCGGTCACATCAGCGGTGATCCGGCTCCCTCCCTGGTCCCCTCTTCCGTGCTGTGCTCACAGTGAATGCTGGGCAGGATGCTCATCTTGTTCATATAATCATTGTGCACATCATAGGCTTAACCCCTAGTGTCTATAAGTTAAGTCAAAAATCAGAAACATTTTTTCCTTTTATCTGTTATCATTAGTATAGCTTTTGCTACAAAGTAGCTCTTCTTGTTGCATATTTTTAAAACCAGAACATATTTGGTAGTATACGGTTTTATAAAGCTTCTTAATATGACTCCAGTCTATATCACATAGGGGGTATGTGGCTCACCACTGCTTCTGGTATTATATATTACGGCCACTAATAGGAGCAATATTATTTTTCACACATAAATCTTTTTTAATAACATGCACCAAATTTTTCATATGCCTGCAATCCATATCACATAGGGGGTATGTGGCTAATAACCGCATCTTACATTATATAATTGGCCCCTATTGACGATAATGCTCCAGAATTCAAGGTCTTATTTCTCCATAATCGTTACTGTACGAGTTTGTTCTCTATGTCCTAGCACAAGTCAGTTGTTTATATCATTAATAACCGTGAATGTTTCATAAAGATGGTATTGGAGCTCAGTGTTTCACCACCACCCACGGGGTTTGTGAAGTCACACCTGACATCTAATTCGATGTTTCACCAATACAGGCTTTTTCAAGGATGGAATGAAAATGGTTCCAGTTACAAAAATGCTATCATTTTTTTCCTTGTGGAACCAGAGTTTCATCTGTAGCATCCCCTGCTCTTATGACATGAGTAAATTAGCAATAGAGTAAAATTGCTGCTTTCTCCACACAAGGGATTCCTGGTTGAATGGCAAATTAATAAACTGGCTAATATGCAACAGGAAAGCCCATAGAACAACATTCTTGATATCTTCTGCAATCAGGAATTAACGATATGCACAGAAATATAGCCAACAATTTAGTACATATGCTCTACCTTGTCGTCCCTGTCCCAAAAAATAATCTTCAGAAGTAAGTTAAACACGAGGAACATTTTCTTCAGTCAGAAATTATTTTTACGATTTTCCTCTACGCAAAATCATAGCATATGGTTTAAAAGTGAAACTTCTAATTTCCCTTTATTTTCCTTTAGAGTATTTAAAGTGATCAAAATACAACTAAGTCATTGACATATACACATTTTAATGGCAAGCTGCACATACATGTGAAAGTAATATACATAGTTCTGTATTAACCTGACTTTACACTGCATATCTGTTTAAAATGTAAATTTTCACAGGATATTACCTCCTTTATCCATAACAGACAACTGAACCCACCTCCTAGATCCTTAGTACACTATGTAATTTTGATCATAAACAAGTGAAAAAAGTTGATACTGCAGTCTGCTGAGCTATCGCTGCCCTGCCTCTGTATATGAATTAACCAATTTTCACAAATCTCCCCTTTGACGTGGTAACTTGATACAGAGGCTTGAGGAAGTCTGGTGAGCACATTTAGTTAAATAAACATTTAAAGTACATCAGGTACATTATTCAGTCCAGATATACACAATGTTTTATATACAGTGTATTAACTTTGGCGTTCCTTGTGCTTTGATAATAGTTAATAACTTAGCATTTATAATTTGAAATCAATGCTGACTAAAATAGTATTTGAAGACATTTTTCTAAAGTACAATACAAATGAATGACACGTGACATAAATGTGGCACTATCATATAAATATCATCATCATCATTTATTTATATAGCGCCACTGATTCCGCAGCGCTGTACAGAGCACCCACTCACATCAGTCCCTGACCCATTGGAGCTTACAGTCTAAATTCCCTAACATACACACAGTGGAGTATCGGAGGAAACCCACGCAAACACAGGGAGAACATACAAACTCCACACAGATAACGTCATGGTCGGGAATTATACTCATGAACACAGTGCTGTGAGGCAGAAGTGCTAACCATTAAGCCACCGCGCTGCCCCAAACTATAAGTGACATTGATGGAAACTGGTGCGTTCAGCAACGGCGCTGTAACTCATAGCAACCAATTACACAATCACTGTTATTTTCTAAACTGTAAAAGAAAAACTAGAGTTAGAATCTGATTGGCTGTTATTGTTTACAGCATTTTTTACACAGTTACATGTACACCACTTAATGCCCCTTATTGTCTCTATTGCTATTTACTTACTAACTAAATGCTATGGCAAAATTCTCATGCAGTACAGTATATCTGTTTTTAGCAGAAACTCCTTGGAGCGCGGGTATAGGCAAGTTCTCATTTCCTCCTCTAAAGACCGAAATTAAATGCCAGATCCTTCAGACTTCCTTTATATCGATCACTCTCAATCAACTGTCTAAGAGAGCCTTTTAAACTGTATGTCATTCAGAGCAGGCAGCTCTGGCACAAAGATGTGATTAGGTAGTCAGGCTTTGTAAAGAGATTATAAACTATTTAATTGTTTCAATGTGAAATCATCAAACTGGTTTGCTACAAAATCTGCATGACCTCTGTTTCCATCTTTTAAATTGAGCTTAAAATACACAGTGTTTTTGTGAAAGTTACTGACTCAAACATACTGTGCTTCGTGTCTTACATTTTATCCGGTTATTATAATCATAGTTGCCTACTCTCCCGGAATGTCCGGGAGACTCCCGAATTTTTCTCAGTTCTCCCGGACTCCCGAGAGAGCAGGCAAAAATCCCGGATCCAGCGTCTCCCCGTTGTTGTAGATGGTGGGGGCGGGGCTAACCGCGGCATCGTGGTCCCGCCCCCTGCTGCGATTGGCCAGAATGTCTCATGATTGACAGGGGGCGGAGCCAAACGGCGCATCCCCGCGTGGCCACGCCCCCTCAACGGACCCCCTCCCGGACGGCTGTCTTTAAAAGTTGGTAAGTATGATTATAATAGGTGAGCATGCCTCTGGTTGAAAATAATGAGGCCAAATGGGAATGGAAAAGCCCTCTAAAAAAAAAGAAAACAAAAAGACTGTTTGCTGTGAATAGTTTCAATTAGGCTAGTAGGTAAATCAAAGGCATGTTGCTTCACAGTAGGCGGTAGTGCTGTGTCAACTGATGAAGTGTCCAATAATATAAATATAAGAGAAAAAGCACTGTATATTATTGTTCATTTGGCTTCTATCTACAGTAAATACAAAGCTCTCATCTACATTTTTTATATAAGCACAGATGTACAATAATGATGTGCTCTTTGCTCTCTGCATGGTCTATGGCTTTCAGATACATGGAACGTGTTGCTATTAAATAAAACTGCAATTTTATAATAGGAATTTTATGTGTTTTCAACACAACTTACTGTCATTTTCCTATAACTCTTTAGGCAGTTGCTGAAAGCTATTGCCAAACCCACATGCTGTTCTCTAATACAGTGCAAAAAGTTTTACTGTGCATTTTAATTTCTATCAATTTGCAGGAAGGATTTATTAACTTATCAGTGTCAATGTATTTTAGGAAAAATGTTCTTGATAACATAAACACGTTTTTGTTGTGTTAGTTTATGAAAAATACATATTTTGTATATTATACTTCTAACTGAATTTTTTGGTTTCTGTATGCAGTTATTTATTTTAACTATCAAAAAACATGTTTCTGCCAAAGTTATTTTATTAAAATCCACTTCATCTGTTCACACCTTGATTGTTATTACCTCCGACTTTGTGCTGTATTTATTTTCCATTTTTCTCTTCAACAGCCCATCTAAAATACATCCAGTATGGTGGGATGGTCTCTTTCACAGCCTAATTAAATGTTCAGGCCACCCTAGGCTAATAGACTTGTAGCGCCCCTCCCCCTCGCATTCCACGCCAGGCTAATGCAGGGTAATTAAAGCTCAGCTCTACTTGGCTGTTTAAAAGGGTCATGGCAATTCTTGTCACTTATTTAGTTTTCATTAAAATCAGAACTATATCGCAGATCAGAAGCATGATTGAGAGCCACTGAGGGTGAGTAAAGATTAGAGATGCTCACTGACCCCCGTGAACTGGTTTTGCTTTTGGTTTTGGATCTGGATTAGCTTCGTGTTTTGTTTTTGGTTCTGGATTTTTTAGAAAAAATCCTAAAATATGCTAAACACACATAAGTTTGCTCTTTTTTTGTTCCTACATTATTATTAACCTCAATAACACTAATTTCAAGTCATTTGCAGTCAATTAAGACCACCTCACAGGTCACAATATTATTTTCATACACTCTCAGACAAATACTGCAGCAACCTGGCTGGATGGTAAGCGACAGAGCAATGACACAAACACACAGCAGTTCCTAGCACATCTAGGACACATTAGCACACAGCAGTGGCAGAAAAAAAAAATGGGGGTCTGCCCTCCCTCCCACCCCCCACTATGTTGGATTTTATAAAGGAATTCAAAACTCACGAGATCTGAGATCCAACGACGTCATGATGATGTTTTACCTCGTTTTCCATTCCAAGGGCGCACGACATTACCGAGCTGGCTCGGCTCGATACTCGGATCCCCTAAGTTCATGTGTGTTCGGTTCTCGAGGAACCGAGCCTGAGCATTTCTAGTAAAGATGGGTGAAGATGTGAAGGAGAGGTGGCTGTTACACCTGCAACTGTCGCCATTCTTGGCTTTCCTACTCGCTTATCCTCAAGCGCCCACCCAAAGATCTCGTAGTCTTCAGCCTTTCCCATGGGAATACATCAAGAATTAAACTTTATAACATTTTTCTTTCAAGGTTTCTTTTTACTTTGGAGAACAACTATTCTATTAGATTTTAATATTAATAACAATTTACATCTCTCCCCGCCACAATTTTGCACCCCAGCTCAAATTTAAAATGAAAGTAGTTAAACATGTCTCACATTTCTCTCAATCATTCACTGTATTTTCAACCATGTTCTATTTGTTACCTTTAATGTAATTAATTCAGTCATAATTTACTGTACTTTGCATCACTTTTATTTTCAGGCATTCACATTTCTTAAAGTCTAATTCATTGCTATCTAACACCTTAATCTTTTTGCTGCTATTGACATAAATTTTACTGACTTGCCTGTCCCACTCTTAGGAGGCCAGGTCAGTTGAAATTACAATCTTGGATTCTACTACAGTTAAGATGTTTCATTTTCCTCCTCCCCCCACTTTGGTCCTATTGTAGAACATATTTGACTGATAATTGAGGTGGTCACCACTGTTTAGGGGAAGCCGGAACAGGAAATCCAGCCACATATCATATACAGCCATTTTAATTAATTCACAATAATATGGTTTTAAGACAGGGAATTGCCCAGATTTCAACTTATCCACTTCAAAATAACAGCGAAAAGACTAAAAGCGCCCCTAGAGCTTGTCATGATAATCCCTATAGTGAGGACAGATGGCCCAGCAGAGGAACCGCATGAAGCAATACAAGTGGACAACAGAGTACCAGTGTAAAATTCACTGCAAAAAGTCTTATACCAAACAGAAATCAAATGTCTGCCAGTTGAGGAAGAGTCTATTAGAATATAAAAGTATTAGAGGAAAAAAAACACCTTTGAGAAATTCACGCACAAAATATAACTACAATAAAAAACAACAATTTGCCATTTTAAAAAAAATAATAAATCTGCCTGCTGCTCTCCAAGAGGAAATACCAATTTCCCAAGTATATGGAACATACAATGAAAAAGCAGAGCGCATAGAACATTAATTTTGCTCTGAATTCCACATGTGCACAAGCTAATACTATACACAGTCCATTGTTTAGAAACAATATATAGTGCTGATAAAAGTCTATCGCCACCTGAAGATTAACATAATTATCACTCACTTATATGCATAAGGCATGTAGTCTTCAGAGAGAGATCAGTATATGTATGCCCCAATAAGGAGGTCATTCTGTATGCTGACAGTTCAAGACACTAATAATTCCACCACATAATTGACCACAAGTTCTCAATGGGATTAAGGTCTGGGGAGTTTTTTGTCCATGGACACACAATGTTTTAATCACTGAGCTACTTACTTATCACTTTTGCCTTATGACAAGGTGCTCCATAAAGCTGAAAAACGCATTGTTCATCACCAAACTGTTCTTGGATGGTTGGGAGAAGTTGCTCTTGGTGGAAGTCTTGTGAGTGAGCTCACTCCCTTGGCTGAGAAGCAACCCCAAACATGAATGGTCTCAGGATGCTTTACTGTTGGCATGACACAGAACTGATGGTAGCGCTCACCTTTCCTTCTCCGGACAAGCTTTTTTATAGATGCCCCAAATCATCAGAGAAAATGACTTTACCTCAGTCCTCAGCAGTCCAAAAGTCATTGCCTCATTGTGTGTGCAGATGCACTCACACCTGCCTGGTTCCATACCTGAGCAAGCTCTGCACCGGTGGTGCCCCAATCCCACAGCTTAATCAACATTAGGAGATGGTCCTGACACTTGCTGGAGTTTCTTGGGCGCCCTGAATCCTTCTTCACAACTATTGAATCTTTCTCCTTGAAGTTCTTGATGATTTGATAAATGGTTGATTCAGGTGCAATCTTACTAGCAGCAATATCCTTGCCTGTGAAGCCATTTTTGTGCAAAGCAATGATGACAACACGTGTTTCCTAGCAGTTAACCATGGTTAACACAGGAAGAACAATGATTTCAAGCACTACCCTCCTTTTAAAGCTTCCAATCTGTTATTCTAACTTAATCAGCATGACAGATTGATCTCCAGCCTTGTCCTCGTCAACACTCTCACCTGTGTTAACGAGAGAATCACTGACCTGATGTCAGCTTGTCCTTTTGGGGCAGGGCTGAAATGCAGTAGAAATTTTGTTTTTGGCAAAAAGTTCATTGTCATAGCCAGGAGGGACTTTTGAAATTATTTGCAGTTCATCTGATCACTCTTCATGACATTCTGGAGTATATGCAAATTGCCATCATAAAAACTGAGGCAGCAGACTTTGTGAAAAATAATATTTGTGTCATTCTCAAAACTTTTGGCCATGACTGTAAGACATGACAACATCTTAGAATTGCCACTGTCTTAAGTCATGGCCATTAACAGACTGCATACACGCTAATGGGTAATAAAGAAAATTCAATCTTATACAAGTTAGCCTACACTCAAATAGCACATTTTGTCAACAACTTAATTTAAAATCTATGGGTTAACAGATATCCATCCACTTAATCATTATTTATGAGAAAAGACTCAAACTTGCATGTTATCTCCCAAATACATTGACCATTTTTATTCAATATTCTGGTTACTCCCCAGCATTCATTAGAAATAGAAACATGAGCTAGGTACAAAATTAACTAAACCACAATGGGACAAAATTATTCATATTACTACAACATTTTCATAAGCTTCAAGGTATAAGAGACAGGCTATAAAATTTTGACCAGGTGGTATAGAGCTCCTGGTATTTTATGTTAAGTTTTTCATCAATCATTGGTAACTGTTGGAGATGTGGGTCCACACAATGGACATTTACAAACATATTTTGGCCCCGCTCAGCCCAAAAGTCTTTGGACTAAGCTTGTTTTTACAGCCTCATCTCGAGATGTAAGTGTCACGGTTTGGTAAAGAGGATTCTTAGATCTGCTCAACTTGACGCTACTCCTGGCAAGGCGCGGATTCTAATGAACGGACGGTTTTTCGCCAGGGACCACCACAAGGTGGTTTGGATTTAGCAGCGTCCACCTGCAGGTCACGGCCCTTACCAGGAGTGTCAGGCGAGACCCTGTAGGGGAGTAAGTTGAATAAGAGGGACAAGATGCTGCAGAGGAGATTAAGCACAAGGCCTGTAGCCAGCGGCACAGTGGAGTCAGGTGGAACATAAGCTACTGAGCACACAGTGGAGATAGATGGAGCGTAAGCTCTTTAGCCAGCGGCACAGTGGAGATAGATGGAGCGTAAGCTCTTTAGCCAGTGGCACGGTGGAGACAGATGAAGCGTAAGCTCTTTGTCAGCGGTACAGCAGAGACAGGTGGAGCGTAAGCTCTTTATCCTGCGGCACAGTGGAGACAGATGGAGTGTAAGCTCTTTAGCCAGCGGCACAGTAGAGACAGATGGAGCTTAAGCTCTTTACCAGTGGTGCAATGGAGACAGGTGGAGAGTAAGCCCTTGAGCCAGCGGCACAAGGGAGACAGGTGGCAAGTGTGAGCTCTTTAGCCAGCAGCACAGAGGAGACAGGTGGAGTGTGAGCTCTAAGCCAGTGGCACAGTAGAGACAGATGGAGCGTGAGCTCTAAGCCAGCGGCACAGCAGAGGCAGGGGAAGCGTGAAGACCAAAGTAGAAAACACATGGAGCAAGACGGTAGGTCTTAACCAGGCAGGTAACTCGATCAACAGGCCCTGAGGAGAAGGGGGAAGTGCCTTTTAAAAATTGGAGCCAAAATTATTAACCAATAGGAAACATGCAGAGGACATGAAAGACAGTGTCCGCGCATGCGCAGAGTCAGAGCCAGGACGCCAGCAGCCGAAGCACGAATCAGTGAGGAACAGGTGAGCGTGTCGGTCTTTGGTTCTGGAAGCCGAACGATCGCCGTGTGACAGTAAGTAACATATAGCTCTACATAACCTAAACACCACCAAAGCACTTTTCCCCAGGCACAGGAAGTCTTTTGCACCACCTAGTATTAGTTTATCTCATAGAAGAATAGAAACCATGGAACATATCACACATAGTTGTATATTTGCTAAACTGCGGGTTTGAAAAAGTGGAGATGTTGCCTATAGCAACTAATCAGATTCTAGCTATAATTTTGTAGAATGCACTAAATAAATAAAAGCTAGACATTGATTGGTTGCTATGAGCAACATCTCCACCTTCTCAAACCCGCAGTTTAGTAAATATACCCCCTAGTATGAGACAGAGAAAAGATTTTTTCATACGATTGGTTTAAGGGGACAACATTTTGAAAAACACCAAATTTTGGATCATTGGAAATTAAATAGATGACTTTAGCTTCTCTTAAAAGAAGAGTTTTGATTAATGTGCCATCAATCCTTTAGCAATGCCGTATTATTAAGTCATGACCTTTATGGGGAATATTTACTTGGTAACTGTCTCGGGTATTGTCTTACCATCCCATATGATTTTTGTGCATCTGAATCATTGTACCCTATACCGTTCTTATTTTCTGTATTCACATATAGCCATACCTAAATATCTTGAATAAAGAATATGCAAAAAGTAAAAAAGAAAATAAAATAATAATACAATCTAAAAAAATAAAATTGACAAAAATCCCCTGCCACCCACAGTGGTTACTGGCATAGCCCCCAACCCAAGATTTTTTTTATCTTTTAAAAATAAATAATGTCTATATTTCCCACCAGGTGCCAATTACATGTACATTAATCTACAATGCCTCAATCATTGAGTCCAATGTGTAATATGTACCACACTGTCCATTACTATTCTTTACCACTTGATAGCGTCTCCAAGTGCTCAAATCCATTGTACTTCTTATATTGGACAACAAAAGCAATCAAGATCACAGACTCAACAGCGATGCCTGTTGCAGAACAACTAGTCTCATTTCAAACACAAATGCCTTTCTGTGTCATTTTCACTTTTGTACATTTTGCCAGACACACACATTCATAAACCTATACATATATCTATGGATTTTTCACAATCTACAGTTTTAGTTGTTTGTTTATATTTGATATATAGGGCTTGCATGAGATATTCTGCCATAAATAATGTTTTTATATATTACATTTTAATAACAGATTTCAATGCAAAATTTCAGCTTTGTTGTTTTTATTAGGAATGCTTCAAGATAACTTTTTCTTCCTCTAAGATGTATAGTTTAAAAAATATAAGGGTTTGGGAATCATTACAACATTTTTTAAGGATTCTAATGTTCAATTTCTATTTAAATAGTTATCAGACGAAGGTTAATGGAATTTCCAAGTGTGATATACATCATTGTTAGATGAACACTTCACCTCAGACGTGTGTAAGATTCTAATGCTAGAGAACAGCAAACAAAGCTAGTTGAGGATGGAATGCTACAGTGTAAGCGCAGATTAAGATAAGAATTGACTACCATTGTGCATGGTTACACTTACTAATGAACATTCAAATTTGCCTGACATATTTATTGGAATAAACTCTTCTTCTGTAAACTAAATGAAGATACCAATTGCCTAGTATTAAACAAATGTTTTATTATTCTTTACTTCATGAATATTTAAAGCTTTATAAATACAAAAGTACTCACTTATCAGGTCTGATGTTGTGAACACAACACCAGCTAAGACTAACACAAGCAGTGATGGAACGAGTTTAAGTAACTACCAGTATTCACCAGAGTTCATCACTTGTAGGATCTATTCAGCTGCGTATAGTAATCAGGTAACAGTCTACCTAACTGGCCCTTGTAGCTTTGAAGGCAGGATATTATTTGGAAGTGCAACTCCCTGCATCACAAATCTACAATGATATAATAATAATAATCTGTGATTTCAGCAATTGCAACTCAGTAACTTTCATCAGCTGTGTTTACCATGCTGTGCAGTGAGAGTTGAAAACTGAGTCCTGCATCTAGAAGCAGGATTCCTGATATCATTTTGGGGCTATTTATTTATATTAATTAATATTGCAACACCCCTTGTGTTGTAGGAATTAGAGTATTTTCCTTATTCAGGGAAGGAAGGTGCAGAGTCCTATAGGGATGAGCGCGCTCGGATTTCTGAAATCCGAGCCCACCCGAACGTTGCGGATCCGAGTCGGATCCGAGACAGATCCGGGTATTGGCGCCAAATTCAAAAGTGAAACTGAGGCTCTGACTCATAATCCCATTGTCGGATCTCGCGATACTCGGATCCTATAAATTCCCCGCTAGTCGCCGCCATCTTCACTCGGGCATTGATCAGGGTAGAGGGAGGGTGTGTTAGGTGGTCCTCTGTGCTGTTTAGTTCTGTGCTGTTTAGTTCTGTTCTGTGCTGTGCTGTGCTGTGCTGTGCTGTGCTGTGTTCTGCAGTATCAGTCCAGTGGTGCTGTGTGCTGTGCTCTGTCCTTCTGAGGTCAGTGGTGCTGCTGGGTCCTGTGCTGTGTCCTGTTCAGTCCAGTGGTGCTGTGTCCTGTGCTCTGTGCTTCTAAGGGCATAGTTATTTCCCCAATATTCCCCTGTGTTTAAAAAAATAAAAAAAAGTTTTTTTTATAAAATACCAAAAACTACTTTAATATTTTTTAATTACCACAAAATTTTCACAACCAATCCTGCAGTATAAGCCCATTGGTACTGCAATATTACCAAGTTCACACATTCAGCAGTAAAAGTCCAGTGGTACTGCAATATTACAAAGTTTACACATTCTGCAGTATCAGTCCAGTGGTGCTGTGTCCTGTGCTCTGTCCTGCTGAGTTCCGTAGTGCTGCTGGGTCCTGTGCCGTGTCCTGTTCAGTCCAGTGGTGCTGTGTCCTGTGCTCTGTGCTTCTAAGGGCATAGTTATTTCCCCATTATTCCCAAGTTTGTAAAAAATAAAAAAAAAGTAAAAAAAATAAAAAATTAAAAAAAAAAAAAAATATATAATAATTATAACCAAATTTGCAAAACCAATCCAGCATTATAAGTCCATTGGTACTGCAATATTACCAAGTTCACACATTCAGCAGTAAAAGTCCAGTGGTACTGCAATATTACAAAGTTTACACATTCTGCAGTATCAGTCCAGTGGTGCTGTGTCCTGTGCTCTGTCCTGCTGAGTTCCGTAGTGCTGCTGGGTCCTGTGCCGTGTCCTGTTCAGTCCAGTGGTGCTGTGTCCTGTGCTCTGTGCTTCTAAGGGCATAGTTATTTCCCCATTATTCCCAAGTTTGTAAAAAATAAAAAAAAAGTAAAAAAAAATAAAAAATTAAAAAAAAAAAAAAATATATAATAATTATAACCAAATTTGCAAAACCAATCCAGCATTATAAGTCCATTGGTACTGCAATATTACCAAGTTCACACATTCTGCAGTATCTTGTGCTACATATAATGGAGAGCAAAAATTTGGAGGATAAAGTAGGGAAAGATCAAGACCCACTTCCTCCTAATGCTGAAGCTGCTGCCACTAGTCATGACATAGACGATGAAATGCCATCAACGTCGTCTGGCAAGCACGATGCCCAATCTCCTAGTACAGGGCATGTAAAATCCAAAAAGCCCAAGTTCTCAAAAAACAGCAAAAAAAGAAACTTAAAATCATCTGAGGAGAAACGTAAAGTTGGCAATATGCCAATTACGACAAGTAGTGGCAAGGAACGGCTTAGGCCCTGTCCCGTGTTCATGACTAGTGGTCCAACTTCACCCAAGGATCAAAGCCCTCCTCCCCCCCCCTACAAAAAATTTAAGAGAGTTATGCTGTCAGCAACAACAACAAAACAGCAAAGAACTCTGCCTTCTAAACAGATGACATCACAAATCCCCAAGGCGAGTCCAAGGGTGTTGTTGGTTGTGAACCCTGACCTTCCCATCACTGTACGGGAAGAGGTGACTCCATCCAGCATTTGCAGCACGCCCTCTGCATATGCTGGAAGGATCACCCACAGTCCAGTTACAGATTTGGCTAATGAAGGTGTGAATGTTGTGCACTGGGAGGAGGATATTGATGTAGCTGGCGCTGAGGAGGATGTTGATGATTATGATGCAGACAGATACCAAATTGCATTTCTCAATTTCTATTTATATTCTAGATTATATAACGGCTGAAAAGTTTTCTGTTTTACTCCTAGTGGAGAGGGGATCTGATGCAGACAGATACCAAACTGCCTTTGTCCATTTCTTTGTATATTTGAATTGCTAGTTCTACAGTCTATGCAGGCTGCTTTATTTATATTCAACTACAAGTGTAGGGCGGGGGGGGGGCATAGATAGCCACCAAAGTAACGTGGTCCATTTAATTTCACTTTCTAGCTCCACAGTCTGTGCAGCCTGCTTTTTTTTATCTTCAAAGTATTTATATTTACAAGCCTTGCAATCTAAATTAACTAGAGGTAGTGACGTGGTAGAACTCCAAAAGGCAGTTTGGAAGCCCCTGTACAAACTGGCTCTATTTTTTAACTGAGTTGTCCCCCCTCCAGTGTGTACTCGGAAAGAGTTTTTAGTGCAGCGGGGAACCTGGTCAGTGAGCGGCGAAGGAGGTTGCTTCCTCACAACGTTGAAAAAATGATGTTTATAAAAATGAATAATCAATTCCTCAATGAAGTACAGCACTGCCCTCCAGACAGTACAGAGGGACTGTGGTTGTGGAGTCCAGCGGGGACGAATTGATAATGTGTGAGGAGGAGGAAGTACACACTGTAGGGGGAGAGGAATCAGAGGTTGAGGATAAGGACGACATCTTTCCTCAGTAGAGCCTGTTTAGTTTGTACAGGGAGAGATTAATTGTTTTATTGGTGTGGGGGCCCAAACAAACCAATCATTTCAGCCACAGTTGTTTGGTAGGCCCTGTCGCTGAAATGATTGGTTTGTTAAAGTGTGCATGTCCTATTTCAACAACATAAGGGTGGGTGGGAGGGCCCAAGGACAATTCCATCTTGCACCTTTTTTTTTGGCATTATGTGACCATTCAACAGTCGTTTGCCATGTTAAAAAAGTAAAAGAAAATGCCAACAAATTCAATAAATTAAATCAAAAGTTAAATGCCCTGTCATTATTTAAAACAAGAGGTTTTGACGTGCTAGAATTAGTGTAGTGTTAAGATGTTATAAACACTACACTTGGAAATTGGAGGAGGTAATGTGGCCCCGGTATCAAATTGGGTACCGGGGCCACCCCACTATGCAGTCCAGATACTTGTTTGGTGGAATTCCGACACGTGGAGGGTTTTTAAATTATATTGTGGCCTCGGTACCAAATTGTGTACCGGGGCCACCACACTACGCAGTCAAGATACTTGTTTGGTGGAATTCAGACCAGTTGAGGGTTTTATTATTATATTGTGTGGACCACTCTATCTATACCACACTACAACTCTATACCACTCTATTTCCTACTTTAATTCTATTTAATTCTATTTCCTACTTTAATTCTATTACTAATTAATTACCATAAAGAGGAACAAAAAAAACCAATTTTACCAAAAGTATAATATGACTTAGACTTACAAACACTACACTTGAAAGATCGTGCCTTTAAATGAAAAAGTAAGTCTTCATTGCACGACTATGTGCAACAGGGACAGTTTTTTTCTTTACAAAGTCAACTAATAACACTTGGACCCTGTCTGTCTTTAACATACTTAATGGGATCTCAATGACGAATTGTCTGTAGCATGTTTGGAGGAGGTATTGTGGCCCCGGTATCAAGTTGGGTACCGGGGCCACCCCACTACGCAGTCCAGATACTTGTTTGGTGGAATTCTGACACGTGGAGGGTGTATTTATTTTATTGTGGCCCCGGTATCAAGTTGGGTACCGGGGCCACCCCACTACGCAGTCCAGATACTTGTTTGGTGGAATTCTGACACGTGGAGGGTGTATTTATTTTATTGTGGCCCCGGTATCAAGTTGGGTACCGGGGCCACCCCACTACGCAGTCCAGATACTTGTTTGGTGGAATTCTGACACGTGGAGGGTGTATTTATTTTATTGTGGCCCCGGTATCAAGTTGGGTACCGGGGCCACCCCACTACGCAGTCCAGATACTTGTTTGGTGGAATTCTGACACGTGGAGGGTGTATTTATTTTATTGTGGCCCCGGTATCAAGTTGGGTACCGGGGCCACCCCACTACGCAGTCCAGATACTTGTTTGGTGGAATTCTGACACGTGGAGGGTGTATTTATTTTATTGTGGCCCCGGTATCAAGTTGGGTACCGGCAGAGCTGGATTAAGGTTCTGGGGGGCCCGGGGCACTTAAGACAGGGGGGCCCCATATTGTCGAATATGATATTAAGTTTAAACAAATAAACAGGCAATGCTATGTGCACTACTGTTAGATGCACACAACTCTGCCTTTACAAGCATAACAGTGTGAAGTAGGACATATCTCCCAACTATCCTTGTAGTCAGACCAAATCCTGACTAAGTGAGACAGTCACCCAAATTCTGGACAGTCCCACCATATTGAGAACGGTTGGAAGATGGTCCTGGTCTCCCCTACCTGCTGTTGTCGCTTTCACCACCTGTGGCTGCTGGTGTCTTAGGCTCAGTTGCCGTTTGTGTAGATTCTGGGATGTCGGGGCCCTATTTTGAATCAAAAACAGGTACATAAAGTTTAGGAGTCCCCAAAGAGTCCTGTTAATAAATCAATAGCACCCCCTTTAATAATTAGGCCTCCCTCCCTGCAACCAGCCCCAAATTTGGAATTAAATTAATACTATTCACTTTTAATAATAGAACTATTTTCCCCAAGCAGCCCCGACATTAAATTAATAGCGTACACATTTAATAAACTTATTTCCCTCCCCACCAAACAGCCTGGTATAAATGAATAGAGTTTACATGTAATAAATAAACCTATTTTTCAAAACCATTGCCAACATTTTATAATTCATATTCACATTTAATAAATAGCACTCCTCCCCAAACTCAAGCACACATTAAATACCTCACAATCACTCCACAAATAATTAACAAAATAACCTTACTATATGTAAGTATATATTGGTTATCCCTAACAGCCTAGTCCAGCTAAGCACTAGCAGGCCTGATTTGTTGCAAGGCAACAGAGCTAGCATGGAGGCATATTACATTTTGTACATTATGCCATAATTTTGTCATTTTTACCATAATGCCCACTTTTAGAAAAGCTACTTCCCTGGGGCATGGAGAGAGGGTCCACAATAAATAGACAATCTAGGTCTGAGCACATCGTACTTCTCTGTTCTCCATTTATATCCCCAACATCCCACTCCTCAATCCTCTTCATCTTAATTCTCTATCTTCCCTCTCACTCCTCATTCCCCACCTACTTAGCATCTTCAACCCCCTTCTCATCAGCGTTGGTTTCCCTTCCTGGGTTGTCACTCTGCAACCCCCTCTATTTGTATATTCACCCCCTCCTTGTCCATAATCACCCCCTCTCCTTGTCCATAAATCACCCCCTCTCCTTGTCCATAAATCACCCCCTCCTTGTCCATAAATCACCCCCTCTCCTTGTCCATAAATCACCCCCTCTCCTTGTCCATAAATCACCCCCTCTCCTTGTCCATAAATCACCCCCTCTCCTTGTCCATAATCACCCCTTCTCCTTGTCCATAATCACCCCTTCTCCTTGTCCATAATCACCCCTTCTCCTTGTCCATAAATCACCCCTTCTCCTTGTCCATAAATCACCCCCTCCTTGTCCATAAATCACCCCCTCCTTGTCCATAAATCACCCCCTCTCCTTGTCCATAAATCACCCCCTCTCCTTGTCCATAAATCACCCCCTCTCCTTGTCCACAATTATCCCCTTCATTTTCATAATTGCCTCCTCCTCTGGCTGAAACACACACAGACACAGTCACACACACACAGAAAGTCTCACACAGTCACACAAACACAAACACACACACACACACAGAAAGTCTCACACACACAGTCACACACACACACAGAAAGTCACACACACAGAAAGTCTCACACACACAGTCACACACACAGAAAGTCACACACACAGCAGATCTTAACTTACCTTATCCCCCACAGACAGGCAGGGCAGATCTTCTCTGCTCCTCCTCACACTGTCATCTACACGGCAGCTAAGGAAGCCCAGAACACTCAAAAAAAAAAAGCAAAAGCATGCTTGTGCTTATAGTGCCAAGAGAGCACTTAAAAACGGAACCCTGTGCTGCCCCTTGTAGACTGACATTTGGGGGCAGCAAAAAGAGCCACAGCTGGTCCCGGGGGGGCCCCCTGAGAGAGGGGGGCCCGGGGCACATGCCCCCTGTGCCCCCCCCTTAATCCGGCCCTGGGTACCGGGGCCACCCCACTACGCAGTCCAGATACTTGTTTGGTGGAATTCTGACACGTGGAGGGTTTTTTAATTATATTGTGGCCTCGGTACCAAATTGTGTACCGGGGCCACCACACTACGCAGTCAAGATAGATAGATGCGTATCATAGATAAAGTACATTCAGTGGTGTGGGGCAAATTGAAAAATATTCAAAATGCACTGACATTATCAAAAACAAGAGGTTGTCACACGCTAAAACTCCAACATGTATATGATGGAGAGGATGGAGGAGCAGCCGTATGTGTAGTGTAATGCAGACCTGTTGAAGGTTTTTTATATATTTTATTGTGGTGCCCAGTGCCCACTCCTCTACGCAGTCCAGGTACATTTATTGGTGCGATTCATAAAAGTTCAGGGTTTTTAATATATTGTGGTGACCCACTCCTCTACGCAGTCCAGGTACATTTATTGGTGCGAATCAAACAAGTTGATGGTTTTCTTATTATATATATTGTGGTGACCCACTCCTCTACGCAGTCCAGGTACATTTATTGGTGCGATTCATAAAAGTTCAGGGTTTTTAAGATATTGTGGTGACCCACTCCTCTACGCAGTCCAGGTACATTTATTGGTGCGATTCATAAAAGTTCAGGGTTTTTAATATATTGTGGTGACCCACTCCTCTACGCAGTCCAGGTACATTTATTGGTGCGATTCATAAAAGTTCAGGGTTTTTAATATATTGTGGTGACCCACTCCTCTACGCAGTCCAGGTACATTTATTGGTGCGAATCAAACAAGTTGATGGTTTTCTTATTATATATATTGTGGTGACCCACTCCTCTACGCAGTCCAGGTACATTTATTGGTGCGATTCATAAAAGTTCAGGGTTTTTAATATATTGTGGTGACCCACTCCTCTACGCAGTCCAGGTACATTTATTGGTGCGATTCATAAAAGTTCAGGGTTTTTAATATATTGTGGTGACCCACTCCTCTACGCAGTCCAGGTACATTTATTGGTGCGATTCATAAAAGTTCAGGGTTTTTAATATATTGTGGTGACCCACTCCTCTACGCAGTCCAGGTACAATTATTGGTGCGAATCATAAAAGTTCAGGGTTTTTAATATATATTGTGGTGACCCACTCCTCTACGCAGTCCAGAAAGATACCTTGTTGCAACGTTTTGGACTAATAACTATATTGTGAGGTGTTCAGAATACACTGTAAATTAGTGGAAATGCTTGTTATTGAATGTTATTGAGGTTAATAATAGCCTAGGAGTGAAAATAAGCCCAAAAACTTGATTTTTAAACTTTTTATGTTTTTTTCAAAAAAAATCCGAATCCAATACCTTAAATCCGAACCGAGACCTTTCGTCAAGTGTTTTGCGAGACAAATCCGAACCTCAAAAATAACGAAAATCCGGATCCAAAACACAAAACACGAGACCTCAAAAGTCGCCGGTGCACATCCCTAGAGTCCTATGAGTTAATGAGTAGTCAGTTTGGAATTGATTCTAACTTCAAGTTTGAGTGGAGAGTTGAGGGTAATGAGCAAGATTCTATGTTTAGAGATGTAAAGAGATGAATGAAAGTTTGTGATTGCAGAGCATGTACTGACTACTGGAAGTAGAAGAGATTTTAACATGCAGCCGATCCCTACAAGTGTTAGAATCAGAATCCAAGTGCATGACTGGACTCTAATGTGAAAGCTATGCGAATTGAGGATAACCTGGATACCCCAACATATAAGATCATCAGTTATAATGGGAGACATTGGTGAGGACAGATTTGTTGCCTAACGCCACAGTGCGGGACAATAGAAATGAAGCTAGGAAATCTCATTATACAGCTAGTGAATGTCAGCTTCGGAAGAAGTGAATTTAACATCTCTTGATAAGCCTGAAAGAAATGGACTGATAAAAAAATGAGCATAAAATAAAACAACCAGGGCATGCGTTCAAGTAATTTATTCTGCAATGAGATGTGAAAAAATAATGCATACAGAGATTGTAAATAAATAAACAGATATGTTTAATTTATCCGAGAAGATTTACTGACATCCATTATTACTGTCAACTATGTCTATACTCCACTCCACCTGTATCACCTGTGTTTTATTTTTATTACATCTATATGTGTGGGGACCAATATGCCTTAGGATGAGAATGACTGAGCTACAAATAGATGGTAGACATAAGAGTATCACTTGGTAGGTAACCAATAGGACACATCTCAACAAAGAGGCCATACATAATGTTATTACTTGTTTTTATTTATAATACTTTCTTTATTTTTATTGGGTATATATTGATTGATTAAGTTATAATACCTATATTGTTTGGATGTTTACTGAATGTGCATATATTTAATAAAGTTACATTTGCTATCTATTTATTTTAAGTGACCCTTAGGGGTATATTTACTAAACTGCGGGTTTGAAAAAGTGGAGATGTTGCCTATAGCAACCAATCAGATTCTAGTTTTCATTTATTTAGTGCATTCTACAAAATGACAGCTAGAATCTGATTGGTTGCTATAGCGAACATCTCCACTTTTTCAAACCCGCAGTTTAATAAATATACCCCTTAGTCTACAATCAGATCTCAATGTCATTCATATGGTTTTTACACATGGTTTATTCCATGAGCTATGGAAATAGAACAAAGAGAACAGGGTAGCCCTGTTCCAAGCTTGGTTTGCCATTCACAGATGATACATCTGTGTTTTTGGAGCCACTTTCACAACTATCATACCTGCGATCTACTCCTCTTCCATTTTCCTACTTTATTAGCCTGGACAATTACTGTCTTCCACTTGTCCCCTCTTCAAGCCTTCCTTGTCTCCTCTTCTGCTGGAGTCTACCATGTGGTACACAAAACCATTTCCGGTAGTTTGAAATCAGAAGTGACATGGACAGAGGCTCAACATTGCACCTAAGGATGGCAGGTAAGCACAATCTTCTGATTTTAATATTTTTTGTTAGGTGTCTTAATAGCAAACTTTTGTTACATTTTGGTCTTATTCATTATGATGAAACCCATTAGTGCGGCGGTTCCCAAACTGTGCGCCACGGCTCCCTGGGGTGCAGCGGCGCTGTCACTGTGGTGCCGCGATCGCCCTAGAAAAAAAACGAAAAAAGAAACAAAAACTTACCCATCATCCAGCACCGGATCCTCCTCTTCACTGACTGCCGGGCGTGACGTCATCACGTCCGTCAGCCTCAGTGAGGAGCAGCAGCAGAGAAGACGTCCAGGAAAGCAGGTAAGTAAAGGAAGTGAAGGGGGCACTTAGAGACGCTGAAGGGGACAGAGAGGGGCTGAAGGGAGACACAGACAGGCTGAAGGGGGACACAGACAGGCTGAAGGGAGACAAAGACAGGCTGAAGGGGGACACAGACAGGCTGAAGGGAGACAAAGACAGGCTGAAGGAAGACACAGACAGGCTGAAGGGGGACATAGACAGGCTGAAGGGGGACACAGACAGGCTGAAGGGAGACACAGACAGGCTGAAGGGAGACACAGACAGGCTGAAGGGGGACACAGACAGGCTGAAGGGAGACACAGACAGGCTGAAGGGAGACACAGACAGGCTGAAGGGAGACACAGACAGGCTGAAGGGAGGCTCTGAAGGGGGACACAGAGGCGCTGAAGGGAGACACAGACAGGCTGAAGGGGACAGAGAGGCACTGAAGGGAGACACAGAGAGGCTGAAGGGGGACAGAGAGACGCTGAAGGGAGACACAGAGACGCTGAATGGAGACACAGAGGCGCTGAAGGGGACAGAGAGAGGCTGAAGGGGACAGAGAGACACTGATGGGGGACAGAGAGACTGAAGGGGACAGAAAGGCTGAAGGGGACAGAGAGACGCTGAAGGGAGACACAGAGACGCTGAATGGAGACACAGAGGCGCTGAAGGGGACAGAGAGAGGCTGAAGGGGACAGAGAGACACTGATGGGGGACACAGAGAGACACTGATGGGGGACACAGAGAGGCTGAAGGGAGCAGAGAGACACTGAAGGGGGCAGAGAGACACTGAAGGGGACAGAGAGACACTGAATGGGACAGAGGCTGAAGGGGACAGAGAGACACTGATGGGGGACACAGAGAGGCTGAAGAAAGCAGAGAGACATTGAAGGGTGCAGAGAGACACTGAAGGGGACACAGAGATGCTGAAGGGGCAGAGAGACACTGAAGGGGGCAGAGAGACACTGAAGGGGACAGAGAGACACTGAAGGGGACAGAGAGACGCTGAAGGGAGACACAGAGGCGCTGAAGGGGACAGAGAGAGGCTGAAGGGGACAGAGAGACACTGATGGGGACACAGAGAGACACTGATGGGGGACACAGAGAGGCTGAAGGGGGCAGAGAGACACTGAAGGGGGCAGAGAGACACTGAAGGGGCAGAGAGACACTGAAGGGGACACAGAGACGCTGAAGGAGGCAGAGAGACACTGAAGGGGGCAGAGAGACACTGAAGGGGACAGAGAGACACTGAAGGGGACAGAGAGACGCTGAAGGGAGACACAGAGGCGCTGAAGGGGACAGAGAGAGGCTGAAGGGGACAGAGAGACACTGATGGGGGACACAGAGAGGCTGAAGAGGGCAGAGAGACACTGAAGGGGGCAGAGAGACACTGAAGGGGACAGAGAGACACTGAAGGGGACAGAGAGAGGCTGAAGGGGACAGAGAGACACTAATGGGGACACAGAGAGACACTGATGGGGGACACAGAGAGGCTGAAGAAGGCAGAGAGACACTGAAGGGGGCAGAGAGACACTGAAGGGGACACAGAGACGCTGATGGGGGACAGAGAGACACTGAAGGAGGGGGATAGAGAGACACTGAAGGAGGGGGATAGAGAGAGATGCTGAAGGGGGGTCAGAGTGTGAGCTGATGAAGAGGGACACAGAGTGTGAGATGGCGAAGAGGGGGACACAGGGTGTGAGATGGCGAAGAGGGGGACACAGGGTGTGAGATGGCGAAGAGGGGGACACGGTGTGAGATGGCGAAGAGGGGGACACAGGGTGAGATGGCGAAGAGGGGGACACAGGGTGTGAGATGGTGAAGGGGATACAGAGTGATATGATAAAGGGGCACAATGTGATGGTGAAGGGGTCTAAATACATCTTACGTCATTTTGACCCAACTACTTAAAAATTATTTTTGCTTAGGGGTGCCTTGGAAAAATTATGGTGACCCTAAGGGTGCCTCGAGCTGAGAAAGTTTGGGAACCACTGCATTAGTGTATGTATTAATAGGGGGTTTGAGACACTGTTGATCTGGGACTCCTGATTGATGATTTTGCTTGCACAAAGGCAAAAATCAATTGGGCTTTTTCTGTGTACATAAGGTACTAACTGTGATAATGCTGCCTACTGATGTATAGATAGCACTATAGAGAAGCTTACTTAGCAAGTATTGCTGAATTACCACCTTAATGCCTGTGCTGCTATCACCCTATCTACAGTTCATTTGGACCCAAATACATGAGGACACGTTCACAATTTTTTCCAGGGCACTTTAAGTTCCCAATCCATCCCTAGTATCACCTTAAAGTTCACAATAGTGTTGTTATCTATTGAGCGGGTCCAGGGGCAATCATGATTTTTGAAGGTACGGTATCTGTATGTTTATAGAGATTATCTATTTTTTGTTCTAAGTTTTTTTTCACATATGCATAATGTAGCATATGTTAAAACTTAATAAAACAGTCAGAAAGAACTTTTGTGATGGGAAAATATTAAGATATGTTCTTGTCAGAATTTTCTGTTGTCTATTTGGGCACTGGGGGTTTGTTGACATCAACTGTTATTGATTGCACTAGTTAGGAGCTAACAATACATTAGGTGTAACTACATGACAGTTTGACTGATGTATCTGTCAATGTCAATACTAACTGTTCTTACCTACTATAGCACAAAGTAGCCCCCTAAAAAGAAATAAAAAATCATTCAACACTATAGAGAAAACTTTTATGTACATTACATATAATTCATAATATGAATAGTAGACTGCAAAGAAGAATGTCCTAGTTTTGTTTTCTTTTCTGTAGGCAGTTTTTATAAACAAAATAAACATAGTTCCCCTGCAGCTTTTTCATTAGTGAATGGTATTAATTGGGTGCTTACACTTTCTGAGTAAGTTGGTATTCAGCACGTTATTACAGGAATACATTTTAATGTATTTACTGAATATGCTTGTGTTCTTGTCACAAACTACTGTTTATTTGTTTTCCCATTTGAATTATAGTTCACTAGATTTTAACCTGACCAAATTAGTGTGGGCATTTATGAAAATTTTTTGAAAGATGACAAAGAGAAAAGAAAATCTGCTGGCAGTGATTAGGTTTAACCATCTAATAAAAGAAGCTTGTAATAATTTGATAAACCACCTGTTTATGCTTTTTCCTATTGCAACAGAATGGTATGGCCAGATGGAAATTACTATTAATGAACACTCTAAAAAGCTCTAAGGGCTAGATTTACTGAAGGGGGCGGTTTAAGGAAAGGCAAACCGCACGTTTAAAGGGCTGATAACCACAGTTTTACAAATCGCCATCCCGATTTTTAATATGATCAAAACACATGCTGCCAGATTTACTAAACTGCTGTTTGAGCTATATTGCCGTCCAGAACATAAAAGGAAGCTCCGTTGATATATAAATTATTGGGGCTATCATTATTTATTGATTAAGGGGCAAAATTAGTTTTAAATAAACTTCTGGCAGCAAATTTTATTTTTCATTATATTAAGGGGACACAATTATTATTTTGGTGGAAATATGACTATATAATTATATTAATACTATTTGATTGTTAATGGGGATACAATTATTTATCATGCACACATGGTGCCCCATAATATAACAATATAATAATATTACCACCTTAATATAATTAAAAATAGAATTTGCCTCCATAACTTCAATAGAAATAATTTTTGCCCCTTAATCAATAAGTAATTATTTCTCCCATAATTTATAAGTCAGTGATGCCTCTTACTATGTTCTGAATACCAAGATAGCATGTTTGAGCTATCAAACTAATCAGAAGCATGTATAAAAAAAAGTTGCTTTCTATGGCGGTTTTAACTATACCACAGCGGTTTAACTATTTTCAATCCGCCACACATTGCCAGGTATTTTACATCACAGCCTCAAACCACCCTATAGTAAATGCAAAGGTTTGGAACACTAAATGGCTGGCAATGTGTGGGCCACCAAGCACCATTTTAGTAAATCTAGCCCTAAATGGTTGAATACAGTTCTGTTCTTATATAATTTTGGATACTCCTTTGTCAAAGAATTGTTACTGTACTGTGGAAAGAGGGGCACTTTTTTTCATCAGCTCTACATTAACCAATTTGGGGACGGTTTTTACCATGGCAGGATAATCAGATCATCATCATCATCATCACTATTTATTTGTATTTAGCGCCACTAATTTCGCAGAGCTGACCAGAGAACTCATTCACATCAGGTCAATTTGGTTAGCAGCCAATTAATCTACCAGTATGTTTTTGGAGTGTGGGAGGAAACCGGTGCACCCAGAGGAAACCCCCGTAAACACAGGGAGAACATACAAACTCCACACAAATAATGCCATGGTCGGGAATCAAACTCATGACCCCAGTGCTGTGAGGCAGAAGTGGTAACCACCGCACTGCCCATGCCTCTAGTTACACTGGAAACCGCCCAGGGTGTCTAGCACTTTGACCTGCTGGGGATTTTGCTGCTCTCTCTCTCTATCTTTTTTTTAAAATATTTCCTCTTATTTATTTTACTTTAAACAGTACCAGGTCTCTGCCATGACTGTCGTCCATGACTGGAACAGATATATGTGATGGGAAGAGGGGGGTGGTCCTGCTATTGCTGCTTTACCACCTCCCTTAGGGAATATCAGTAAAGGAGCAGAGCTAAAGTGTTGTAAATAGGATGTGAATTGTTCACCTACATTTTGCACAGAAATGATTTAAAGTCTAATTTGTCATAGGTGAAACGTTAAAATTGTAAAATTCCTGTATACCAAGCTATTCATGGCTCTGTCACAAGGCAGCACTGATTTTCCACTTAATCCTCTGTTATGGTACAACATCCACTCCAATAATCTCAGCTCAATCTGATCATATGACCAATATGGGATGTATTTTTAATACAGTTATTTATATATTTAGTCAAACACACTAGATAGATAGATAGATAGATAGATATATAGATAGATAGATAGATAGATAGATAGATAGATAGATAGATAGATAGATAGATAGATAGATAGATAGATAGATAAATAGATACTATTCTGTTCCCATTTCAAAGACAGAGATTTTACTCTACATTTTAAAGAGTTAAACTTCTATGGACCATTGGCTTTACTCATAGTAAACCAATTTAATAGAACTTATTAAGGATCTTCAAACAGAATTGCAGATTCATTTTGTCATCCTACTTCCTTTTCAAAAACTTGTCAATTTTTAATAAAGTTCAAAATGCAGACCATGCATTCTACTGCATTTCAGATATTGTCATATATACAAAGCCTTTCCAACAGTATGATATCTGCAAATGTTGGATCTTTTGCAAGTATTGCAATATCTAATATAAATATGTATACTTTATGATATATCTAATAAAACTATGACAAATTAGTTATTTTTTTATTATAAATATTTATGCATTTATTTATTAACTATTATGGGCTTTCCAAATAATCTAACCATTCCTTGTGTGCCATTTGTTATCTAAGTGTGCAATAGAGACATGCAATCACTGTTTTTGTTACATCTAGGTACCACTTATATAGACCACTTAAAAACCTTTTTATTTTTCTATTCTATATTATGCAACCCATAAAGAACTAGTGGACCTGAGGTTTACAATTTATAAATAAAATCAACTTCCATGTTCATAGAGAGATTTACTTGCAGTTTTTCCTCTGTAACTTACTCCTAAAGGGTACATATAAGTTCACCAAAAATTGTCTTATAGAAAATATAAACAAAAATGTACACATAAAATATAAATAAACATACAACACATAGAGATACAATTATTGTTCTCTATATAGTTTTATTATTACCAGATATATGTATTTAAAGGTCCAAAAATGTCAGTGTATATAATGCATATCAATCCCAAATATATAATATACAGATAAATATATTTAAATTCTCCAATTATTCCAATTCATTAAAGCCACCTGTGTAATATTGTAAAGATCCACCTTGTGCCACCAAAACAGCTCTGACCCGTCAAGGCATGAACTCCACATTACCTCTGAAGGTGTCTTAATGTATCTGGCACCAAACATTAGCAGCAGGTCCTTTAAATCTTGGAGGTTGTGAAGTGGGGCCTCCATGGCTCTGACTTTTACTGCACATTCCACAGGTGCTTGATTGGATTGAGACTGGGGAAATTTTGGAGGCCAAGACAGAAGTGGCTTCTTTGCTGGCCTTTTTGACGCCAGATCATCCTCCAAAAGTTTTAGCCTCCCTGTGCTTGCAGATGCACTCACATCTGCCTGATACCATTCCTGAGCAAGCTCTGTACTGGTAGGGGTGGGCTCACTTACAATTTTGCCTAAGAACACAGCCATGAATAAAGAATGGTATCAAAACACCCTCCAAGAACAACTTCTCCCAACCATCCAAGAACAGTTTGGTGACGAATATTGCCTTTTCCAGCATGATGGAGCACTTTGCCATAAGGCAAAAGTGATACCTAAGTGGCTCGGGAATCAAAACATTAACATTTTGGGTCCATGGCCAGGAGACTTCCCAGACCTTTATCCCATTGAGAACTTGTGGTCAATACTCAAGAGGTGGGTGGACAAAAAAACCCCCACAAATTCTGACAAACTCCAAGCATTGATTAGGTAAGAATGAGCGGCCATCATTTAGTACGTGGCCCAGAAGTTGATTGACAGCATGCCAGGGCTAATTGCAGAGGTCTTCAAAAACAAGGGTCAACACTGCAAATATTGACTCCTTGCATAAACTTAATGTAATTGTCAATAAAAGCTTTCAACACTTATATGAAATGCTTGTAATTTTTCTTCAGTATAACATAGCAACATCTGACGAAAGCTCTAAAAACACTGAAGCAGCAAACTTTGTGAAAACCAATATTCGTGTCATTCTCAAAACTTTTGGCCATGACTGTCAATATTTTCATATATATATATATATATATATATATATATATATAAAGGGAGGTGGTGTATGCCACAGGCTTCTAAAAAGGGAGATAGGTACTGTATTTCCCCATGTATAAGATGCACCTTTTTCCCCAAAATTTTGGGTCTAATAAGTGGGTGCGTCTTATACAGGGGTAGTAGCACTTACCCTGTCAGATGATTCCTCTGTCCGCTAAAGTCTTCTTTCTTCTGTCCATCTGATCCTGATGCTGGAAAGCCGCTTAAGGTCCTGTTCGCGATGTCCGGATGTCCTTTCAGGACCTTGACAAGGTCTGCAATGGTGGGTACTGTAATCAGACCTACAAACTTATGATGAGCTTCCCACAGTGGTAGAGAGGTTTTGGCCTTTACAGCAAATACCCAAAGCAACTGGGTTTGCGCTGAAACCGATGCCATGTCTAATGGCAGGTTTGACAATCCTTGCTACAGGGCCCAATCCCAAAACCGTTATGGACAGAAAGCTGGTTACAAAGGTGTCTAATCCAAAGTGCTTTGAATGTGGTAAAATAGGCCACTTCAGTGTCCTAAACTACTGGAACCCATGGACTGTTCTGTTGTGCATGTTGGGCCTGTTTTCCCAAGTTGTTGTAACATGAGTCCCACATCAGGAAGTCCTTGTTTGTTCCAGGTATTTTTGTGGCACTGATTGATTCTGGAAGTGAGGTTATGTTTGTTTCAAGCTCTTCCTTGCCAGAAACCATAAGTACTTGGTTGCCCAAGGTGAGGGTTCTGTACATACATGGGACAACTGAGGAGTATGAGAATACATTTCTGCCAGTCACACTTAAAAAACCAAACAGTTACGGTGGTGGCTGACATAATGCCTAAATCCCATATCCACTCATTCTGGCGCAGGATGTCCCACTGTTTAAAGAGGTCCTCAGTGTGCAAGTCCAGCCGGACATGCCAGCAACTGATACAATGGTCAGAAGCCCTGTCTTAAAGGATCAGGCTAAGAAACCACAATATCTGGACCTCGATCTTTGGGAGTAGCCAAACCAGAATGCTATCCCAAGGGTCAAAGGAGGAGTTCCACAAAAGCATGGACAGTCCAAAGCAGTGTTGGCTGGTGATGTCATGAATGAGCCCTCTCCGCCCATATGTGAGCATACGGACTGGTCTGCAATACCAATTTTGTTTCCTCTGCAGAACTTTGTTCGTGACCAGCTTAACGATGCTACTTTAGAATATCCTTTAAAAAGTGTCACTGAGGTGAATAGTGCAGCGCAAGCTGCAAAGCCTGCAGAAGTTATACCATATTTTGTTGTTAAAAACAAATTTTTGTATAGAGTTGGTATTGTGCAAGGGAAAAAATTAGATCATCAGATGGTTCCTCAGGTTCATGTACCCCTAGCATTAAAAGCAGCACATACACATATGTGTGGGGGACACCTAGGGGAATTTAACACATGGGACTGAGTTCTGCTCAGGTTTTACTAGCGGTGAAAAGATTGCCATCGGGTCCCGTTTCCACCTCTCTTTCCAATACCGATAGTGCAAGTCCACTTTGAACAGATGGCTATGGACCTTGTAGGGCAGCTGGAGAAATTCGCTCGGGGACACCAATATATACTAGTGGTGCTTGCCTATGCAACCTGATATCGTAAGGCAATTTCACTGCAGAACATAAAGTCCAGCACCAGAGTTAGAGAACTTGAATTGATGTTTACATGCTTGGGAAATCCCTAGGAAATTCTCACAGACCAGGGCACCCCATTTATGTCCAAACTGATGAAGTACATGTGCAATTTGTTAGGGGTGACCGCTCTTCACACCTTCGTGTACCATCCACAAACGGACGGCTTGGTAGATCGCTTTAACCACACAGTAAAGTGGTTCAATTAAGGCTGAGAAGAGGATTTAATTAAGGCCATTTGGAAGTTCTCCATCCTCCCTTAGCAGGCTCCACATCTACTATGGTACTCACACTCAAATCTCATTTCATACAACTGCAAAAATAGCCGTTAAAATCATCTGCAACATTTGCAATGATATCCCAGGATTGAGATTGGTGGCACTTATCTTCTGACAAATGGTATGATGTCTGCCCCCTACTTTACATACCCCTAGAACCCCATTTGGGAATGACTCTGCAATGTCTTACACTGACAGTGCTGTAAATAAATCCTTACAATAGAGCTTAATTCCGGTGAATGACATTAAGTTGTGGTCTCCTCCTAACAATAACCCCTAAGTGTCTTTTCCACTGTGTTGAGGCTCCATCATCTGACTGTTTCTTCTTGTCCAATGGAAATGTGCTCCACAGCAATCTCAGGGTGAAATGTAATCCAGATAACCATTGTCCTTTTGCCAACCTCATTTACAATACATAACATAATGTATGATTTAACATTTAGGAGATATGCCACTGGCTGTTAAGGGCAGAGAAGTGTGAGATCTTCAACTGCTAGAACCGCTTTGCGAGATGTTCACCTTTAGCAGCTCTCTTTCTGAGGAACTTGTTACGTTTCACAGTACCTGGTTGATCCCCAGGACTTAGGCTCAGGTAGTAGCAATATTTGATCTAGTACCAGCCCGGTGGAGAGGCCAGAACACAGTAGAATATACTAGGATATAAGGATATTTTAGCAGAATGCAGAGCCAGTCAGACAAGAGTTACTGTGGAGTAGTCTGGTACTTGTCTCATGGAGTGGCTAGCACATGACAACAGGTAGTGAGCAACCAGACTGCAAATAGCAGAAATCTGAGCCAAACAAATAAGGGGTAATGCAGACTAGACTGACACTTGTCTGATTGCATATATAGCCCTCCCTTATTTTCTAACGTGCCATTTTAGAACAGACATTGTGTAGGGAGGAGGTTAGCTGCTGTGCTCTGCTCAGAAAATAGCGTTCAGGGTGAATGAGGAACATAAGAAAGCAATTGAATGGTGTCATTATTGTAAAGCAGTTCAGAAGAGATTAGTCAGCTAGAATAGTTTGCAGATCCATTGCTTTCAATTTCAATCTTAAATACACTATACATGGACTAGTGGCTACTGGTTGTTGTTAATGCATTGCATATATATAATACTACTAGACAGTATATACAGATTGAGTTAGATTATTATTAGTTAGATCTATTAGCAGCAGAATCAAAAAAACAATTAGATTTTTTTTTATAAATTGAAAGTTTTTCTAGTGAAATTAATCTCCTGGGCAGTGACAACTGAAATTATTCAGAAAAAAACTGTGTGTTTGTGTGTGAGATTTAGCAGCAGTTGCACACCCACAAAAAGACTATATATTATTATATTCTAATCTTCCTTTTTTCAATACTTGTCAATTTTAAAAGGGTCATTCAGTGACATCCATATTAAAAAAAAGGATGTTTGTGTGTGAGAGTCAGCACGCAGCTGCACATCCCAAGAAAGCACTATGAATTATTATATTCTAATATTTTAAATTTTTCTATAGTTGTCCATTTTGAAAGGGCCATTGAGTGAAATCTATATTTAAAAAAGGGTGTTTGTTTTAGGGTAAGCACCCAGCGGCAGCTCTACCAAAAAATTCTATATATTTTAATCTTGTTCATATTTCTATTTTTCAGTACTTGTCCATTTTGAAAGGGTCATTCAGTGAAATCTATATTTAAAAAAGGGTGTTTGTGTGTGACGGTCAGAACGCAGCTGCATACCCCAATAAGACACCATATATTATAATCTTTTCTATTTTTCAATATTTGTCAATTTTAAATGGTCATTCAGTGACATCCATATTAAAAAAGGGCATTTATGTGTGATGTTCAGCACGCAGCTGCACACCGCAAAAAAAACCTATATATTATTATACTTTAATCTTTTCTATTTTTCCATACTTGTTCATTTTGAAAGGGTCATTCAGTGAAACCTATAATTGAAAAAGGGTGTTTGTGTATGAGGGTTTTTCTGGGCATTTTCAATAATCAGCGACGGCATTACAGCTGCAAAAGGTTGTCATCTGCCATGCCACCAACTGAAGCAAGCCTAATAGATAAGCTAAAAACAGAACATTTTAGTGTAAGTTGCAAGAGATGAAAATGTTGAAACACTATGCATACACTAAATTTGGAACATTTTACAGCATAAATCATTAAGAGTGAATAGGCAGTAACAAACAGATGTCATTAGATGGACAGAGGCATCATTAGATATTTAGACAAGTAATACTCAATTGTAAAAAAGTTACCTAATTTGCTGTCGCTATATAAATAAATGAGGATGTTGAGAGATCAAGGTGGCCTTTAGCCATACTAAAAGCCTTCAAATACTACACAAACAATAAAATACATTCCCAGATTATTCATCAGTTGACAAGAGCAGGGCTTTCCTTACCTTGTTTTACTTTTATAATGCTCCCCTTCTGAATCAAACCAGGGGACTCGTAAATATTTAAGGGGAGGGAGGGCTGAGAAATGATTCTTCTGGGGTAAACTTCATCCAACCCCGCTGTAAAGGGGAAGACTTGCAGCAGACGCGGTTCCCAAGAAGGGGTGTACTCACTCTGACGCCAGGGCAACCGGGACACCTCACACTGCTGCTGCGTCCCAGCTAGTACTAGGCAGCAGGGGCATGTGCGGCTGTAATTAAATTATTGCTGCCTCCTGTGTGGACATAGGGGTTGTGCTCTTGGCCCCATTTCTCCTATCTCCATGTTACCGGTTCTTGCTCGTAATCTTTAACTACCTTGAACTAAGTCCTGGGGGCATCCAGGTACCTGTTTGTGCATCCAACTCTACAGGAAATGTGGCTACTATAGGTGAAGATCTCTCCTGCTAGTTCTAAAAGCTTATGACAGTTACTAGAAAGCCTTAACTTTATAAATTATTATCTCCTGGGACCAGTGGTGTAATAAAAATTTCACCTTAAACTGTTTGCTTTTGCTATTAGTTGTTGACTCACATTGCTCTCTCTGACACCACTTTTGTTTAAATAAAAACTATGACCTTTTCACAAACTTACTTAGCTGTTCATGTTTTTATTTATTTATTCAATTACACTAATAGTAAGTCTGAACATGCGAAGTAGGTTTGGGTGCAATGAAAGGGAGATATAAACACTATGGGGTAAATGTATCATACCCCGGTTTTGTCAACTCCCGTGAGTTCGGCGTCTTCGCAGCTTAAATTTAAGCTGCGAAGGCGCCGAACTCGCGGGAGTTGACAAAACCGGGGTATGATACATTTACCCCCTTTACAGGGCAGCGCCGCTTTAAATCTAAGCTGTGAAGACGCCGAACTCGCGGGAGTTGACAAAACCGGGGTATGATACATTTACCCCTATGTGTTTTATTATTTTTTAAATTGAATCGGAGAAAGCAAATGCAATGATGGCAAAGTTACAAAATTCTTCATTAAGACAGCTCGCTGCAGACTTTGGCCACAATTGATGAAAATTGGGACACTTGTGAAGGGATCATTAGAAAATAAACTGGAAATGTCTGGGAATGAATGTTAATGCCATAAATAGTAACAGTGTACCAAAAACAGCTCAAAATCACATGATTTTACCTATTTTTCACAATTTTTAATTAAATCCAATTCCAGAACCAAAACCTTTTGCGATTCTTTGGCAAAACTGGAAGCAAAGCCAAAAATCCAAAACACGAACACATTTTGGAACAGACACCAGTTCCGAAACTAAAACATGAGGGTCAGCGCACATCCCTATCCTACACATAGTAGTAGCAGTAATTGCATGGATTATAGATCAAACAAACAGGAGACTACAGGCTTAATCTTTATTAACATTGATGGGTACGCTGAACTGTCCCAGAGGGTGATATGAACAAGGGGGAGACTGTTATGGAGGGGATCTAGATTTAACCCCTGATCTCTTCTAGCCCAGAGCACGTGCAAAAATCAAGTTATTTTGCAGAGGGGAAATGTCTGTATGCCACTACATACCAATGAGCACCTCTAAAAATGCACATTCTCCATCCTTTTTTCTCATTTTATTAACTTTGCACAAAATCTCGACTTTGCACTACTCCACAAAACTAGGTGCACTAGTGCACCTACACTATGCTTTGTTATTTATTGTTACAAAAATTCTTTTCCTCTGCAAATGCCATCTTGGTCCATAAACTTATGGTCTTTGGAAGAAAACAAGGAAAACATGTGAATCTAGGCTTACAACACCTCCAAAGAGAGTTTTGCACTGCACTTTAAAAATAAGACCCCTGTGATTGCCAATCATATGTATGAAATAGTAACAATTACATTATTGGCGCATCTGCAAGGTGACATAGAAAAGAAGTAGATTACGATATATTAACAGCCCATTCAAAGAGCTTGTGAACAGTATATAGGAATTTGGCATTGGCAGAGATTTCTATGTGGTGTGAGGAAACATCTGTGATGTAACATAGATGTGTGTTGCCTTCTTGACCATTCTAAAGACACTCTGGGGGGTAAATGTATCAAGCTGAGAGTTTTTCGGTGGGTTTGAGAAACCAATCAGATTCTAGCTATCATTTATTTAGTACATTCTACAAAATGATAGCTAGAATCTGATTGGTTGCTATAGGCAACATCTCCACTTTTCAAACCCGCCGGAAAACTCTCGGCTTGATACATTTACCCCCGGGTCTCATCACGGGAATTGAACTCTGCCCTTAAAGTTTGAATAATTGCCACTTTGTACAATTTTCATTTACTAGACTTATATTTTTATCAATGTGCTTAAATATAAGGCTGAAAAGAACATCCAAATAAAGATTATATACTTGTATTATTATTTCATGAACAGTAACAGTTAGTCAGATACATGAAATCCTAAATATTGGTTTTTAGGGTCAAAAATTATTCAGACAATTTCAGAACAATCTGATAGATGGCATTTTTACCTAAGTGTGACAGTACTCATTAAACTTTATGTGCTTCATATCTGTCACCATTGCTTCTATATATACCACCAATTTTATCTATTCAAATGAGCTCAATAAAGCAAATTATGAATGTGCCAGTCACTAAATTTAATTTTACAATAATTTGATATGTTGACATATCGTAGCTCTATCAAATCTTAATTAAACTATTCCTTTGTCTTTAATCATTTGTATAAAGAAATGTAATAAATATAGGCAGCTGATAACGGTAACTTATCCTTCTACATTTTAGTATGCCATGTACATACAGAACACTAGTAAAGAAATGTGTTACCGAATAATTTTATTTATTACCTTGAAACCTCAATGTTTGCCGTTTTTTTCATTGCAATGTTTGTGCTTCTGGTTTATTTTTCTTTCTGGGATTACAAGTGACAATTATAAGAGTCTTCTATCATGTTCTTGTCAGCAGCAGGCTACATGGGATGTGTTTAAGTGCTGTGCTGCCAAATCATAGGTCAATGTCTAACTCTTCAAGGACAGAAATAACAATAATAATAAAACAATTTTCAAATCTCAACAAGCGACATACAACTTGAATGCTGATGTTCATTGTTTGCTCAAAAAAGGGAAATTTAATGTAAATGAAGTATAAAATTGGGTCTCACTGCATTGAATGCAGCCCTAATTAGAAAGCCCTTTTGGCTCAGTATTTGACAAGCCGAATGAATTGCTGATGACTGGGTGCTGATCCAGATTCAAAGAATCTGTTTTGAAAAAGATGTGTGGGTGGAAGAAATATTTTGTATGAAGCACCACTCACACACAGATTGTTAATAGAATTACACATTATTAGTTCTCAGTTCAAATACTGGGTAAAATATTTAAAAGTAACAGGATAACACTAAATTGTCTCTAAAAGGACTAAGATAAGTAAAATCTCGGCCTAATTTCCTTTTAAAAAAAAAACAAAGCTAATTTTTAAGTGTGACAGAAAACACATTAAATAGATATCTTCAATTAGAACTGTACATACAGTGCATTATGTATTTACATGCCAGTTGGAGCTGTATAGCACTAATTATTTGTTCATCTGGCTTATCTCTCAGAGGGGAGTTATTTCAGATATATCATATAGATTAACTAAAGAAAGGTGTATTATAAATAGGACAGAATACCTCATTTTAATACAAAGCATTTAGTAATTTGGCACATTCATAATTTAAAGTGTTTGTCCATGTTTTAACAACCTCTCTATAGTTATCCCGCCCATATATAACTTTGGAGGAAGTTCCAGGGAAAGGGGTTACCTGAAATAATCCACCTGAGACCTCATCCTACAATTGGGAGTGGAGTGGTGCTTTCAAGGCTGAAAATACTGCGGCTGAAAAGACTGGGTTGATTAAACTGTCCAGGCTGTAGAGCCAAGGCCATCCAATCAGGTACCACTTCTCCCATTACAGCAAATATAATCCCTAAGACTTATTCACTTGCTGACAGCTCTCAACTATCTGCAGTCAAATTTGGTGGCCCAAAATCTTGGTGGTGAATTAAGTAGACAAAATATAAATGTGACCTGTTTGTCCTCTTTCCATGTATGCAGACTGGGGCCTGTATAGATCTGATCAGAGTCCCTGGTCATTGATGCCTAAGTTGACTAATCATGGAGACACTATGAGAAAGTATCTACTTTTCTGGAACATTGGGGCACCACTCTACTCTGGAAGACATACTGCCAGCTGTCACAAATCTGCTATTGTTATTTAGTGTCTGAAACATAAACAAAGCCCTGTGACACAGAGATAAAACTGAGGAGAGGTTTACAGGTTCTACATGGCTATTACTACTGGTATAGAATTTGTTATATCTGAGATTTCTTTTTAAATATTGCTAGGAATTTTATATGAATTAAGAATGTGTACACTGTAGCATTATACAAATGTGCCACTTTTACACTTGAAGTTTTATTTTCCCTTACCCTATGGACTTTACAGTTGGAAACACTTGGCTCCCCTATTAACAAACCTAATTTTGTGATGGTAATGGGGCCACCTAGAAGTGAGAACATGTACAAATTTGGCTGCAGAATTTTGATTTTTTTTTTCTGGTAGAATTTAGCTTTAATTATTTCCCCCAATTATTTTTGTTTTGCCTGGAACTTGCTTTCATTTTTCTTCTGCACAGACTTCTCTCTTATTGGATCCATTCCACATGATGACATATTACGTTCTGCTTGGTAAAACATGAAATGCTGAATCCACTATAAAAGACTTAATCACACCAACTGCTGCTTTGGGAAGATAAGAGATTTAGAAAAAGAAAAAGAGAGAGACAATGAGTGAAATGGTGCAAAAAGGAGTAAAAAAGAAAATAAAAATGAAAAGGAGAGAGAGAAAAGGAGAGCAGGAGAAGGAGGGAGAGGTGAGAGAAATAAGGAGAGAGAAATAGAGGGAAAAGGAGGTAGTGAATGAGAGAGAAAAAAAGGACAGTGACAGCCGATCAGTGAAAGAAAGTTTTCTCAAAGAGTTTCATGAGTTGCTATTCCCTGACTTGAAAGCACTATGAATTCCAGACTAAACTCAGTAGGCAGTAATTAAACTGATTTCAACTGAACACCCATGGGTCAAATTGACCCATACAGTCTGAAGATGACTGAAGGCATCCAAACAAAAATAATTGGACTAGACTCTAAAACCCACGTGGTCTGTAGACCTGAAAAGGAGCCTTTCCCTATCATCTGAAGATGATCAGCTGAATATTGAGAACATCAAACAAGGTCTACTATTGAACATAAGATCACTTAAGTTTTACTTGTGTTAGCTTCCTAGTATTTTACCTGTTAGTATTTTTGTTTAGTTGAGCCTACTAGCACTCTAAACAGCAGACATTCATTTGGTATTTTAATACTGTACACAGTTACCCCTAGTATGTATCTCTTGTATATATATATATATATATATATATATATACATATAAAAATGTGCAAGGAGAGGAAGTTGCAGTATGGACATTTTGAAGTGGTGGTATGGAAAATGTAAGTGAATGGAATTTAATAGTGTGACAATGAAGACAGTAGGAGAGGTGGTATTGTGGCATACCACCATATACCAACCCACTGTATATATATATATATATATATATATATATATATATATATATATATATATATATATATTTATAGATTTATAGCTATATCTATATATGTATATATCTATCTATCTATATATATATATATATATATATATATATATGTATCTATCTATTCATATATATATATATATATATATATATATATATATATATACTCAGTATTTTTATTGTAGTAAGAAGTTCAGTGGTGATGTAGGGCTATCACTATTGTGCATTTCAATTCTTGCCAGGGGATTAAATAACCCTTATAAGAGGCATGACCCATGGGCAGAGTGTAAACAGTTAAGAGGTAAAATAATTTATTTTCAGTAGACACATTTTAAATAAAGGAAAAAATCTAACATAAATAATAAAGTTTTGCCTCATGTATTTCTCAGTAAGAAATCCCAGGTATATTAGTATAAGTTAGTACAAGAGGCTAATGACAAATACGGATATACATTTTCATTAAGGATAATATATATTCACTTAAAGTAACACTAGTTAGCTTTTACAGCAGCACTAAATAAAAAATAGCACAATTGTCTTTCAAGTGTACTCTCTGATTTAATATATTCTCAACAAGTCATGGCAATACTGTGGAAGGGTGTGTAAGGGTTTATCATAAGCCACCATACGGTAATAAATTGCCCTAGTGAGAGGTCCTCCATGAGAAGAAGTCAACTATCTAAACTGAATAATATTTACAATATTCTTATTCTATTCATCATCATCACCATTTATTTATATAGCGATACTAATTTCACAGCGCTGTACAGAGAACTCATTCACATCAGTCCCTGCCCCTTTGGGGCCTACAATCTAAATTCCCTAACACACACACACACACACACACACACAAACACACACACACACACACACACACACACACAGACATACTATCTATTTCATGCTTGTATATATAACTATGTAATTCTTAGGGAACTAGTGAATAATTTGTTAAATGCTGCGTAATGTTTACTGTATATTGCAAACAGAATAACTTAAATATGCTCATATCAGAGTGATCAGTCTGACTGTACAACACTATGTGATTGCTAAATTAACCTTTGCTAGTTCTAACTGTACAAGTAAATTCCAAGACATATTGAATCATTGGGATGAATACATGTATTATTATTGTTATTATTAATATTATCATTATTATTATTATTTTTATGTGCTGACAGATCATGCAACACTGTACATTGAGGGGATTATGACACAAGCTAAATAAAATTACATGAAACAGAAGGTAAATATAGCTCTGTCCAAATGAGCTTACAACCTTAGAGGAATAATGATTGTAGCTAGAGGTGGGGAAAGTGTGTAAGCTATTTTAAGGCAGCAGCACTACTTAGGAGTGCAATTATTCAGTTTTTTTCTGGCTATTACTAAATTAGTTTCTCTTTGCCTGTGAGCACCCTAATTAACTTTTGTCTAAAAGAAGTAGTGCCCTTGGCGTTGATATGAATATTGCATCACATCCTAATGCAAACTAGGGCTACCTGCTGATGTAGGCTCCTTTTGGAGAACCACATCTTCCTTGTGGAAGGCTGCACTCTACCCTTTGTGGTTTATCAGGAGAATGTAATAAAATCTATGGTACTCCATTTCAAAGATATATTGATATCTGCCTAATTTTCCCTCCAGACCATTTTCTGATCATGCATAGGCAAGGAAGGGGGTTCTAATAACAGTGCTCAAAATATTTCTTTGGTGTTACATTTCCACTTTTTTACTATATGTTTGCCTTCCGATGGCCACTTTGTGTGGACATTGGAGCAGAGGAGGAAGGGGGCAGGCATGCACACATAGTAATGATATTAATAAATAGATGCACCCTGTTGTGCTGTTCCTTCATATCCTCCCTATGCCAAAATCTTACTCCTCAGAGATTTCTTGTAAACGTCTAAATTATTGGTTTCTATTTTGCTGATAGAAAGCAATGATTGAACTGAAATGAATTGTCTTTCATAATATAGCTTTTCAAGTACAAATGTTTTTGCTAGTTTGTGTAAGGTATAACAATGGTACAATTTCAGTTGCTATCTCAGCAATTATAGTAACAAGGCATACTTCAGGCAATTAAATATCAATATGCTTAAAAATGCTAAAGACTCCCAATCTGGATCAATTAAAAATGGCATATTAAAATGGTTGCTTGTAAGCAATCTGTTCAAGCAATATTTTTTTTGAGACATGTGCAAGCTCTTTATAGGTCCCCCTCGTGCTGCCAAAACAGCTCTGACTCATTGAGGCATGGACTCCACAAGAACTCCGAGACACCAAGATGTTAGCAGCAGGTCCTTTCAGTCTTGTAAGTTGTGAGGTGGGGCCTCCATGGCTCAGACTTCCACCACATCCCACAGATGGTTGATCAGATTGAGATCTGGGGAATTTTGAGGCCAAGTGAAAACCTTGAACTAGCCTGCTGAAAGAGGGCTCTGCCATCAGGGGATACTGTTGCCATGAAGGGGTATTGTAACAGAAATGATGGGATACTTGCCTCACTCTAGATTTGCGCTGGCTGGCCGGTGGTGCAGAGTCTAATGAACCCCCTGGGGTTCACCAAGAACCGCTGCAAGGTGGGATAGGCTTGGCTGCGGAGGCTCGCAGGTCGCAGTCCACAGGGCAGCCCCTAGAGCAGGGGTGTCCAACCTTTTAGCTTCCCTGGGCCACATTGGAAGACGACGAGTTGGTTTGGGCCGCACATAAGATACACTAACAATAATGATAGCTGATCATCCAAAAAACCATAGAAAACATAGTTAACATATATATATGAGAAAAAAAAGTGATATATATATATATATATATATATATATATATATATATATATATATATATCACTTTTTTTTTAAATCCCCCTATACTTACCTTTCAATCGCCCTGTTCAAAAAATCCTCTCTAGTTGTTATACTATAATCACTTTTTGTATTGTTTTGACGCAATATCAATAAAGTGCATTTAAGCCAGGCATTGTATATCAGGGTGCCCTGACCAGGCCTGCGGTACCTGACATATACATCACTGTGACCCCAAATTGTGACCTGTTTTGCTAATTACACCACTATGTTAGTTAAGGGATAACAACTTATAATGGGCCAAAGAGAATAATATATAATGCCCCATTAGTATTACAAGTAGAAGTATGTAGCAGGGAGATAAGGTCCATGATGCTCCAGGACCAGGTGACTTTTATTCACTGGTCAGCATTCCTTGAAATAATAAAAAAAAATCCCCCTTAACTTACCTTTTAATCGGCTTGTTCTCCTGTCCTCCTCTCTTCTTTTCTCCAATTCTGTGCTACTAATTGTTCTTCTCGCGCGGGTGACTCCTCTGTGCAGCCCTTAGCAATGGATGTTGGGCGTGATGACATCACGCCCGACATTCACTGCGTGCACCACATGGAGGAGGAGAGAAGGGAGGGAGCCGGAGTACCAGCTGACGTGACCGCAAGGTAAGTATTTTCTTTTCTTTTTTTTGCAGGATTTTTTTTTTTCCATTAACAGTGCTGCCCCCTTGCCACAACCAAAACTCCTTCTGGGCCACATTTATAGGCATGCTGGGCCGCATGTGGCCCGCGGGCCACGGGTTGGACAACCCTGCCCTAGAGGTAGGGCTGAGGGAGATGACCGAGGTCAAGTAGGCAGAGTCTGGTACACAGGAGAATAGCAGATATAGTGGTCAGTCAGGTAAGCCGGGTCTGGTACACAGGTAGACTAGATTGGAGAGCAGGGAATGTCAGCAAGCACAACTGTTACACGAGAGGAATAAGCACTAAACACAGGTACTGAGTCATAAACAGAGGAAGTTGCTCTGGCGCTACCCAAGCGTCAGAGTGAGGTTTATATAGCAAGCAGGTTTTAATTCCCCGCCCTGACGCGTGATCATGTGACTGGCTGACACCGTGGGAGCCGGAAGTGCAGAGATTGCGGCGAAGGAGCGGGGAGAGGTGAGTGTAACAGGTATTTGGTCTGCAACAATGCTTAGTTAGGTGGTACGTGTCACAGTAACATCCTCATGAATGCCAGGACTCAAAGTTTCCCAGCAGAACATTGGCCAGAGCATCACATTGCCTCCACCGGCTTGCCTTCTTTCCATAGTGCATGCTGGTGCTATCTCTTCCCCAAGTTAATGATGCACACGTACCCGGACTTCTACATGATGTACAAGAAAATGTGATTCATCAGACCAGAGCACCTTCTTCCAAAGTACAATGTACATGATATAAATACTGTACATAACATATTCTAAAAATAACTAGATTTGATATTACTTGCTCTTTTGGAAAAATGATGCTAGAAAATATGATTAGTCTGCTGCAAACAATGATTTGAAAATGTATAGAGTGATGTTTTCATCACTTACTTTACATTGTTATCTGTAGTGATGTAAGTGTTGTTCAAAACACAACAATAGAATCACACAGCTGCAGTATTTAATTTGATCCACAAGAATACACAGTACAGTATCCGTGTTTTTTCTTCTAATATTAAAACATGAAGAAACAGTCATTCCTGTTTCAAGATTAAAGGGGAGCTTGAAAAAGCTGCAGTAAGGCCTCTAACGGTATATAGAGATAAAAAATTAAATAGTGAAACAGCAGCTAGATGATCAAATGGGTAAAATGTTTATAGAAATAGTAGTAGAGACAGCCCCAGAAGGTAATTGAGCTGTAAATGGAACCCTCTATGGTAATGCAACAGAAAACAGCACGTTGTACTGCAACATTATGTAAAGCTGTAAAGAAGCTTAACGATGTTCCAATAGTAAGCCAGCCATTGATCTCACTGAGAGTGGTAATGTCCGCGTGGAGCAAATCTTTGGGATACACAAGCTAATTTTCAGCATGTCGCATCTTCTGACACATTTCTCTGCCGCCATCAAGAATTGGTAATTTCATCACCTCTGATGAAACCACCAATTGTTAAATAGTGGACATGTAAAGTGGAAAATGGTACCAGCATTAAAGACATATGTAAAACAGACAATTCAGATAGTCCAATAGTTGGTCTTCCCACACAATACTCACTTTGATGCAGACTTGGCTGCCAAAAACATCTGTCTTGACAATGCAATTGAAACTCCACATTCAGTGTGTCACGAATGCCAAATAATAGGAATGGTCTTGACCTCTGCTTGAGTGACAGCTTGACTTGTGAGATAAGCTGAACCACAAAGGCGGTGAAGAGATGAGCTGCAGAGAGCAATAGCACTGAGATCCACACAGGTGTTATAACTCTAGAACAGGGCCGATGATGAGTGATGCTCTGCAGTGATAATGCTGGGAAGCGATGAGCTGCACAGGTAATGCTGGGAAGTGATAAGCTGCACAGGTAATGCTGAGAAGCGCTGAGCTGCTCAGGTGTTTGCTGAGAAGCGCTGAGCTGCACAGGTAATGCTGAGAAACGATGAGCTGCACAGGTAATGCTGGGAAGTGATAAGCTGCACAGGTAATGCTGAGAAGCGCTGAGCTGCACAGGTAATGCTGAGAAGCGATGAGCTGCACAGGTAATGCTGAGAAACGATGAGCTACACAGGTAATACTGAGAAACGATGAGCTACACAGGTAATACTGAGAAACGATGAGCTACACAGGTAATGCTGAGAAACGATGAGCTGCACAGGTAATGCTGAGAAACGATGAGCTGCACAGGTAATGCTGAGAAACGATGAGCTGCACAGGTAATGCTGAGAAACGCTGAGCTGCACAGGTAATGCTGAGAAGCGATGAGCTGCACAGGTAATACTGAGAAACGCTGCGCTGCACAGGTAATGCTAAGAAGCGATGAGCTGCACAGGTAATGCTGAGAAACGATGAGCTGCAGAGGTAATGCTGAGAAATGATGAGCTGCACAGGTAATGCTGAGAAGCGATGAGCTGCACAGGTAATGCTGAGAATTGATGAGCTGCAGAGGTAATGCTGAGAAACGATGAGCTGCAGAGGTAATGCTGAGAAACGATGAGCCGCACAGGTAATGTCATGTTTCTTAGCTAATGTGGGGATTAAGTGTTCACATTTGAATGCCTGACGCATGCTTGATGCAGAAATACTGCTATGTTTGAGATGGACATATTTGGGGGTATGTGTGACTCAACATACATAAGTAAATACACATGTTTTTGTTACAGATTTTTTACTCAGTCATTCGGGATGCAAACTGGGTCAATTAAATGAGACCCTTTGTGTTTAGGTGCTATCTGGAAGGCTGCATGCACTTCATTTAGCAGTAACTAGGAACATCACTGTTACTGGTCAGCAATAGGCATGCAGTACATCTATTTTTTAATTAATTAGTACATTCAAGTACTCCCCAATCTGCCATCTTGTCTTTTGCAGTTTACAAATTCATAAATTATCCCGCAAATCTGCATTGTAAATAACAGTGTTGTTCTGAAAGTAAACAATACAGCTGGGTGTTAGGGAAGATTAACGTCAATATCTAGTTTATATTTCCTTAATGATTCAGGCTCCTTATCTCAGCCATTGTTCAGACTGTATAGCACCCTGTCTGTGATCAGTATTGTAATTATAGTACATATTTGTCAACTCTCCCTGAATGTCAGGAAGACTCCCTGAAATAGCGGTTATCTCCCTCACTCCCTGAAGAGTCTGGAATTCTCCCTGATGCTGAGTCAGTACAGGCTGTGGTTGGCTTCATCATCTGTGGCATGAAGACACTGTTCAGAAATTGTGTCCTATGTCCATGTATTGATGCCTATGGAGGTGGCCATTTTCATGGAGACCGAGAATTAATCAAAGACTGACAGGTAAGACAACATGACTTCAGTAATGGAGATAGAAATGTAAAAGACACTTCAGTCTCTAGAGATTCATTAGCTGCTTTTCTTTAACGCATAGTTGCCTACTCTCCCGGAATGTCTGGGAGACTCCCGCATTTCTGGGAGACCTCCCGGGCGAGCAGGGCAACGTCCCGGTTCTCGCCCCTGCAATAAATAAGTGGCGGGGGCGGGGCTTAATGAGGCAAATATTGCGCCATCTTAGTCCCTCCCCCTGCTGTAATTGGCAAAAAATTGTGACAATCGTTGAGGGGCGTGGCCAAAATGCTTCAATTTGTCAAACCCCGCCCCCGCACGCCTACCTCCCCCGGGTTCTCCCTGAAGCCAATGAGGAAAGGTATGCTATAGTATAAAGTATAATGGAGGATGGCTGAGAGAGAGAGTGAGACATCTGGATTACAAACACTAAGCATGATCTGTGGATCCATCAGTGAGAGGAGTTGTTGGTGCAGGGCAGAGCCGTAACTTTGAATTCTAGTGCCTGGGGCGAGAAAGACAAAGTTTCCCTTTACAATGCAGCGCCGCTTGAAATTTAATCGCCGAACACGCTGAACACGCGGGTGTTGAAGAACCCGCATGTTCATACATTTACCCCTAAAGGTTCACCATGAATTGTGCAGTTTATTTTACTTCTGTAACGCCTGCAGGGGAACAGGACAGATGCACATAGATGTCTAACCTTCCAAACGATGACTGCCTACCATCCACTTTAGTTTCACCCCAGCAGCTCTCCATCTCAGCAGCGTCTTTAGTGAAGGTCTGACTCCTGGAGCAGAGACACTCACTCAACTTCATGCCGCCACCTCGTTTTGTTCTTGCCAAGGGCGCGGGACTATGAGTATTTGTGACCAGGAACAGTCTCGCCCCAAATACTCTGCTCACCTTTTGGTGAGGGCCTAACCAGAAGTGGGAATCAAATCAAGAGAGCTATATTCACCCAGGCACTCCATCCTTTCTTAATATTTACAAGTATGGGCAGCACCAGCTGACCATGGTTAGCCGGTAAGCACAGCAGGATGGTGCCATGCTTATTAGGCGCCGTGCTGACCCATCTGCCCTAATAAAATATTTTTTTGTCTGTGGCGGGTTGGTTGGTGGGCTCTATTACCTTTTCCGAGTCTGGCAATGGAACAAGTACAGTTATGTGGGAAATTGGTACACACACAATGGCACCTGTCTTGCATTTGCGAAGTGGCACCTGATTGAAGCTTCATGGTGTAAGCGCCAACCCAGAGCAGAGGGAAACCATAGAACCCAACACATGCCCTGGTTATGGGATTTATTATCCAAATAATTAAGACATAAAGTTTTCTGAATATGGGTGTTTTTTTATAATTTGCAGCATCATGCCTAAATAATAGTAACTTACATTTAACATTTACCCCTTGCCATTTCCCAGAATAGACCGTTATTAAATTGTTTAAGAATTCTCCTCACAGTGATTTTAGGTGATTATTAGTGAGCATGCATAATATTTCCACCAAGGAAAAGCAATTATTTCCTTTTTCTTTTTGATTTTGGAAACTGTATGGATGATGTGTTATAGGAGATCTAACAAATTAGAGAATAAAATAAGCATAAAGCCCATAGACAAGGTACTATATTCCAGAGTGCTTTCTTTTTAGTATAAAATCATTATATTATTTTTCTGAAGGAAGGGATTCTCAGCTTTGGCTTTCTTTTAATTTTTTTTTAATATTGAACAGTACTGAAAAAGCTTTTTTTACTAACTGAATTACATTTTATTGAATAATATATTCTTATAACCTCGCACAGCTCCCTTAGTCTCTAAATCATATTGCATATTATATTACAATTTCTGTTCTCTCTTCCTGAATGCATGACAACCTTAATGCCTAAGAAAAAATATATTCAATCCTTCCATCTTTTTATAGCTTGTGTGGCTCTGATGAATTCTTTCTTATCTTGTATTTATTCTCTTCATTGTTTAAATTTAGTCTTCTGTACCATGTTCAGGTTTGGTTAAAGATTACTTTTGCAACTGCAATGTTAACTCTCTCCTATTTAATAATAGTCTGAATGAATAAGCAGATCTGTGCTCTTTATAGCATTCTTTGTGCTGCAATATCCAACTAATGTATTTGAGTTTATTTTTTGAATGGTATTGATTGTGGCAACCTTATGTATATACCCTATTCACACATTAATATCAATAGCATATATTTTATGGCTGCTATATTATTGAGTCACATACATTTCTAGTAAATTGGATCAGGACAAACAAAATAGTGTACTAACACTAGTTATTGCTGCAGGAAAATTCAAAGTGACCAGGACGATGCAGCTACCCAGACTGCTCGCTATTTGTACTGCCAAGTGAGCTCCCCCTCAATTAAACAATATGCCCCGTGCATATGATGTGGCCGAAAGCCAGGTGGAGATATAGTACGTCTGTCAGTGCACAACGGGGGATTACCCGATATCTCTGCACAATTACCGCATATTTTTTTTATAGAAACAGCATCAACCACTCTGAAAAGACATGCTGACCTCATGTCTGCTCCTCCTCAACTGTATGTGCAGTTCCTGGGCAGATTTAGTCCTCCCCCTGCTGTGTTTCTGTGTCAATTACCCACCTTCTCTCTCTCCCCTCTGTGTTTTCCTCTCCAATTTTATGTGCACCTATCCTCCAATGTGTGCCTCTATCTACTTCTTTTTGTGTCTCTGTGTGTGTCTGTCTTTTTCATTCCTTCACTTTGTGTGTCTGCCTTTAATTTTATATATGCACCTCTGTCTTCCCCTGTCTCTCTACACTGTGCCGGAGATGCTATGGAGAAGCAGACAGGCCAGAAAACCAGCTGCAAGATAGGTGGGCCTTCATTCAATTACACTTTACCTTTATCAGTACCTCTGACCCTTCAGTATTGTGGAACTACAAAGAACAGCATGTCCTGCCAGAGTGCAAACTGGGGATTGTAGTTCCAAAATAGCTGGAGAGCCATATGTTACACTGTATACAGCCAGCAACATAATATACTTAAAGTGGAACTGTAATCATAGAGATAAGCCGCAGGTCATGCACAATGGGCCAGTGCAATTACATAGCATTCACATAGCATTCTCCCCCCATCCACTCTTAACAAGATTGTTAGGGGGAGGGTGCCAGGGAGGGGAAAACTTCTTTCTCACCCAGGGCACTAAAATGTCTAGTTACGACTAGAGCTGCTCAGGCTCAGTTTTCGGAACACCATCACCAGTCAGAGTACCGAGCTAGCTTGGCTTGGTACTTTCCCATTTCCTCGGGTCTGAATCGAGGCAAAACATCATTGCGTCATTGGATCTCGATGATTTTGGTTTCCGTACGTGCCTCCCTCCTCAGGAGACCCAGCACCATTGCTCACACAGAAACAGGGGTAGCAGCAGGGCCGGTGCTAGGGTTCTAGGCGCCCTAGGCAAGAATTCAACGCCCCCCCCCCCCTCCTCCCTGCCCCGCCGCCCCCGCCGAAAACACTAAATAAATAAATAAATAATTCGATTTTATTTACCTCGCTCTTTCTTCTCCTGAAGCCTCTTCAGTAGATGCAGGGGGGCTCTTCAAACCTCTTCTCTTTTCTTTTCTTCTCTTTTCTTCACTTCTCTTCTTTTCTTTTCTTTCTGTCCTATGGCTGCTCCTCGCCTTCTTGACATAGGAGGCGGAGCGATGCATGCTGGGAGGGGAGGCAGACAGACAGTGTGATAATGCAGTACAGCACAGGCGCCGCCGGGTAAAGACCTGTCACCTGATCACTATCGTCAGTGATCAGGTGAGCTGCCCGGCGCATCGAAATTAATTGCAAGTGGCGGCGGAAGTTGAAAAAACAGCGGCGGCACCCCGCTGCCGCTGCACCTCTCTCCCACTTCCCTCCGCCCACTAGATTTTCAAATCTAGTCAGCGGCAGCGGCGCCCTGCAGGTCCCGGCGCCCTAGGCAACTGCCTAAGGTTGCCTAATGGGAGCGCCGGGCCTGGGTAGCAGTGTTCTTGTCACTCTCCATTCTCCAGTGACATTGCTCAGTGCCGTTGCTCACACAGAAACAGGGGTAGCAGTGTTCTTATCATTCTCCATTCTCCAGTGACATTGCTCAGTGCTATGGCTCACACAGAAACAGGGGTAGCAGTGTTCTTGTCACTTGACAAACATTGACTGGAAATGACTGGAACCAAATTATGTGATTTTAGCATTTTTTAGCATTAAGAAAAAAAACCAGATCCAAAGCCAAAACCAAAACCAAAATACATGAGTGTTGTTTTGCAAAAACCAAAACAAAAAAGTTAATGCAGATCCAAAACCAAAACTAAATCACAGGGGTCAGTTAACATCCTTAGTTAAGGCTCTGCAGTAAGGAATAATGCAAAGTGAAAATAGCTGGGAAAATGAACAGTTATACAGGACATACAAATGTTATTTACAGAAACTCTAGCAATGAAGCTAAAATGTGGGTGATGCCTCGTCACAATATATCACAATACTCTCTCCCTTACTGAATAAAAGGTCTAATTCCTACAATGAAATTATTCATGTATATGTTAAAAAAAAACACCACGGCATCTGCCAATTAAGCAGCACTCAAATGTATCCACACAAATACTTTGCTAAGTATATGATTATTTTACAGTTTTGTATGGTATGATAAATACTGATAACACAAGACCTGGAATAGGCACTTGCAGTTTGTCCTTAATGAAGTTGAAAAGGGATTCGGGAGACATCTATCTATGACACTGAACAATTTTGTTATAGGAGAAATTGTCTCTCTCTTTCAGGTCAGTAGATATGATTTACATATTCCCTGGTGAGAATTTCTGCAGTGTTAAGAGGGTGATCACTCTTTATAGCCTTTGTTGAGGTTTTTGTAAATCATCCACTCATCTGCTCACCGAGCCGTCTGGGTCTTATCTGACCTTACTGTATACCCTCTCTGTGCCATTGTTACAGCAATATATTTTGTATTTGGTCTTTCAACATCGTGCATTTATTATTAAATGTCCAACTACTCATTTGGGAATGAATGCTGAATATCTTTATATTATTAGACGCCTTGTGCTTTGCACATTTCTAGTTAACAATTTTTTTGGTTATTTGTTCGTATCAACTTTAATGAAAAGAAACTTGCTTCTGGCTTTATAGATGGTATAGAAATGAAAAATGTGAGGAGATAACTAGTCAGATCAAAGGTAATAAGTTGTGTCTTCATTTCTTTCAGCCAAGCACAGCTGGGCAACTATTGTACCTTTACAAGACCTTATATGGCAAAATACCTCAATATCAGTAATAACAACATTATTTGTATGTCATCCAAGTGTTGCTGAGTTGCCTTTGAGCATGTTATACACTCCTTTTCAGCCAAACACTGCATGTGTTCTCTTGTGCTCCAGAATACCTTTATGTTGCATTATTCCAAATCAGACTCTATATTTTACAGTCCTATTTCATTATTTTACCATTTTTTATACAGAAAACATATGTTATGAATTTCATTGTTTAGATGTGGAAAATGAGGGTTCTGTCACTCACCAGGCACCCAAAAGACATCAACAGACTATATGACATAATAGTCTTGTCATCATATTTTTCTGCCACAGCCCTTGTTATCATGCGGCATCTTTTTCTCAGTGTCATGCCTCCAATTATACAGCCACACTGTCAGTCTTTTAAACTTCCCCCTTCTGTATTGTATTTGGAAGAGGAGCATGTTATTAAATTTAGAGGTTGCAGTCAGATCCACAGAGATGGCTGAGAGAAACTTTGTAGTTGCCAATCCACCTTTTTTTTTTCTAATGTAACATTGGACCCTTGTCCAACTGCAAAAGATTGCTATATTACGAATATGTTGTTATGGAGTATTAGAAACAATATCTGTCATTATAGGGCCTCTTTTACTGTTAACATTTATGAGTAAATCCAGCTAAAGGATGTTACAATGCAAGGGGTGCAAATGCAATAAATGATTGCATGCAGGGAACATTGTGATAGCTCTTGCATGAAGCACACAACTACTTGGCAGTATTATTTTTACACTGCAATTAAGAGTTAAGCTACGATCCTTGATTGAGGGTGTCATAGCTAAATTTGTTTGTGCAAATCCCCCCTCTCCCCCGCAGTGCAATACTGTAGTGAAACTTTCTAGCTCGATTTACTACAAACTGTAAATAGGTCTATAGTTAGATGCATGTTGACTAATATTTATAGTTGAAAGTGAAATTACAGAGAGAAGTGTTGCTTCTATATTGGGCAATACAAATGTGAAGTTATGTGTTGAACAGAACTGAAATGTATTATTTGTGTGGTTAAAAGCTGTAGACTTTAGTTTAAGGGAGAATTAAAGGGAAGCACCTGCTTAATTGGCCAACGTTAATTAGCAAATTCAAAAGATGCAGTGAAGTGGAGATAATTTGCATAAGAAATGTGTTCCTATTAGTGGCAGAAGGCAAGGGAAATCCAATAGCAGAAATACTGTTTGCAAACCAACTTTCTTACATTATCTGCGAAGACATTGCAGTAGAAAAATTCATGAGATTTGACTTGGAAACTTTTGTGGTCCATTAATCAAATATTTTCATTTTATTGCAATGTTTGCAGAATATTTTTTCAATGAAGATTGTGGATTCAAAGACGTTTAACTATTTTCAAACCAACATGGTAAAGAAAACAATTAATGTCAAAGACTACACTGTCTGGAATTGCCCATCCAAATTTATTATCCCAGGTCTGTAAAATGGAAAGTTATCCTGTTTCTTCAACATCCTTGCTGCTTATATTCACATAAATCCTCTGAATTGCCCAATTGGTTGATCATTTTGTTCATACGTAACACTTGATTTTGGATTGCACCTCTCTGGTATTACTGGTATTGGTAGTGTAGACAATTGTGTCGTTTCCATCCAGTATTTTTAACATGTGTGGTGGCATTAGAAGGTAGCATTGGAGTAGGTGCAATAGAAAAGAGATTGGTACTTTATGGGGATGGCATTGCTGTATGTAGTTAAAGGCAAACAAATATTAAAAATGATGTTGTGTATAATCATGTCTAAGCATAGACACGCACATGAACATTAATCTACAGAGAAAAATTATTTGAATATCTCTCTGTGTATATTTAGAGTTATAAAGATCTTCAAGCCCTGCAGTAAGTTACCAAAAATAAGACCTGCAAATGCTTTATGGCAGTGGATTTCAAACTTTTTCAGTTCAAGGCACCCTTAGGGCCTCCATAATTTGTTCAAGGCACCCCTAAGCCAAAATAATTACCAAGTAGTCCCCCGCCTTGCTTACCACTGGCCCTGGCCGAGGCACCCCTGTGAGATCGCCGAAGCACCCCAGGGAGCCTAGGCACACAGTTTGGGAACCACTGCTTTATGGATTTGTCAGACTGAAACAAAATTATTAGAATGAGGATTCTGATTGCTCTGTGGTAGGCTGCTTACTAAAGCTACTCATACAACTCTCTCCATATAATTTTTATATAGTGCCTGCAAGTAGACATAAAAACACAATCAACTTTCCAGCAAATCTTCTTTCCACCATTCTCATCTGGCTTTGTATTTGTTAGCCAGCTGCAGCCTTATGTTTCCTCACCAATTTGCCAAATCTGAGTCAGGGGCGGATCTAGACGTTATGTTTAGGGGGGGCAATTTTGCATAATCACACCCCTCCTTTGCTCTGATTGGCTGGCCTGTGTTAACCCCGCCTTCCGTCTGCGATTGGCCACGTCCCCTCCCGTTGTGGTCGCCGGCTGGGACCACTCTGATTGGCTGGCCCACATTTAGCCCCGCCCCCGCTCGCGCTTAGCCCCGCCCCTCCCGTTTTAATCGGCGGCTGGGACCTAGCTTTTTGCTGCTAGGGAGGGGGGGGGGGCAATATTCCACCTACCCATATTAAAATATTTAAAATTAGTAAACTGACAAAAGGAACCCAGGTGAAAAGCTGTAAAAGTAAAATGAATGTGATGTCCATTCCAATTGTAGAAGTTGTGAGTAAATATATGTTTATTTTCTACATTTTTAGTTATAGCAAAAAGTACAGTTCAGTGCTACCCAAGATTACTTAGTAGATTGAGAGAGCGCTCTCTGGTTGTAGTCCAATAAATAAACGTTTACAATGGAGGCTGGGTCTAACAAAGGTGATGTCATAATAGATTGGTTTTAATACAAGATACCAAGAGGTCACACTAGGCAGTTAAAAAAGCAATATTTATTCACCTGTGTTTCATGGATCATCATTCATTCCATGTGCATACACATAAATCTAAATATATATATATTTATTCCTGGCGGCAATCTTAGTCTTGTGGCGACTTTCTCAAAGTCCAAGAGATATGCCTCCACATCATCTGAGGTGGTCATTTTCTGCAAGACAGGCATTACATGCACCTGCCTCACTTGTGCTAGTTCTTTACGCAAGAGCTTAGTATTCTCTATCTGGGCCTCTGCGACCTGTAGCATTTGGGTCTGCTGTGCTTGTTGGGTAGCAGCTACAGCTAGTAATGCTCCCTGCTGTTCCTGCTGCCTCCTCCATATTGCTATTTTGTGAAGGAAAATTAAATTGTGCATTTGGGAAAGAAAAAGAAACGTTGCTTCCATAAGCATAAATTAAACAGACTTGTTTGTGGAAAAGGCTGTATGTCACTTGTAGTTCACAACAAACAACCATCAATCAATTTCATACACCTGCTTTGTGGTTAAGGTTTGAATCACCTATAAACTCCACACATTTGCAGCAAAGATTTTGTAATAAACAGTTTTACACATTTGCTTTGTGATTAAAGTTTGTGTCACCTATAAATTCCTCATAATAATGCTCATAATAAATAAAGTCCATAAAAATAGAAAAGTCCATAGGCCTTCATGGCTAACGTAAACTGGTTATAAAATAAAAAATCACAACTTTAATGTTAAAACAAACTTTAACTGTACCAAAACTAAAAACAAGCATAGTGGAACTAAATAGGATGACTAGACATATGCAAGCACTTACTAAAAAAAAGGAACCAATCAAAGTCTACTGGGAGGTGAAGAAATAGAAAGCCAACAGATGGAGAGGCCCCAGATTTCCATCACCCACTAAGGGGGTTTCAAGCCACGCCAAAGCCTGGCCCAGCTCGCAACCTCCATCCGTTGCCTCTCCATATGCCTTATCTTCCAAACCTCGTGAAGAATATCTACCACCACCTCTTTGCAAGGGAAGACTTTCTTGCACATCGTCACTAAACTACGTGCATTCCACATGTAATACCTAACCACTAATGTAACTAAAAACAGAGTGACCAAATCAAACGCCCTAAACCTCTTGAGCGCCCCGTAAACCCACTCAGGGTAACTAAGCCCGAAAGACTAGGCATGCCCAAGACACACAAGACCCCATCATAAACCTCTATGTTAAAAGGACACCTCAACAAGAAATGATCTATTGTCTCCTCCTCCCTTGGACACTCCTCCCGTGGGCAGCCTCGATCATCGGCATTCCTTACCTTGAGGTTTCCTCTAACATAGAGTGTCCCGTGGAAGGAGAGCCAGGCAATGTCCCTGAGCTTCAGTGGTATCTTCTGATCAGTGATCAGAGCTATGCCATCTGAGCAGACACTGCCCGGGCAGTCCCTCAGTGACAGAGGCTCCCAGAAGTGAGACCGCAAGACTCTCCTCTCCAACTCCCTTCTAGAGGAGCTGTTGACCTCTCCCACCTCCAGTTGCCATTTCCTTGTCACCTTCAAACCCAGTAGTCCGGGAGGTAACCATGTGGAACTCGAAAGCTCTTTACCGCTCCTCCCTCTACCCAGGAATTGAGGAATGGATGCACCCAGGCACGAAAGCCCTTTACCCATCAAGGGGGAGTCTCCAAGATGAGACTGCGCAGATGTAATTTAAGAAAGGTGAGCATAAAGAAAAGCACTGGATTAACCATACCCAGGCCCCTCTCCCCCCTCAATCTGTAGGTCACGCTACGCTTAACAAGGTTCAGCCTGTTCCCCCAAAGCATCTGGCAGAAGACTGCATTCCCCCTGACCCATAAAGATTCTGGCAAAAGGCATACATAGCTGACATGCAAAAAGACTGGAATCAGGTAAGTCTTGATCAAGTCCACCCTTTCCCTAAGAGACAAATTCCATCCTTTCCAACGTACCACTTGAGCAGAAACTGCTCCCAGCCTAATCTCCCAATTTCGCTTGGCATAATCAACAGGGCCAAATCGGATACCAAGAATTTTAATCTCCTCGCTCGCCTGGGGAAGGCTGTCCAGAAGGTCAAAATGCCGACCCTCCTCCCCATCCACAAAGCTTCACACAATCCTGATTGATTCTGGACCCTGAGGCCTCAGAATATGTACAGACCATCACGTCTTTCGCTTCATTCACATCAGAAATCACGATCGTGACATCATCTGCATAAGCCATCACTTTCAACGGCTTCCCCGGGCTCAGTTGCACCCCTCTTACTGTGTCACCTTCCACCCTCCTGATGAAGGGATCGATTGCAAACACATACAAGAGGGGGCTCAGGGGACATCCCTGTTTGACTCCCGAACTCACCGAGAAAGTAGGAGCTACCCAACAATTCACAAGCGAGAAGCTTTCGGCTTGCCTGTAGATCACTCTAATCCAATTGACCCACTCTGGGAGCCCATACCTGCCAAGTAGACACCAGAAGTACTCATGATTAACCAGATCAACTGGTCCAGTGATCAACTGGTCCAGTGTCAGCAAATACTTTCCCCACTTCTCAGCACGACACCGCTCAATGGCCTCCAAGACACCAAGGACAGCACTAAAGGTGCTACGACTCTTCACGGTGCAATGCTGAGAAGGAGAAAATACCAGGTCTATAATCTGAATCAACCTGTTAAACAGCACTTTTGCCAGAATCTTGCGATCCACATTAAGAAGGGCTATGGGGCGCCAGTTCTCAATCTTGGATTGGTCCGATCCCTTGAACAATACTATAAGGGCAGATGTCCTAATGGAAGGAGGGAGTAAACACTCGCCCAGGCACTCATTAAACACTTCCATAAGTTGAGGGGCCAAGATGTCGATAAAGGTCTTATAAAACTCGGATGTCAAGCCATCCGGTCCTGTGGACTTCTTCATAGACAGACTATCTATGGCAGCCTTGACCTCGTCTACCGTTATATCACAATCCAGGGTGTCAAGCGCCGCATGCAAATTATTCACACCAGGGGTTTCCTTCAAAAATTGCTCCATCTTCCCTCTGTCAAGTGATTTCTCAGAGAGGAGGCCAGAGTAGAAAGAGCCAAAGATGCCAAGAATGCCCTCCCGAGACTTTTGAAAGACACCCCGCTCATCACACAGCCCTCTCACCTCCTTAGCATTGATCGAGTTCCTACAGCTCTGGTAGGGGTCTGGCGAATGGTATTGACCATAATCCCTCTCCAGAACTAAGGAAGCATACCGATCATACTGACACTCCTTCAACCGAGCCTTCACCTGGGAGATCTTCCCACCGTCTCCCTCTTCAGAGATCAGGAAAGCAAGTTTCCACCTCAATGCTGGGTAGGTATTAATTTTTAACAAGTTTCTGTGACTTACGAGGCGGCGGAAGAAGCTCCAAGTTTGCTTCTTGCAAACCTCCCACCACTCTGACCTACTCCAATTTGCCTCCAAAAGTGATTCCTGTGTTTCAAAGAAGTCCCTAAAGGACTGTCTAATCTCATCCTCCTTGAGGAGCTCAGGGCTCAGGCGCCACAGGCCCCTGCCTTTCTGAGGGGTTTCTGAGGCGTTCAAACTGACACACAGACAAACTTGATCGGAGAACTCCACAGGCCTCAGCACAGGTGCCAAAGTCGCAGACTCCTCCTTAACAAAAAAACCTTTCTATCCTAGACCTACCCCTACCTCTAAAAAAGGTGAAACCCGTGAGGTCTGGGGAATGGCGAACATGCACATCTACCAGACCTGCCTGTCTAACCATGCTAACTAGAAAAAGAGAATCGTAGCCCAGTGTAGAATTGGATCCTGCCCTGTCTTTGGGCCTAATAATGGTGTTGAAATCACCTCCAAAAACTACCTGCCGGGCTGTAAAAAGGTAAGGCTTTATCTCTCTGAAAAGGCACTTCCTGTCCCACTTAGATTGCGGATTGGCATAGATGTTAATTAACCTGAGGTCACACCCCTTCAGAGTGACATCCAGAATCATACATCTATCTACATCAAGTTCTATAACCCACTGAATGGTTACCATGCCGGTAAAAAGTACCGCCATCCCATCGTAAGGCTCGGCCGCAAGAGACCAATAGGAGGGACCCTGCCTCCACTCACGCTTGGCTTGGTGGAGGTCCGACAGTCAACCTACCCTAGTCTCTTACAAAAATAAAAAATCGACCTCAAGCGTGTCGAAAAAACTATAGGCCATGTAGCGAACTCGTTCGGACATTATAGATGCCACATTAATGGTGGCAGATCTAATAGGTTGGGGAGCCATCATTCTAGGTTATAGACGTAGGCCCATTTACTTCCACCTTACTTATTTTGACTGTGTCCCACAGAGGAGACCAGCTCTTTCCTTGAATTCTTTGAAGGAGGCTTTGAAATCTGAGTCCCCCCTCCAACACTCTTTTTGGAGATTTCAACCATACCTGGCCCACCATCACACTGTTCTTTATCAGGGGGGATGAATTTAGTTATGACTACCTCTTCAGCAGAGCCCTTAAAGGGCTTAGGTACAGCAATTGTACCCAAGGAAATGCCTGAATGAGTACTAACCTCTGGAGTCTCTACATGGGTGGGTACTTCCCCTGACATTATAGTGTTTAGGGTCAAGGGAACTGGAGCAACTCCAAGAAAAGGATCCATCCTAGATGTCGAAGGGACCACTGAGTAATCTGGCTGCCTCTTCCCCCCTACCCTTCCCCTTGCCTCCTCCTACCACTAACCCAACCCCTACACCAACAGGGAGTTCCTCCACCTGTAACTGAGGGGGGGGGGGGGTTCTAGGTAACTTCTTCCTCTGACGCTTAGGCCTAAGTTTCAAATCACCTTCTATGTCCCTAGCCACCTCTCCTTCTTACTCCTCTTCACTGGAAATAACCAGAAACCGATTTACAACCACAATGTCCCCTGATTTGCTGGACACCTGCTTTCTCCTTTTATTTTTGCCCACTATGGTCCATTCCTTATTCTCCATCTCCATTTTGGACTCTGAGATGTGATCAGCAGCGGCATGTGCCTTATTCTGAGATCTGCCTCGCATAGCCTTCTCCCTCACACACTCCAGAGTACCATGCATGCTTTGTTGCAAGACTTTTCCCTCTTCAACCACAGGGCTCACTACTGAGGGGTTCACAGTGGGAACCACAATTGAAGAAACTTTATTATGCTCCACCAGTGGGCATCTACTATATGGGTGGCCATCCTCACCACAAAGGTTGCACTTAATTGCAGTACAATCCCTTGCAGTGTGCCCTAGCCCCTGACACAGAGAACACTTCAATTCTGTCCAATTATTGCTAATGTGACAAAAAGACCCACACCGGTGGCATAAACGAGGCTGACCGGGGTAGAAACACTGGATCCTATTCCGACCTATGTAGGCTGCAGATGGAAGATGCAGAGTACGCCCCTCACTCTGCCGCAGACTGCGCCATACTTCTGGTCACCGCACTCGAACCAAAGCCACCATCTTGGTTTCGAATTTTACCACTGGACCACCAGAGAGAGGAGTGACCCCTGACTGAGGTACAGCAGGGCCAACTACAGACCCTTGAGTGCTCTCAGCTGCCACTGACAAATCACCATCTTAGACTTCAGGTGACTCTTTTACTTTAGACACTGTAAGGCCCACTACTACTGCACTCACGACCACACTCTGCGATGTCACATTTTCTTCCAATGTCCTTATAGATGAATAAAGGGCATTTTCTCCTTTCATATTTTCCATCTCTGCCACAGGGATATTAGCAGGCAGAGGGACTGATGCAGATTGTCAGGTAGAATTTACAGAGACAGGATCCACACATTTTACAGCTTCACATGCAGGACCCACAGTCAGCTGTATCATACCTTGGGAAGGATCAGTAGTAAAAGCATCAGCAAAAGATGATAATAGCTGACTACTCTCCCTCGGATTGCTAGCATGTTGCTGGTAATATGCCAATCTCTTATGCAACTCCTCCAGGTGACATTCTTTATACTTTAGGTTATCCGACAATTCATCAATAGCCCTCTGCATTTCCACTTTTTCACGGGTAAACAACTTATTTTTCTTTAGCTTATTTTTAGCAATTCTCTGTTGCAATCTAGCAACTGAGGTCTCTGCCATTTGCACTTCTTCCTGCAGATCCTCTATTTCCACTCTGTCTCCCCAGGATAGATACTCTCTGGAGTCAGGCACTGACCGGGCATCCCCCAAGGCTTCAGCCTCCTGACCACCCTGACTGGATGAAACAGGCACTTCCACCCCAGGATCCAGCCCACCCCCTGATCCACTTTCTCCCTCTAATGTGGTAAGTTGAAAACAGGGGGTTACCTTTGCTGCAGGTTTCTTTTCTTCCACAGGCTGCACCGAGCCAGGACCTTTAGCTTCAGCTTTATCCTGATCACGGTCTGTTGTTTTGTCACCGGGAGATGTTGAAGCCGGGGCCTTTCCTGCATTTTCACCAGCAGTAGCACCACTCATCCTGGGAAGCTGATTATCATGGCTCCTGGATGAATCTGGGCCTAGGCCAGGGCCAGGCATGGTAGGCAGGGGACTCTCCTGGAATGCTGCCCCAGGAGGCTCCATCGAGGCTGGTTTAGGCAACAAACTCTACCCTGCAGGCTTCTGGAAGTCAGAGCTGAAACAAACACCTCCTCTCTCCACAGCTGCTGCCACCAGTCCTGATGGTAGTTTTCCCTGTACGTCATCTGGTAAAACCTATGAAAAAGTACATAGTCTTTTTAAGGCAGGGAAAAAAACACACAAAAAAAAACTTTTTACCGTGTTGTAGAGAAAAAGAGCTATAACTGATGAAAGTTAACTGCCGAGAATTTTTTTTTTCCAACATGCCATTCTACACACGCAGTGGCAAAGAAAGAATGAGGCCTTCGCCTTTCTCTATTAGTGCGAGATCTAAAAATGTTACTGAGTCTTCTTCTTGTAAGGTCACTCGTGACCAAGCAAGACCAAGTAATTCGGAGTCCAAAAGTGGGGAACAACTACTGTTACGTGTGAAAGCTGAGCTACAAGAAAACAGTAAGGCATTAGAGGAAAATGTATGCTCAGAATCAGAAATTACACCAATCCCGGAGTCCATTTACTAGTGGTATGTGTAATCATGACCATTCTGATAGTGTACCCATAAAGTAGGGCCCTTTCGGCATTTCTGCTGATGTGTGCCTGAACAGCCCGAGTGTAGCCGGTGATACACCAAGTGAGAATGACACTTTGGAATTAGAAGAGGATGAGGGGGAGATTTGTGTAGCCGATGAGGGCGCTAATGAGGATGTTGATGAGGATGAGGTTTTTTGTGTAAGTCCTGCACCAGTGGTAGCAGTGCGGCACCAGTGGCAGAAGTTTTGGCACGTGAGGTTCTGGCACCAAATTGCACTTTCCAAAGAGAAGCAGGGATGACGCAGGTGGCAGACCACAACAGTTTGACATCTGGGCTGGTTTGAAAGATTTTACCAAAAAATGTGTGACCTTGTCCATAACTCCATCTAATCCTTAACTTTCAAAGGATGGTGGAGGATAAGTGTAGGGTGTAATCTAGACCCAAATAGAAAGTTTGCTTTGGACAATTCTATTTATAAAACAGTCTTTGCAGACTGCTTCTTTTTCTATTTCAATTTTAATCTATTGGAATAATCTATTGGGTATTTCTATTGATTGTCCAGTCTTTGCAGGCTGATTTTTTTTCTATTTAACTATAAGTGTAGGGTGTAAAATACAGACAGACACCCAACTGCCTTTTTTGCTATGAATTTCAATAGCTCTTTTTAGACCATTGCCTGCCACCCTGGATTGGTGTGTGTAGCTGTAGAATTAAGGAGGGCCTAGCAGGGATTAAACAGTATTTTTCATTATTTGCACTAATAAGGTTTGGGAATAATATACACCCAAACAGAACATCTGCTTTGGGCATTTCTATTTTATTGTACAGTCTTTGCAGGCTGCTTCTTCTTCTATTTCAATGTTAATCTATGGGAATCATCTAGACCTAAACAGAACATCTGCTTTGGGCATTTCTATTTTATTGTACAGTCTTTGTAGGCTGCTTCTTCTTCTATTTAAATTTTAATCTCTGGGAATCATCTATACTCAAATAGAACATCTGCTTTGGGCATTTCTATTTATAAAATAGTCTTTGCAGGCTTCTTCTTTTTCTATTTAACTATAACTGTAGGGTGTAATATACACCCAAAGACGATTGCCAATAGTTAAAGATGGAGAGGAAGACAAGCAGGCTTGTCTGTAGAATTTGCAGGACAGTGTTACATTACATTGAATAAATAAGGCACAAAGGGGGAGAAGGAGAAGAGGGAGACAGAAAATGAATCATCTTCCTCTTACTCAGGACTGTCAATGGTGTTATAGTCTCTTAGTAGGCTGTGGATCAGCCTGCGACAGTCCTGGATGGTCATCTTCTCCCTTTTCAAGATGAGGCAATTCCTGGCAAGCCAAATTGCATCCTTAAAGCATTTCATTAGGCTCCAGGCCTCTCCTGATTGACCTCCTGGAATTGATCTTTGCTTGTCCCTCTGTTTTGCACCTCTGCCTGTGACCCCTGACTTGGCTTATCTGTGACTCTGTACCTGCTATCAGCTCTCCAGTGTTTCTGCATTATCCTGCTGCAGAGTATTACCAACAATTCCTGTTTTCAGCTCTCCAGTGTTACGGAGGACTAACCTGTTGCGTGGTAAAGTCTTGCAGATCATCGCATCCTGTGTCTGTTACCTTCAGTGCCCTTCTCTGCAGACCATATCACCTTGTGTGTTATCTCCACTACTTCGTGGTCCTGCAGACCATCACATTCAGCATCTGTTGTTTACTGAGTTCTTTTACTATTTCTGCCATATCCTACCGTACTGCATCCTGAAACTTGTATAACCAGTGTTTAATAAAAACCACTTTGTTACTTCGCTCTCACTGTGGTTTCATATTTGGCATCCTGACAGGCCATATCATCACTTCCAGAACTCCTTGTTCTTCTTTACGATGAAGATAGTTCTTAATGACATTGGCTGTATATTTGGGGTCATTGTCCTGCTGCAGAATAAATTTGAAACTAATCATTTGCCTCCCTAATGGTATTGCATGATGGATAACTACCTGCCTGTATTTATCAGCATTGAGGGCACCATTAAACCTGACCAAATGTCCAACTCCATTTGCTGAAATGCAGCCCCAAACTTCCCAGAAACCTCCACCATGCTTCACTGTTGCCTGCAGACATTCATTATTGTACCGCTCTCCAGCCCTTCAGTGTAGAAACTGCCTTCTGTTACAGCCAAACATTTCAATTTTTGACTCATAAATCCAGAGCACCTGCTGCCATTTTTCTGCACCCCAGTTCCTATGTTTACATGTATAGTTAATTCGCTTGGCCTTGTTTCCATGTCGAAGGTTGGCTTTTTGGCCGCAATTCTTCCATGAAGACCACTTCTGGCCAGACTTCTCTGAACAGTAGATAGGTGTACCTGGGTCCCAATGGTTTTTTCCAGTTCTGAGCCGAATGGCCTGTGAATTGTGTTAATTAATAAAACACAGCTTATTATTAATTGACATTTATATACCTGATTGTTTTCATTTGTTTAAATACATAAAATTGCACATTAAAATAATTTATTAATCAATTTATTTATTAATTAATTGTACTCATTTCTTCCACCACTTATGGCAGCTCAGATGAAAGCAATTCTAGACCTTGTTCATTTTCACTTGGTGTAGTTGAGCATTCTTCTATTTATAAGTGCTATTACTAGTGCTGAGATCTGGGTGAAGGCACAGTAGAATTTATCTGCACAGGTAAGGAAAGGAGGTTTCAGGAAGAATGAGGATCAGAGGAAACTAGAGCAGAGAGAGATGGAAGGTGGATGTTTTGTACAGCTGTGGTGGGATTTTTGAAAAAGCTCGCAACCAAAATTATTATTTACTGAGGCAAAAGACAAAACAGTTTATTGTTCATAGTTTAGTTCAAAATGTTTGCTATATGTGTCTGTGGTGGACCAATTGAAATTAATAAAGATCTCCTTCACCTTATTAAGGCAGACAGATAGAATATTTAGAAAATTACCCCCAGCATAACAAAAGAAGTTGTAAAGTGCCTGCTATCTGTATACAGAATAATAATAGTTTCTGAGAATTACACCCATATGCATAAGCTATATCTATTTACACCAACGAAGATCAGATTCTGAGGGGGAAATTTACTTAAATGTGAATTTTTTTTTTACTATATGCAGTTTGTCAGCTGTGCAATTTACTATAGGCAATCAAATTGCATTATTTCAAACTGACAGATCTAAATCCCAGTTTTAGTACATGGGAAACATACAAATAGAGCAATGTATAAAACTGCCGTTTTAAAAATCGTAGGTAAAAACACCCAAAAAAATGCATGATTTTTTTTTAGATGTGGTTATGAAAGGTGAGATTGCTAAAATTACATGTCATTTGAGTATAATGCTTATAAAAAGGGACAAAAAATGTCTGCTACTGAGGATCTGTGAGGATCGCTCACCAAAACAAAAACTAGTACTGTACCAGCCACACCAAACTCACACACAAATAACACATATAGGACTTAAAGTAAAAACCTATCAAGCAGTAATGAAAACAAACAATGACACAAGACAAACAAAAAGCACAAGACAACTATCAGAAATGACTAATTAACAATTTCTTACTACATATCTCCAAATGTAACTCACCTCTCCTATTTCCAATTACAATGAGTGCTAGCATTTAATTGCTATTTGGAGGCTTTTGGGGTTCCTTCTGGTAGGTTGGCTCTCAATTTAAAAACACATATGTATGGCCAAAATATATGGGACTCTCATTGTTGCTAATAGGGTGGTCCTAACTCTAAACAATGAGAGTCCCATATATTTGGGCCATACATATGTGTTTTTAAATTGAGAGCTAACTTACCAGAAGGAACCCCAAAAGCCTCCAAATAGCAACCAAATGCTAGCACTCCCCCTCAGCTACTGACACCAACATGCCTCTCAGACAAATACAGAAGTGGAAGTTGCTCAATCAATTTATAGGCTCATAGAAAGTTCTTGAAAGGGTGGGGTTATCATATAAGGAACAAACACACAGAAAGATCCCCCAGCACACTGCTTTGGCCAGCAAAAGACATGCAATTTCTACTGTAGATAAAAATGCAAAAGTTTTAGCCTATAAATTGATTGAGCAACTTCCACTTCTGTATTTGTTTCTGCATTCTTTCTATACTACACTGTGGTGCTAGATATCCTGAAAGTCAGGAGTGCTTGGACATATGTCACGCTCTTTGCAAATTCAGGGCCTAGTGATTTTGACCTGCTAGCCATGCCCCAATGATGCATGGGCACACCCCCAACTATAAGACCACAGACACTGTTATTTTTGTGCCACTGCTTAGCGTGCTTAACTATAAGGGGGGCCCCATGAAGTTGTTGTACCGGGGCCCTGAATTCCTCTTGGCAGACCTGGTTAATTGTCATTGCTTAAATAGAAATAATAGGGCTGTCAGTGGTCTTCAAAATCTGCAGCCAAATTGTACTGTGTTATCAAAATGGATTCACAGTAGTACACAAAAGAGCAGGAGCACCAAGCAGCTGCTGACACCAGTCATGATGATAGCAATCCCTCTACATCATCTGCTAAAGCCTCTCTTAAAGTGCATAGTGTTTTTAAGTCAGGGAAACAATAATGTAAAAAACCACCATTTACCTTGGTAAAGAAAAAAAGACCTGTAATCCAAAGTTCACTGCAGAAAAAATAAAATTGTCAGCATGCCATTCTACATACGCAGTGGCAAGGAAAAAAAATCAAATCAGACTTTCGCCTCACTCTATGAGTGCTAGTTGTGCAACTGTCAGTGAGGCATCTCTTTCTTTCTTGGTCAGTCATGACGATGCAAGACCTTGTCATTCTGACTCAAAAAGTCGTGAAAAAGCCGAGCTTGAAGAAAACAGTAAGGCATTAGAAGAAAATGTATGTTCAGATTCAGAAATGACACAAATCCCTGAGGAGAGTCTATCCTTCAGTGCCATGTGTAACCCTGATCTTTCTGATACTGTACCCATAAAGAAGTTTCCTTTCAGCATTTCTGCGGATGTTGGGATGAGCAGCCCAAGTGTAACTGGTGATACACAAATTGAGGATGCCACTTTGGAATTGCAACAGGATGAGGGAGTTATTTGTGTATCTGACGACAGCGCTAATAAGGATGTTGATGAGGATAATGTTGTTTGTGTAAGTCCTGCACCAGTGGAAGCAGTTCTTGCACGTGATAAGAAGAAGGCCATTGTCATGACTGGGCATAAGACCAAAAAAATCAACCTCTTATGTGTGGAATTCGTTTTACCCAAATCCTACCAACAGTTGTCTAACAATTTGTAGTGTTTGCAAAGCCACAGTCAGTAGAGGTCGGGACCTTAACCATCTAGGAACCTCATCCATGTTACTCCATTTGAGGCGAGTTCATGGTAAGCTGTTGGGAAAATCTAGAACCTATGCTAAAAAATTAACAACAACAAGAAGTCAAGCATCAGCTAGGTCCCTTCTCTCAGCTAGTTCCCAGCACCTGCGATCTACACCCACAAAACTTTCCTTCCAATATCCTCTGTAGTGATCGGAGTTAGTCCTGCATCCAAGTTGCTAAGGCTAAATGGCTCCTCCACTATCCAGGATTCCTCAGAAGAATTCTTGAGTGTTAGTCCCACTGCTGCTGCTGCTGCTGCTGCTGGAGGTGGCTCTTCATCCCAGAAGCAGACCAAGAAGAAGACTACTAGTAGTCTACAACAATTGACTGTTAAACAATCCTTTGTAAGAGAAGGCAAGCATGATAGCTGTCACCCAGTCGCAAAGCGGATCACAGACTCCATGGCGACTATGCTAGTATTAGATCTGCGTCTAATATCCACTATTAATGCAGCTGGTTTTAGACAGTTAATTGAGGTCTTGAGTTCCCTTTAACAAATTCCATCACAACACCCTTTTACTAGAAAGCTATACCTCACCTCTACCAGAAGGTTTGCGGAACTGGGCAAACTAAAAATTATATGACTGTGACAGCCCACTGGGTTGGTGATTCGCCTTCACCAGCAGGAACAGAAGCAGCATGTACCCAATTACGTCACAATTTTCAGAGGTAGGCTACTCTGTGTATCTCCGGCTTCACTAAGAGGTATACAGCTGACAATCTGTTACAAAAACTAATGGGTGTCATTGCAACATGGCTTATCCCGCTTAGACTCTGCTCAGGATATGTCCTTTCTGATAACGCCACCAATATTGAGAGAGCATTACAGCTAGGTGAATTTCATCTTGTTCCCTGTTTTGCTCACACAATAAACTTGGCGGGTTTTAAAGCAGCAATACCCGGACCCTACACCTGGAAAATGGAATACAGGTGTGGGGTTCGGGTATAGCCACTTTAATACCGGCATTTTCAGTCTGTTGATACTAAATGACGTAATTTCATACTTGAGCTATTTAGCCCATTTGGATTGGACACTGAACAGTGATTTTAGGCTCCGCAAAAACTGCCTGTCTGACATATAGTAAGTAGTCATTTTATTAATGTAGACCTTTTAGGCATCGGTATTCCCATGTCGTTTAAAAGGTTGTCTGGGTTCACATTGCCATTTTAACGTACACCACTCGTTACCTTATGTGCCTTAAGCCCATTTTTAGCTTGTTTTGTGTTGCCCAAACAAACCAAGCACTTCAGCCACAAAAGGGGCACTCCTTGTCGCTGAAGTACTTGGATTGTTAAAGTGTGCAAGTCCTTTATAAGATCCAACATTAGGGTGGGTAGGAGGGGCCAAGGACAATTCCATCTTTCACCACTTTCAGCTACCGCTGTGTGCCAGTGTTACCTACATGTGCTATATAATGTTGTGTGCTTTGCAACTCAAAGACAACCATTGATGATGCAGATGACTCAGCACACCATTTTGACATCTGCTCTGGTCTACTGTAAAATAATTGACCAAAATTAGTGACACCTTGATATCTTACCCACTCGCCGCGCCGCACTTCCGGGTAGTACCGGCGGCGATCACATGACTTGGAGGCGGGGAATTCAAATGTTATTTCTTCCTGCTCTGACACACTACCTGTGTCAGAGCCTCGAGTTATCTGCGTCTGGCTGTCTCCTGGGTGAACCTTCCCTGTGAATTCTGTGTCTCCTGGATTTGGATTTCCCTGTGTTCCGACCTGGCAAGTTTCCTGACTACTCTATTGTTTATTCCCTGGCACCTCCGTTTGGATTACTCTGTGTACCGACCTGGCAAGTTTCCTGACTACTCTATTGACTACTCCCTGGTACCTCCGCTTGGATTATTCCGTGCACCGACCCGGCCTGTTTCCTGACTACTCAACCGTTTATCCCTGGTACAAGCGTAGCGGAGAGTTTCCTGCCTAACAACCCGGATTACCTCGCTGATTTCACGGTCAGTGTATTACCGCTTACATCGTGTATGCTACTGTTACCTTGCTGTCCATCTCATAGATCCTTGTCCTTACGTTGGTAGGCTAACCTGGGGGCCGCGACCTGCGGTTCTCTGGCAGCAAAACCCATCCTGCCTTGCGGCGGTTCTTGGAGAAGACCGGGAGGGCCGTTAGACTCCGTGCCCTGGGAAGGCCGGCACTAATACCAACTGAGGTAATCTCCAGATTGTAACACACCTCTGCTGTAACTCCACCTGATCCTACTATCAACTATCAACATCCAAAGAATGGTGGAGGACCGTTTTTTTTGAACGGTATAGAGACAACAGTTTTATTAACAAAGAGCAATGTTGCTTGTAGAAGTAATGTAAGCATGGATGTCTAAATAGACGTGTATATGTATTACTCAAACCTTACACTCTGCTGCTGTTTCATTGCACAGTATTGTTTGTAATCTGCACTTTACATCAAAAGTACCTAGCTATATTTTTATATTTTTGGGAATTTCAGTGGCTCTTTTTAGTGCTTTGTCTGGAGCTCAGGTCAGAGTGGTTACAGCCAATTTTTGGACACCGGGCGGATTTGCCCTTCTGAAGTTTGTTTTCAATAAGCGATTCAACTGTTTCTCTCTCATATTTGTGACCACATACTTTGTTTTTCACTGGGTTAACCACCTCCAACTGTGTTATAGGAGTGCTCTCGGTGACGGTGATCTTCTCCTATTCATCTTCCAAAGCTTAGTCTGCAGGTGGCGGTGACACACCCATTTGCTTTCTCAGGTCTCTTAGCTGTTCTTTAAATTGGACATGTTTATCGTCCTGCCTCAGGGCCTCATCTGCATTATTCTTCTGAAGCGCAGTGTGTCTCTCTCTTAAATCTGGGATGTCATGTGGTGAGTCACGTTTTAACTTAAGTACGGTCTCCTCAACTTCATCTATATATTGTTTTAAATCTCTGTCCAATGCAGTGTATTCCAACAGAACAGATTCCATGCTGCCCACATGTTCCGTGTCACAGTCTGTCTGAAGCAGATCTAATACCACTCCAGGTGTAACATCCATTCCTGTGTCTACATAAGTTTGGCAGTTCTTCAGGGATGAGAGGGAGGTATCCAGAGAGGAGAAGGAGATTAAAGAGGCAGCACGAGCAGATATGGTTTAATAACATAGAGTTTATTGACAGCACTGTTAGGCTTAAGGCAGCTATGCTATTGGTAGCTTGTTTTGTGGCGGCCTAAACAAATCAAGCACTTCAGCCACAAAAGTGGCACTGCTTGCCGCTGGCGTGCTTGGTTTGTTAAACTGTACTTGTCCTTTTCAATATCTTACATAAGGGTGGTTGGTAGGGCCCAAGAACAATCCCATCTTGCACCACTTTTCTTTACTGCCACACTGTGTGGCAATGTTTCCTAGATGTGCTATGAACTGCTGTGTGTTTGAGTCATTGCTCTGTCGCTTACCATCCAGCCAGCTCGCTGCAGTCCGAAAGTGTATGAGAATAATATTGTGACCTGTGAGGTGGTCAAAATTGACCGGAAATTAGTGTTATTGAGGTTAATAATAATGTAGGAACAAAAGAAGAGCAAAATTATGTGGTTGTAGCATATTTTAGCTATTTTTCGAAAAAAAAAATACAGATCCAAAACAAAAACACAAACTTAATCAAGATCCTAAACCAAAACATGGGGGTCAGTGAACATCTCCAGTTTTGTGGTTCAGTTGAAATCTACACATTTATAAAAAAAAAGCATGTTTCAAACACAAATGTTTTTTTGTATGAAGTTTGGTGTTGAAACCATCAGTTTGCTCTAAAATATACTTGTCAACTTTTATAACCACCCTTCTGAAAGATTCTGGAGTGTAATGCCACGATTCAAAGCATTTAATAGCGGGAGGGAAGCTTGATCACACACATTAACATCAATAAGCCCCATCTCTGCCAGCATCCAGTTGTGTACCTACTCTTCTGGAAGTCCAAAAATTCCGGTTGAGTAGTCAAGTGTGCTCTAAAATCTATGTGGTTTGGGACTTTGCAAACTGACACACCTCAGACACAATTCCATACAAACAGCAGGTTAATAAATACCATGGTTTGTGTTTAAAAAGCACATCCAATAGATTTTAGTTTTAAAACCATATACTAAAACACTGCTTAGTAAATTTCCCCATGAGCAATTGTTGTGGTACTTTGTAGCTATTTGAACACAATAAAAACAGTTGTTGAAAGTCAGTGGTCCATTGGCTGTACAGTAACATAATAAAAATGTTATAGAAAATATAAGTGTTACTTTACAAAGCATGAGAAGCCTATTTAACAAGAACACTGGTGGTACACGTACTGCTGCTGTCTTGTTATTACCATAGCCAGGGGTCAACGATGTAAAACATGGTTTATTGTTCAAATAAAGCGTTTGTTTTTTTTTGCATTTTTATTACATTAAAGATATTTTCCTATTTTTTACATTTTTTTATGAACTTTATTTTATTTAGTTGAATCTGGAACTGGAAGCTCAAGTACGACTTGTAGTTCCAGTTCATATGCGCAAGCTGGCTCACACATGGGCCCTCAGAATGGCCTGGAGAGCAGCAAGACTCCTCGTACTGCTGCCAGCCAATATCGCCAGGGGGCTAAGTATTGCTCAGCTGTCACTGCAACCTTTCATTGATAAATTGGGTGGCTGAAGATTTCTATCATTACGATAGTGACAATTTTCAAAACTGCACGGTCTTGATAAATAGACCCCTTAGAAGTGAAAAATCCCTAAAAATGTGAAAATGTCATGGCAACAATTAAGTACAGGAATGAGACTTTACCATACCTCAAAATACTGAGACATGGACAATCGGGACACAATAAGCCCAGCTCCCCATCCATCCAAATCCCACCCAGATTATCCCCCAAATGGCCATTTTTAGGTGGAAGTCTGTCCATTTCTATATAAGTCCCACCCCTTTTGAGATCCATGATTCAGGACTATCCTGCCAAAATCAGAACAGTTGACATGCTTTACGTCAGCTGTCTGATGAAAAATCTTGTGCAAACGTAGACAAATATCTGCTTCTGGCTCATCAAGAAGAACCTTTTGAAACAAGGAAGGAAATGAGGATTTCTTACAGGAAACCAAGCTGAGGAGTTTTGCCACAAAATCAGATTGCTCCTATAATAACTGGCTGAATGCTTACTTAAGACACAACAAATACTGAAAAAGTACTTATGTGAGTTAATTCTCATGGGATTTTTTGCAGCTTGCTAATTGCATTTTATTGATCTTGATTTATCATTCCATTGATGGACTAAAATGAGTTGCATTTACATAGGGATATTTTAAGTGCATTTCCTTGAAGAGCTGTGTTTTTTGTTTCTGTATTCTTGTCAAAAAAGCTTAAGCTGAGTGTTAGACTCTTAGCAACAAGCAAACACAAGCTCTTTCTGCTGCAAGCTGCACATGTTAACGGCAGGCTTTGAAAAGGATAGATTAATAGCATTTGCTCTAACCTTTCCTAAATCATAGCAAAGCTACTGCTTACTCACTATAAAGAAAAAGAGCTCTAACTGTCCTGATTCCTGTAATTGAATCATCCACACAAATTATGGTGTAGTTCAGGTTGCTCTCAGTAGATGGCAACACCGTGCCAGAATCTCTAAATAAAATATAATCAATTATACTCAGTAAACAAAAGAATATTTTATCACGACTGAATAAAATATATATTATAAAATGGCTAATTTATGCAAGGTACCTTAACTTCATCGTTAATGCATTAAGGTGTTAATTTTAGCAAGTGTTATTTTGAATAAACCCAATTTTAGCTTTTCTCTTTTTAAAAGTCAGCAACTTGCAAAAGAGAAACTACTAATCGACAGTTCTTAAAATATAGCTTTGAGATTTGTTAAGACAGGGACTAAAATAATGAAGCAATATTGTCCCCATTGGGTTTTTTATTATTATTTCCTTGTGAATTTTAATTTGTCTCACAATTTTTTTTAAATATCTTTGTTAGAATATATCAACATTTAACAGATACATTTGATAACGACTTGTAAAACTGTACACAAGTACTTACAGCAAAACAAATGAACTAAGTGTTTATTATTTTTCTATAAAATGCAAAACAGTGCCTATCTCACATAATTACTTAACTGCTGCTTAAGGAAAATAAGTGCTTATTAAACAATACTAGACATGTGTATAGAGTGTTTTTTGCCCTTGGTGAATAGGTACTGGAAGAATCCTTTTTCTGCGGGTAAGTCTCCACTTTGCTTTCTTCCCGCTTCCCGCTTTTCTCTTTTCTCCAGGCCTTTCCTCCATCTTCATTGTCCCTCCATTGTTTCATCTTCCACTCCGTGGGCAACTTTCACCCTCGCTTCATCCATTCAACTGTCGATTAGTAGTTTCTCTTTTGCAAGTTGCTGACTTTTAAAAAGAGAAAAGCTAAAATTGGGTTTATTCAAATTTAATTGCTTCCACTTTTACCTCTCTCTCACCAACATAATCTCTCTCTCTTTTCATTCAAAGTTCTAGGGCCTGATTCATTAAGGATCTTAACTTGAGAAACTTCTTATTTCAGTCTCCTGGACAAAAAACCATATTACAATGCAAGGGGTGCAAATTAGCATTCTGTTTTGCACATAAGTTAAATACTGACTGTTTTTTCATGTAGCACACAAATACTTGATAGCTTATTTGTACACTGAACTTTAAAGTTGATATTTGTGTTCTACATGAAAAAAAAAGTCAGTATTTAACATATGTGCATTGTTCCTCCTTTGTTTCATCTTCCACTCCGTGGGCAACTTTCACCCTCGCTTAGTATTTAACTTATGTGCAAAACAGAATACTAATTTGCACCCCTTGCATTGTAACATGGTTTTGTCCAGTAGACTGAAATAAGAAGTTTCTCAAGTTAAGATCCTTAATGAATCAGGCCCCTAGTCCCTGAATTGTAATATTAAATAAACCGCACTATATGTTTTTTATACTTTTTATTGGATGCAATACTGGCTATCTATGTTCTGTAGGAGTATACACAAAAGGATAATTTAAAATGCAGTAAAAATTATATTTTAATAAAGATCAGTGGTAATGTTATCATGGCATGTGTATTATCTTTCTCATGTTTTGCCCCAAGTAGACTGCATCACACGTGATAAATTTAGAGCTTATGTGTGCTACCATCTGCACTCAGACTTCCTGCGCAAGGCAACTTAGCCATGAATCTCCTCTGCACAGATGTGATTGACAGCACAGAGCAGAAAGCAGTCTCCCCTCTCAGCAAGCTGCATGCACTAGATCCCTTCTCTGTAGGTGAGAAGAAAAGTGGAGCATTTATCTATGTTTATGTCCATGAAGGTATGAGTGGGAATATTAGCGAAAAACATGCTGGATTGCAATCTTCCAATAGAAAAAATCATGCTGTGTATATAATCTAATAGTGTTATAGTACCTGTATTAATAGATAGGTAACATTGAAAAAACAATACAATTTATAGTATTTACACTGGATAATTTACCTCTGTGATCAAAGTATCTGTGTAGATTGTTGCCATGGGAGCCATTCAATCATGACTTTTATTTCTTGTTTTGCAATAGATTAACCCGTTTACATCCTTAGGCTTTTACACTATTTTAATTTTTTATGAGCAGGCCAGCTTTTGCATTTTGGTTATCTGCTACTTTCACCAGGAGAAACTTTTTTTAATTCATTATTCCTTATTTTATTATATGTCTCAGGATATAGGGCTTTCTTTTGGGGCATCATACAATATATATTGTTCTACTTTGGCCGGATATCTGCAAATATTAAGAAAAAATGGGAAAAATACAATTTTCCATATTTTTTCCATAGTTACTTGTATCCAATTAATGGAACTCAAAGCATTTAATAATAGTTCTTTATATAGCACCTTTCTCCCATTAGGACTCAAACCACTTTACATTGTTGCATAGGGTGAGGCAAACATCTTGGGTGCTCCTCCATCTGCTATTCAATGTAATTGCTCACATCAGTCCCTTCTCCATTGGAGCTTACATCCTAGATTCACTACCCTCCACACACACACATACGGCTAAATTATTGGAAGCTAGTTATCTTAGCAGTCTGTTTTTGGAGTGTGTGGATGGAGAACCCGGAGGAAACCCACACAAACATGGGAGAACATACAAACTACACACAAATAAGGCAATGGTAGAAACCAAACCCATGACCCCGGTGCTGTGAGAAAGCAAGGCTAACCATTGTGACACCGTACTTTACAACAAATTGATTGCCCTAATTCTCCAGAGTATATAATATGAAATATCAATACTTTATACAAGGTCTAACATAGTTATAGAGTCCAAGAACAAATGTGAACATTTTTATTTTCATAGTTTTACTTTTTCATGATGATACACTTCATTCACATAATTTCTAAGCTTGGGTTGCTTCTGGGGTTGGTTTGGGTTGCTTCTGAGTTATAGAGCCCATAGTAAATCTACTTCACTCTGTCAGCAAGTGATTAAAGGATAATTCCATATGGAATATAGCAAGTTAAACACCATTAGAAAAGTTTACCTACCTAGAGTCCAGCATTCATGATGCTCAGTGTAGGCTAGAATTGTTTTAATCTCTGCCATTCGGTTTAGTGACAGATGTGATCTCAATTCTAGTTGTCACCATTATATGTGTATTATATGGTAGTTATCATGGATTTCCATTTCAAACCACAGCTGGATGGTGTTGTAAATACAACTATAGCTTTGTAGCATGAATCATTTAACTTCATTTCCATTGGTCTTAATGAAAAAAATAGAAATTAAGTCTTTATACATTTCCATTTAGTTACTATGTATTTTGTTGAGGCAAACTGATTGAAACATATAGTACAATTTATTGCTGAGAAATCCTCCAGTTGGGTTAATAATATACTCTAAGAACCTTAGGGTTGCTTTTCCGGGTCCACTTAATTTCAATCTGTTTGCTATTTACCATTCAGTACAGACAATTAAATACAGCAATATAACCATATAAGAATTGTTCTTCCCTATAAATACATAATAAACAAAAACGATCATCGATATATGATTAAAGAGCAGAGGTGTAACTGTAGAGAGCAGAAAATTCTCAGGTGATACCTAGCTTGCCTCCCATGAGAGCCCATGTGAGATTTTAAAATGCTCAGAATGCAACAATTTTAGATTTAAAAAAATAATTCCATGTTTATATTAGAGATGAGCGGGCTCGGATATCTGAAATCCGAGCCCACCCAAATCCGAGACAGATCCGGGTATTCCCGCCAATTGCAAAACTGAAACCGAGGCTCTGAGTCATAATCCCGCTTTCGGATCTCGCGATACTCTTATTCTATAAATTCCCCGCTAGCCGCCGCCATCTTCACTCGGGCATTGATCAGGGTAGAGGGAGGTTGTATAAGGTGGTCCTCTGTCCTGCTATATCTCGTGCTGTGCTGTGCTGTGCTGTTCAGTTCTGTGCTGTGCTGTGCTGTTCAGTTCTGTGCTGTGCTGTGTTCTGCTCAGTCCAGTGGTGCTGTTTCCTGTGCTCTGTCCTTCTGAGTTCAGTGGTGCTGCTGGGTCCTGTGCTGTGTCCTGTTCAGTCCAGTGGTGCTGTGTCCTGTGCTCTGTCCTTCTAAGGTCATTGTTATTTCCCCATTATTCCCAAGTTATAAAAAAAATTAAAAAAAGTTATAAAAAAAAATAAATAATAATAATTATAAAAAAAAATTAATTAAAAAAAAATATCCAAAAACAATCCTGCAGTATAAGTCCTTTGGTACTGCAATATTACAAAGTTCACAGATTCTGCAGTATAAGTCCATTGGTACTGCTATATTACAAAGTTCACTGATTCTGCAGTATAAGTCCAGTGTTACTGCAATATTACAAAGTTCACTGATTCTGCAGTATAAGTCCATTGGTACTGCTATATTACAAAGTTCACTGATTCAGCAGTATAATTCCAGTGGTACTGCTATATTACAAAGTTCACTGATTCAGCAGTATAAGTCCAGTGGTACTGCTATATTACAAAGTTCACTGATTCTGCAGTATAAGTCCATTGGTACTGCTATATTACAAAGTTCACTGATTCAGCAGTATAATTCCAGTGGAGATTGTCCTCTGAAGAGGACCGTGACATGCCAACAGCTCCACCCTCATTTTCTTCCACATCTGTGGCTGCGAGGAAAAAGCTCAGTTTTCCTAAAAGAGCCGCTGGCGGGGATGCTGATAACATGTGGTCCGGACTGAAGGACCTGCCAACCATTGCAGACATGTCTACTGTTGCTGAATTGGATGCTGTCACAATAGAAAAAATGGTGGAGGATTATTTTGCTGACACCATCCAAATAGACATGTCAGACAGTCAATATTGTTACTGGCAGGAAAAAAAGGCAGTTTGGAAGCCCCTGTACAAACTGGCTCTATTTTACCTGAGTTGTCCCCCCTCCAGTGTGTACTCGGAAAGAGTTTTTAGTGCAGCGGAGAACCTGGTCAGTGAGCAGCGAAGGAGGTTGCTTCCTCAGAACGTTGAAAAAATGATGTTCATAAAAATGAATTATCAATTCCTCAATCAAGTACAGCACTGCCCTCCAGATAGTACAGAGGGACCTGTGGTTGTGGAGTCCAGCGGGGACGAATTGATAATGTGTGAGGAGGAGGAAGTACACACTGTAGGGGGAGAGGAATCAGAGGTTGAGGATGAGGACGACATCTTGCCTCAGTAGAGCCTGTTTAGTTTGTACAGGGAGAGATGAATAGCTTTTTTGGTGTGGGGGCCCAAACAAACCAATCATTTCAGCCAAAGTTGTTTGGTAGGCCCTGTTGCTGATATGATTGGTTTGTTAAAGTGTGCATGTCCTATTTCAACAGCATAAGGGTGGGTGGGAGGGCCCAAGGACAATTCCATCTTGCAACTCTTTTTTTGCCATTATGTGACCATTCAACAGTCGTTTGCCATGAGCACAAAGTAAAACAAAATTAAAACAAATTCAACAAATTAAACCAAAAGTAAAATGCCCTGTCATAATCAAAAACAAGAGGTATTGATGTGCTAGAACTACTGTAGTGTTTATAAGTTATAAACACTACACTTGAAAGCTTGAGCCTTTAAATGAAAAAGTCACTCTTCATTGCACGAATATTTGCAACAGGGACAGTTTTTTTGTTAACAAAGTCAACAAATAACACTTCGACCCTGTCTGTCTTTCACATACTTGATGGGATCTCAATGATGAATGCTCTGTACCATGGTCATCTAAAACAAGAGGTATTAATGTGCTTGAACTACTGTAGTGTTTATAAGTTATAAACACTACACTTGAAAGTTGGAGGAGGTATTGTGGCCCCGGTACCAAATTGGGTACCGGGGCCACTCCACTATGCAGTCCAGATAGAGGCATATCAGATATTAAACAACGTTGACTGTTGCTGCCAAATCATAAATTAATGAAAATGACCCGTCATCGTCAAAAACAAGAGGTATTGACGCGCTCGAACTACACCCTGTATATGCTGCAGAGGATGTAGGAGCAGGCAGCTGTGCAGTGGAATTCAGACCATTTGAAGGCGGAGGTATTGTGCCCCCGGTACCAAATTGTGTACTGGGACCACTGCACTATGCAGTCCAGAAAGCTATCTCGTTGAAATGTTTTGGACTAAAAACAATATTGTGAGGTGTGAGGTGTTCAGAATAGACTGGGAATTAGTGAAAATGATTGTTATTGAATGTTATTGAGGTAATAATAGCGTAGGAGTGAAAATAAACCCAAAAACTTGTTTTTAACACTTTTTATGTTTTTTTCAAAATAAATCCGAATCCAAAACTTTAAATCCGAACCAAAACCTTTCGTCAGGTGTTTTGCGAAACAAATCCGAACCCAAAACCTCAAGCAAATCCGAATCCAAAGCACAAAACACGAGACACCAAAAGTGGCCGGTGCACATCCCTAGTTTATATAGTGTGTCGAAGTTGTATAATTGGATGAACGAAAGTATATTGTTTGATATTGTTTATTGGTCAATTGCACTCAGTATGCCACGCTACACGTGGCGTATCGCGATTGCACGGTAAAATACGCACGTACACACTCGCATTACAACATTTAGTTATTTATGTAATTCATATTCATATTGGTTCCGTTACACAGTCATTTATGAGCAGATAGTATTTAGTTTATTATTAGTTTATATAATAAGATTATATGTACACTTCAGTGTTATTTAAAGCTTCAGGTTATAAGAAGGGTGTCATGTCTAGTATCATATAAAACCCCTTCTCCCCAGCAGCTGTCCGGTGCATTTGGCGAAGAGATCGCACATTGCATACTCTAGTTATTGATGTTAGGGAATAAACCTTTAATATGATACTGACCATTAAATGCTAATAGACTAATTGTAACTGGAGAGTCAGGCGGGAACAACAGAGCTCATCCCCTGGAAAGATGACCCCCACCTTTGAATTCCTTAGATTGAACCAGCCTATGACCTGTTTACCCTGTACCCATCTGATGTCTGGACCTATAGAAGCAAGCCACGTCATCTCTATTGTTCACTCTGTAACACTGACTGTATATATTAATCATAGCTGCACCCCCACTAGCCTCAGTCTACTCTGATCACAGTGAATTACTGTGCACTGGTGCCCGTGGTTAGAGCAGCGGTATGTATGTATCTTTTGGTATTGACTGTACTGTACTGTATCTTAATATAATAATGTATTGAATTGTTAACTGTTTACATCTGCTAAAATAAATCACTTTGTGCGTTGGAAACACAATACAATCGCCTATGCAATGCTTATTTGAAAACAATAGAATTACTTTAATAATTTGGGGGCTCTGAGTTGGAGGTTACGTTATCGGCAAGTATGCAACGCTTACGGTTTTCGGTTCCTCAGCAAAGGTTGGATTGACGGACGCGTCTCATACGGGAAGGAACGCAATGTGTTCAAGATCTGTGGTTCACTTTGTGTTGCGAAACCGAATGTCCGTTGTTGCATAGTCTGAAGATACGCTAATTTGAATCTAGGGACAAGAAAGAAAAATGTTTCTTTTTATTGTCGTTTTACGTTTTAAAGGGTATTGCATTGCATAGGGTATGTGTACTTCCTGCCTTGCGTATGTGTACTTCCGGTAATATTGCCATGTTGTCACGGTCGTCTGAATTTCTTGATCCGATTCGGGACCCATGGGACTAGCTGGAGCAGGAGTGAAACAGAACTTAGCAGCCTGGATGATCTTCTTGCTCATTGTAGAATATAGCAGGGGAATGAGCAGTCTAGAAATGTTGACAGGAACAGTGCACTAGTAATGCAGACAGGAACAGTGCACTTTGTAATTCTGACAGGAACACTGCACTTGTAATGCAGTCAGGAACACTGCACTTGTAATGCAGTCAGGAACACTGCACTTGTAATGCAGTCAGGAACACTGCACTTGCAATGCAGACAGGAACACTGCACTTGTAATGCAGTCAGGAACACTGCACTTGTAATGCAGTCAGGAACACTGAAGCCAAGAACTATCCTCTGGAGAGAAGTGTGTTGTTCTGGCAATGAACAGATCACAGCAGCAGGTTTAAATAGGATGTCCCAAACAACTATTGGCTGATCAGTTCATGTGATCACAGCTTCTGAATCTGGTTGGTTTGGAATGATCACCTGACTGCATTCAAGATGGCCGCGTCATGCAGCAGAACAAACAGTATGTGTTTGTTTACAAACGAAGGTGTGGAGAATGGGAATGCTGCAGATGACCAGAAGGGACCCAGGTAGCCGTGATATGACAGCGGCGGATGAGGTAAGTGCGGCTAAGATCCCGATTTGTGACACACGTGGTTAAACAATCGTTTTGATAGTTATTACATATGCATAGTATAATTACTTGTGAAGGCCTCTGAGACATTATTACTATTGTTGGGAACTTTTGATTTTCTGTGCAGAAAAGGTGTATAGTGTGTGATTTTGTAACGTAGATACACTGTTTATTGTTGAGGTGCTCAGTTGCTGTCTGAGGAGGCAGGTTGCCCAACTAAAGGACGATATATGGGGCAGGTATACTGGGAGCGAAAACAAAGGAAATTTTCGTGCGCGCTCCCAATAGTAATCGCAACGTTTATTTATAGTTAGTATTTGTAAGCGTTGCGATCGGACCGCACGGCAAGATAAGCCGTGATTGTAACTTGGGAAGGCAGCGGGGAGGAATTACATTGGAAAGGCTGGTTGATTGTATCGATTTTGTGCTACCAGTTGTAATAAACTCAACAGAATTTTGTGGTTTAGCCAGGGTATCGAGGAGCTGATAGCCCTTGGGTCCCACAAGTGATTTTTCTGTGTTAGGGGTCCTCGTTTGGTACGAGAGGAAGCGAGTGGACACGGCTTGAGCAAATACGTCCACGGCCAGTAAGAGATCTCCAGCGGTAGAGTGTTTATAATAAAGGGCATTGTTTGCTGGAAAGGACAGAGTACTGCAGTGTTATCGGTGGTCCGCATAAAGAGTATTGTTCCAAATAGGTGATAAACATATGCTAGAGATGGCCAGTGTACTGCCTAAGGAAGGCCTTATTGATTCAGCAAGGTTTCGTATGTGTAAGAAATATGGTGCATACACAACGGCTTATTGCGACACGGGGGTCGAGATGACCAAAGATTGTGTTAGGCCTTTCCCAACGATAGGGAGTTTTAATGCAGGGGTACTAAATAACGTAAAAGATAAAGTGTGGTTGATTAAGTCAACGAAAGTGAGAAATAAACATGATGATTGTTTAAAGTCGTGGGAAATGGAAGGTAACACGTGGGAGAGCAGCGAATGCACAGCGGAAGTCAGTGTGGCGAAAAGTGCGCGCACAGCAGAAATCAGCGTATCGGAAATGAGCGTTCCGGAAGTGTGCGTTGCAAAGCGTGGAGAACTAAGTGCAAGAACGCCCCTGACAAATTCGGTCGGGGCGGAAAGTACAGCCAATACCAAAAATGTGAAGACTGTAACTAGTAACTTGTATGTTGTTTTAAGTAATGTTAAAAGTAACGTTTCAGGACAAAGAAAAGGAACGATCCCATCAGCAGGGGCAACGGCTGACAGTGGTGGGAATAATGTAAAGGATATCACAGGGGGAGACATCCATTGTACTGCAGCAGCAATTTCAGCAACTAGTTCAGAACATAGTGAATTGGTAGACTTATATCCTGTCTGCACAACAGCAGTTCCCAATGGGAAAGCGGACAGAGAGGTGAAGTTCCCTTAAAACATGTAGTAACACATGATTCATGGGCTAGGTATGAAATGTTTTCAATTATGCCTGATTTCCCTGATCTAGAAAAGATTTGGCCAAGAGTCAGAAATGTATTAGACATTTAGGTAATGCACATGAGCCTACTAATAAAGAGTGACGAATGGTGCTTAGAGCCTGTCTTCCTCTCGATATTGATATACAAAAATTCATTAAGGATTGTATGTTGGAGGAGGATGAATCCTTAACCGAGGATGATAATCAGGACAATATTAGACATATAATCACACAGTTGGCCATATATTTTCCAGTGATAGTGGACTGGAGTAAAATTTTTACTATCAAACAAAAGGACAGTGAAAAAGTAACAGACTATTTTTGCAGGGCTCTAATAGCGATGGCCAAATATACTGGGGTATCAGACATAAAGGATAATGTACACTACAGAGAGGTTGCTGTTAAAGTTCTAATGGATGGCCTCAGGGAAAACTTGAAAAGGAGGGTGCAAACTTCATTACCATACTGGAGAGGAATTACTGTAAGTGTTCTCAGGGAGTCAGTTATAGGACATGATAAAAAATATATGTAAAAAGGAAAAAGCACAGAGTGATAGGCTATTGATGGTAAGTAACCCAGCACCAGAGGGACTGCACACAAGACCACAGTATAATGACACCTGGTTTAAGGAACAGAAACGACATGAGTTGAGGAAGTGTTTTAGATGCCATAAAATAGGACATCAAGCAAGGGGCTGTACAATGACAAGAGCAGAAACAAATAGACTTGAGCCACCTAAGGGGGAATTACATAGACACCCACAGAGGTTTTCCAACAGGCATCTGCACACCTCACAACAGTAAATGTTTGAGGGAAAACCATAGTCAACTAAAAAAAGATCAGGTTATATCTGTAGTCCTACAACCAGGCAAGGTAAAGGTTAAAACTGTGGTAAGTATTAGTGTGCATTTTTAGAAAAAAAAACTGATTTAAAAGGTAATCGTTGTTGATTTTGCTTGTTTGTTTTATGTTGTCACATGCTTGCTTTTCTGATCACTGGCCGATGGAAAAGAATGGAAATGTTTGTTTTGTTTGATGTTTTAAGATAACTATCTTGTTTTCCTCTCACAGATAAGGGTACACAGAATAAATATAGACTTAGTGTTTAAAGGGGTGGGATAGAGAAATAGAAAGATTACTCTTGAAAGACTAATTAACAATGGATTATTGGAACACTCTTTGTTTTAGGCTGCAGTGACTCATGATAATTTGTTTGGCTGAGAATCATTATCCAAAAATGAAGTATGTACATACTTTGCTCCAAAATATCGTTTTATGTATTTCAGAGAAATATGAGTCAATAAGAGTAAATTTTTCATTTCTCTATCATAAGTTAGTAAAGTCTGTTGAAAAGGTATGTAGATAATGTGATACCGAGTTCTTAATGAACAAATGACGGATGACACTGGATTGCACGGTTGATTTAAGACCCCCTAGTCAAGTATGGGGAGGGGTCATAGTTTAGCAAATAGCTAAGGGGATTAGTGGAATGAATTCACCCATTTCCCCATAGAGTCCAATCCAGCTGTCATTTTTGCTGAAAAATCTCCTTTTCTGCATGTATGTGTTTTCAAACCCTTGTATTCAAATCTTTGTATTCCTATTATTCATTGCTTTTGTATTTCTCATTCTTTACATCTATGCTAGTATCTTTCTCTCTCTCTCTCTCTCTCTCTCTCTCTCTCTCTCTCTCTCTCTCTCTCTGCTCTGGTAGAGATAAAAAAAAAAGACAGACACAGTCTCATCAATGGGGCTAAGACATATTTTTTACATAAGACAAATTCAGGGATCCACACATTAGATTGACATGAGTTACAGAAACAGTCAGGGGTTTGGTGTTATGTGTATAGAAGCTGCTAATTTTAAGCAGAAGTTTTTTTTGTGAGGAAATACGAGTCATGTTTTTATAGATTGCATATCTGTTTTGGTTTTTTTGTGTTTTATGCCTCCTGTACAAAAATGTGCCTTTATATGTATGCACAAAGGGTGGATAGGAGGAGATTGCTGGAGGTTAGGTATACAGATATGCATCTCTGTGTAGAACATTGGAGTAGGATTTTTTCCACAAGATACGACATAAAGTGAAACCCTAGAAAATATAGAATTTTCGTGTTTTATATTTTTTTACTGTTAGACAGACATGTACTGGGTGCTGTTATATTTGAAGAAAGTGTTATAGAAATAGACCCCTTTGTCTTTCTCACTTAGTCAAGTAGCTGAATGCGAGATACTGAGAATGGCATGTGAATTGGCAGAAGGAAAATCGATTGATATACATTGGTCTTCAGCATTTTTCTAGTCTAGGGGGCAAAGTTGAGGTGACTGAGAAATCTTTTATAGCAATACAAGCACATGATTAGGACACTACAGAGAGGACTTTATACAGTGACACAGTTACCAACTAAAGTAGCTGCTAGTAAAGTCCACACTTACACACACGACCACACATGGCTGTCACACCAGGGCGAACATAGCTGTCAAATAGACAGCAGGGTTTTATGTGACAACTAACAAATCTATGTTTTGTTTTGTTTTTCGTTGTATTGTTTTAGTTTTAAAATGTGAACACACACACACACATTCACGCATATACATATTAGTTAATATATGAAGATTTGTGTTACCTGAAGAATTAACTGTCTGGAAGGTGAAGAGATGTGGTGAGGAGTCTGGTGGACTCTGGAGAGATGAACAAGGTAGACCAGTAGCTCCCAGAGTGTATCTTACAGACCCAGCGGAGGCAGCACATGGTCTGGCTCAGCTGGGTACAGAAGGTATGTGCAAGCTGGTAAGAGTATATTGGGGTGCACCAGACATTTCTTCTCAAGCTAGTAGGACGGCAACATCCTATCTTGATTAAGAGAATGTCAGGAAAATGATACCAATAGAGCCATCCCATATCCCTCCTGCAGATGGGGTTTTCTCCAGGTAAAACAAATCCACGTCATCCAATTGCCACCATGCAGGATCCTCAAGTACACAGTGATGTACCAATGAAATATGTCTGGGTAAAGGTGTATTGAAATGTGTCTAATGTATTACTGTGTCATACGCAAAGCTTTTGTTATTCAATGTGATAGCCCTAGAGTTATAATAGGTGATAGGGGTATTCATGTTATTGATAATAGATGTATAATGTATGAGTAGTGGTAACAAATCACATATTTTTGATTAGCCACAAACCAGTGTGAACATAAAGTAACGGTACTCGGTAGAACGAATTGAATAGAATAAGAGTTGGAACTTGATTGAAGTGACTGACAGCTTCAGTCCCCTAGTCCTTCCCCGCTACCAAAAGGTCACTCCTGGGCAGCCTCTTAACCTGTCGATTTTTGAGATGTTATTGACCCCTCTTGAGATGAGATTGTAACTGAGAGACTTGTATAGACCTTGAGAGGGAAGGTAAATGGTGAGAGAGCAACCGAGAACGTCCAAAACACTGTTTCCTGAAAAGTCACACTAACTGTCAGGATGTTGGATCAGGAGAGTAAGTTGTGGAACAGTAATTTCTTAGGCTCAGGTTATTTGACAGGCAGGCACCAGGTGTACGCTACCAGCATCACGGCTTCAAGGGTAGCAGAGACACACTGGTACCCATTCCACCCACTGCAGAGGAGCCAACACTCAGAGAAGGGTCCAAGGGCACTCATGAATCTGTTCTGGAAGGCCTTGAATGCAGTTAATAGCACCTGAGCCAAAGGCTAAGACAGTTGTCCATCATGAAGTTGTAGTTTTCCTGTTCTGTGTTTCTTTCATTTCATTCTCTTCACAGGATGGTCAATTCTTTTAATTATTGGCAGGTGAAAGAGACTGGTTCAGGTAATGATAATAAGGTATTGAGGATGAAGGAGTAGTTAGTAGCATAATCTGTCCAGCCAATTACTCTATTCAATTCAGGGGTAAAGAAAAATTTGGAAACCTTGGAGCTTGGAGAAAGTGCGAGGGGCTATTTTCTGAGTAGCATTACGTCCATAAGTACGTTGACCCCATAGTTAAAAAAAAAAGAGGTACACCAAGCGATGCCAGTCCAGTAATATTCGGACTTGTGCAGTCATCCTTGAGAATGATTTTCATTCTTGGGAGGGTAAGGTTTTAGACCAAACAAAGTGCCGGGCGTGCCCTCACGTGCCTCAGTGATTATATCAAGTAGGACTAGTTCTCTTTCCACTAAATATTCTTGAGATACACGAATTATGGGTGAGAGGTCACTAGGGAAAAAGTACAACACCTGGGTCCCTTAGTCTGAAAACTCCCAATAGTTTACAAGCTGATCACTGTTAAAATCTGAGTAGTGGGAGACTGGGAAGGACGAACAGACAATAGCCGCCCTCAAGTGTTGATGAAAAGAACTGATGACATTATTAGAAGTGTGTATATTAACGCAAGCTGAAGGAGGTTGTATATGACATTATTGATAGACATAGGATGATGCTATTGATGAACATGAAGTGTTTAAATGTATTCTAAGCTTAAAGACATGCGTTGGACAGATGAACCTGTTAAACTTGAAGAACAGTAGTAGAGTATACTGTATAGCTGATACATGTTCTATTGTACTTTGTACCTTTCCAAATAATGTATTAAGTGTTTTATTGCACCCTTGAAGGGCATACAAAAGGTTATCTCCAAGCTCCAGAAGTGTACGCGGTCTATAGTAAAAGAAGAAATCGTTTTGAGGATTAAGACTCTCTCTTATGATAACTTGTTTTCATACACCAAGGGGGACTTGCATTACATAGCAATGAAACGTGGTACTGAGATCCTGCATATAACATCTTTAAGGTGATAGTTTATTATACTATCAAAGGGTGGAACTGTCGAAGTCGTATAATTGGATAAACGAAAGTATATTGGTTGATATTGTTTTATTGGTCGATTGCACTGAGTGGCATATCGCGATCGTACGGTAAAATACGCACCTACACACTCGCATTACAACATTTAGTTATTTATGTAATTCATATTCATATTGGTTTCGTTACACAGTCATTTATGAGCAGATAGTATTTAGTTTATTATTAGTTTATATAATAAGATTATATGTACACTTCAGTGTTATTTAAAGGTTCAGGTTATAAGAAAGGTGTCATTTCTAGTATCATATAAAACCCCTTCTCCCCAGCAGCTGTCCGGTGCATTTGGCGAAGAGATCGCACATTGCATACTCTAGTTATTGATGTTAGGGAATAAACCTTTAATATGATACTGACCATTAAATGCTAATAGACTAATTGTAACTGGAGAGTCAGGCGGGAAGAACAGAGCTCATCCCCTGGAGAGATGACCCCCACCTTTGGATTCCTTAGATTGAACCAGCCTATGACCTGTTTACCCTGGACCCATCTGATGTCTGGACCTATAGAAGCAAGCCACGTCATCTCTATTGTTCACTCTGTAACACTGACTGTATATATTAATCATAGCTGCACCCCCACTAGCCTCAGTCTACTCTGATCACAGTATTCAAGGGTGAATTACTGTCCACTGGTGCCCGTGGTTAGCGCAGCGGTATGTATGTATCTTTTGGTATTGACTGTACTGTACTGTATCTTAATATAATAATGTATTGAATTGTTAACTATTTACATCTGCTAAAATAAATCACTTTGTGCGTTGGAAACAATCGCCTATGCAATGCTTATTTGAAAACGATAGAATTACTTTAATAAGTGTATGTAAGAAAGCTAATATTTGCCCAAAAATGTGCCTATAGCATCCCCCTTCTTTATTGTGACCACCCAAATAACTTTGTACATACTTCTCTGTTTCTTAGTAAACTTCTTAATAGCCCTTCAAAATGATCTCCGGTAATTTACCAACATTGCATATAAGTGCAAATTGTGCACAAAATCATAGAGTCTAATTAGACACTGACCTTCAATTTTGTACCTAAATGCAATCTACAAGTGTTTAATAATTGTGGCAGAAAACCACATCATGATGAATTGCAATAAAATGGAAGCACTAAACACTATGGGCATACATTATTTAAGTTGCATAAAATATGCATTCCCATACTGCACACCTTAGGGACACCCGTAATGTTGTTGCAGGCTCAATTCCCCTGGGAAGTTCAGTTCTGATTGCAATTCAGTCTGTGTCCCACAATAACAGGGAGACCACACACTGTGAGTTTACCTGTTTTAATGTGGCCAGACCAGCCTAGTGTGGCTTTCAATTTTTGCAGCGGGACCCCACTCTGTTCATCCCCCCATATTAGTGGCAACTAGCCCAGGCTGTGAGCGCTGTGCTTGAACCACTTTTGGGGTGTGGGCCATGCATTATTTATTTATTTAAATTTGTTTATATATTTTACATTAAAACGCTAGTCATCATCATCAAATCAAGGATTGGCATCTCTAGCATATGGTTGCATCTTGATAAACTTAAAGCATATCTTTATATTCCTTAAATGTTTCTTCATGCAGACACATTTAACTCACTATGCATATGCATATCTTAAGATCCATGCAACTCAGAATAAACACACATTTTTGTGGACCGCATTTTACGTGTATGTTTTGGATACTAATGTGTCCAATGCTATATGAGGCCCTATCTATCTCTTCCTTGTGAAATCATCACTAAGATGCCTATAGTCTGGTTGGGCAAGGTTGTGATTCAATCAATTTTGCACACAGCTAATTGCTGCAGAGAAAGTAACACATCATGACACTTGAAGGTAGTGGGTCAGACAAGCCTAGGGGGTATATTTACTAAACTGCGGGTTTAAAAAAGTGGAGATGTTACCTATAGCAACCAATCAGATTCTAGCTTTCATTTATTTAGTGCATTCTACAAATGACAGCTAGAATCTGATTGGTTGCTATAGGCAACATCTCCACTTTTTCAAACCCGCAGTTTACTAAATATACTCCTGATACTACTTAGCAGTTTCTATTACACAAAGCAGCTGACTAAACAGGGTTATTCTATAAATATTAGGCAGTGTTGTATCTTACAACTTGGTAGATACCATTTTGTATTGAAAAATATGTATGTTTTGGCTTACAAATTTAGTGGACAGCAATGGTTTTAGGGTGGATAAATCATTTAACAAACATTATATTGGAACAGGAGATTTCAGTTCTGTGTTTTAATAAAGATGTTTATATATGCTCTCTAATATGAAAGTAGGTCTTAATTGCAGCATCTGTGTGAGATCAAGGGATTTCTGTAAGTACATGAGAACATTGTTATTAGAGATGGGCGGGCTCGGTTCCCAGAGATCCGAATCCATCCGAATTTCGCCTATCCGAGTGCCAAGCCGAGCAGGCTCAGTACTCTCCCATTCGGAATCGAAATCGAGGCAAAACGTCATTGTGACATATTCGTATTTCTGAGCTCAGTTCTTGCGAGATTTGAAAAGCATAAATACCAACCTCCACAGCAATCCATCGCCATTTGACAGAGGGAGAGAGCAGGGTTAGGTCATAGGCTATATCAGCGCAGGGACAGAGAATGGACACATTATTGTTTCTATTCTAGACAAATCTAATATTAATACCAATTGTTACAGCAGTAAGAGGAGGATAGAGGAGGGTTTTTTTTTCCATTTCTGGCACTCCAAATGCTTTTGGGGTATCCCTTATTCCCCATTTTTTTGCAGTAATTTTTCTGGCTGTCAAAAGTCATATTTGTCAGCAGTATAAAAAAAAATATTTAGCACTACAAGTGCTTTTGGGGTGTCCCATATTCCCCAGTGTTTTACTGTAATTTTTCTGGCTGTCAAAAGTCATATTTGTCAGCAGTATCTAAAACAATATTTAGCACTACAAGTGCTTTTGGGGTGTCCCATATTCCCCAGAGTTTTACAGTAATTTTTCTGGCTGTCAAAAGTCATATTTGTCAGCAGTATCTATCTAATACAATTTTGGCACTACAAGTGCTTTGGCCTCATTAAAATGGATTCAACGCAGTCCACATAAGAGCAGAATCAGCAACCCGGTTCTGTCACCATTCCTGATTGTAGTGTTCCCAGTACGTCATCTGAGAAAGGCGATGTCAAAGTACATAGTCTTTTTAAATCAGGGAAAAAAACACACACCAAAAAAAATGTACCGTGTTGAAGCGAAAAAGAAGTGTAACTGAGGAAAAGTTAAGTGCTGATAAAAAATTTTTTGCCAACATGCCATTCTACACACGCAGTGGCAAAGAAAGAATAAGGCCTTCGCCTTCCTCTATTAATGTCAGATCCAAAAATGTTACCAAGCCTTCTTCTTGTACGGTCACTCGTGACCAAGCAAGACCAAGTAATTTGGAGTCTAAAAGTGGTGCACAACTACTGTTACGCCTCAAAGCCGAGCTGCAAGAAAACAGTAAGGCAGTAGAGGTTAATATATGCTCTGAATCAGAAATGACAACAAACCTTGTGGAGAGTCCATCCAACAGTGGGATGTCTAATCGTGAGCATTCTGTTAGTTTACCCACAAAGAAGGGCCCTTTCAGCAGTTCTGCTGATGTGTGCCTGAACAGCCCGAGTGTAGCCGTTGATACACAAATTGAGGATGCCACTTTAGAATTAGAGGAGGATAAGGGGGAGATTTGTGTAGGCGATGAGGGCACTAATGAGGATGTTGAGGAGGATGAGGTTGTTTGTGTAAGTTCTGCACCAGTGGCAGAAGTTTTGGCACGTGACAAGAAAAAGGCCATTGTCATGCCTGACCATAAAACAAAAAAATCTACTTCTTATGTGTGGAATTTTTGTACCCCAATCCAGACATCAATTGTATAGTCATTTGTAGTGTATGTCAAGTCACAGTCAGTCGAGGGAGGGACCTTAACCATTTTGGAACCTTGTCTATGTTAAGCCATTTGACGAGAGTTAATGGCAAAGTGTTGGGAAAAGCTGAAAGTTCTTCCTAAAAATTTACAAGCACTCCATTATCAGCTAGGACCCTCCGGTCACCTACATCCCGAAGGTTACAAAATACACCCACCACACCATCCTCATCAATATCCTCAGTAGCGCTCGGAGTTAGCCCTGCATCCCACTTACTAAGGCTGGATGACTCCTGCACTATTATTGATTCCTCTGAAGAAAGCATTAGTCCCACTGCTGCTGCTGTTGCTGCTGCTGGGGGTGAATCATCAGCCCAGAGGAAGGCCAAGAAAAAGAGCAGTCCTACATTTCAACAATTAACTGTGAAACAATAATTTGCTAGGGGAAGCAAATATGACAGCAGTCACCCAGTAGCCAAGCGAATCACAGAAACCATGGCTGCCATGTTAGTGTTAGATCTCCATCCAATATCCACAATAAACGCAGCTGGTTTTTCATAGTTAATTGAGGTTTTGTGTCCGTGTTACAGAATTCCATCGCGACACCATTTTTCCCATAAAGCTATTCCACAACTATACCAAAAAGTTTGTACAATTGTAGAGATTGCGCTGAAAAATGCCATTCCGCCCACTGTCCACTTAACCACAGATATGTGGACAAGTTGAAGTGGGCAAACCAAAGACTATATGACTGTGACAACCCACTGAGTTGGTCATTCACCTTCACCAGCAGGAACAGCAGCAGCATGTACACCACTACGTAAGATTTGTCACAGGCAGGCCACTGTTTGTATCACCGGCTTCACTAACAGGCATACAGCTGACAATTTGTTACGCAAACTGAGAGATGTGATTGATACATGGCTTATACCACTTGGACCCAGGATATGTCATTTCTGATAACGCCAACAATATAGTGCGAGCATTACAGCTGGGTGAATTCCATCAAATTCCCTGTTTTGCTCACACCATCAACTTGGTGGTGCAGAGCTTCCTACGAAATAACCATGAGATGCAGGAGATGCTTTCAGTGGCCCGTAAAATTTCAGGCCATTTCAGGCATTCGGTCACAGCATGTAGGAGATTGCAGCAGCTCCAAGAGCAGTTTAACTTGCCCTGCCACCAACTTAAGCAAGAGGTGGTAACTAGGTGGAATTCCACCCTGTACATGCTTCAGAGGATGGAGGAACAGCACAAAGGCATTCAAGCGTATTGCACAAGCCATGACATTGGGAAAGGAGGGGGCATGTATTTCACTCTTGCACAGTGGGGAATCCTTTCAGTGTTGTGCAAGGTGCTGAAACCATTTGAAGTTGTGACATGTGAAGTGAGTGCAGATTCTGCTAGTTTGAGCCAAGTCATTCCTTTAATTAGACTATTGGAAAACCAGCTTGAGAAACTGAAGGAGGAGATGAAAGCAAGCAATTCCACAAAGTATATTGGCCTTGTCGATCAAGTACTTAATTCGCTTCACAATGATCCTCGAGTTATTAAGATCTTGAACTCGGATCAGTACGTTTTGGCCACTGTGCTTGATCCAAGGTTTAAGACCTACATTGAGTCTTTGCTTCAAAATGAACGAGATGTGAACTTTTGCAAGGAGCTATTGATCAGCAAGTTGTCCGCTGAACTGGGCCTTGGCTTGACGACGTGTCCTCCTTCAGTTTCTCGAGCAGCTGCTGCTTGTAAAAAAATGAATTTTCAAAAAAGAAGCAGGGAAGACGCAGAGGGCAGACCAGAACAGTTTGACATCTGGGCTGGTTTGAAGGATTTTTTCAAAAAATGTGTGACCTTGCCCATAACTCCATCCAATATGAGTATTAACATGCAAAGGATGGTGGAGGATTATTTTCAAGAGGTAATTGATATGGAAATGTCAGACAGTCCCTTTCCTTACTGGGAAGAAAAGCAGGCAATTTGGAAACCCATGTACAAACTTGCTTTGCAATACTTAAGCTGCCCACCCTCCAGTGTGTACTCTGAACGAGTATTCAAGACAGCAGTGAACTAAGTCAGTGATCGCCGTAGAAGGTTACTTCCCAAAAATGTGGAGAAAATGATGTTTATAAAAATGAACTACATCTTCCACGAGGAAGGCCTTCACCATCCAAGACATCCAAGCACTGACTGTACTCTAATGATGGATTCAAGCGGCGATGAATTGATAGTCTGTGATGATGATGTACACACTGATGAGGGTGATGATGAAGCTGAAGATGATGACGATAACATATTTTTAAAACTTTCTATTTAAGTGTAGGTTGCAATCTACTCCCAAAGAGGAAAGGGACTTGGGGCATTTCCATATCACGTACCGTCTTGAAAGGCTGCTGTTTGGGCAATTTCTCTTTAAGGGTAGGGTGTCATACACAGTGTGACCCCAAACTGGCTTTGTCCATTTCTCTTAATATTGTACAGTCTATAACGGTTGAATTTTTTGGTATTTTCGACAAGTGGAGGGTGGCCTAGAGAGACAGAAACCAAACTGGCTTTCTCCATTTCAATTAATATTGTACAGTCTATAAAGACTGAATTTTTGGGTATTTTATACAAGTGGAGGGGGCCTAGAGAGACAGAAACCAAACTGGCTTTCTCCATTTCAATTAATATTATACAGTCTATAACGGCTGAATTTTTTTGTATTTTCGACAAGTGGAGGGGGGCCTATAGAGACAAAAACCAAACTGCCTTTGTCCATTTCTATTAATATTGTACAGTCTATAACGGCTTAATTTTTAGGTATTTTCGACAAGTGGATGGGGCCTATAGAGGCAGAAACCAAACTGCCTTTGTCCATTTCTTTACATATTTAACTATAAGTGTAGGGTGTAATATACATCCAAAGACGATGGCTGCATTGCCAATATGCATAGATGGAGAGGAAGACAATCTGGTTTGTGGGTAGAATTAATGAAGGCCTACCAGGAATTAAACTGTTTTTTTGATAATTTATTAGCTTTACAACTACATTACTTATCCAAGAAACAAGTGGAGCACTAAATTTGGTTCTTTTATGACCAAAAACATTGATTTTTGAACAAAATAGCAAAACAAAACCAAACAAAACCAAAACCAAAACACGCAATGGCGGTTTGGCAAAACCCAAACCAAAACTAAAACACAACGGTAATCAAGATCCAAAACCAAAACCAAAACACGGGGGTCAGTGAGCATCTCTAATTGTTATGCATGCAAGAAATTATGTAGTTGTCTAAGGGATTATGCTTAATCAGATATGTTACTTTAGGTGTCGACAACAAAGATTTTAAGATGAGAGAGAGAGAGAGATAGAGAGAGAGAGAGACAGATGGATGTGTAGTTACCAAAGAGGAAGCAATGTGCACTGGATATACAGCTGGTCCAATAGTTTATCTAGGGATAAAACTTATCTGCAGTATGTGGCGAGACAACCGCTCCTAAATTCTTTGTTGAAAGATTGTGCTAATGCCGACCAACAATTAAGCTTTTAGTAACATTAAATTCTACTCAGACTGTTGTGACTGCAAGTAGAGTATAAATCCTTTGATTCTCTTAATAACCAATGTGGTGAGAAGATCAGAACTCTTCCACAGTCCAGCACGTCACACAGAATGTTCCTATTCACAGAAGTATAAGAGCGATAGTTCATGTTTATATATTCATTCGACTAATAGGAGTAAAAGTAACAACCCTTATCTTACTGTCCCGATTTCCTGATACATTTATCTATTGAAAGGTAGTTTCTTTAGAGGGAGGGTACATGAGAACTATATATGCAGAATAAACTTATTAAAACATGTTTACTCTGTATTTGTAGCAAATAAAATATATTATTTTAAAACTAAGCAGCTGAGATGTAGCAGCAAAATTGATCTCATAGCAATAAAAGTGATACTAATCACAGCATAAATAAGTACCAGTATTAATTAGCTTCCAGGTGTCACAGCTATTACATTTCAAAATAGGAAAAAATACTTAATAAAACATTCATTACATTAGCCTTATATACAGCATAATTAGGGAAAAGGCATAAAATTATTGAATAGTAAAGTGACACTGTTACATTGTATCATAATCGCATTTGAGTGGTTGCTCAGCAACCTGACTATTTGAAACCCCATTAAGCAGTTAAATAAAGTAAAAGATTAATACATTTTAAAAAGTGGAAAGATGTAATTAAAGATCTTTATTTTATTACCCTTTAAGAATGAGCGAAATTGAAAAAGTGGCAAAGATTTATTGGACGCAAGCAGCCACTGATTCTTTGTAGCCTGGTTGTGACTACATTCAAATGGTTGCTCAGCAACCAGTCTTTTCACAAATCCTTATGATCCAATTTGAGCTAAATAAGTGTAATGAGTTTACTAGAGTTCTATTGCAAGGCTGACCATCATCTCAAGTAGAGAAATCATGACAAAATAAAAAGTATATAAATGTGACATGAGACATTCCATATTAATAAAATAAGTAATGGCACATAGAAATAGAACTGAATAATCACAGGCATAGACATAACATAAAATAACTATTAGTAGTCTGTATAAAACATGTATGTGGATATGTATCCTTAGCCAGATATTAAAAACACAGAGGTGCAGTAATAGGTTTCAAAAATTATGCCTACTGGATTTTCAACCTTAAAACATTAATTTCAGATGGATTTTATTAAAATATTGAACTGAATTACATCTAGTTGCTTTCTATGTGGCTAAGTAACTACCCTTTTTGTTGGTAACCCCCATTTATGTTAAATGCTATATTACACTTCAACGTCTCAGTTGGTGCTTTTAATGTTTTTAGTAATGGCACAAGCTTAGGGGGTTGACAATTTATTAATGTAATTATAGATTTCATTACATATCTGATAAAATCCACTAAATGCTTGAGGTTGTATCATGCTGTAGGTTGGTACCGAACTTATAAGAAATTATGCATTAAAGTTTGTAGGTACTCATTTTCTAGCTACTAATTCTAAATAAAAAAATTACATAACAAACCACTAAAGGTTAAGCCACATATCTATATACTCTTCTTTACCACTTGAGTAGTAGCTTGGATGAAATGCTAAACATTGCAATTACTGTTGTAAGGTCACTTTTATATATAATCATCCTGTGAGTAGCAATGATTGCAGGAGTTGAAAATATTTAATCGGGAATACATGTATACATCTATGTTGCAAAGGGTTAATATATTTTGGACTAGTGATACTTAGTAGTAAAGAGCACCTTTAATCATTTTGTTTGATCTAAGTATATAAAGTTTACTATTATATTGTGCTGTCATTTTTTAGATTTATCTGTAGTAATGTCCACATACATTTTTCTATGTGCTACGAACTTTATTTATGTTTTGTCTATATAAGTAATCATTCAATTGAATTTTTACATGCTATTACATATTTGGTAAATATAGAATCTCATGTCGCAATTATATACTTTTGGTTTGGTCATGTTTCCTTTGTTTGAGATATTGGTCAGCCTTGGAATAGAAGGTCAGTGCACTCATTCTATTTAATTAGCTCAAATTGGATCCTGAGGATGTGTGTAAAGACTTTAATAACATCTTCCAACTTTTTGAAATGTATAAATATTTTAAGTAATGTAATTGCTTAATAAGATTGAGTTTCAAATAGTCTGGTTTCTGAGCAGCCACTCAAATGGAACTGTGATTATAACATTTAACTATAAAATTATAACTATTTAAAATCAGTGCTTAAATCTTTAATGATTTTGTGTCATTTTCCAAGTTTCTGCAGGTCTTCATGATCAGTATTTGCATAAACATGCCTTTACTGTACTCAGTCTTCCTTAGAACACTCTTTTGCTCCCCTGTCCTGCCTCTTCAGGCGCATGTGAGCATATCTGCCAAAATTGTGCAAGTCTGCATAGAGGCATATGCATGCCCCACTTTCTGGGCAATTGCATTTACAATTTCATGCAAGATACACTCTGCAACAGCCTCAGTATAATTCAAAGACTTGCAAGTATTTATAATGCAGGAACATATTTACAAATGGGGAATCAACCTTATAGTTTCTCTTGAAAGGTACCTTTGATTTGGACAGATCAAAAATTCTCTTTGGAGTCTTTGAGAAAAGAGATTCAAAATATCTATTTCTCAGTGGAAAATATATTGTGATTGGCAACAAGAAGCTACCAGAAGACAAGAACCATCAAAACTATGAAGTCTAGAAAAATCTCATAAAATAACACAACATAGAAAGACTCACCAGCTGAAGATTTATTATTATTAGTATTTTTAGTATTATTATTTTTATAAATTTTGAATGTTACTGATTTGTAAAGCGTCAGAGTCCTCTAGAGCAACAGACAATGGAGGAAACAGAACTGTGTTATCACCTTATCTTTATACCCAATATCCAATCATACAAGAAGCTCACCATAATGCTGGGAGCAATGGTTCATGTACTTGCAGTCCCTCATGCCCCAGCAAATTGATCCTCTTCTCTTCTAGTCTGTATTACAGTTCTGAGATTCACTGGAATACCAGCACCATCTGATTCAGAAAATACTGATGCTTTAAGTCTATTGAAAACTAGGGTTCTAATAGAGGTATCAGTTAGATTATTTCCCTGACTGTTTCCCAGATAATGAGAGGGTCCACAAACTGTGCATGTCCCTGAATTTCTATCAACCTAAGGAATCTGGTTAAAGATCTCCCTGATGTTATAGAGGACCCCCATACATTTGGGAAAGAGTTAGAGACCATCATCACCATAATTCTAATCCAAATGCAGTTGTTTTTAAACCGGGTAGCATTAGCTAAGGCTGGTTAGAACAACATTGTATGACAATAGTTTCCTAACCATAGGGAAAATCTTTTAGAATCATACATATAGTCATCGCTGGGGTTGCAATGGCTATCTGGCCCAGCAGTTAGGGACTCTCAGCAATGCTTCTCTATCCATATGCAAAACCACAATTTGCTCTACTATATATTCACCACCCCCTGTGCATGCTCCAAAGAGCAAAGCAGGGGCTTTGAAGCAGATGGAGAAGCATCGCCAGTCCACTACCAAAAATGTTTTTGCTATGGAGCCTGGGTGCCTTAGGCAAACTGTTTAGACAAAAATCCAAAAAGGTAAACCTGCAGATTAATTAGATAGAACAAAACAACAGAATGCTGCTTAAGTATTTTCTACAGAACATCTAAAACAAGTTGTACTTTCAGAGTTTGTAGTCATTGCTAATCAGAGTTTGGCCTGTCAGGATACAAAAATACAAATTAATGACATTACAATTACATAATCTTTTAGGAGGGAAATGAGTTAAAGGAAATGGGCAGAGATTTCAGCCTTAGAGTGACTCTAATACCTACCATTGAGAAGCACAATATCCAAATCAATTAAAAACTGAGCAAACATTTCCAGTACCCTAATATTCTCAAACTTAAAGGCCAATTCCTGTGTCCAGTGGCACAACTATCAAACATTCCCTACTCTTAAGCCAATTGGGTCCTTGTACTAGGAAAGAGCTAAAATGTTTGATAGACAAAGAATACAAAGATAAAAGTCTCCATTAAAAATCTTCTGAATTCTCTTCTTAAAATACACTGCAGGGCCCCCAAAAGAATATGGACACCTTTTCTAATTAGAGTATTTGACCATTTCAGCCACACCCATTGCTAACAGGTGCATGAAATCAAGCATAGAACCATGCATTCGCCATAGTCAAACATTATCAATAGAATGGGTCGTACTGAACAGCTCAGTGACATTCAATATTGCACTGTTTTAGGATGCCACTTTCATAAAACTTCTACCTTGCTAGCGATTTCCCTGTGAACTGTAAGTGTTGTTGTTGTGAAGTAGAAATGTCTAGGAGCAACAATAACTCAGCTGCAAAGTGATAGGCCACATAAGCTGTCAGAATGCACTGGTTGAGTGCTGAAACCTGTACCATGTAAAAATCATCTGTACTCAGTTACTACCAAGTTCCAAACTGCTCTGGAACCAATGTAAGCACAGGAACTCTTCATCTGGAGCTTCATGTATTGGTATTCCATGGCCGAGCTGCCACACTCAAGCCTCAGATCAAAATGTGCAATGTCAATTGATGACTGGAGTGGTGCAAAGCTCATCACCATTGGACTGTGGAGCAGTGGAAATGCATTATCCGAAGAGACTAATCACGCTTTACCGTCTGACGGATGAAAATGGGTTTGGTAGATGCCAGGAGAATGGTTCTTACCAGAATGAGCAATGTGAACTGTAAAGTTTACTGGTAGAAGAAATACTGGTCTGCGGCAGATTTTCATAGTTTAGTCTGGACCCCTTAGTTCAAGTGAAGATAATTCTTAGTGCTACTGTATACAATTACATTTTGGAGAATTGTGTGCTCCTAATTTTGATGCAACAGTTTAAGGTAGGTCCTTCCTTGTTTCAACATGACAATTCCCCATTTTAACCAAACCACCACCAGTTCAGCTGTTTTTAATCTGCCACACATTGCCAGCCATTTTAAATTGCAGCCTCAAACTATCCTATAGTAAATGTGACGGTTTGGACCACTAAACCGCCGGCAATTTGTGGCGGTTTAAAACAGCCACCAAACTCGATTCGATTCCATACCTTTTATTTATTTAGATGTATCTTTATCTCCTGAACACAAGAAAGTGGATGCTTTGTTATACCAATATTTTACATCTGAACACCTGTCATCTGAGATATAGAAAGACATTCAGACCTGTGCTAGCTTGTTTGTGGTCACAACATACACATGAAGTAGACTAAATTCTTACTGCACAGGATGTTAAAATGTGGTTGAATCCTTTCATTCCCCTACCTTATATTCCAAAGTATACTTTGCTCCCCAAGCTGAGGAAGACATAGAGCCTGAAAAAATAAAGCTCCATAGTGTAAAAACGTATACAACAGCTTTATTCACAAAATACAGCAAAAACTACACAGCGTCAGGAAAAAGTCTGAAAGTGGGGAATAGATGTGCCCTTACCGTCCTTAGGATGGAAAACAGCGTGTCTAAGATGGAGAAGAACAGCAAGTAGTCCCCGGGTAATTCTCACTCTCAATCCCGACCTGAAACACACACTGAAGACGGGCAAAGGAACAAATCCACACTACAGACGTGTAGCGTCTGACGTCACGCTTCTCCCGGCATTCAACGCGTTTCAGCTCATCTAGAGCCTTTGTCAAGGCATGTACCTAGTTTTTGCTGTATTTTGTGAATAAAGCTGTTGTATACGTTTTTACACTATGGAGCTTTATTTTTTCTTTTGGATCCTCTAATTATTGAGTGGAATTCCAGTTTGGAAGATTGATTCTACACATGAGGAACAATGGCTGTATTATAGGCTTGATTATTTATACCATCTGGTGAGTGTGTACCCCTTAGGGGTTAAGAATTAACCCTTGTTCACACGTGGTGTTCCTATTGTTTTATGAGTGCACGGATTAGCTGGGGATTTTCTTTCATCATCTCGCTATATCTACAAACTGCACTATTGTTTGTTTGTTTTTAGTTTTATTTTTTATGCTTGATCTACGAGGGACAATGAAGTTATTTAGACTTCGTCAGAAGGCTCATGCTCTTTTTTAAAGGAGCAGAGGACTTTGAATTTTTTCCATCATTTTTTATCAGCATACAGAGTACGTTATCTACAGTATTTTATCTCTAGATTGGCGCTTGTCTGCAAATTTATCTGTTTTGCTAATTTATATTGTATAGGGTTTGGTGTTACCTATTTTTTGCTACAAGCTGCCTCTCGGTTTGTTACATTGGGTGCGCCTGTGACCTAGACATCTTTTGTTAACTCAGAATGTACTTATACCCGTATTCAAATGGAACCAATTTTTCAGATCTGCTTGTATTTGAATACGGGCACATGTGCGTGAAAGTTACATCCAATTTATTAAACACAAGTTGCCTTCATATTGTGTGTGTGTGTCACGGGCACTAGGAGTCTTTGCCCAGGATATCACCAGATGATGAACTTACCAGAGTAATATAGCTGGTACTATGGTTCACTGGTAGCAGGGTGACAACGGAACAGGAGAATCAGCAGATGGTGAGAGAATGCTCAAAGAAAGTCTATGACTAGCAGCAACTGGTAATGAGTAGATGAATGTACACGAGGAACCAGATGGACAAGTAAACGTGAGGAGAGTCAGTGGTCTGCGTATAGCAAGTTGTACCACTGCTATAGTGAGGAGGAATGTCCAGGAGTAACGAGGAGGTAGTGAGAGTCAGTGGTCTGCGTATAGCAAGTTGTACCACTGTCTATATTGAAGGAATGGATTCCAGGTGCAAGTAGGTAACGGGGAAGTCAGTGGTCTGTGTATAGCAAGTTGTACCACTGCATATATATATGTGAGGAGGGGCACGAGGAGATGAATTTAATGCAGAAGATACACGGGGCACACGGAACTTGATCCCACGATGATATCCACAATACAATAATAACTGACAAGCGCTGCTTGAAGTATACAAAGTCACTAGAGCAATCCAGGTAATAGGACACAAAGTCAATAGTCACAATAGCTTCAGTAGATAGAAGACTCCGGGGATGAACACAACACAGTCCAGACGGATATGCAATACAAAAGCAAAGTCAATGGAAGGTATGCATACCGCGGTTCAGGAGAGCAGGCTGTCAGTGAGACGTGCAGGAATACCTGAATGGCTGAACGCCGGCAGGAGGAGAAACCACTGGAGGATGGAAGCGGTAATCCGGTTGGTGCAGCGCACGGCAGGTAACCAGTATCAACGGAGCAATACTCAGGAAGCAGTAGTAAGTAAAACTGGAAACATGATGAACACGGGAGAGTTGAGGCTGTCTGGTATCCGGCAGTAGTAGCGGAGGCAGCGGAGGGAAGACACGCTGAACACGGTAGAGTAGAGGCGGTCTGGAATCCGGTAGTAGAATCAGATAGGAATCAGTGGAGAGCTGACACGATGAACACAGGAGAGTTAAGGCGGACTGGAATCCGGCAGCAGTAGCAGATAGGAATCAGCTGAGTGCAGGCACGATGAACACAGGTGAGTTGAGGCGGACTGGAATCCGGCAGCAGTAGCAGATAGGAATCAACTGAATGCAGACACGATGAACACAGGAGAGTTGAAGTGGTCTGGAAACCACAATCGAAGTAGACAGGAATCAGCTGGAGCTGAATACACGAGGAAACACAGGAACACCTTCAGAGGCTCATGGGAAATGAGACTCCAAGATCAGGCAACCAGGTAATGATCACAGGTGGTTTAAATAGGGAGGGTTGCCTGATCATCCAATCAATTAACAGCAACAGGTACTGAAGGTTTAATAAGGGCTGCACATGCGCAGACCCTCAGGATGGCGGACGGCTACGGTTCCTGAACACAGGAGAAATGGCACTCACAGTCCGGTGAGTGACAGTGTGAAGATGAATCAGGCCCATAATGTCTGTAATATAGGACTTTTTGAGATAAGTTATCATTATTCCTACAGAATCACATTGTAATACCCCTATGTTTCCTATAAAGAAGCCAGGAAAGAATAGTTACAGGTTTGTAGATGTCAGTGGAACTGTTAACTAAGCTTTGTTACCTGTTTTTTATTGTTTATAACACCTAAGAATATGTATTTTATATTGATTGTACTGTGTACCGCTTTCTTTTCTAAATCTATTCACCCTGGCAGCCAATTGCTGTTTGCATTCACCAATCTCTAGAGGGTGGGGGTATAGGCAGACCAGACTACTAGTATTCAACACCAAGAGCCCCACCCTCTTCTTGCAAATCCTAAAGAAAGACCTAGATTATTCTCCAACAGATTGAGTACTTGTGAAGTATGTAGATGTGTTGTTGCTAGCTTCAGTATCTTTGTAGAGAAGAAAAGATATCTGCACTAGGTATATTTCATAACAAAGTCTAATAATAGGCTCTAATTATTATGGCCTATCAATCAGGATGATTGAATTATGGTACAAAACATCCTGAGCGGTGCACCCTATACACCAAAGTTATAATGAAGTGTCAAAGAGAGGAAAAGTAGGTGACTGAGGGGCACTCAGAGACGATGTATGAATATGTATATGAAATAAAATAAAAATCAATTTTTAATGATATGCCTTAAAACTTGTGTATTAACATTCCATCCTAAACCCCAAAGCTAGTGAAATATTTAAAAACAAAAAACAAAACAATAATTGTTAAAATTGCAGATCCACTGCAAACTTAGCTCAGTGAATTGATATAGATGAGTTCATAATCGAAATTACACTATTAAGGAAGAATTCCCTATTGACAATATTGACCTCTAGGTATCTTAAACGATGTATAGGATCAAAAGAATGCCATTATAGATCAAAATAAACCCCTTGATAAGGGTTATAGTGGTGGCTAACTAATATATCATAGTCAAAATTATTAGGAGATTGAATAACATTTCAGAGTAAGCCCCTATTTGTATAGTTAGTTATTAAATAGTAAAGGGTAACTTGGGAGAAATGCCAGTGAACCTTTAGAAGCAGTCCCCCTAGTGGTCGCTGGTATAGAGAATCTCAGGTTTGTCCTGTATCTACTAACTCTGATAGTAAGTCTCCTAGAGGTCTGTATATGAAAACAAGGTGTGTTTGTTGAATAGACTCAGGGAACAGCGTGAGAACCCTGATGGTGGTAACGCTAAATATCCTACACTATTTCTCCCTAAATGCCCTATGTATTCTAAAGCCGCTAATTGGTCAATCAAGGGTAGGAGAGAATAGTGAGAGCGTGAGTAGATGATATTACATATTATGAACACTGAGCTAAGAAACGCCAACGCGCATTTCGCTGAACAGCTTTATCAAGGCTAACCAGAGCCTCTTGTTCGTATGTCTTAAATAGTCAGTCAGATGAGCCCCTGAAATGACGCTTAAGGTTCAGCCAATCACGTCACAGCATGAGTGGCATTGATGGACATGTGCCTTAGCCAATGGAGGGGAATTAGAGCGATTAGGCCCCGCCCCCAAATCGCTATGATGCAAGAGTAATGAAAAGACTAGCAATAGAAGCAAACAGCTGCAGTTCTTACTGTTATATATGCTGATTTTGTCAGAAATTTTGTCAAATGTGGTCAGAGAATAAATATTATCAGAAAAGAGATTCCAATCATATTATTAATAAGAATAATATCGGTTAGCTGTTCCTATAGATTCATGGATATATAAATGCTAACAATAGTAAACCCTTGCATATTCTATATACTCCATTAATGCAAAGATTCTGATTATTAAGAAATCTGGTCATATAGATAATAAGAAAAAAATTGTATAAAAAATGTTTTTAAATCTATTTTACGGTAAGTATAAATAATATTTGTGTGTCATGCTAATAGATCATAATGATCTAATGCTAGAACCATTGAAAAAAGTAGTCAAATATTGAGAATAGAGTGATCAAACGTAACCACATGTGAAAGATAAGTGTTATTAATATGAGATTGGTATCATATTTTTTGAAGACCTGAAACAGGAAAAATAAAGGGGAAGTGAAATTTTTTTTGTAATAACAGTGATAGAATTAATAGTGGAAGGTGAGACGTGACTTTGTATGTGAAAACATAAAGTGATATAAGGGGTATAAACCCGTAAGGATAGTATTGTGATTAAGAAGGACCTATTCCATGGAACAGTATATAAGAGTGTAAATAATAAATCGGAGATTATAGAAAGGCAGAGTAGCTATTGTAATCGTTAAGACCATTAGGAACCATACTGCCCATCAAGAAGATAGTTCTAGTTTCTTTCCTCAATAGCTGTAATTGTAGATCACCTCCTCTTAGATTTAGGACAGTTTTTTCCATGGCAAAAGCTTTTATATGTTTGGGAACACAATTGTGACAGTTCATAAAGTGTCTGGCTACAGTAGTCAGTTTTTTAAAATTCTTTTGGTCTCTTAGGGCATTTTTGATATTGCCAATGTGTTCCAAGAGACGTTTTTTAAAAGGGCGACTAGTCATCCCTATATATTTTAGTCCACATGGGCAAATCAAACAGTAGATGACTCCCTGAGAGTTACAGTTTAGGAATTCAGTGATATGCCAGACTTTACCATATTTGTCTACATACTGTTTTGTTGGAGTGGTGAATTGGCAAGCTTTACATATGCCACAATTGAAGAAACCTTTCGGTTTATTATCTTCTTTTCTTAGAGATTGTAAATGGCTATGTACCAGTTTATCTCTTAGGTTTGTTGATCTTCTCCAACTAAAAGCAATATTATCATCCAATTCTTTCTTAAGGTCCTGGTCAGATAGTAGGACGTGCCAATGTTTTTGAAAGATGGTTGATAAATCACGCCATTCTGCACAAAAAGTCCCTACCATTCTGACTGAGGTCTTATCCTTATTTGAATTTGGAGATGGGTAAATAAGCGTCTGTCTATCTCTCTGATCTGCAGAGATTTTAGCTTTCTGTATGGTCTCATTCCCATAGCCTCTTTTCTTTAAACGATTGGTGAGTTCTGCTGATCTTGTTTGGTATGTTGTAATATCCGAACAGTTACGCCTCATACGTAAAAATTCCCCTTTCCGGACACCTTTAAGAACTGGTGGGAAATGGGCACTTGAGTGATGAAGAATACTATTTGTAGATGTGGGTTTTCTGAAAATATCAGTCTCAAGAGACCCGTTTGGACTCTTATAAATGGTGAGATCAAGAAAATTAATAGTAGTATGATTAATTTCTGATGTTAATTTTAGGTTGAGATTATTGATATTTAGGATTCTTGTGAATTCCTCAAAGAGGTCTTTTTCAAACTCCCACAGTATGAAAATGTCGTCAATATATCTCAACCATAATGTAATATGTTTAGTGAAATTGTCATACTTTTCGCTGAATACCACCTCTCTCTCCCACCAGCCTAGGAAAAGACCAGCATAAGTGGGGGCACAACATGTCCCCATCGCTGTGCCCCTCACCTGTAGATAAAATCTATCCTCAAAAACAAAATAGTTTTTGGTAAGGATGAAGCGTAGCAGTACCACAAGAAAGTTGCTGAAATGCGTTTCTCTGTCCATTTCTAAAAAATATCTAACTGCAGCTACACCCTGATTATGGTCAATGTTTGTGTATAAAGATTCAACATCGTATGATGCTAACCATGTTGCTTCATTAGTCACTATATCTTGAATCTTGGACAATACATCTAGGGTATCCCTTGTATATGATGGTAAGCTGAGTAAAAACTTGCGTATATGGGAATCTACATAGACACTCGCCCTCTCAGTAAGTCCTCCAATCCCGGAGACTATAGGTCTACCTGGGGAATTGTGTTCACATTTGTGTATCTTGGGCAAGATGTATAGCGTAGGTGTTTTAGGGTTTTCAACACCAAGATACTCATGGTCCTGTTTAGATATAATGCCCTCTTTAAATGCTGAATTAATCAGGTTCTTATATATGGACATAAAATTAGCCGTGGGATTGAAGATAAGTCGTTGGTAACACGTGGTGTCACCTAACTGGCGATAGACTTCTTTGACATAGTTTTCCCTTGATAGTAGAACAATATTGCCCCCTTTGTCAGAGGGTTTTATGATGGTATCATCCCACCCCTCAATGTCCTTAAGGGCCTGGATCTCATCTTTATCCAGGTTGGATGATAATCTAGTATGTCTAGTCTTGTTGGTATAAAGTCTATCTAAATCTTTAGATACAAGATCCATATATACTTTAACTTGAGGACATATATTGATATTTGGCATGAATGATGATTTTTTCTTTAATATTGTATGTGGTTTGGGAGAGATCTCCGTGGATTGTCCAAGGGGGGCCGTTTGTAATTCCTCCAAAATAATAAGTGCTTGTTGGTCGATTTCACTATTAAGTGTCACATCCGTGATCATAATATTAGGTAATATTGATGGGGATGAATTAATATTACTCTGGTTATAGGGGTCAGCATTAGTCTCAATTCCGTCTGGCTTGGGACAGAACAATTTTTTAAGAAGTAATTTTCTTGCAAAGAGGGAGAGGTCTTTCTCCCATTCAAATCTATTCATAGTTTGTACAGGAGAATAGGATAAACCCTTACTTAAGAGTCGTATGTGGTGAGGAGAAAGTTCTCTATCGGTCAGATTAATGACTCTGAGGTTCATATCTAGTATTTCTGTCTCCTTTGGCTCCGACGGTAAGGTATTTCTTCTGAATCTGGCGTTTGATTGTAACGATTTACACCTCTTGCCCCTTCTCGTCTTCTTGTATTTGGGCCACTTCTGTCTGTTCTTGAAGTGCCTCATCCTAAAAAATCCCTTCTGAGGGGATATCTATTGATAGATTGATTTGAAGAGGTCTCCCCTTCTGAAGAGTCCACTTCAGAGGTACTATATGCAGTGACAGATCGCTTCATAGATTGATTATCCCATTTGAAAACTCTATCCTGAGCGTAATCCTGTTTATCGCGGTTAAACTTAGTTATTTTTTTATCTATGATCTGTTTCTCATAGCTATCTAACTCAATCTTCATTTTTTCATACATTTTCTGAAAATTTTCAGAATTTTCAAACTGCTTTAATTTTTCTCCAAGAGTAATAATTTCTTTGTCATATTGTTCAAGAAGAATCGTGTCATGCTTAATTAAAATGTTTATTAAATCATTAGAACATTTAGTTAAAGTGTTTTCCCAATCTTTCTTTAACTCTTCTGAAGCCAGCCCAAATGCTGGATATAGTTTGGGACGAAGACCCCTCGGTATCATTTTTTGAGTAATATAGTTATTGAACATCGTTCTGTTCCAATATGTTTTGGTTTGTTTATACATATTGGACTCTAGTTCTGTTAGAATTTCAGACCATCCCTTTAAATTACCCTCCTGAATAATAGTATTTTGCAAGAATTCTGACTCCTCATTGTTCGTCCACTTTTTTTGCCTATCAATAAGATCACGACAAATACTGAAGCTTGACATAATAACTATAATTTGTACAAATAGGATGAGAATGAGATGTAATTGAGCCTTATATCACCTGTGCTGGATAGTCAGAAGAGGTAACAACCTCACAACAGTAGTTTGTAGAGAAGAAAAGATATCCGCACTAGGTATATTTCATAACAAAGTCTAATAGTAGGCTCTAATTATTATGGCCTATCAATCAGGATGATTGAATTATGGTACAAAACATCCTGAGCGGTGCACCCTTTACACCAAAGTTATAATGAAGTGTCAAAGAGAGGAAAAGTAGGTGACTGAGGGGCACTCAGAGACGATGTATGAATATGTATATGAAATAAAATAAAAATCAATTTTTAATGATATGCCTTAAAACTTGTGTATTAACATTCCATCCTAAACCCCAAAGCTAGCGAAATATTTAAAAACAAAAAACAAAACAATAATTGTTAAAATTGCAGATCCACTGCAAACTTAGCTCAGTGAATTGATATAGATGAGTTCATAATAGAAATTACACTATTAAGGAAGAATTCCCTATTGACAATATTGACCTCTAGGTATCTTAAACGATATATAGGATCAAAAGAATGTATCTTTAGAAGCTTGCAAAACTGATTATTTGCATCCTCTTTTCTGTCTTGCACCAAAGGGGAAATTGTACTATTTAGGACATGACATTTCATCAGCAGAGGGACGCTCGGTCTTTGCTGCGAGAATTTCAGAACAAATAGTACACCAGTGCAAACCTGTTATCTCTCTCTTCCAAAAAGTGAGTAATGCAATCAGAGGTATAGTAAAAATTATTAATTTTGTTTTTATTGCAACATAAAAAATCAGACATATAAAAAGACAGTAAAATGAATATAATTGGAACCAAACACATGAAAATTTATTTTATTCTTCTAAGGATCTGTTATTGCAATCCATATGAAAAGTTCCTAATAAAAACAGCTTTCAGCTTCAATTTGAATATCCAGTCAAGGTACAAAAAATGGTTAGTGGTCAGTTCACAGATAATCACTAGTTATATGCTAGACTATTTGCAATTTAGTTTTACTGCTGTTCTTATGGTCTACAATAATTTTTTCTTATATATTCTTCTAATGTGCTTAGTTTCAGTACTATTAATTGTACTCTTTGAATATGTCTGATTTTTTTTTTATGCTGTAATAAAAACAAAATTTTCATTTTTTTACTTTACATCTGAATACATTAGTCACTTTTTGGAAGAGAGAGATAACAGGTTTGCTCTGGGGTAATATTTGTACTGAAAGTATTTATCTGGAAATTAGGATGCCTGTTTTTTAACAATGATGCATCATGAGAACAGTCTCTACTCCTGCAACTCTTCCAATTAATTTTTGGGTGGTGTTTAGTGCGCTGATTGACTATCATTTTTGTATTACATGCTGAAAGAATAGAAGCCATTCTCCAGATTCCATGGCCTACCACTGTCTCCCAGATGAAAAGCATTTTGCTTATGACTGGCTATTGCTGCCAGTCAATTCCAGGTTAAACTTCATATGTTTAAACCCTCTTAGAATTTGTCTCGTATAAATTTCCCAGAACCTTTTCCCTGGAGACACATAAGCAGAAGAGGTTTCTCATGTATCAAACAAGCCCTATCTTTTGCACCTGTTTTGTGTCTTCCGGACTACTCTAAACCTTTCACTATTTTCTGTCTTGGTACTAAGTCGCATGGACATAGCCAGTGTCCTATTTATTATTACAGTACTTAAGCTCAACTTCTGCAACAAGGCGATGTCATTCAGATGGGTACCTACAGTAACATTGTTATAAAAATGAATTGTTATGGTCTGTATCCATCTGAATGTAGTCCACTTGTGATAAATAGGCTTTCACAGTCTGATCAAATAACTAAATATATCACTATAGCAGTGTCTAACACTCAAATGTCTCCTATTGTGATAATTTTCTCATTAGTGTCTAATGTGTTGTTTAAAAAGCCACTCACAGCAGTAATTCACCATTCCATGCATTGAGAAATGGATGGTGTGTTGATTAAATCCCCATTTGTTTCTACATCCTCTATCTGTATTGTGCATTAACAATTTGAGTGCAAAATCTATATTTTCAGATACCCAAAATTATTGAATTATATCTGAAACATGAATATAAATCAGTTATATATGTGTTTTAATAAAAAAAATTTAAATGTTTGCTTAAAATAACTTTTATGTCCTAATTTCAAATCCTCTAATTCTGTGCAGAGCATGCAGCTTCCAATGATTCCTTTGTAAGTGGGTAGATGTAGCAGTCTATGCAGAGGGCTGCACAGATTTTCCTCTGCACACTATATGCCCTTATCTTTTCACAATTGCTGCCAGTCACCCTACCACCAAGGAACATGTTAATACATTTTATCATAATGATCAGCTCTTCTGGTTGTCATGATCAGCTATAGAGAGTATTTGAATTCTCTAAAAATCCATCAAAACAGTGCATGTTTGACATATGCCATAAAAGGATTTGAGGAGTGACATAATTACACAAATGCAGCCAACTGATATCTACAAAGTCCCTCAAACAACATGTAAGTAAATAACTCTAATTATGAGTTCTGCATCAGAATTTATGCAAAACGTGGGTTTGAAAAGCAAATAACAGAAAAAATTCCAGTGGAAATTACACCCAGAAAATGCAGCTTCTCCTATAAAGGGGGTCCAATAGCTGCAAGCTTCCAAAATTGGTGTGCCCTGATATACATCTGAAGCCAAAAGAGACAGCAAGGCTCTGCCAGGAACAATCTCCCAACCAGAATCCAGTTCACATGCAGGACCCAACACCCAGGTAGAGTAAAAAACACATTTCATGATAAAGAGGTGGAAGTATTAGTGGTAAACATTGTGGAAAAAAGAGCATAGGTCCAGAAGGCACAAATTGTGTGACGTCAAATTGCTTTCAAAATAAATTCTGTGACTTCAATGAAGTGATGAGGAAGTCAAAAAGCACTAGCAAGACATAAAAAAAACATATTTATAGACATGCTTAGAGAACATAACAAAAATGCAATTGAAACAAGTGGGGTACAGAGGAAAGAGCAAAATTTTACACCTCTTCAAGTGTTAGCAATAGTGTGCATAAGTGTGTGCCAAATTGAGTAAGTGGATGAAATATACAGAGAGAGAGAACGGCTAAGTAGGTAATTTAAAAAAAAAAAATCTATATTTTATGTACATAATGGGCCTGATTTATTTAGGAGCGCAAATGTTGATACATGCCGTATTTTGCTTTAAATTAGACACTTACAACAGTATTTGATTTCATTGGTGGAATGTAGAGGGGAAGGGGAGTATGCACGTAATCAATTTACTAAGGGAATGCCAAGCTCGAACACATGCAGCAGCGCCTGATTCAAGCTTTGGCCTTCTCTAAAGTACGTGCCATATCACTTAGACCAGCTACAGGTCAGATGTAAGTGCCAAATGATAGAGATGATGGCCGGGTATGCATGGTAGAATATGTGTTTGCATCAAGAGCAAATGTAAAAATGCATTTTATGTACAGTAGGAATAAATAACATCCTGATACATATATATGTTGTATAAAAAAAATGGAAACATATATTTTTTTTTAAATGTTTTTTCAATAATAAATATATTTTTAACAGGTGGCAATTATTGAATACTTTTTTCTGTTCGTTCTCCTGAGACTTTATATTGCACACATGTATTTAGCAAGAGACGTTTCATCAGATTCACTTGTAGTTTATTATGGACTCACGAATGTCCGAATTGTGTGCATTTTAATAAAAAATACACATTTCGTTCTTTTTGTGCGTCTTAATGAATCAGACCCTAGATGTTTATCAGAGGCTCAAGGTCACTGTGCACAATTTGCCATCATTTCCAGGAGGACATGAGTTAGGAACTTGAACCAGCTTCTCACCTGAGTGTCTTGCATTCCAAAGGACTTAAGTATGGCCTGAGGATATTCTCCCTGTGCGTAAGCATGGGCCTTCAATGCTGCTGCTCATCTTCCTCCTATGCGACAAAAGCACCTACATGACACATGAACACAATGAATAGTATATTAATGTTATCAGAATAAACTTTACAAAACTTTGCAGTCATGAGTCATTAACTCTTTGAACCTGAAAAAACCTGGTTCCACCTGGAACATTACTGGTGCTATGAGCAGGGTTCAAAGGGTTAATCACTGTCAGTGAGTGAGATTTGTGATCAGTCCAGATGACCCTGTATGTTTCTCTGTCTTATCCTTGTGTGTGGAGATCTGTGATTAGTTGACAAAAATTACACTGTTTGTTTGTCTGTCTGTTTGTCTGTCTAGCAGAGACATGTTTCTTGGAGGGAGGAAAAATTGTGAATTTGAAAAAGTAATACCTGCATTGTCTAATTGTGTACTTTGAAAGAGATGCAGAAAAGTTTTTAAAAAATTGATTAGTCGCTATAAAGATGAGCGATCTGTTAAATATTATGTACAGAAAGTGTATGAACAAAAGATTTACTTTGAACTGTTGGGCACACAGGAGATTAAATTGAATGTTCAGCTGGCTGAAGTTCAAAAAAGTGTGTGTGTGTGTGTGTGTGTGTGTTTATGTGAAAGTGAGTTCTTGCATGTAGATATTACAGATAGTTTCAGTCTGTGGAAAAGCTCTGCTTATATGGAATATTGCACAGATGGATGCAGCTCAGAAATTACAGGGGCCTGTATAACCGAGGAAGAAATTTTACAAGATAACATGCAGTCAGGGGCTGTGAGAAAGACTTCCACCAAATGAATACATATTTACTACCAATAGGAAAAACATAGAATCTGAACAGATGTGTGGATGTAGGTCAGGGCCGGACTGGGACTAAGGATAAGCCCTGGCATTTAAAGTATGCAGGCCCAACTCAGTCCCAGCAGGAAAGAAACCGTGTGCTGCCTCGCAGCGGCGCCGACAAATGCGTGGCCACACTGTTTTGTGGGTGTGGTCAACATGGGGCATTGTGACATACATATAATAAAACATTACATTTATCACGCCCTCCCAGCCACATCACGCCATCCCCCGAGACCACTGTACTTATCTATGCTTCTGGTGCTGCTGACATCCATCAGGGTGGAAACTTCCTGTAGAGTGAGCAGGGAAGCTCTTAGTCTCACAAGATTACCAAATCTTGTGAGAACTAGAGCTCCTCGGCTTGCTCTGCAGGCTGTGTCCTAGCCAGGGACTGGGAACAGTAATCCGCTCCTTCCTGCTAACCAGAGCTGGATTAACGCTCGGGGGGAACGGGGTATTTAAGACGGGGGCCCCTATTATATAACATGGTTATCATTTTAGACAAATACACAGGCAATACTGTGTGCACTACTGTTAGTTGCACGAAGCTCTGCCTTCACAAGCAGTACAGTATGAAGTGGAAAATACCTCCCAACTGTCCTTGTAGTCGGACCAAATCTCACTAAATGAGACAGTCACCAAAATTCGGGACTTCCCCACCAGATTCAGGACAGTTGGCAGACTGTCCTACTCTCTCCTACCTGTTCTTGTCACTATCACCACCTGCGGCTGTTGGTGTCTTTAGTTGCTACTTGTCTGGATCCTGGAATGTTGGAGGCCCTATTTGGAAAAAAATGGGTACATGTAATTTAGAACACTCCAACCAGCCCTGCTGTTTAATCAATATAATGCATGTTTTATAATTAGGCCTCCCTCCAGCCAACATTAAAATACTAGTATTTACATTTAATAAATAAAACAATTTCCCTCCCTTCAAACAACCCCAGCAATAAATTAAATAGCATTTATTTTTAAGAAATATACCTATTTCCCACAACCATCACTGCCATTAAATAATTCAGATTCACTCTCCCCCTTCCCTCATGCCTGAGTATGTGCCCCCAATTGATATTAAGCCACCATAGAGCCCACAAATCATATTATACCACAATACTGCACCCAGTTGATATTATGCCACAATAGTGCCCCGAATCATATTATGCCATACAGTAGTGCCCCCAAATCATATTATGCCATACAGTAGTGCCCCCAAATCATATTATGCCACAGAGTGAACATATTGACACCACTAAATTATATTTGTATACATTGTGAATTTGTATATTCATTAGGAATAATTATGCACTATACAGCATCCTTCCCCCTCTCCCCCCCATTTTCTGTGTGGCACCCTTTCTCTTCCCCCCTGTGGCATGATGACTCTTCTCACCCCCCGGAGTGGTATCCTGTTTCTTCTCCCCCCCTGAGTGGCATCCTCCTGTCTCTTCTCCCCCAAGTAGCATCCTATCTCTTCTCCCCCCCTCCTGAGTGGCATCCTGTCTCCTATTCTCCCCCTTGGGTGGCATCCTGTCTCTTATCCTCCCCCCCCTGAGTGGCATTCTGTCTGTTCTCATTTCCCCCCCTGAGTGGCATCCTGTCTCCTATTCCCCCCCATGTGGCATCCTGTCACCTATTCCCCTCCCCCTGAGTGGCATCCTGTCTCCTATTCCCCCCCCTTGTGGCATCCTGTCTCCTATTCCCCTCCCCCCCCGATTGGCATCCTGTCTGTTCTCAACCCCCCTGAGTGGCATTCTGTCTCTTCTCACCCCCACTGAGTGTCATCCTGTCTCCTCTCCCCCCTGAGTGGCATTCTGTCTCTTCCACCCTTGCTGAGTATACAAATACTCACATGATCACTGCGCAGGGGACCGGACCGGCCCAACTGACCATCGGCCCTTCTGGCAAATGCCAGAAGTGTCAGATGGCCAGTCCGGCCCTGATGTAGGTGGTAGGAAATTCTTTAAGAAAATGCTATGTGATGAATGCTGTGATTTGTGTGATGTGCAGTGTTGCTTTTGGAATGACTGAATTCTTACAAACTGACCAGGGTGCTGTGTGTGGTGAAATGAGGCAGAACCAGGATGTGAAATCAATGTCTTTCCAAGGGGCTGTGATAAGTGATGATGAAATAGGAGTGGCTATGAACACCCACCCAGAAAACGTTCCATATTTGCAAGACTGAGAACTGCCCCTATGAGAATATTACATTCACACGGCATGAATCTTGGCATGTTACTGTTGAATTCTACAATGAAACAAGTAGACAAGATGTGTTTTATGAGCAGAAATTCACTTCAAACAATGTCTACTGGTTACTGGATAAGGGGGTACAGGAGAATGAGGGATACACATTGATCGCGCCAGGGGTGCCCCCGCCCCAGATGGATCAATACTGCTGCTGAGCACTTTCAAGGACCTCCTGGATGCCCGAGGCCCCTGGGCTGTAGCCCAGTTAGCCCTAGGGTTAATCCGGCATTGCCCTGAACATTACACCTTGCCTGTAGGAGTTAATCTTCTTACCTGATTAAGTACCAGCACCTGTGTCACAGCTTCATATACCTGCCTCAATCTGTGTTCTGTGCAGTTCATCATTTATATCTGGCTGCTGCTTGTCTCTTGTTGATATCCTGTCTGATCTCTCATTGTGACCCTCTGCCTGATTACCGGACTCTGTTTGCCTGTTGCCTTGACCTCTGCCTGTCTACTGGATTATGCTTGTTCGCTTGTGATCCTGACTTCTGCCTGGCTACTGGATTCTGTTTGTACTCTTGTTGCCCTGAACTACAGACTTAATAGGTGTAAAGCAAATGTATATTTTTACTTTAGCAGGATTATGAGGCATCATGAGCAAATGTGTGGATTTTGATGGCTGGTAAACACACTGAAAGACAAAGGGAAAATTACATCTATAGAGCAGATTTGTTATGTTTTGATAGATGTTGAGACTCATCCTATTTTCTCTAGCCTTTTTTAAGATGGACTATCAAGAAGGATGAAGTCCTTTATGTGGATCTAGAGCCTGCTGATACAAGTTTTTCCCTTGTGGTGACTTACAACATCAGGAACTAGACCATGGAGTAATGCACTCATCTAAATGCATTAACAAACTGTCTGACTAATACAGGTGGAAGATTGCTGGACTTACTTCTTACCCAGCGCAGAATGGAGAGATATTAACTTTGAACGAAACTTAGGGGTAAATTTATCAAACTGTGGGTTTGGAAATGTGGATATGTTGCCTATAGCAACCATTTAGATTTTAGTTATTATTTATTTAGTACATTCTACAAAATGACAGCTTGAATCTGATTGGTTGCTATAGGCAACATATCCATTTTTTCAAACCCGCAGCTTAATAAATTTACCACTTAGACTTTGCCATACATTTAAATAAAAGTTGAGTCACACATACTGTGATCTTATATGGGACTCAGAAAAATATACACATATGTTAAACATAATATACAAAATACAGTACAATCTGCCATATATATTACCACCTGGGGTGTATAAATCACCACACTGGATCAAAGCACTGTGATTTCAGATATGTTATTAACTGTCATTCATATAACACACACCTATACAGGCACTACTGCCAAAATTAGCAGTTACACAGCTTTGCACAGCCGTTTTCAAATCCCCTACTGCCTGGCTGAGTACAGTGGGATCTATTATGATGACAGTAAAGCAGTTGAAGTTTTGAAAATGGCTACATGTTTTGTGAATCAGTTAGTAGAACTAACATCGCCAACAAATATTGCACCTCAAAGTTTTAGAAATTGTATTAAGCTGTGAAGGCTCACATAGAGAGGTAACATGTGAAAAGGTTGTACAGAGATGATAGAATTATATGGAATCTGCTGATTGGGTAGTGCTACTAGAGTGGTACCCATATAATTAACATCAGACATAAAATAGTGTATGGTGACAAAATAGGAACATTTACAACAATAGTAAAAAATAAAAAATAAATATATGTACTTGTTATGGATTAGTACATAATAGCTTAAAAACATGGTCGCTTTACACTTCAGATGAGCGTGCAATCAGGAAAACCAATGAGTAGCCACAATCACAAACATTGCCTTTATTGCTTGATCCTTCTTTTGAAACTCGTCCTTTCACAGCCATTTTAAAGGGGTGTATTATTCCTGGTGCATAGCTCTAAATCTACAAACTAAGAACACTGAGATTTTTAAATTAATATCTACTCAATCATAATTGATATGCACTATTGATTTTAAAACAACATATTAATTTTCAGAAACACAAGTACTCCTAGTTGTGTAAACTGTATTTCACTTCCATATCCAACAAAAATAGCAGATAAATTTCTCTTAATTGTGAGTCACAATAATGTTCACCACGTTAGTTGCTAATGTAGCTTTAAGGAGTTTTTCTGTACATCTGGGGAGACACAACACAGAAACCTATCAACAGCATGAATGGCCGCAGTTGAATCGATCTGACCAACTGGAGACAGCACCAGGCACTTGAGGTCAAAGAGGTAATGTACACTATATTACCCCTTGTGTCAATATTTAACTTAATTAGTTATTACTTTACTGTATCTTAGTATAAAGAGGGAGGTAAAAGAGTAATATTGATCCCATTATGATCATGGTTAACTTGTAAGTCACTGTGCTGCCCATGATCCCAATTGTTACCCATAATCCTGGAAGCCACTATAGTCCCAGCGCTGAACAGTCTGATGTAACATAGAATTGCTGTATGACAGGTGTAGTAAAAAAGTCAACAAATAAAATAAACACATTGTCATTTAACTGATACAAAGGTAACAAGAAACTTATTTTATACGGACTAATGCCCTTCTCCCTATATATACATTGATAATCGCTCTGTGTGCTAAATGCATGTACAGCACTATTTGTTAAGCATGTTTATATTCTCCAGCACAACTCTTAGTGCAATGAAAAAATTAGGGACATCACAAAGCAGCATAAAACTGAATCTTTTTAATGACTTTTATGATGCTTAGTAAGAGTCCAACAAGCAGAGAGTACTAGTAATGCAAGCAACGAGCATTGGAGAACGTTAAATTATCATTACGCAATAACACATGAACAGTGTGATCATTTAAAATTGTGAAGCAGTAGCTGTCATTTTAATGCTTACTAAATATCTAATTGGACAATGATTGCTAATTATGGCTTATTAGGGTTACAAGAGTTACTCAGCAAAGAAATATTTAAGAAGCAAATGTTCCCTCAAGTAATTTTTCCTACACTACAGTTGCCGCTAATCCTAAGCTTTATTATTAACACTATTCTATCTCACTTTCATCTGCACCTCACTTCGGGCTTATCCCCTTGGCCCAGAAGGCTAAACAGTCAAATCTTGTCCAGTTTGGCCACTTATGTTTGCAAGTGAATTGGACATGAATGCTGTCACTTCACACTCAGACATAGTGGCAGGACTGGCTCAGATTTGGCTGTTGTAGCATTTTTTTCATGTGGCTATACCGATTTTCCAATCTAAAACTGCTTGTGTTTAAGAACTACATGCCTCTTGGTCTGAAAATGTGGTTTGTTATTAATAATTGTGACATTCTTTATAATCTGTGTATGACAGCAATTACATTTGTATTGTCTGCAGTTTTTACAGGTGTTCCAGCTTGGAAACCCATAGAGCTATGACCAGACATACCAATATGAAGTACCTTTCTAAAGGTCTATGATGTCCCACTTCCACCTGGTAGACATACCTATATGGTTAAGACTTTTTATCAGCTGAATAAGTCAGGACCCATTTCACAGAAACTGAGGAACCCCATAAAGACTTACAACAGGGAATATTTTTAACAAGCAGAAATGTCTTTAGTGATTTGTCAGGTTACCTTTAAAAATTGAATGTGGAATGTATTCTTTTAACTAATACAACCTGGTCTTTTAATACAATATTTAAAAAACTATTTAATGACCAATGTATTTCAGGCATCAGGGCTGCCCAGCTGCTATATACTGTGCCAACATATTTGGGCACTTCAAATTAAATTATACCAGAACTATCTTGTTAATAAACATCTCAGGTAGACGTCACGTTACTCTTCAACTGTTAAAATACAACCAGCAGCAGAATTTTAGTTCACTCATTGGGAAATTAAGATACAGGTTTTGTGTTAGAGTTTTTATAAACACTGAACACAGCATCAAAAAAAACTGTGTGGATTTGTCAATAGAGGTGACTATAGAAGTAGGTATTTTTTGGACTTTTAAAAAATTACAGTTACATCATGTTACATCATGCAGGCCAACAACAAAGACTGTATGTAGAAGAGGGCTGAGAGTATGTTTAAGATAACAACATCATGATATCCAAATTGGGAGACAGAAATTATACTATGGCACAAAACCAGTGACCCACTCAATGATGAAACCTAGCATACACGTTTATATCTTTGTTAATTCCTTCCCAATCAGGATGGAAACAATTTAAACAAGAAAAATGCGAAAAAATACAACACACAATGTTTATATTTTAAACAGATCTCTGCATAAAAGAAGTTGGGTTTTTTGTGATTGTTTTTTTACGTATTCAGGATGCTGTGTAGTGTCATGACCACAGTTAACAGTTAACACTTTTATTGACAGAAAGTCAATGTGAACCAAGTGAGAAGCACATTCTAGGCTGTAAGTGACAATGTGCTTTGAGCATCACCTTACTCCTATTTCTATCTTCACACAAGATTGAATTTAGCAGCATTGTTTATTTGCATATCAGTTGCAACTTGGTATCATTAGTGCCAAGCAGCCTTTCATATATAAAGCATTATTTTGTATGGAGGAAACAAGTATGCAAGTGAATTACTTAATTAACTAAACCTCAGGACTTACAGTATGCTAAAAAGGTTCTCGCTACTGTACCTTTCCCCATTTATAATTAATGAAGTTTTAATGCCCAGGCCAGAACCAGCAGGTGGTTATCATAATAATTGCAATACCGACTTAATTAACTTGACTTGCCAGTGAAGTGAAGATTAAGAAGCAATTTGATGGTAGAAGAACAGATTTACTGTTATAGAGTGAAAGCTTCACCACACACTAATACAGCTTGATGAAAATGCCTAGATATACAAATTACATTAAAACTGAAAGCAGAAAAATGTAAATACAATACATACATTTGTAATATAAGAATTGTACCACATTAAGCAAACAGAACACTAGGTTTCTGTTATCTTATAAGCCATAATTCAAGTTACATTTTTCTTCATTATTAGTTAATATTTTTCTTATTATAATGTATTAATAATACTTCCACTCCTACTATTCCTACTATTACTACTGCTAATATTATTATTATTATTATTATTATTATTATTATTATTATTATCATAAATCAATTAACTGAAGGGAAGAAGGTTCAGAGGAAATTGAGTAACAATTACTAAACAGAAAGGGTAGTGGATAAGTGGAATAGCCTCCCATCAGATGTGGTTGAGGCTAATACAGTAGAGCAGTTTAAAAATGCTTGGGATAGACAAGAGGAAATCCTTACAAAGAACTATGGATCAAATAGGGTTTGAGGTTACCATAGTTTAAAAAATGGGCAGATTAGATGGGCCAAGTGGTTCTTATCTGCCTTCAAATTCTATGTTTCTAATTATGGTTAAAAAGTCTACACAGCCAGGTGCAGTGTACCAAAGGTATAACTTTTTTGATAGTGAATTTTTATTTTATTTTTTAGAGTTTGAAATTTTGCAAATTGTAATCATGTATAGAAGTAATCAAGGAATCAGGAAAATACTAAAACTAACATGATTATACCACAGGTAAATTACAAGACAGCCAAATGGTTACACGACTAATACATTCATGTATATTAGTTTGTTTGCACATTATTTGTTTAATTATTAGGTAAAATTGCATTAATTATTTACAAAAAACATATGGTAATTGAGAAACAAAAATGGACAGAGGAATCAACTGATATAGGTGCATACTAAAAAAAGAGTCAAGTTGTTTCAGATTTAATCATTGTTATGTATAAGTAGCTTATACAGCCAAAACATTACATAATAATTTTATTCATTATACAATGAGGTATGGACTTCACTGCGTGAAGTGCGCAGGTCGCGGTTCTCCCAGATAGTCACCAGTGCAATGGATGAAGAGTAGTCAGACAAGTCGAGTCGGAACCAGGGAAACGCAGTACCACAGAGAATAGACAAAAGAGTAGTCAGGAACGGTCCAAGCGCCAATACCAGAACGGGCAGCAAAGTACAAAGGGAGATCCGGAAGGGTAGTCAAATGAGCCAAATATATATATATCACAGGAGACAACTGGAACTGCAGGGAAGCTGGAGAAGGTTTGAGCCAATACTCTGGCACCCTAATGGTGCCAGAGTAAGGTTTAAATAGTGTGGAGGAGGAAATGAGGGACAGAGAGTTTCTGGCGATCAGACTCAGCTGATTGTCGGGCAGGCGTCCCATTGCTAGGGAACAAGGTGGCGGAATGCGCATTCGCGCACCGCTGCGTTCACATGGGCGTAAGGGCTTCCTGTTGCTAGGCAACAGGATGAGAACTGCGATCAGAAGGCGTCCATCTCCGACACCCATGGGAGATGCGGAGATGGTGCCTGGCAATTTCAATGTTGCCCTTTGGCTACATAATTGCTTCCTTACCCTGAGGAAGTTGAAAAAATTTAAATTTACAAATGTTCAAATTTTTCACGACTGCAGTCGATTATTATAGACTATGGTACAGTATTAACACTGAGGCACCATTTTGCTGGGGCAACATCATGCCCAATCCATACTTTACACATGATCAAATTTTAATTGGGAACAAATTAGCTAAACATAAACAATCTGGATTGTACTGCTCATGATATTGGGGTGCCTCTTTGAAAAATTAACAATTTAGCCCTGCATTGACTGAAAATTTGAAGGGCACATTCATTGTTAATCCATACTTGTTATGCTGGACAGACTGCAAGAACAGCAGAAATAAATTCATAATAATATAAGCACATCTCATACTGCTCATGGATGCCCACATAAAAGGAAGTGACAGATTCTCACAGGTCTCTTCTAAATCTCTAACAGTTGGTCAGTATGGAGAAAGTCTACTTAATTTTCCCAGAGGTTAATTAATGCACAGGCATGCAGCAGCAATGGTATTAGAGGAGTATGTGTCCCATTGTTCCAATGCTTGACTGGCATTACATGAAAACGAAGAGTGTTTCATTCACAGCAGTGAAAGTAGAATGATGGTGATGAGGGGCAGGAAGTAGACCATTGTGATGAACATATTCTATCTTTGCTAAGACCTTGTTACAATGTGTCTGTGCAATTTCAGTAAGATAAAAAAGATTCTCCCATAAGGATGCAGTCTAAGGGTTCATAAACTTTCTTAAAATAATTCCTTTATTGTTTTTCTTATTAAAATATCTAATGAGCGAAATAATTAATAAATAGTAATAAGAAGTAAAAAAAGAGAAGAAATGTGGTTAAAATCAATGTGATTGTTCACTAATTGGCAATACTAATTTTCAAGATGTTTATATTTTATTACAGTTACATACATTGTATCAATATCTTTATCAATTATATCAATAGTTTATTATTCCATATGTCCTGTGTATCTTTGTATTCAGCTCTAATTGTAGATGATCCGATGACTAAGGCTTTAAAGTAATAATAGCATATTACACTTCTAATATTTCAGTTGTGAAAACAGTTGTTGCTATGTAGGTATCATGTGATCGGCGTACTCTGATGCCTGGTATCCTGACCTTTTCCAATCAATATATCGTGCATATATTTCACCATATACGTTTCCCTAAACTAACCACTACAGTTATATTACATGTAGGTGGGTTCTCATTTGAGATAAATATCACAGGGTGTTATTATTCACTTTAGTATCCACAAGCTATTATTTGCATGTACAGACTACTGTCAGGGCCGTCTCTTCCATTGGGCACGATGGGCAGGTGCCCAGGGGCCCTGCAGGCAAGGGGGGCCCGTCCGAATCCTAAAAAAAAATAAAAAAAATATTTTTTTCTTTTTAAATACTTACCTTGCGGTCACATCAGCGGTGATCCGGCTCCCTCCCTGGTCCCCTCTTCCGTGCTGTGCTCGCAGTGAATGCTGGCCGTGATGTCACGCCCAGCATTCACTGCAACCACAGCACGGAAGAGGGCAGAAGAGACTCAGCGGCGTGGAAAAAAGAAGAGGATCGGACTTAAGGTAAGTTAAGGGGGCCCCTATATATATATATATATATATATATATATATATATATATATGTAAAAAAAAAGTGATTATATATATAATCACGTTTTTTTTTACATACATATATATTTTTTTTACACACACACACACACTATTTATATATATATATATATATATATATATATATATATATATTTATTTTAGGGGCCCAGTACACTGCATTGCCCGGGGGCCCATAAAGTAGTGAAGGTGGCCCTGACTACTGTTGGCTGTCCATCCCTCTAGCGCTATATTATAACCAGACTAGCCGCTTGAAATTTAGTGATGCAACTAAAGAAAATATCAGTTGTTATGACAACTTCTTTAAATACAGATTTTAGCTGTGAGTGTCATGTAGTCAGCGTACTATGACACCGTGCACCCGCTGTCTATCTAGCTTTCCCTAAGTACTAAGTAGCAGCTCATGTTTCTTAATATTCACTTTGCAATAAAACATGTCCTGTAAAAGTTGTTTTAACAACTTGCATTTCAAAAAGCGGTATTAAGATACATGAGCGGCTAATTTGACTTAGGGAAATCTAGATAGACCACGGGTGCATGGCGTCATAGCGCGCTGACTACGTGACACCCTCACAGCTAATCTGTGCATTTATTATTCTGCTAATTGGTAAGAGGTAATCTGAGTGCTGGCAGAATAATTGCAGCATGCTGTAACTAAGATTTACCTTTAACTCAGTATCCTAACATTCTATCATACTAAAGGATGCCTTTCAGAGTACAAACTGCTCTATTTTTAAGGAGTCTGACTTATGATATTGTTCAATGCAAACAAATGAAAAAATAAATAACTTGTCTTGAGAATATGGGAACTGAGAGCCCAATATTGCTTTCAACATCTATCATTACCGAGGTTTTTTTTTTCTTTTCATTTTGTTCTCACTTATTATTATTTTAATACATTTTCCACAAACACTCATTTAGATAGATATTTGAGCTAGGTTCATGAGTGCTTAATAAAAAGCATTTTATTTTTCTTCAAACTATACCTGGTAATATACAACGAAGCAGCTGAGATTGAGAAGTGGCTAGCTATGGTTAAAGTGAATCTGGCCAGAGAGGTATATTATATATAACAGTGAATAAGGACAAGGTCCATGTAAAGCTGACAAAGTTTAAGAGAGTTGAAGAGCACCAAAGTGTCTCAATTAAAATGATCTGAAGTCTGATACTTGTGATCATAAGGAGAACAATCAATGCGCAAAATCAATCTTGCAAGCAAAAGCTGCCACAAGTATGACATGGATTCCGAGGTACAAAGTTTAAGTGATGTTTTCCTTTGTAAGAAACCCTGCCCAATGAGGGGTAGGGAGTAATTTAGTAAAGGTGGGGATCAAATGTTATTTTTTTTTGTCTCAGTAACGCATCTTGTACAGGCTTAGCAAAATTTGTCACCAAAACTGTATAAATGTGCAAAAAATATGTTAAGCTTATTAAACTAATTAAACTAACAACTATTGCAACTACTGACAAAAATTGCTTTACCAATTTTAGTAAATGACTCAAATCTTTTTAATCCTGTATAGGAGTTGCAATCTTTTACAGATATTTGGTAGAGATGATCATTTAGAAGCCTAAAATGCATAAAGGAAAAATAGAATGTATTGCATAATGTACTGTATGCATATGTATTTTAATAATTTGCATACAAGGAGCACAATTTTAAAGGAAAATGCTTTGCATATTTCATGTTGTCCTGGAAACCTGTCACCTTTGTGATGTTGCAGTATTTGAGTAAGTCATAACTGATCCCTGCCCAAATTGATTTTGAACTTTATGGCCATAATTTGGCTTTATGAAAATGTTTATGTTTAATTATATTAGAAACACTGTGTAGCATGACTACTTTGAACAATAACTAAAATAAAAAATAGATTGCCTATCACACTTTCAGAACTTATTTCATAAGGGAAAATTAAAATATTGTCTTTGATTAAAATTATGATTCATTGTATTTAATCCATTGTCAATAAGAAAATCATAGGTATGTAGGTTAATACAAATTATTTGTGTTTTGTTTATATAATTTATGTATTAATCTGCCTGTGGTCTGCAGTTAAGCTGCTTTATAAAGCTTTAAATCTAGATTTTATGGGTAATTTTTTGACAGGCAGCAAAATCACCCATGAATACAGGCGTGCACTTAGGGGGGATTTCCAGTTGCCAGGAAAACCTCCCCTCCATCCAGGACTCATTAATAGGCTGGTCCCGAGGGAGAAATTCCTATTATTAGGACAGTGTGTTACAACTTAAATAATTAAATTGTCTTAGAGAACATTATGTTAATTTATTTATTGCCCTATTTCATAATAACAATGGCTGTTTTGCCTATTTCTATTGTATGGGCAAAGATTGATTTTTAATTATTATCCCTATATTTGTATCATAGGGAAGAACAGCTTATAGTTCTTATTGTATTAGCGATATTAATATCTCTGGCAGTGTCACAAATATATAAGAGATTTGCTTTTGCATATTATAGAAATAGCGCCGTTGCCCTGCACAAGCGGTGTGCAGTATACAGCTGTTACTCAGCACCCACTTCCGCGTCTGTGACATCACTACTACGTCCTACCCGATGTACATTTCACCCCAGGGTAAAAGATATATGAATTAAATATATAAGATATACAAATAAGGAGTATTTTTTGAATAATAGTAAACTGGGAAATTATACAAAGAACTTCTGTAACATTGGATAGAGATATGACTCAACTGTTTCAAATTGTTTTGAAATTTGTAATGATTACCTCTTACCAACTGGAGATTTTGAGTGACATTTTTCCCCAGTAAAACCACAATATATGTAAGTTACAGACACAACATATGTAAATATGGAGTACCATTGGAACAAGAACAAACTGGGAAGTTACACAAAAGACTTGTATAATAATAGGTGGATATATACACTAAATAAAATTATTTATAATTATTGTTATAATTTGTAATAGCTATCTCCTACCAACTGGAATTTTTGAATGACCCCTATATTAGAAATAGAAAATAGTTAAACATATCAATATAAATAACCAGAAGTATACAATGAAGATGGTCTTTAATAATAAGAATGGAAACTATAAAAAAAAACACTCTGAGAAGGAGGAAAATGGAATGAAACAAAAAACAATATTTTGCAGTATATACAACTCTATTGAGAAAGAACACCATTGTTATATTTCACAAACCTATAAGGAAAACATATTTGAACCTGAATACTCTGTACTATTGAAGTGTAATAACAAAGATAGACCTTAGTTTGTCATACAATATGCTGTATCTCTGGGACACCCAAGGGTCTGAACCTATTTTAATTAATTGAGCACTAAACCTTTATATCCTTTCACCTAAATCCTAATCTTTATTGTAAAATTTTCACCATCACAGACCTAAGAAATGTAGACATGTGTATATATAAGCAGCCCCGCTTCAAAGTGTTCTGCTTGTTAAGGGCCAAATATGTGTATTACTGTTTGATGCAAGTAGCTCGCCCTTAATAAGCAGTACAGTTCAAAGCAGGAACGCCCAACTCTCCTTGGAGTCAGAACAAAGTCCTGACAGACTGGGACAGCTACACAAAATTGGGATTGTCCCACAAGAATGAGGACAGTTGGCTACCATTGCCTGTATACTTGAAAGGGATGGGAAGAGTTGTAGAGCAGCTTAGTATTGTATGAAATGATAGCCATGCCACTTGCAAATACTCTTGCAGCTTGACATGGAAACCCCCTCTAGAAATCCTGCGTTTGCCCCTGGTATACTTACCTTTACAGTGTACAAAAGTGATTTAGCTATATTTTAAACGTATTTTATTAATAGAGAGTTTAAAGCAATTATCTGTTCTGAAATTCCAATTAACCTCAAAGGGCCAGCTGGAGTGAGTCCTCTGTCTATGGACGGCCTCTTCTGCCACATTCATCTGTTTCAACTGCGCAGTGTGAATACATTTTCACACTACCCTGTTTGGCCAGATTCCTATGCAGCATGATGATGCAGCATGAGGAGCTCATCATAGAAGATGAAGGATTCACTACAGCTGAAGATTGCAGGGACTCCAGGAAAGGTAGGCACTCCATATGCACTCTACTAGAGAGTGTTTAAGTAAAAGACTGAGAAATAAAATTATATTAGCAAATAGACCCATTTTTATTTACATTTATACTTACGTCTTCTTTTTCTATTAGTCTGAGTTAAGAACTTATTTTCAATACAATAGCACATTGTTTTGTATAAGAGAAAACTCTTACAAAATTGATCCACTTAGTGTAGACTATACAGGAACATTATTCCAGATAATCTATTTCTTTTAAAATACTACTGTACTTAACAATAATTTCAATAAAATGAAACATTGTGACAAGATAATAGTCTTCCATTTCCCTATTTTAAATGTTTTGCAGCAGAAGATCATTACCCTGTCACAACATTTCCTTGAAAATTACTTTTTTCTTTCTATTACATGAAATGATTTATGGTTTGTTACAAGAATGTAAGTAAAATAATGATGCTAATAATAAAAAATAGAATAGCTGTAGGTCTGCAGTCATCCAGAAAAAAATATGTGCCCAAAAAGAGTCAGTTAGTCTCCACTAATGAGCTTCCTGCAAATTGTGATGGCGCAATGCAGGCGATTTTATCTTTTGATGTTTTGAAAGGTGTATTATCGCTGTTGTTTATTACCTATTACAGTTCAATTGTGTCAATAAAGTCTAAAAGTTCTTCACTGGCAAATCCCAGAGTATTGTATTGTGCTTGGTAAACTTTTCTTTCCGCTGTATGTAATGTGTTCTAGCAATAGTACACAGTGTTTATGGAAAAAAACAACAACTTTACAATAAGATTGTATGAAATGAATGAGTCATATGAAATGAATAAACTTGCAGTTCAAAAAAATTATGTAGTTTGGGGAAACGTCATCATAACGTTTTCTTATAAAACAAAATATGCTAATGTTAAATAAGGGACACTTATTTACATTAGGTTGCAATCATTTGGCCCAAACACTGCAAAATATTTTGAGTCCCAAATATCTTAAGATAAGTACATCTCAAAGTATATGTGTGGCTGCTTCAAGGTGAATACTAAGCATATCTTGATGTAGTCGGAGTAAAGATACGGCAGTAATCATCATCAGCTTAATGAATACTGTAATATTTTTAGTATATTTATTGTGTTTAAAAATAGAATGATTAAATAAAAAGTGTGCCTACATCCCCTCTCCCCCCCCTGAAGAAAAAATATAAGCAGACAGCAACAGGTACTGCTAATGAGCGTGGTGTCCCCCACAAGGCTATGTCAGGCTGGTCTGGTCACGCTATAACAGGGAAACCTGCAGCGTGGGATCCCTCTGTCATAATTTGAAATCAGCATCCGTTATGTAAATACAGGGCTGAATTCCCTGGAACTGGATGGAACAGACTTTAATTCATGATGTTAGCATAGATCTGAAATTATGTCAGACTTCCTTGAACTGTAATACAATTAGGTCTATTCTAAGAAGCTTAGAATATGTTTATATTACTACCCAGTAGCTGTAATTTGAGGGTAGGGTAAAGTGATGTAAAATATTGAAGACCACACTGTAGACTCCAACTACATGTAAAGTCAACAGTTTTAGTAGAGAGTCACATCTGGAGCATAATTTGCTTTCTTTTTATTGTGTGAGGTTGTATATTTGGGCTTGCATAAATAAAGATTGGTCACCAGACTTAATATGACTGAGGTAAGAGTATGTAAGAGCCACTAATAAAGAATAAATATTTTGTACCTAAAGTAAAGTTTTTATCAAAATGTTGATTTAGGTTGCTATAATGGTTGTTGAGCTATGGAGCCTGTAGGAATACCAGCATGGCTGCTAAGATTATTCTGGGAACCTTTAAATCTTTAAAATATATTGGGTGCTCTGAGTACAAGGAGAAGTATCAGTGAGAATTATATTGGTAAAATAATTACAAACAAAAACACCTGGAAATCGGTATATAGCAACTCACTCAATTTTGTCTAATTTGCCAGCTATTTATTTGCATAGACCAAAAATTATCCTACATATGCAGTCGAGTTGATTTGGAACTCCAGTTGATGAGTCACATAGGGTAATTTACAGAGTCCAGGTATTGTGTCTGATTGTGGCACAGGCTGATCCAGAGTCAATGAAGGCTATTGGGCTATCTGCACTGTATAGGACTGTGTGTAGTAAGAGGAAATTAATAAAGTATTAATTCCTTACATGTAATTAGCAACAATATGTTATATGTGATATATAATGCTGAGCACACATTTGAAAATCTGTCACATTGATGTTAGGAATATACTGCCAGGAAAAACGAGGTTGTGTTGCGATAAAAGATGGTTTATTGAATGTCAGCAGCAGACAGGGAATAATGACAGAGTCACAGTACTGAACTGGCAATAATGATATGCAGCATAATATGGAGATACACTGTGTAGCAGAAAATCTCTGGCAGTAGACAGTCACTGGCAATGCAGAAGTATCTCTGACTCTGATTTAGCATAGCAAACAGTCTCTGGTATAAACGATGATCCCTTGAGGCAGGTTGCAGGCAAGCTGATATTAACACAGGCTAAAAAGCACAAACAGTTGAGCAATCAGAAAGAACAACAACACAACTGAGACAGACCTGAAGCCATAAAATGTGCATGGAAGAAATGTTTAACCAAGAGTAAGTACTCTAGTGTGAACCTGTATAGGGCTACCTGTGACTAGCATGCTGCAGAGCCAGCAGTCAGGAGTCAGAGATCTGGAGCCAGAAGTCACTAACGCAGTACCAGGAATCAGGTGCAGAAACCAACAAGAACAGAAGGTCTGGACCAGGAAGATAGTGTATAAATGCTTTCAGAGAGATTAGGGTGAGGGCACACCTACATCATTAACTTATCCTCTGATCGCTCCCAGATGTCAAGACAGTGACTAAGATGAATCAGAACACAGTGGTAATATGCATGTGAACATATCAAGGTGGGAAAAGGACGGAAATGTTTATGTACACAAAGTTGGAGAACGCACACAGTTTACTATATAGGATGCCTATTGCATTATTTTTTACATATACACAAAAAAGTCTGTAACCTATGATTGATAGCACTGAAAGTACAGATGATGCCAGAGATGCTAAATATATTGAAATGCACATACACCTAATCACAGATCATGAATGCCAATATTGAGTTCAGCAGCTATCTAAAATTGCTAAATAGGCTTATTAATTGTTGAATGGGGAAGCATTGTTTAGATATTGGTTTATAATGATACTAGTAATTACTTTAAGTAGGGTTATGCATTGTATTGTTCTACCATCATCATCATCATCATCAATTATTTATATAGTGCTAGCAAATTCTGCAGCGCTTTACAACTGGGAACAAACACAGCACTAAAACAATACTGGGTAATACAGACAGACAGAGAAGAAAGAGGACCCTGCTTGCAAGATTACAATCTATAGGACAATTGGAGTTTGCTGCATGAGGTTAAGTTCTACATGTTGCATATAGGTCCAGCCAGATTGTAAACATAAAAAGGCCTTAGTGGACTATATAATCCATTTACACAGCAAAGTTGGTCAAGGGATGAGAGAGCTCTTGTCTTGTGTGAAAATAAGGTATCCAAGGGAAGTTAAGAGGGTGGTCGAGGAATGTTATCAGCTTGTCTGAAGAGGTGGGTTTTCCAAGACCGTTTAAAGATTTGATGACTAGAGCAATGTTTTATTGAGCGAGGGAGGGTATTCCATAAAGTGAGAACAGCCAGAAAAAAGTCCTATAAGCGGGAATGGAAGCAAGTATTGAGTGTGAATGTGAGACGTAGATCTTGTGCAGAATGGAGGTGTTGAGTTAGGAGATATTTTGAGACAAGTGAGGAGATGTATGTTGGTGCAGTTTTGTTGATGGTAATGTATAATAATAGAAGTATTTTATATTGAGAAACACTACCAATGTGGAGAATGAGAGAGTGGCTCAGCAGTGGATGAACGTTTTGAAAGGGATATCAATCTAGCCGTTGTGTGTAAAATAAATTGTAAGGGTTAGCGTCTGATTCAGAAAAGACCAGTAAGGATGGAATTACAATAGTAAATGCAGGAGATGATGAGCGCATGAATTAAAGTTTTTGTAGCATCTTGTGTGAGATATGTGTGTATTCATGAATTTTTTTAGTTGTATGTAACATGATTTAAATATAGAGTCACTATGGGAACAAAGGATAGTTCAGAGTCAAGGCTCACACCTAGACAGTGAGCTTATTGGGTGGGATTTATGGTCATGTTGTCATCAGAAATAGAAATATATAAGTAACTTCTGTTGGAGGGTGGGAAATATTGTTAACTCAGTTTTTGAAAGACTGAGTTTGAGTTGGCGAGAGGACATCCAAGATGAAGTGGCAGAAAGACAGTCAGTAACTCGGGCCAACACAGGTTGTTAGAGATCAGGAAAGGATAAATAAATTTGTGTATCATCCACACAGAGATGACACTGAAATACAAAAGAGTTTATTAGTTTTCCAAGAGAAGTGGTATAGGTATTGAAGAGCAATGGAGCTAGTACTCAACCTTGTGGTACTCCAGCTGATAAAGTAAGTGGAGCAGAGATGGATTCAGAGAAACTAACACTGGAAGAGCAATTAGATAGGTAGAATGAGAATCAGGATAGGACAGTGTCTTGAAGACCTAGGGATTGTAGTGTTTGTATGAGAAGAGTGTGGTCAACAGTGTCAAATGCAACAGAGAGATCCAGGAGAATTATAAGAGAGTAATGGCTTTTAGTTTTAGCAGTGATCAAATTATTGACAACCTTAGTTCCCAATACTCTGTGGAGTATTGGGAACAAAAACCTGACTGAAGAGGGTTCAAATAGGTTGTGTGAGGAAATAAAGTGTGTGATGTGTGTCTAGCCAATTCTCTAGGGAAGCCTGGCAGGACGTGGAACCTGAGAGATGGAATGGTAATTTGAGAGAGAGTTTGGGTCAGCATTGTGGTCTTTCAGAATAGGAATAAAGACTGCGTGCTTCAATAATAATGGAAAGATGCCAGTAGAGAGAGAAAGATTACAGATTTTAGTTAGGGATCTATCTATTTGTGAGGGTATAGAGGACAGGTGGTAAAGTAGCAGTAGTAGTAGTGATAGTAGTATACTTCACCTTCATTTGTGAAATCAAATAAAGGGAGGGTGTCAGTGGGTGTTTATAAGAAATTGGGCTGATTGTTAGTTGAGGAAGATGACACCATTTCAAGTTGGATCTTGTCCTTGAAAAAGGAAATAAGATCTTGGTAACTGATAGTAGTCGCAGGATTGTGGGTGGGAGGGTTGAGAACAGATTTAAATATGTTAAAAAAAAGTTGTTTGGGTTAGAGGCCTGAGCAGAAATGAGAGGTTAGAATTATGCTTGTTTAGCACTGTCCAGAGCATTTCAATAGGATTGGTAGATAGCAGTATATGTAAGGAAATCATTAGAGGTACAAGATTTATGAGAGTGACATTCTGCTTTGCGAGAAAGTTTTGGAAGATTTCATTACTTTAGTGTGCCACAGCTGACAGTGGAATTGGTACGAAGGGCTTTTGCCAGGGTTTGGTGAAAATGTTGCACTACTATATCAGGAGAGGAGAATGTAGAAATTGGAGAGAGAAGGGAGAGGTGGAGAACTGTTTAAAATTAATAGCATTAGGATTTCTGTGAGTATGAGGAGACTTGGGAGAGTTTTACAGAAGAAAGGTTAAAGTACTGAGGGAGAGCTTGTAGCTGATAGGATAATGATATGAGAGGGAGAAAGGAGTTCTGGCGAAACGAGTTTGATACCTTAAACAGCCTATCCTTCGTTTCTCACAAAATGTGGAGCATAGCAACATATACTTTTTATAACCCTATTAATGCTCCCCAGCTCACCAGAGTGTAAATGCGGTGTCTAATTACATGTGGATAAAGGGACATTGTATCCATACCTATATAGGAGAATTTTTCACTATATATTACTCATTGTAAAAATGTATATTGCTTACTGTATATTGTTGATATTGCAGTGATGCTGTTATAGATTGATCTTCAACTGAAGCTAGATGGGTTATGGTTAAGGATCGGGTGGGGTCCAATTCCAGGATACAGGTGAGGGGGCTGTAGCTGCATTCATTTTCCCCTTCCTTTTTCTACAGGAAGTCTTGATCAGCTGGAAGCTAGTTCTGGCTGAGAAAGCTTGAAAGGGGTTAATACTGTGAGTGTCACTTAATCATCTTGGCATTGCACCTTAATTAACCTGAGTATGTCCCCACTGACTCCTTTGAATCATCTTAGCAGGGAACCAAGGTATCTATTGGGATGAGAAGTACAGCCCCTGTTGACATACAGCCACTCTCATAGGATCCCACTATCTAAGGCCGCCCTGATCCAGCCCCTGGAGCGTGGGAAAACTTTATTGTATAGAGAAAAGAGTGAGAGCCAGGGATGCTGGGTTGTTTTGTTTTTTATTTGATCCTGGGAAGAACTCCAGTGCTGAAGTCTAGACATCCTGCTGGTACAAATGCAGCTCAGAAGAACTCCATGGGATTTGTTACTTGGTGGGCCTGATTTAACAAGGAGACCACAGGCTTGACTTCTACCATGCTGCTAGACTAGGGATTGTCAGTCCAAGTGGCCAGGATACAGCAAACCAGAACATCCAGGTGACTGAAGCTCCTTAAGCTAGTGGGGTAAGGAACATATAATGTGGTAAACCTGTGTGGCATTTATTTATTGTTTGTATATAGTATTCTAGTGATTATTTTTATTACAATAAATGTACTGTTGTACTTTTGTAACTGCATTTTCCTGAGTGACTATAAGAACCCTTGAAGGTACTGAGGTACTGGGCATGCTACCATGGCATAGTAAGACATCCCTGGGTGGCCATCCAGAGTGAAGCAGGTATAATTGGACTAAATAATATTCCTGTGAAGATACCGGATTTAAGAAAGTCAGAGACTGAGCATAGTGTAAGATCAAGGCAGTAGCCATCCTGGTGAGTAGAGGATTCAGTCCACAGGGAGAGACCAGGGGAGGAAGTTAGAGAGAGTAGTTTGAAAGAAAAACTGGAATGTGGAGTATCAATGTTGAAATCACCCATGATGATGGTGGGGATGTCAGAAGATAAGAAGTGAGGTATCCATGCAGATAAATATTCAAGATATTGTTGATGTTGTCCAGGGGGGTGATAAATCACATCAACACGCATAGAGAATGTGTTAAAAATCTGAATGGTATGTGCTTCGAATGATGTGAACGTGAGTGACGGGATATTTGGTAGAACTGGGAATGTGCAATGTGAGGAATTAAGTAGTCAAACCAAAGCTCCTTGTCTGCCTCCAGGTCTGGAGCAGTGGAGGAAATGAAAGCCACCATGTGAAAGGTCTACAGGTGAAGCAATGTATGATTGAGGTTTGATGGATTTTGGTAATGTTCTGATATTCGTATATGGGGGATGTGTGGAGGACCTGAATTAGGTGATATATTATCAGCTAATAGTGGCAGAGGGAGAAAGATAGGAAATATGATTGTAAGATGTGTTACCTTCTATTTTCTGGTGACAAGGGGCCTGATTAATTAAGGATATTAACTTAAGAAACTTCTTATTTAAGTCTCCTGGACAAAACCATGTTATAATGCAAGGGGTGCAAATTAGTAATCTGTTTTGCACATAAGTTAAATACTGACTGTTTTTTCATGTTTCCCCTTTCTCAATCACTCCCTTGACCTTGTCTTCTCCCATCAATGTGCTCTTTCTGACTTCTCCACTTTGCCTTTCACACTCTCTGATCACAATCTCCTCTACCTTCACTTTTTCCTCATCTCCAGCACCGCTCCCCACACCAAAATCTACACTTTATAGATGCAATCTTTATGCTCTTGATCCTACTATTTACGCCTTTGTACTTGAAATTCTCCTCTCACCTCTATCCACCCTGGCCTGCCCCAACCAAGCTACCTACCTCTACAACCTCACCCTCACCACCACTCTTGATTCTGCCACCCTCGTCTCTTCTATCCACCTTTGCCACTCTTATCTCCAACCATGACACTCCAAATTTACTTGGTTCCTTCAAAAATTCACATATACCACGAACACCACTGGAGTAACTCTCGTTCCTTGGCAGACTTTCTTCATATCAACAATAAATGCAAATATTTATCCGGTACTGAGATGGACTGCTCAGACTAGGTACCAACGCTGGGGATCTGCACCCCAAAAATATATATATAAACAACCACAATAATGCGATGGTATACCAAGTCTGCCGTAAAAGTACTTGAGCACACAAAGATTTTTTAAAATATTTATTAAAACAATATATGAACCACATAAAATTGGTATTGAATTCTAACCACATATAACATGCGAACTTGCATCAGTGCCACACCGGACAAATCTCAACGTAGGTGCACCTACAAAAATTGTCCAGATGTATATTTTACACATATAGTGCAATCCAGCTACTATCAGCCATGTACTCCCATTAAGATTATATTAATCGCAGGAGGATCTTTCACCAATCAATTCCGTTGCATGAGCCACTTATAGTGTGGAACTGTTTGTAATATATAATTCAGAGGAGAAAAGAACTACAGCGCTGTTAAACGGATCTCATCTCATTCCAGGCAGAGTAAAACACAAGTCTCTTACCAGGTTCCTGGCGATGTATTAAAAAGGACCGATACCTGCGTTCAATGATGGATCCTGTAGTTAAATCGTTCTCCTTACTGTTGCTGAGTATATCCGGAAAGCCAAAGCTCCGTAGTATGCTCTCACTGTTCCACGCTTGTAGCGAAGGAGGCGCTTGCTCTCAGCGTACTGCCAACGTCACTGTGGTGCGCACCAGTTGAACCTTCGTTACGATTTATCTCAAAGGAGTGTAAAATTTCTTCTTAAACCAGAATCCTGTAACTACTGGAGAACATCCTCTGTGATGTAACACTCGTATCTCATCTCTTCCCCTTAGCAATGTGCAGAGTAAACAATTTTTGTAGGTGCACCTACGTTGAGATTTGTCCGGTGTGGCACTGATGCAAGTTCGCATGTTATATGTGGTTAGAATTCAATACCAATTTTATGTGGTTCATATATTGTTTTAATAAATATTTTAAAAAATCTTTGTGTGCACAAGTACTTTTACGGCAGACTTGGTATACCATCGCATTATTGTGGTTGTTTCTTCATATCAAGTTCATCCTCTCATCCTACAGTTCTGCGCTCTCCCTGTTAGGAACAGCAGGTAATTGTCTACCACTGCGATAAATACATGTCAGGTTCACTGAACCTTTGCCGGTTATAGCGTTTACACATTTGCATCTCCCTGCTCCTGTTCCTGAGAATATTCTACTCCTGTCTACGACTCTGTTCTGACCTCTTCCAGTGACCTAACCAACCCTGATAGCTACCTGGATAGACCTTTTGCTTGTGACCCTATGTACTATGTATATCGCTGCCTGGACCAACTCCTTGCCTGTTGTTTGACTCTGACTTTCTTCTGTGAGACCACCTCCCAGCTGCAGGATCGTGTTGCTTGCTATCTGCTCCATCGGACTCACCTGTGTCACCATCCAGATCTACAGCTCAGTCTTGCTCCTGCTCCTTCCCTTGCACTTTGATGCTCTCCAGCTCCATCCTCTATTCTACACTGCCAAACTGTTTTACTGGTGGAGATTGGTACTACATCCTATTGCAATTCAATAAATATGCCTTATCTGGTCCAGGTGCATCCTGCATCCCTGTTGCCATAGAGATCTCTGCTCAGCATCCCACTGCCAAGTCTTATGTGGTGCCCACCTACCTGAGTTAAGTTATCACCACTCGAGATTAATTCCTAGAGAAAACTGAGTACCAGCGAACATATCTGGTTCTATGGGAAAGGGGATTGCTAACGGTGAAGCTCTCAACAACAGGTTCTGGCAACTTAACTCGTAGGGTGAATCATGACACTTCCTCGCTAAAAATTTATTTTTTAAGTCTCATCTCTTTACAGTTCTCCAATCCCCGTTGCTTTTCCACATTCCTTTGTCCCCCCCTCCCTTCCCATTCTCGCTTACTAGCACTGACTTTGCCTCCTTTTTTACTTTCAAAATCAGACACCATATTTTCTCCTTCCATCACTCTTCTGCCATATTTACTTCACATCAATCTCTATCACCCCATTTATTTTCTTCTTTTGCCTCCAAAAGGCAATTAGATTAGATTTTCCCAGGTCTGTCAAACCAGATTTCAGCTCCTAGTATAAAAATAGCTGCTAATCCAGTATCTGATTGAGTCATTGTGAAATCACTTGCTATTGTCAAATGCAAATGGAATATTCAAAAACCTGGTGAAATGCATAATTGAATGCATGTGCATGGTCCAATTCAGGTTTCCAGTCAAAAGTGCCATCGAGATTGATCCACTGTTACAGCCAATGGGATAGTATTTATATATATAGTGTTTAACTGGTCTGTACATTTTTTATTCTTAGCAATCTGGCATTTTCTACCTCCTATGTTATGTTGGCTGCTTATGCAGAGTTGAACAAGTGGAGGACTAGTGAGGGGGGAATCTGATTAAATCTGTAGATATACAGTAGGGAATAAACTATCCAGCACTAAATTTTTGCTTCTCATATTTATTCATTATTCAAAAGAGATAGCTACAATAAACATGACATATTTGATGGAGGTTAGACAAGACACTAAATACAATGCAGAAGAGAAATGAGAGAACTTTCAGGTGCAATTTGTTACACAAGTGGTGCCATGGACTGAACTCTGATGGCAGGTTGGAAGAAGAATTAGTATAAATGTTTTAGAGTACTAAGCATGATAATAATGAAAACCCTGATAATCCTCCATTCTCTGAAATGGTCGTGGAAAATGGCAGTACACAGTTTGCACTAGTTAAGTGCCAGGATTTCTAGCAAGAACTCCAGAGAGATTGCTAACATAAGAGTAAAGTGTTTTTTTAGGCAGATATTCACAGGCAGAGAATGGTGCAGTAAATGAAAATGGCAACACAGTTCAAGGCAGCAGATACAACAACAGGACTGGCAATATAGCTGAATAACTCAGGAAGTCACAACTGCTAATTAAGTTCGTAGAGGCAGTACTGAGTAGCTGGCTAGCAGACCTAGCTCAGAGGCTGGTTTAGTCAGGAGGCACAAGGCTCTAGATGAACCATGCTAGACAGGACTCAAAGTCTTGCCAGGAGGCACTCAATCAATTTACAGATGGCAGGATACCTGGATTACTCAGGAGGCAAGAGGTACTGGATGAACCGTGGTAGACAGGACTCGAGGTCTTGCCAGGAGGCACGAGGCACTGGATCGATCTGTGGGTGGTAGAATAGATGAGGGTCAAAAACCAGGAGAGCAATAAAGGTACCAGGGAATGAGCTGGAGTGTAGTCAAGAATGACAAAAATTATTATTAATTTTCTTACAGGAAAGCAAAAAAATTAGTAAATTTGAAACTTGGCAAAACCATGTTGCATTGGAGGGGGAGGTAAATTTAAAATGTGATGGCAGATTTATAGTTGGGATACGGCATGTCCTAGATCAACTTTAAATTTCAGTGTAAGCATACAGCTATCAAGTATTTGTGTGCTCCATGAAAAAACAGCCAGTACTTATCTCATGTGCAAAATAATATTATAATAATAATTTGCACCCCTTGCATTGTAACATGGTATTGTCCAGGAAAAAAAACTTACTCATTTTTTTGCCTTACTTTTTTTAATGAATCAGGCCCAATATTTTATGAATAATTTAGTGGCCCAGATTTAATTAATGATTATATGTAAGGGATTTATTTTATTTTATTATATTATATTATATTATATATATTATATTATATTATATTATAGTGACTTAATATTTCATCACCAGTGGGCAATATGTATATTTTATCATGTGGTAACACTTACTATTTTCTGATGGGGACACCATTTAAAGGGCATACTTGTGGCATGACAAGTGTCAGCATGCACATAAGCACTTGTAGAGTCATAAGTATGTAGTTTAAAAGGTGTCCCCATCAGAAAATATTAACATCATAATAAAAAATATATTGCCCCACTGGTAATTAGATAGTAAGCCAATATAATAAAATAATTAAAAAAAAAATACATATATTCATTACAGAAATATGCACCTATCATGTGTAGGCATTGAATTTGCTCTTGGTAAGGGACATATTTCAAACATATTGTATGTCAAAATAAGATACATCTCAAGGCAAGGATTATTTATAGAGATGCTCACTGAGCCGCGTGAACTAGTTTTGGTTTTGGATCTGGATTAGCTTCATGTTTTGGTTTTGGTTTTGGTTTTGGCAAAATCGCCCTTGTGTGTTTTGGTTTTGGATTTTTTTAGAAAAAATCCTAAAATATGCTAAAATCAAATAATTTTGCTCTCTTTTGGTTCCTACATTATTATTAACCTCAATAACACTAATTTCAAGTCATTTGCAGTAAATTTTGACCACCTCACAGATCACAATATTATTTTCATAGACTTTCGGACAAATACTGCAGCGACATGGCTGGATGGTAAGCGACAGAGCAATGACACAAACAAACGGCAGTTCCTAGCACATCTAGGACACATTGGCACACAGCAGTGGCAGAAAAGAAAAATGCTGCAAGATGGAATTGTCCTTGGGCCCGCCCTAAATTATGTTGGATCTTAAAAAGGAATCCCAAAATCGCGATATCCGACGACGTAACAATGACGTTTTGCCTCATTTTTCAAATCAGAAAAATAGAGAAAGTGCCGAGCCGGCTTGACTCAGTACTCGGATCTGCTAAGTTCGGGTATGTTCGGCTCTTGGGGAACCGAGCCTGAGCATCTCTAGTTGTTTAACGTGCATCTAATGCCCCTTACTATACCATAATGTATTTGCACCTGCATGCCCCTTAGCTGCCTCTTGAAGTGCAAAAGGCTGTAGTGTTAGATACATGCATCTTAAAATAATGGTCAAATTTGGGCATATGGGCAGTGCAACACATTTTACAAAATGTACAAAATTGCTAAATTCTACAGCACTTACATCCAACTCTAAATTAAACAAATGCAAATAGGTAGATGCATACAGATGTTGCACAGAAATGCCAGTCACCAATGCCTGTTTTTGTCAGAGGATGATAATGCAGATTTCTAAGAATAGCCACAGGCACTATACTCACCAGCAGCTCCAATAGTTATTCTGCTACCTTAAGTATCCACTGTCCTCCACACCTCTTTTTTATTGTAAAGCATTGGCCAGGTCAATCTTTACTTGCTGTTTCATTTCATTGCAATTCATTTTTTTTGTGCCATGATCCCCTCAATGTATATTAATATGTAATATGTTGGTGCTTTATAACTAAAAGATAAGAATAATAATGTAGCACATACTGTAGACTGATTAAAAATCATTACAGAAACTTGCACAAGTAATTTATTCATAAAATAATTTGTCCCCCATAAGCTAATTTATAAACATTTTTGCCCCTCTAAATCATGATTTACCTAAACTCCCATTGTGCCTCCAGTTATATTAACATTGACCAGTATTCTAACAGAGATGTTTGCTAATCTCGCCTATAGAAAGCAGCGTGTTGATTCTGGCAATTTTCAATTCAAACTCGGGCGAATTTGCAAAATTGCAGCTTCATACATTTGGTGATTTGTATAGCTGGAGTGACAAAAAGTCAGGACTGCGATTTGTAGCGATTTTGAGAATGGTGATTTTGAAAGAAACACTTTTCTGGCGCTTTTACATCCAATCGCCATTTAATACATTGGCGAGTTTAAACATGCCAGAGAAAAAAGCTAAAAATGCAAAATCGCAGGTTGATACATTTACCCCTAGTTGCACTGAACCAAGTAAGGTGGTCACTTAGTTTTTATATCTGTAATTTAATACACCTTTTTGTTTTCATATTAAAATGCATACTATAGATAGATTTGAACTCTTGCGCTAAAGGACGTACTCTCACAAGGGATCCTATGTACCATAAAGAACTTTAATCCATGTGGACTAATTTGTGATTTTATTCATTCCTAGTTGTTGGCTGCTTTCTATTTTATATGTGAGGTTACATCAGCATTTTTGCATACTTGCATTTCTGTTCAGTCATCCCTCTTAACATTCTGTAGTAGTTCTTTTTTTATGACTTTTTTATGTTTGTATATATTGTATTTATGTGAATTTAGTATTTAAGCTATGAAGTTTCTTAAAATGATCAATTCACCAAATAATAACCATTTCTTTGCTAATTATTTTAAATTCTGCCTTATAGAGAATGTTTTTTCTTTTTTTAGTAACATACCGTATTTCCCCATGTATAAGACGCACCTTTTTCCCCAAAATTTTGGGTCTAAAAATTGGGTGCGTCTTATACAGGGGTAGTAGCACTTACCCTGTCAGATGATTCCTCTGTCCGGTAAAGTCTTCTTTCTTCTGTCCGTCTGATCCTGATGCTGGAAAGCCGCTTAAGGTCCTCTTTGCGATGACCGGATGTCCTTTCAGGACCTTGTCAAGGTCCTGATTGGACATCCGATCATCACAAATCAGGATCAGACATTTTCTATGGTGTGTGTGCAATAGCTTTATAGTAATGCATCTACAGAGCATATGCATTTTTGAGTTGTGATACTTGAGATTCATTTCAGATTCTTAATTGTTAAGGATTTTAACAGATATTTGCATTAATTTCAATTTCATCAATTTAATTTATTTTAAATTTTGCGCTTGAAATTATTTTTATATTGTAAATGTGACTTTCAGATTTATTATTAGCACTGTGAAGATACTATTCTCTCTTGTGTATATGATACTTCATCACATTATTATTATGTCAAGCCACATAAATATTCTTTCTCTGTGTTATTGCAGTGGATAATTATACACACTTGTTAGTCATGGGGTAAACCTGGTCTACATGCAAGCGATGAACAGCGGCATGCATCGTGCCTGACTGAACATGTGCACATTCATTTTCATGTGTTCATCTTTTTCTTATTTTCATTACTCTACATGATCCCTTATGTGTTTATATGTTGTGTATCTTATATATGATTATATAATCTTATTGTACTGATGGTTTTCATAATTGTATTGAATAATTAAGTATATATATATATATATATATATATATATATATATATACATAAGTCCTAGATTCCCAAGCTTCTCAAAGTGTTTTCCCAGTTGTGGAAAAATATGGTAAGGGTCTCTGGTGTTTTATATGGAGAGAGAAGGGTGGGCTCCATGCATAAGGCCCATTCCAGGTCTTTTAGTTTGACAGTCTCTCAGCAGACTGATCAGGAGTTGCACCTGTGCGGTGCTGATAAAAGCCTGGTAGGCAGTTCACTCATTCTCTCATTGTCTGGGGAGGAGGTCAGATGGCTCCTGAGAGAATTTGCAGCTTTGACCTGTGAGTTCCATTATTTGGCTTAAGTGAGGGATACTAGGTCTCTCCCTCTCGAGAGGGAATAACTTCGTATTAGATAGTAGCTGGTGAATAAAACTAGCTGTGAACCTGAAACACTGAACAGCATCCCCAATACGATCTTATGACACACCCATACACTATATATATATAAATATAAATATAAATAAATATATATATATATATATATATATATATATATACAATACATATATTGTGACAATGGGGGCAGACACTAATAGAGGAAGGTCTGGTGGTTTCCCAGGGAATCTGCTGGCTGAGGATGCAGAAAGGGTTAACTTTGTACTCCTTCACACACACAGGAACACCTGGCCTACTCAATTAAGGAATCAGCTATAGCAATGCTTTGATAGGAGGCTTAAATAACTGAGCTGTGTGTGGTAGACTGGTGCCAACAAGTGTCCAGTGTCCAGTTAGGGATCTAACTGTAGTAGCCAGCATTAGAGCTATGGGACTTTGTAGATATTTGAATATATTTGGTGTGATTGCTGAAGACATTGCAGAGGCTTTTTTATTCATCCTGACAAGAAAATAAACAGCAAAGTGGTTCAGCAAAACCTGTTTGAGGAGCAGTTTGTTTGGCGTGCTTTTCACTAATATATGTATCACACTTCAGGTGAAGCACACACGAATACCTTCTTGCTTTTACTTTTCTTTTATATTGTCAGGATGGCAAAGTTATCCATAACATAAAGTTGCACACTTTTTTGTAACCCTAACGCTAAAGTAACTGACACCAGCTTCCTAGACACCGGCCACTGTCTGGCATCGGTCACCCTGCATAAATAAAACATACATATTTAAATACTTTACACTCCTCCCACAGAACTAGCTTAATGGACAGATGACACTTCCAACTTGCCTTTAAAACAGAGTTTCCTGCAGGTGTTCCGTTTTGATTAGCCTCTGTGTACACCCACCCTGTCAGCCTGCTGCTAGTTGTGGAAAGAGCTACAAACTATTTCAAAACATGTGAGTTACTTTACTATTATTGTGTCACACATATGTCCTCCACCTGTATATTTTTAACTTAGCTGCTCTTCTGGTCAAATGTGTAAATTTGTTTACAGCATTTCTCTGCAGACTGCCAGCTAAATACCTAACTCTACTATTAGAAGTCTGTGGCAAACCACTCCCTTTGTCACATATTCCTTCCCTAGCATCCTCAAGTAGGAGGCGTGGAGCGCAACTTTTCATAACAGTGCATCTGCATTTTTATGCAGCATCCCAGGTCTATGTTCTTCTGACAACCTGAAAGGTTGCTGTGTCAAAAAACAGCGGGTTTCCTTGGTATTTACCGCCCAGTTGTTCTGCATCCACCGCAATGGTGCATGATCTGTTATTAATGAGAATTCACTGCCTAGGATAAAATAGCGCATAGCATCTGTAGCCCATTTTATGGCAAGACATAGCAGATTTTTGTTCCCTCGGAAGTAACTTCCGACTCAGATACAAAACATGATTTCCTATTCAATCCTTCTCCTGCAATAAGACTACTCCTAACCCAACATTGGAGGCTTCGGTTTGGAGGAAGAACCTCCGGGTAAAGTAAATTGCTTGTAGAATTCGAGAGGAACAGAGGGCTAAACGAAGATCTGACCAAGAAGCCTCTGCAGAGTCAGACCAAGCTAAACTGTCTGGACAACCTTTCTTTAACATGATGTAAGTGGACAGCTCTAATGGCGAAATGGCTTACAAATCACCTGTAGTAACATACTAAGCCTATGAAGGTTTTTAAATGCAATTTCTTTTCCAGTCTTGGACAGTTTTTGACTGCTTCCATCTTGTCTAGTTGGGGTTTTACTTGCCCTCACCCTACATTGTACCTCAAGTATTTAGCTTCTCTCATAGCTATGGCACACTTTTCTGAATAAGCTGTTCATACCAGAGACCTCACTGAAGCAAATACTTCCTCGACTTTGGCCAGATGTGACATCCAGTCTGGGGTATAAATCACTATGTCATCTAAATAATGTAGCAATTTATCCATTTGGAAGGTGGCAGGTGCAAGCCAAAGGGTAGGACTTTATATTAGAAGAGACCATCAGGGGTGGAAAACGCAGTCTTTGACTTGGCTAAGGATGTCAAAGGAACTTGCCAATACCCTATGTTAAGTCAAGAGTAGTTAGATAGTTATTACCAGCTAGATTTCCTACCAATTTGTCCATACGTGGCATCGGGTAGGTATCGAACTGGGATACGCTGTTTAGCCGCCAAGAGTCGTTGCAGAACCTAATACTCTCAATGGGTTTGGGGCAAGCACAATAGGGCTGTTCCACTCACCAGTGGATTCCTCAATCACGTCTAGCTTGACAATCTTCCCAACTTCCTTTCACACATCAACCCATCTACCTTCGGGATATAGGCACAGTTTCTGCTTTACAACAACTCCTGGCGGAATGACAATGTTGTTTTCAATTAAAGTAGTCTGACCAGGAATATGAGAGAATGTCATCCCTGTTCCGGCTTATCATTTCTACAATCTGTTGATTCTGCCTAACAGATAAAACTGGCTCTATGAACACTTCATAAACAGATAATTACACTGCGCTCAGAAATCAGACAGCACAAATTTACTAAAGCAGCAGTGGAACCAAGGTATCTCTCCTTGATAATCAATCTATAAAAACAAACCTGAATCCAACCTATCCATAGAAACCACACTAGGTGACTCACTGCTTAGAATGTGTTGTTAAATGGGCAACTTTACTATTAATTTGGGTTTGGAATTACTTAGGTAGGATCTTATATTATAAACATTCCTTGCAGAAGTTGCAGTTACAACAGGAATTTTCTCTGCTAATCTCTTCCCCCTTATTTCTCCCAATCAAAGATGTCTTAGCAATTAGCCACTGGGCAACCCTTCCCCAAACAGCAGTGAATTAGTCATACTGTAGTCCTGCATCCACAACACCCCAGAGCAAAATTATTTGACTTCTGCTGCCCTAGTTCTATTCATTTTTACTAACTATTCTGCAATTCTAGAATTTACAAATATGGTGAGTAATGGCATTATGCAGAACAGCAAAACAAAAACAAAATTCTAATACTGCTGCAATTTTGCTGATCTCCACTTTTGAGGTTTTATACAATCTGAGATTAGAGACGGGGTTTGTAAATGTGTAATATATGAGAAAAACTAAGATGGACAATCTAGAGTACTAATATTACCATTAACATCATTCTACATAAGAAAAAATTTGAAAAAAAACCCTCTCAACTTTTCATCAAAATAGAAAGAATAATATTTGTTTCAAGATATGCCTGGATTCCTAAAACATAACTTCACACTTTTTAAATCAATCTGTGGTACATAGTCAAATTAACTCCAAATGGGGAGAACATTAATAACATGGATGGAGAAAGAAGAGGAAAAGTGCTGAAGGGGGAAGGCATACCTCCCAATATTGAGGTAATTAGAACAATGTTGTGTACAAGATAAAGGGGCATTGGAGGCATGCCAAGTCCACCAGGGGCTTGCCTAATGATTCCAAAGTGCTGCCACCAACAAACCTCACCCACATAAAATAGCTTTGAATTGCCATGCACACCCTGAGGATGTTGCTCACCATTGAACATATCTCCCAACCTCTTTGGAGTTGAGACACACATGCCAACTGGTGGCTCAATGTAAGAGCACTCTCACTGGGGCTGTCCCATCTAAATTGGGACAGTTGAGAAGTATGTTGAAGGTGGAAAAATAATAATGACGACGTGACCTTGGTTCACTGTTGGCAAGCAACAAAGAAATACCCATGAATCAAAATAAAAATCCTCATTAATAGTAGTAATTAAGAATAAATGGGTAAACTGTAAAAAGTAACACACACACACACACACACACACACACACATATATATTTATATATATATATATATATATATATATATATATATTATTATTATTTTTTTTTTTTTTTTTGAAGGACCACTCAATCTGAAGCACAAATTGCCTTATCAATAAGGAGTACAAATAACATTAACAAATATATAAGTCATGGGTTTAATTTCATGTCAGAACTACAGGTATTTGCCCCACCATAAAGGTATAAAGCTATATTCTATTAATTAAAATTACAATAAAATATTTGTCATATGGTTTTTTGGTAGCAAATATGTAATTTAATGATTTTACAGTTGTAACCCCTCTTCCCCATGTGTATCTGGCTGGGGGAGCCACATTCCCAGTAGGCAAAAACAGAAACAGAAGTGACAGAGACTGGCGCTAATGTAAAGAAGCGTGCAGTCTAGGTACACTCAGGAAAACCACAAAAATTCCTGTAAAATACAATGTGTAGAGAAAAGGGTGTACCTTAAGCAATACTCCTCCCCAATAGCAATGATATCAAGGTGATGTATCAGAACATGTGGGATAAGATCTTGTTTATCATATAGCACTAGGAGTACACTCAAAAATGCAAAACATAGGGTAATATAGTCTAATTAGGGAGGAGTAGCGCTTAAGGTACACCCTTTTCTCTACACATTTCCAGTACGGACATACAGAGGAAGATAGGCGGGAATTCTGATGCAGCACTGGCTGACAATGTGCACAAAAACAGCATCCTCCCAACATGCTGTATGCTGGGTGAAGAAAATAAATGAGGAGCCCCTTCCCAGAAGTGTGGAAGCAGAGAAAGGAGAGACAGAGGAGACATTTGGATGCTGGTGGGCCAGCCACAATGGTGAAGGGGAAAGCAGCATGACTGAGCTCTAACTCGGACAAAGGGTCTGCAAATGCTCTGTTATCTTGAGAGCAGAGGAGAGCCATTATCCAGCAGTGTTCAGAGGGAGACCAGTTCCAGTATCCAGTGCTGTCCAGGTGCCCAGAGGCTGTGCTGTTCCAGTGTCCAGTGGTGTCTAGGTGCCCAGAGGGTGTACTGTTCTGGTGTGCATTACTGTTCTAGTGGCCAGAGGGCATCCAGTTCCTAGATTGACCTGTTTCCAGAAATATGTGGCTTGTGAAAGGATCCAGCAGCCTTTTAGCCCAACAACAAGAGCTCAAGGGTTGGTGGGATTAATCTGCCCTGTCCCCTTCTGAGCATCTCCCAGAATTAAATAGTTTCAGGAATCCTTGGATTGTCTGAGTGACCATGAAAACTGACCATACTATCTCACAGAATGTTTTGTATGTTTTATACTGTATGCTGCTATTTGGCTGTGTGCTTGGCTCTTGTGCCCATATTGCTAACAATTGCCTCACTCATCAACAAGTGACCTAGGTCACCATCCTATATGTGCCAACAATACTTCATTAGTGTTTTAAGTATCAACTATATTCACATGTGTTATACTGCTCCTGTACTCCTAGCTACTTTAGGTGTGAGTCTGTGGGGAGTGTGAGCGAAAGTGCCCACTGATTACAAGCAAACCACTACAAAAGAGTTACTGTGTCTGACAGTACTGTGATCACTTTAAGACAGAAATGTGACTAGTATGTATGCCTATTGTTACTTATTGCATTTATTGCCAGCCAATTGTGTATAAGATGTTATTGCACTAAAATAGTGTATAACTTATTTGTTCATTTTCTGACCCACCCTAGCACTACACGGGCCAGTGTCAATCATATCTACCCATTATATCTTGTAACACCCAGTAACATTACCCTAATAAATGTGCCAGGTGGCTTGTCCCCAACCAGGTGAGTGTTTCCCTTACATGGTAAATACTGTCCACAAGACAGTTAAGGGTTTTCCAAGTTGACCCCTTGTAGGAATTTGACAGTGCTACTGCCCTGAGGACCACGATCAAGATTTGGGTGGAGACAAGGCAGATAAGACCTTACTAATACAAACAACTATCGGCATGGAGTCACACTATGAAATGAGTAGACTCCAGCAGATACATAGTAAATTTACTAATTGCTTAACCCTTTGCCCTTGTGAAAGTTTTTCCATCCATTATGTCCATGGAGAACCTGCAACTAAACCTTGCCCTGAATTAGAAAATCATGGCTGCACCAATTCTGACCACCGGTGACAGCAAGAGTACATTTCTATAACACAAATTGATTGTCAAAAACATAAAAAAATAAGGAAAAGAAAAAAACCCTAAACAACTGGAAAAACTATTCTTGATGCCCCTTAAACTAGTTTGCAATAGGCAAGTGCATTTATATTAGAGATATAGCTTACTAGAGACATATTTATTTCATATGCCTAAAGAAAGAGTTTCCATTTATTCAGTCTAGTAACACTTTAATATTGGCATGTATAGAGGAAATGTAGAATTGTGTTCATATCACATAGAGCTCTGTTCCCTTATTTGGCAGCAAAACATTTGTGTAATTGGAATTGGCAAGTACATTATCCAGCAGACTTGGCGAACGAAGGAGGTGGCTACATGCTGAGAATCAAGTAATTGATAAATCCATTTACACTTCTAATCATGTGTATGTAATGTCTTTATTGAAGTAGATGGCGAAAAATCGCAGACAGGTGAGATATATTCAGCATTTACTTGTATAAATAGAATAGGCTCACAGTGCAATATGTACCTCATATTTCTATTAAATTTATAGTAATTAAGAATGCTAACTTATCTAAAAATATATGTTTATTAAATATTTAACGAATATATCATGATTGCCTCAATAGTTTGAAGAAAAAATTGTTTGTGCAGACAATAGGGCTTTCGCCCTTTAATAAATTGCCCCCTAAGTGCTGTATCTGTGCTCCACAACAAGCAAGATCAAATGAAAATCGCATCACAGAGTGTATATCTCATGGTTATGAAGATGTTATTCTTCAGAATAAAAATATCTATGGTTGGTCTGAAATTCCAATACTTAGGAATAATGAAGATATTAGTGAATGACAGTATAGCTGCTTGACACGTTTCTTCATTGTGGATTGATTTCTTCAGAAGTGTCTTTAGAGTTTTTTCAGACCACTAAACTCAGATCATACATAATGATAAACTCATCAGTAGATGTAAACAGTGATCTACATTACAAATTGAAACACATAGTATTTATATATGACAGATTTTTAAACTGTACCAAATGATCCCCTTAATACATTTAATTTCCTTATTTAGTGCAGCCAGCTACTAGGCAAAAGTAGAATTATGGCTGGCATAGAAGGGTACAGATTTGGCTGCAAGTTTTCAGCAAAAAGAGCAGCTCAGATTCCCTTGGACAAACCTCATTGCTCATAGCTCATTCTATATAATGCCAATGATTGGTCAGACTTCTTTTTTAATGACAATCTATTATCAGCATTGGGGAATCATATGGTTGTTTAGTTTCAGCAGTAATGGCACACATAAAGGATAAGAGTAGGTTCACACCAGTAACTCATAATTACTCAAGCAATATCTGCATTATTGGCAGCATCTCTATGGACTTCTCTTTATTGACTCTTTAGTGGGAAGAGTTAAACCTTTTAATCTTCTGTTGAAGGGCTTATACATGCCTTTATAGCCACCCTTGATTCATTAAGCGTCTTTGATGTTGTACAAACAATTGTAGTGCCTAAGTCTGCTTATCCCTGGCACATAGTTATCATTAGGGTTGTTCACTGACCCCTGTGATATGGTTTTGGGTTTGGATCTGTATTAACTTCATATTTTGGTTTTGGTTTTGGCAAAACCGCCCTCACGTGTTTTGCTTTTGGTTTTGGATTTGTATTGTTTTTTTAAAATTACTAAAAAATGCGAAAATCACATAGTTTGGCTCTTTTTTTGTCCCTACATTATTATTAACCTCAATAACATTAATTTCCAGTCATTTCCAGTCAATTTTTGTTAAGTAACAAGAACACTGCTACCCTCCTGTTTCTGTATGACTAATAGTCATACAGAAACAGGACCATTGCTTAGTGCCATAGTCATTGACTATGGTACTTTGCAATGGTCCTAGAGACTGGAGAGTGACAAGAGCACTGCTATCCCTGCTTCTGTGGGAGCAATGGTACTGAGCAATGCTACTGGAGACTGGAAAGTGAAAAGAACACTGCTATCCCTATTTCTGTATGAGCAATGGCACTAAGCATTGGTCCTGGGGACTGGAGAGTGACAAGAACACTGCTATCCCTATTTCTGTGTGAGCAATGGCGCTGGTTCTGCTGGGGAGGGAGGTTCTTAAAGCCTGCGAGATCCGACCAATGCTACAATGGCATTTTGCCTCGATTCAGATCAGAAGAAGCTAGAAAGTATCGTTGTCGATGTTCGAAGGTGTTAGGTTTTCAGAAAACCGAGCGTGAGCATCTTTAGTTATCATGTTTAACCACATAAATGTCACAGCCTAAGCTATGTCTCTATGGACTAAAAAATATTATAATGCTTCACTCCTACTGTACATAAAATTATTCTTTAAAAACATATGTACAGAGATATGTGAGAATACATTCAGGTTTCAGTCCTTTCACTGATGGTTTCATTTGGTGTTTTTTTTCAAAAAATATATATATATACACCTTCAAATCCATAAACTTTGAAATGATATGTAATGTGTAAAGCCTTCCTCTTGTGCTTAATAACATGCTGCCACTGTCAAGTCAGCTTTTGGTTTTGAGATGTTTGTCCCTGCAGTACTATCTTGCATATGAAATCATTTATAAATAAGTAATGATTGTACAAAATCCCTTACAAAGTTAAGCTTTGAAATTCAAAGAGCAGTCATAAGTCAGATCCAAAATCTGCACATGAACATAAAAGGCTTTAATCTTTTCTCAAACAGTACAAAATGCACTTACTGATCACATTTTACTTTAAGGAGTAACAAATAATGCAGACAAAGAGCACAAGTTGATGTATGATGCCCTTTTGCAGAGGAAACCATGAGACTGTCTGTCTGGAAAATAATGACATATGTGCAGTATAGAATGTACTGAATTGAATACTATTTACCTTAATGCCATATTTTTATATTGTTGCCACATTATTAAATGTGATAACTAGGTAAAGATCTAACATTCAGTAAATATCTTGCTGTGCTATAACGTCTAAAGTTTAAAACAAAGTTATTTAACCTGCCCTAAGGTTTAGTTCAATAAATCTAACTAACCAAAAACTATATGTTGCTACCAAAATCATCAAGTAAGACAGTAAAACTCTCAAAGCGGCTCATGTAGAGTTGGGTGCTTGCTACGCCCAAAAAGAAGATTTAAAAATCCATCCAAATAATATATGAAATTGTGTACTGATTCTGGGTTGCATCTTAAGATAAATGCAACTCAACGTATTGGGCCCGATTCATTGATGAACTAAATGCAGATGTGTGCCGTATTTAGCGTGAAATCGGTCTGTGCAATGCCCAGAACCGGATTATACTTCCAATTAATCTTCAAGCATAAAAAACCCTTACTACAGCCTATGATTTCATGGGCGGAGCAGGAATAGGAATGAGTGTATGCATGTAATCAATGTATAGTAAGGACATGCCAAGCTCGAACGCACGTAGCAATGTCTGATTCAAGCTTTGATCTCAAAGGTAGTTGTTATTTTGTTGTATCACTTGGACCAGCTACAGGGTAGGTGTAAGTGTTGAGTGATAGTGATGACCATCGCATATGAATGCTAGAACATGTGTTTGCACTCAGTAGCAACTGCAAAAATGCATATGTATTGTCTCGCATTACAGACTGTCTTTCTGCCATTTCATCTTGGATGTCCTCTCGCCAACTATAAGATTAATAAAATTCCAACCCAACAATAGAAACTTCCTGTCTGACCTTTCTATTTCTGTTGACAACATGACCATGAATCCCACCCCACAAGCTCGCTGCCTAGGTGTAATCCTTGTCTCACTACTATCCTTTGTTCCCCACATCAACTCTATATATAAATCATGCTGCATACATCTAAAAAACATTCCCAGAATACGTACATATCTCACACAAGACACTGCAAGAACCTTAATTCATACACTCATCATCTTCCACATCGACTATTGTAATTCTCTTCTTACTGGTTTTCTCAAAATCATACTGGAGCCCCTACAATCTATTTTGCACGCAGCGACTAGATTGATTTTCCTCACAAATCGTTTTACTTCTGCTGAGTTACTTTGTCAGCCTCTACATTGGTTGCCTGTTTTCCAACAAATCCAATATAAAAATCTTCTACTAACATACAAGCCCATCAACAAAATAGCACTGACATACATTTCCTCACTTGTCTCAAAATATTTCCCAACTCGACACCTCCAATTTGCACAAGATCTGTGTCTCTCTTCCACTCTCATCACTTCCTCCCATTCTCGGTTACAGGACTTTTATCGCGCTGCACCCACTTTATGGAATTCACTCCTTTGCACCACAAGACTTACCTCTAGTCTTCAAACCTGCAAACGTTCTCTGAAAACCGGGTTGGGTACAGATCCACGATGTGGAGTTTGTATGTTCTCCCTGTGTTTGCGTGGGTTTCCTCCGGGTGCTTCGGTTTCCTCCCACACTCCAAAAAACATACTTGTAGGTTAATTGGCTGCTATCAAAATTGACCCTAGTCTCTCCCTCCCTCTCTGTCACCCTGTCTGTCTGTGTCTGTCTGTGTGTGAGTGTGTGTTTATATTAGGGAATTTAAACTGTAAGCTCCAATAGGGCAGGGACTGATGTGAATGAGTTCTCTGTACAGTGCTGCGGAATTAGTGACGCTATATAAATAAATGATGATGATGATGATGATGAATGTGTATCAAACCATTGTCCCATAGATTGTGAGCTTGTGAGCAGGGCCCTCTTACCTCCATGTATGTATGTATTACCCAGTATTGTTTTATTACTGTTTGTTCCCAATTGTAAAGCACTACGGAATCTGCTGGCGCTATATAAATAAATGTGATGATGATGATTTTATGTACAGTAGACATTAACAACATTCTATTAAATGTATTTTATGGAGAAAGTAATGGGGGGAAAAAACGTTTTGGTTTTTTTCTGTGCATTCTGCTGGGAGTTTATATTCTACATATATATTGGACGTATCCAGCAGTGTATTGTTTATAAGAGCAGAGCAGGTCTAGACCAGTGTTCAACAAGAGACATTTCTTCAGATCCACTCCTTGTTGAATACGGTTATGTGTGTGCCTGATTTATGTGTATTTTTAAAAAAATATGCACGTTCATTATGCGTTTCTTAATGAATCAGGCCCACTATGTTAAATGTATAAGCAAAAGGAAGATATGTTTAAAACACATGATACGCTTTAAGCGTATTCAGATGCATCAGACATGTTAGTGGCTAGTGCTGCTCCAATCCGGAGCATTCGCGGACATTCACAGACTGCACATGTGCTGATGGCGTATGCGTAGTACATGCACAGACAGTGCACGTGCCGACATAACATAATCACCACAGTGGCCCATACAGTGTCCACGTGTGTTGTGAATCACCACACCCACCTGGCCACTGGGGAGGATGGGAGTTTCCAGGTCTGGACTATAAAAGCCAGTCCCGGGACTTCCCCTATCTCTCTCTGCTGCCTGCCCTTGGACAACAAGCATTCCACTACACTACAAAAAATATACGTATACTACAGAAAATAATTAATTCTATGATCCAAGATATAGGAATATCCCTACACTACAGGAAGGGATTTGATAAGTATCCTATAGATTTATTTCATATACCTGATCTTACTATTACCCTAACTAGTGCTATACATTCATATCTGGTTTTACTATTGCTTAGTATAGATTATCTGAATTATACTAAACCTTATTAAAGATTCTTGTATAGAGAAAAAGGTGTGGGAATAATATAAAGGTAATTAGTTAGTATAGGGAATAGAAGGTGATGAAAATAGGTTTAATTTTACATTGATTTTCTACATTTCTTACGTTGAACAATATTATAATATATTGTATTATGCTTCTCTGTGTAAACAGTAAAACACTTTACTTTGAATACATATATATGTTGTGAGTATAAGTTATTTATAACTGGTATATTGCTGTGAAATAACGCTGATATACAGTATGTATTGGATGATTAATTCTGTAAGGCTTTAGGGTTATTTAACATTGTGAAAGGACTGAATAAGGCAACATTATTTAAGGGAATGTGTATAAATGTTTGAGCTTATAATGAGTGTATCTAAGAACAGAATACGAAGATAGCGTGCACAATTAAGACGTACACACTGGATCTTTTTCATGCAGTAAGCGATAACATGTAATAGCACTGTATACCTGTTTTTATTAAGTGGGCACAACAGCTTTATTTCTAAAATATTATTTTCTCATCCATGCATTCTTCATGATGTCTACATGATCCTAATGTTGGGTCCAGGCATTAACATCACTTTGAAAATTCCCTAAAGAAACACCAAAATCTGTGACCATGTGACTATTCTTGTGTAGTTGGATAAGTAAAGTGAAGTCCTTGAGAAATTTCTAGATCTGCAATTACATCGGCAAAACAAAATCCTATATAACCTCATCCAATATAAAATACTCTTACTAACCTACAAGGCCATCAACAAAGCTGCACCAACATACATCTCCTCTCTTGTAACAAAATATCTCCCAACTCGACAACTCCGTTCTGCACAAGATCTGTGTCTCTCATCCACACTCATTACATCCTCCCATTCCAGATTACAGGACTTTTTCCGGGCTACACCCAATATATATAATTCTCTCCCTCGCACAATAAGACTATCCTCTAGTCTACAAGCTTTCTCTGACAACCCACCTCTTCAGACAAGCTTATAATATTCCTCAACCACCCTCTTAACCTCACTACATTACCCTATTACCACCTGTTATACAACTACCCCTTGACCAACATTGTTGTGTGACAGGATCATTTAGCTTATGAGTCACTTTTACCTTAGCAGTCTGGCTGGGCTGACTGCAAATGTAAACTTAACCTCATGTGTCAAACTCCCATTGTCCAATAGATTGTAAGCTTGCGAGCAGGGCCTTCTCACCTCTTTGTCTGTTTTACCCAGTTTGTTTATTAGTTTACTATGTTTGTCACCAATTATAAAGCGCTACGGAATATGTTGGCGCTATATAAATAAATGATGATGATTTAAATATATGTCCACTTTTTGTACACACCTTATTTTGCATTGTGTAATGTAAAGTACACTTAGGGAATGTTTCACACAACCAATATAGCTGCATTCATTCCCTTGATACAGAAAGTATACCTAAGATTACACAAGCCAAGCAAAAAACTCTATTGTGGCAGCTTCTGGAGTTTGCATTATATTACATTTAACAACGATAAAAAAAATTACCACAAAGATGGAACTTGTATGAGGCATTCAAAGGTTTCATCAATGGTTCCCAAACTTTTGCAGTTCGCGGCACCCTTAGAGACTCCAAACTTTTTCAAGGCACCCCTCCAAAATAATTATTGAGCAGTCCTGTTTTAGAAGTAGTTGGGTCAAAAAATTGTAATAAGTATTTAGGTCAGGACAGAAATACTTATTTAGTTGTATGCAAAAATGCCCCCTCTGCATCCAGACACTCTGCCCTCAGGCAATCTGCCCCCTCTGCATCCAGACACACTGCCCCCTCTGCATCCAGACACACTGCCCTCTCTCACACTGCCCCCTCTGCCCTCTGACACGCTGTCCCCCTCCTCTGCCCTCTCTCACAATGTCCCCCTCCTCTGCCCTCTCTCACGATGTCCCCCTCCTCTGCCCTCTCTCACAATGTCCCCTCTCCTCTGCCCTCTCTCACGATGTCCCCCCTCCTCTGCCCTCTCTCACGATGTCCCCCCTCCTCTGCCCTCTCTCACGATGCCCCCCTCCTCTGCCCTCTGTCACGCTGTCCCCCTCCTCTGCCCTCTGTCACACCGTCCCCCTCCTCTGCCCTCTGTCACGCCATCCCCCTCCTCTGCCCTCTCACACGCTGTCCCCTCCTCTGCCCTCTCTCACGCTGTCCTCCTACTCTGGCCTCTCTCACGCTGTCCTCCTCCTCTGCCCTCTCACACGCTGTCCCCTCCTCTGCCCTCTCACATGCTGTCCCCTCCTCTGCCCCTTTCACGCTGTGTCCCCCTCCACTGTCCCTCTCATGCTGTGTCCCCCTCCACTGTCCCTCTCATGCTGTGTCCCCCTCCACTGCCCCTCTCACGCTGTGTCCCTCTCCACTGTCCCTCTCATGCTGTGCCCCTCCTCTGTCCCCCTCCTCTGCCCTGCTGTCACCCTCCTCTGCCCCGCTGTCACCCTCCTCTGCCCTCTGTCACCCTCCTCTGCCCCTCTCACGCTGTCCCCTCCTCTGCTCTCTGTCCCCCTCCTCTGCTCTCTGTCCGCCTCCTCTGCTCTCTGTCCACCTCCTCTGCTCTCTGTCCGCCTCCTCTGCACCGCTGTCACGATCCTTCTCACTCCTCTGCCCCGCACCAGCCATAAAAAAGAAAAAACACAGAAACTTACCAATCCCCTGGGCGCCCGGACCCAGCAGCCTCCTCTCTCCCGCAGCTGTCACTGACATCGATATTCAGGTAAATTGGAAAGTTTCTGTGTTCTTTCTTTTTTTTATGGCTGGCCCCCGGCACCCCAGTGACAGTGCCGTGGCACCCCTGGGAGCCGCGGCGCACACTTTGGGAACCGCCGGGTTACATCATTCATTCATTCATTCAATATTCAGTGACAAGCTACTATGTTTTTCTTTCTGACTTTCACATCACTTTGAATTAAGCAGCTGGTCTCAGAGGTTAATTGTAGTCAGGGCCGCCATCAGGGGGGTACAGGAAGTACAGCAGTATGGGGCCCAACAGCAGAGAGGGGTCCCACCACCTCTGCTGGTAATTAAGGATGCTGCAGGAGGCCCCCTTGCTTGTTGGCAGCATGTCTTCCTCAACTCCAAAGATGTCGGGAGCTGCTGCCATTTGCGCCAGTCCCAGCCCCCCAGGTGCCCGGCTCCCAGACAGAGAGCTGCAACAAGGCAGAGAGACTCCCTGCAGCATCACTGATGTCATATAATTAATAAAGTCACAGCGCTGTCATTGGAGAGGAGCCAAAAGGAGACAGCAAGAAGACGCAGAGGGGTAAGCAAACTACTGTAGGGGTTAGATAGAACCAGGGATAGGGGTGACTAGAGAATGGGAGGCGAGAGGCAAATGTTGGGTAGAGAAAATTTATAAATGAGGGTGGAGTACGAGAAGGACGGAGGGGGGCCCTGTCTGTTACACTTGCAATTTCTGGTGGCAGCCCTAATTGTAGTGTAAGTATCATCACTAATATTTGTTTGATGCATTTATTAGGGTAATTTATATAGATAAGAACCAGCATTTCCATGCATAAGTGCCCAAATTGATCCAGTTTGACGCAACACAAACAGCCAAAACAGAGTGGTCACTAAAATGTTTTGGGTGAGCTAAAGTGGACTGTCTGTGAAAACGCAGAAACATTCTGCATGTGAATAGTGATAGAGCTTACGCATAACGTAGCTCATCTTTACTGTAGGCATCTGGAGTAGTATAGTTGGCAACTCTGTTTCCTTATGAAAAACTGCTTGCACACTCTCCATTCCTTAAATTTAATGAAAATATCTTGCCATGAAACACAAAATCTTGTTTTTGCATTTATGGGCTGAATCGAGTGCATGGCTTTTATTGCTTTCCTGCATTCGATGTTAAGCTTTGCTAAAGGTGCAAATCTGCCAAGTGCATGTTAGACTTTGAGACACAAGTAAAGAAGGAATTTTATAGCTTAAGTGCAGATTGGCAGGATTAGAAAAATAACATTTTATGCCCAGAAAACTCCTTCTATCATAAAGATCAAATGTTTCCTACCATTGCATTGACAAAATCTTGCCATGCTAGATCAAGCATGTGTCCATACAAGCAGGTGTAACTATACAAAATCAGGAACATGCATACACGTATATTAGAAAACCACCATATTTTTCTTGTTCCTATAATGACATCCATACACTTATAAGCATTATATGGGATTTTCTCCTATGCCACTTTATTTCTGTTCTTCCATGGATACCTGTGGTTGGTTAATTCAACAAGTGAGAGATGACAAAGCTTTTCTTAAGGCTATTCATGAGACTGGTTCATTTCTCACATTTCCAAGTTTCATTTATACTTTAGCAAGCGGGGCTGCTGCACTTCGGCACTTCTACACTATCTCACTATATTTACCTGTATTTTTCATATCCTTAATGTGTCTCCTTATTATACAAAGCAATGGGGTGTGTAAATGCTCTATAAACTACATAATAACGATAATAACTATAAAAAGATTAAAAACAAGAATTATCGATTACTGTAACCCATCACCAACAACAAAATGTATTAATATAAGTGACAAGTGACTGAAACATTCAATAGATGATCCTATTATGACAATAGTGGCGAGGAATTTCAGACAGCGACCACAAGTGAATAAAAAAGTTAAGTGTTCAATACATGTTTGTAGGCTTTATGCGATACATATATTTATGTCCTCGTCTATTTCTTTATTGTCATCTCTGGAAACAGCACAATGTGTATGGGGGTGGATGTATGAAATAACAGTTTTTGTTGTGGAACTTATATAACAGAGAATAAAGGTCTTTAATTCAGTCAGCAATTCTTTTTAAACTGTACAATGAAGAATCTGTATTTAGAAGAAAGAATAATTTCTGAGTAGACTTTTTGTTAATGTGAAAACCAAACTATGCTCATGAGAGGGAGAGAGCGAAAGAGAGAGAGGTAAAGAAAGAGAGTGGGAGATAGAGAGATAAAGAGAGAAAGATGGGAAGAGTGTACATGTAGATAAGCAAAAAGGCTCTCCTTTAGAGTCAGACACCAGTCCTTTTTGTTGCTTAGAGGGTATTACATTGGAGGGGAGAAATAAATCTTTTGGTACAAACATCTGTGCTGATGATGATGATTGTCATGAACGCATTCCCAGAGTCTGTGGCTTGAATGCTACTGCAAGGGGTTAACAGGATTTCAGCACTCAATCTTCCCCTCACCTTTCACCCAGGTTATATATTTAGCTGACACACACACCCTAAAGTGGGTATCCCAGCTCCATACACAACAAATATCTGCCATCACGGATTGTATTAAAGCAATAGAACACTAGACTCTGTTAAAATGAACTTATCTGCTGGCACACACTATTCTCTTTGTTAGTCAAAGGGTTAACAACACCAGCATTCAAAGTATTAATATGTAAAAACTAGGTTACACAACTGTACACTATGCTCCTGGTTAGCAAAAGGGAATTAATAATTCAAACAGAAGCATTCAAAGAGTTAACAGAGTTAAACACTCAGAGAGGTCAAAGCAATACTTCCCTTCATAAAATGCTCATGGATTTGTTAAAGTATCAAGGACAAACTTATTACATTTTAAATTTAATATGATATAATTATGACATTAGCAAGTCTTCGAAAGATGCATATGTGATTAGGTTGTCTGTACTGTGGCTATTTAGAATACACCTCATGCATTTTCTGTCCTTTAAGTTTAAATTGTCACAAAAAAAAAAATCTCAAAATATGAAATATGAAAAACTATGTTTTGAAGTTTATATTTTTTATATAAAGGCATAGGCACATGGTGTCTGGAGTCTTTATGTCTACCCTGCATATGGATTTCACTGAGTCCTTTTGTTATTCAATATTCCCTGGGTTTACTAAAATACCTTAATATAGATAGTTATCAAATGGGCTGTGGCTTTGGAGACAGTATACTCAGATGTGAAAACGCTTTCTTTCAACAGGGCAACTGCCCCACTGTCTGTCTGTCTGTTGTAAGTAAGGAGGCTAATTAAATTAACTCCTTTTATAATGGCCACGGTGAGCTCAGAAATTACACATGATAAGTACTTCAGACATTTTAAACCATAGTTTAGTTATAACTATGGCATTTTATATTTTATTTTAACTCCATCACTATAATGATCACCCGCATGGACACATTTTCAGAGTAAGAGAGAAAAAAAAAAAAAGTTAAATAAATAAATAAAAAAGTGTGCACTTAAAAGTTAACTAAGCACAAGCACTTATATACTGGGATGGTTAAAACTACTGTGGGAGGAAAAAGAACATGGATTCACCCTGAATGTAAATGTTGCATTGTTCTGTTGGAAGCCCTGGTTCATTTCTCATGTTGAACTAGATGATTCGATACTTCAGTGCAGAAGTGGCCTAATATAAAGGAAAATAATATAATCAAATAATTAAGTTTCTTGCACTAAGTGGCCGACTTGAGCTGTTTAATAATGCTAGTACAGTCATGAGCTGAAGCAAAGTAATATTGAAAGTAGGTTGCCATATGGTTTTGAAAAATACATGTTTTGTTCAGAGCACTGAGTCTTTCTTACTGACTGTGTTTTCAGTCACTGCCACATGAATGATGGCAATGTTGCCTTTGACTCCAGGTCTAATGGAATGAGACCATTATTAGCTATCATCATTATTGTTGGAGTCGTAGGTTGAGTGAAGATAGACGCAGTCTGCAATATAGTGTAGACCAGGAATTGGGAAATGAGGGAGTAGGAATTAATAAATGCAATAAAGAGTTGCATAAAAATAAGAGTGATTGCAAATATATATGGTAACATATGCTAGGTGTCTTATAAAGAAATGGGTGAAGAGAAATTAATGATGTTGGAAGAGAATTATTACATAGTGGGTATAGTTGAGACATTGCTGGATGAAAACAGGGACTGAATCATTTTGCCTGGGGGGATAGTCCAGCTAAAGGTCCATTATATGCCACTACCAGAGGAAGAATGGCCAAGATTGAGAGGAGATGGGCATTGCACTAGACCTCCCTCCACATTCTCACACCAGAAAAATGTTCTGCAAAATGCAAATCATTAACCCTCCACATACCAGACCCCATATAATTTTAACCCTCCCCTGCGCTAGTCCCCATATAACATTAACTCCCCACATGGCACTCAAATAAATTAACCACACATCATTCCCAACATAATATTAACTCCCTACACACACCAATCTATGCGAAACATCAAAAATTGCATATTTTATTTTTCACGCAAATGCAAAATAAAGTGAATATTCCACAGCACAATTTCTAAAATTTTGTTCATTATATGTGTCACTAGTTAGACAACATATTAAATATGGGGTCCAGTTTTAGACACTTTACTGTGAGAAGGACATAGGAGAACTTCAGAGACAGACAACCTCATTAATATAAAGTTAATAGAAGTGCTAACTTATAAACAGTTATGAAAAAAGTAGTTTTGCTTCTATGGATCCTTAGAGTTGACCTGATTAATATTTTTAAATATATTTAGGGTCAATACAAATATTTGTCTTTTTTTTGTACCAAGCACCATACAGAGGACAATGGTCATCAGTTGTGAATGAAAGAAAGGCATTTTCACCATTAGCAAAGGAAGGATTTTCTTTCTGTAAAAGTGGTAAAGTTGTGGAATTCCTTACTATATTAGGTGATGTCAACATCACAAACATAGTTGAAAAATTGATTGAGTGCCTCTCTTACAAGAAATTGTATTTCTAGCTATAATTAGTAGAGGACATTATCTGGTAATTGATCCAGACAATTTATCTGATTGACATTTCGGGGGTCAGAAAAAAAAATCCATTATGCTAAATTGGCAACTGTCACACAAGGGATTCTGTTTTTCCTCCTCTGGATGACCACAATTAGGAGTCATGAAAGGTTGAACTCAGAAGACCTGTATCTTTTTTTTTTAACCTTATTATGTAACTATGTATCTCCCAGATCTCAGGCTTCTGGCAGAAGCTGGATACTGTGGCTAATATTCAAGAGTGGATGTAAAATAACATTGTTATGTTGCTCTTTCCCAAACTTACAAAACTGGGACTGTATCTGTTACTACAGATAATTGTAGTAACATTGATGCCACTCAGTGGTAGGGAAGCCTGGCGCACATTCCATGCTCTATCTACATGGTAAATTTATGTGCAAAACAGTTTGTAAAACAGTGCATGGGTATGGAGAATTTAATAGGAATGACAAGTTAAACCTGCACTCATTGCAGTCACTTCTATCTGTCCCCATTTTTTTGTCCTTTTTTACCACCTTTTTATCCTATGTTACCACACATGTTTAACTAACGTCAATGGTCTCATGCCATCTTAATTATTTATCTAGATATAGAGGAATGGCTATGGTGAATTTTTTTTATTTAATTAAAAAATTTTCTGGATATTTGGTCTTTATCAATCACAAGTAAAACATGGACTGTGGGTGTTTAATACAGGAGCATACATTCAGCATATCCAACACCAAACCAAGAGCAGATATCTAGGGACTTGGTTTCGCATGGGCTTCTGTCTACAGCAGCTCCCTTCTCTTTTCAATTTTGCATAGTCCTCCACTTCTCAGAAACTTTGGGAATTGACGTGGATTTGTGCTATCTGTAACTGTGATCCCTGCTGCTGAAATTTGTGCTGGTTTACAATAACCGATCATATAGCAAAAGTCGCCAAAAAAGAGAGCTCTGGAAACTATTATAAATTTTATTTAAGCAACTATATAATAGTATCCACTTGCAATAACATTTCAAATTTGGAAAGGGCTCCCTATCTGGCCATTGAACTCCATTCCTAAAGAAGCAAATTCATGTAGCAGTGACGTACACCTTGTAGATGAATTTGCTTCTATCTCAAAAATGTAACCCTCAATCTTCAGTGGGGCTGTGGGTATTCCCAGTTATATCATTACAAAACACCCTTGATTGAAACTAATAGCTGACACTGACGGATTTTATTATCAAGTATGAAATAATGAATTACTTTAAACTAATAATCAATATAAGTCATAGAGCTATGTAAAATAATTCAAATATTATACTAAATGGAAAAGCATGCAATTAAATATACAAAAGTATACATAAGATCAGAATGTAAATAGTTACATTATTTATTACATAATTACAGCCAAATACAATAATGATTATGATAAAAGACATTAATGGAAAACTTAAATTAAACCTTGAACATGTTTATGAAAAAAATGATTATATAAATCACATAAAGTGTCCTTGCATGACAAAATGCAACAAAAATAAAACCAGAAACAGTTTTAAAACACACAAACAAATCAGGACAAAATTAGGGACAGATAATCCAAAAAATAAATGATAAAACAACTGAGGATACTGAATTAGAATAAAATAATAATGAATACAGTATATCATTACTTTAAAAAGGGTGTAAGACTAAATATTATTTACAAGGGTGGTAGAATTCTAAACCTCCCGAAAAGAGAAAATTATTGGATATGTACCCACTAGGATTTTACATAGTATTTCCTTATTTATTTTATTGTAAGCTGCTACTATTTCATTGTTATTTAAGAAACTTTCTAATAACATACAACCCTTTCATTTTCTTTGAATATTCCAGTACACTGCTGCTCTTCCTGCCGTCCAATCGGCTGGGAGATTCCATGAAATTTGACAGTCTCCTGGACAGGGGAGGGATGGCAAATTATAGCCTGGGGGGCAAGACTTGACTCAGCAGCCTATTTTAAAGAAAAAAAAATGCAGGTGGCCCAGTGACCCAGCCCAAGTTAACACAATATGGGACCAGCCTGATGGGCACATGCCCCCCTGCCTCCCAGCCCAGCCTGCCTCTGCTCCTGGACATTCCTGAAGAGTAGGAGTATGGTCTAGGTGCGCTCTGCTCTGACAGACCCAATACATTGCAGGATGCGTCCGCTACATCTGTGGAATATAAAGTCCCAGCAGAATACATTGAATTTTTTTTTTCAGTTATCGTCACCTGTTTCCATTTTTTTCCAATGAAATACATTTATCATGATGTTATTAATGTCTACTATACATAAAGTTTGTCCTGATTGCAAACACATGTTCTAGCATGCATACTCGACCGTCATCACTATGACTCGGCACATACACCTGACCTGTAGCTGGTGCAAGTGATATGACAGAAAAACATAAACCTTAGAGATGGGCAAAGCTTGAAATGGGCGATTCTGCGTGCGCTTGAGCTAGACACGCCCTCATTGTACATTGACTACGTGCATACGCCCATTCCTCTATCCATTCTGCCTATGAAATCATAGTCTGTTGTAAGTGTTCTTAAGTGCATTTAAAGATGAATCGGATGTTCTAGCACTCACTCTAGATATGTGCTGCTTGATTTTACGTAAAATACTGCACGTTCCTTAATGAATCAGGGCCATATTCTTAAGTAAACTTTATTTGCATGCGTCTTTAGTGCACAAATGCGTGAAACTCTAAATTCAACTCTAAATGACCCCCAATGACAGCAGAAACAGCATTTTAAGGTTTAAAGAAATTATAGAAGCAAAACCAAAATGCAGAGTATGATTTCCCTGTAAAAAACCAACTTATTAAAAGAGAGACTGCTCCATTTGAAAAAAATGCCTCATAGGAAAATACCAGTCATGCAAAGGAATCTAAAAAAGCTATTGCAAATAAAAGTCCAAACAGCATAGATACTTTATGGGATGGGTGTTATAAACTTACTCTGGAAAGCTGCTAACCAAATTGATATATTAACAAGTCACATGACAAGTGACAATAGTCTTCTAAACCATATACACCGTGGTAGAAAGGAGAAAGTGTTCTATCCAAATGGGAAAAGTGTTAGCTGTGATCTGAGCACTGTGTATAAATCTCCCAAAATTTCAGAAAAGCAAAAGATATTCTTTCGTTTTTGTAGTGTTAGTTTACAGTTTTGCTAATATTAAAAGTAATGTATTGATGATTGATTTTCCTTGTTTTATTTTCAGTTTAAGTTGTTCATTTCAAGTTCATTTATTTATTAGATGGCATTTGTTAGTTTTTCTAGAAAATAAGTTGAAGTTCAATAATGAGAAAAACAGGCGCCAGATATTTAGAAATCCAAAACCTTGGATATATTCCATAAAAATCAACCTCCCTATGTCAAAATTTTTGGATATACTGGGAATAATTTAATCAAAACAATTTTTATTGTATATATACAGTCACAAATGTAGAAAAATAAATAAGCACATATGTAAAAAAACTTTACAAATGATACATAAATCAAGACCGGGCTCAATTAAAACCAAAATTAATGTCCACTGATCATGCACTCATAAATATCTGGTCCACTGGTATAAGTGTTTCCTAAATAGCGGTATAGTATTACCTTCAATAATTTGTCATTCGTTCTTGACACAATTAGGTAATAATTAAGCATGTTTTATACAGCTCAGCATAAGTGCATCAGGATAACCATCAGCATAAACAGACCTTTCAATATATGCCAATCGCTCCTGAAACGATCCTACCGTGGTAAGACTTGATTAACACAGCTCTGCACGGATGTATTGAAGCAGTGGCCGACAGAGACATAGATAATATTAGCCCCATATATAGCCACAGTTGCCTCGTGTTGTCAGGTCTCGTAAGTGTAGGCATAGAAGTTCATATCAGTGCCTAGTGGCCACTACATTGAAAGATATAAGCCAAATAGGGATCCAAATGGCCAATATCAGCCCAAATTGCAAAGCGACCAGTGTCAATAGCTTCTTCTTACTCTTCACTGTTGACGCGTTTCATTTAACTCAGCCAAACTTTATCAAAGAAAAGGGGAGTATGGGTTGTACCGCTCTACATTAAATAGTCCCATCTTCTTTTGGCGCAATTAATTAGCTGATGATCCTACTGCAGGACCGTAACTAGGGCTGTGCGGCAGGGGCGACCGCCCAGGGTGCAACGCTGAAAGGGGGCGCAATTTAGGAATATTTTAGGTTAGTTTGGTTAAAATTGAGGGCTAAGGGGGCGGCATTTCTCTTTCTCGCCCCGGGCGCTAGAATTCTAAGTTACGGCTCTGTCCTACTGACACCATCTGAGTCAGGTATGTTATACAACCTAGATCGTATAATCCGTCCGTTAGGACATCTTTCTCATATTTGTAATGGACTCCCATACAAGTAAGGAGAAAAAGATATATAGATATATAATCATAATCTTACAACTTAATATAGACTTAATAAATCCAAATACATTTAATAATACGTATATAACGTAAGTAATAATAAATTATAAATATATTGATAAAAATGAAATTAAAAAGGAAAAAATAGAAATAAACAAACTATTCCCAGTCACAAAAAAGAAATCATATTAGTAAATCAACCATAAAACTCTAAAGCACCACTTATTACATGTAAATAATTAGACTAAGTTATAATAGTATAGGTCCTCAAACTTGAGTTTACATTTTTAAGCACAACTACAGATTCAAAATCTACATATGGATACTAAACCCATAAACATTATAGGCATACAAAACTCGAGCTAATAATGTACATCATATAACTAGAACCTTGAAAGGAATAAAACTAAAATTGGACAGCAATAGGTAGTATCTATAGCATTCAACTCATTAATAGTAGACACAAAAAGTAATCAATATACCGTTACACTATCAGCCCTTGGCATTAATATAAAATATAATAGCAGTTTATACTGGTTAATTACTCACTCAACACAGTAGTTTATAGGCAGTTGAGACTCCTAATATTCAATTAGCACAAAAATAACAAACATAGATTATATATGTAGACTAAAGTTCAAATAACACACATTTTCATTAGTTCTTTTTTTTTGCATACGTGAATTCTGTTTTAAGGAGAGTCAGGTGGATGGTGAACACATCCTTGCTCTTCAGGCAGGTGTTCCCCCTGACGATTAGTAGTTGCAGCAGTGAAATACTTAAGGCAGCAGCACGATTGCAACAACTACTGTTGCACTACCTACATTTGTTTTGATCGTTTATTCTTACATCAGTGAAAAGGCTCAGATTCTGATGAGCAATGTTGGCTTTCCAGACCTGCCATTTTGAGAATAACACTTTCAGCAGGGAGTGTCATGACCTACTTCTCAGTATGGGACAGTGGTCCCATTGCTCTTGACCATTACCTGCAATCTTTGCATGGGGGCCAGAAAACAACATGCATGGAACATCGACTCCCTTCCAATACATCTGGAGGGTGCACAGAATGGTTTAGGGCAAGTTTGGCATGGGATTAATGGAAAGTGCAGATGTCCATATTTGCAGGTTCCTCTGTAAGCATTGCTGGATCAGGGGATTCTGCTCTATCTTTGCAGCCCCAACCAACACCTGGGCAACAGGATACCAATCACCTGGGATACAGAACAAGTTTGGAGACAGGTAAGAGAAAAGATAAGAGAAAAGTATAGTAATAGCTACCTCCAGGAGCTCAAAAATGAAGACAATGGGTGATTTGGAGATTTGAGTTCCATGTAACATGCACTGCAGGCGCCAATGCCTAGAAAGGGTGATTGACAGTGAGCAAGAGCAACCTATGTACTGTAGGGAGGTTTTACACTTATGAAATGGAGATATGGCCTGGTTCAAAGATTTGTGCATCAAATATCTTTCTTGAAAGAAAAGATTTAACAAAATAGCTTAACAAAACACCGTCACATTTATCAAATAAATAACCATCACCAGTGTTATAGTCTAGGCTAGTTACCACAACGAGTATGGGGACCCCTGCAAAAGTACTCAGCTATGGCAGGCTAAGCTGGTCATACTGTAATAAGCAGACATCCACATGGTGTCCCTCTGTCATAATATGATAACAACCCCAGCCTGGTCAGTACCTGGTAGAAATCCTTAAAAAGAATCAGGCCCTCAAAAAATGACACCCCCCCCCCACAAACAAACTAGTCTTGTGCTGTGTAGCACTGAGGCACATCCCAGAACCCCTTGGGAAGTGGGTGCCAGATTAAAGTCAGAAAATCAGCAGTCACTAGCTGCTTAGGCATACTTAAGCCTGTAGAGCAACAAATGACAGCATTGTCATATCTATCAGTGACAGCCAGGACTGCTGGAACATTCCTAGTAGGAAAAAACACACAGATACTAAATGGAAAAAAATGGAAAAAAAATGGTAGAGTGGCCAAGACTTGCTCCTGGCTGAACAGTGACACACCTAATTGAAAGGAGTCAATACACAAAAAGCCAATCAAAGCAGAGTCAGATCATCAATTATGCAACTCCCAATTAGGGTCTAATGGGCACTGAGAAACATAAATTACTCTATCTCATTCTAATACATGTTTTTTGTTTAACGGAAAAGGGCCCCATATCTGTAACTTCGCTAGGACCCCATAGGGTCTGATCAAAGCATATTGATCCCGTTGAAGATCATTCATTTGTGTGGCAAATTATTTGGGTCATAGATATTGATTCAATTTAGTTACTGATTATTAGGATTTTAAAATGAAATGCAATGCAAATGGAGTACTTCACAAGTTGCTAAACAAGTTGCAATGAGAATAGCAAAAATTTGATTAAGACTATGATGAAAGATTTGGTTCAGTAGGGCATATTATAACAAACAAAGGAATGCAACAATACCGAGATGCAAAAACTGAAAATAAAGATTTCGGGCCTCGTTTAAAGTTGGACAAATTATATTTGTGGGATGTAAATATGCGCATTATCATACGGCATATGAGTATCAAAATGCTTCCGTATTTGAGCATATCCTACATTTACTGCACAGGCAAAAGAGAGAAAGCGTAAGTTAAGTACAGTAAGGGCATAAACATGCAAGTGTTGCATGACCTCTGGAGATGAGACTTAATAAACTTGGTCACATCCCCAGATATTTCTTAATAGTCGTATCTTTTGCGAGTACTTGAGGCCTGGTGTATAAGTGATAACGGTGATTATGATGACACCAACAGCAACATCTAGCTCCTTATGGAAACTTGCATATTGACCCTCTCAGCACTACTACAAGCAGAACTTCATTCAATGGCAAGTATATTATGTCAAATTGCACCTATTCTTCCATTCTGATTTCTTATTTGTCATTTACGTTTGTTACTCTTCAGGAAAGGAGATTCCCTTCGGATTTATAAAGCGGTAAACAGTGGATATTGTTTCCACAAGGTCATGTGCACATAGTGGTAAAGGCTTATTCTGAGGTGGATGATGACATCTGAAATATTGGAAACACCAGCCAGAATAATACAGGGAACTGTATAACAGAAACAAACCATCAATACTCACAGGAAAACCTGGAACAAGGTCCAGTGTTTGGGCAGAGGTCAGGGCAGGTGGCAATCCAGATGTGACCAATACCAAACAAATGGTCCAGCCAGACAACAATTCAGAGAGTGGTCAATATCCAAGAAAAAGATCAGAATCAGAATCAGAATGAACAGAATCAGTTTAAGTCATAACTCGAATTTGAACCAGAAGAAGAAACAGGCAGCAAATGGATCCACAGCAAGAAAACTGTACCCAGCATGGGCAGTGATGTTTAAAACTGTCTTCACTAAAATGGTGCAGATTGCCAATCAAACTTCTCCCTAGGAGCGGTCTGACTTGGCAATAATGCTAGTGCACTTTAAACTACCCACCTGGTTCATTGGAAACATCCATAATAATTAAGCAGACACTGGAAAGGAACAATATGGAGCAATGATGCAATTAATGTATTGTAACTGTTGTTTTCTAACTACCAAGCTATATCTCCACACTCTCATTGGACTTAAGTAAATGTGTTTGTTTGCCTGATGTATTCCTGATAGAAATACTGGTGTGTTGAGTGAGACTTGACATGTATTTGAATCATCATACACAAATAAGACCGTAAATTTAGCAATATAAGTTTTACTTGTATGGTAGGGGAGCAAAACACGTCAATCTCTAAATGAGGTCCATTGTGTCAGAAGAAGAGGCATGGGGCTACATTTACTAAGCTGCGGGTTTGAAAAAGTGGGGATGTTGCCTATAGCAACCAATCAGATTCTAGCTTTCATTTATTTAGTGCCTTCTACAAAATGACAGCTAGAATCTGATTGGTTGCTATAGGCAACATCCCCACTTTTTCAAACCCGCAGCTTAGTAAATCTAGCCCATGGTCTTAATCATACAGTGTGAGTCTGTAATGAGAAGGTAAGTCAATTGTTTTTGTATAGAATATTCCCCAGGAACTAAGCAGGTTCCTGAGAGTAAGCAGCATGATAGAGGGATGCTTTTTTTACCTTACGTGAATGATGTATTAATGTGTTATGAGCAAGAGGGTGACATCCACAACATTATTCAAAATCTGAGCCAACATTTCTTTAGACCAAGGATCGAGATCAAATTAAGAGAGATGAAAATACAATTTTCTACTTAACCAATAAAACTAAATTCAGGAAATATTATCCTGTTTTAAAATGAAAGATGCAAAAGGAGTGAAAATTCCTATGGAGCTTGAATATTTGAAGGATGAAAAAGAGGATACACTGTTACAAGATAATCATCAATATTGAAAGGCCAAACTATTGTTTAACATTACAATAACAAGGCCAGACATTGCTGTCATTTGGTATACTGTACAGATAAGTTGCAGCTCCATCTCAACAAGTTTTAATAGTGTTCAAAGCCTGTCATAAGATAAGTAAATAATAAGCAACTGTAACATTTCATCAACAGTGACACTTCATAAAAATGAATATATTGCTGCAGCTAAAATTTGTTAACAATTATTTTTGGTTCCATCAACTCTTGACGGACTTGGGGATGGATATATTTGTATCAATCCCCAGGCTGGAAGAGCCTGATAGGCCTTCTTTATCACCTACAATGTAGTGACTTGACAACACTAAGATATTCCCTTTATTGCAGACTGTTATTGCAGATTGTTTACTTCCAAGACAGTGACAGCAAGAAATATGGAACTTAATATAGGCGTACAATTATCTTTATATGTGGTCTGTTTTCTCCATTTTTCCTTATCTAAAGCTCATACAATCAGCCACCTTAAAGGCTTAAAATGCAAAATATATGACAGTTTAATTCTCACTCAAATATAAATTCAATATATACAATCCATCAGCATATTTCTAAAGCAAATTAAACATTTTCTTTAAAACAAAAAGTTTTGAAAAAGTTTTCAATACATATAACAGGGTGTAAGTCTACAAATTCTATAAGGAGACTTGGGGGTATATTTACTAAACTGCGGGTTTGAAAAAGTGGAGATACTGCCTATAGCAAGCAATCCGATTCTAGTTTTTTATTTAGTGCATTCTACAAAATGACAGCTATAATCTGATTGGTTGCTATAAGCAACATCTCTTTGGAGCTGTACATCCTTATGAACCATCTCTCCACTTTGAAATGTGTTCAGCTATTCAAGGGATTTCTGTCCATTTCGCTTGGTCAAGATTACTCCGCTAAAAAGTAGCTACACCCAATCTTTCACCGAAAAATCATGTGTCAAAATGTATGAACATAATGCATTTGATGCTAGGACATATTACTATTCATATACTGCTGTATTACTCACTGAGCATAGTCTTTCAGTCACAAATAGACATAATAATCCCATGTGCTAAATAAAGTGATGTGAAGTAAAAAAGCTTTTGATGGACCTACAAAACAAAGTTAATATTAGACTGCAATACTGTTCCTTTTGGATTCTGGATTCTGATTGTATATGTATTGATCAAGCCACTACTCAGAGAGACTTGACAAACTCATAATGACTCATGTGAAATGATTCTCATATTGTTGCTAGGGAGTGGTAAAGATACCACAGTAAGAAATTATTTTGCACCACCTGAAATGTTAATAGTTGCTTATGCAGAAACAATTAAAACGTTCTTCGCCGCTCACTGTCCAGGTTCCCCGCTGCACTAAAAACTCTTTCCGAGTACACACTGGAGAAGGGACAACTCAGGTAAAATAGAGCCAGTTTGTACAGGAGCTTCCAACCTGCCTTTTTTTCCTGCCAGTAACAATATGGACTGTCTGACATGTCTATTTGGATGGTGTCAGCAAAATAATCCTCCACCATTTTTTCTATTGTGACAGCATCCAATGCAGCAACAGTAGACATGTCTGCAATGATTGGCAGGTCCTTCAGTCCGGACCAGATGTTATCAGCATCCCCGCCAGCGGGTCTTTTAGGAAAACTGAGCTTTTTCCTCGCAGCTTTATCCTCCAAATTTTTGTTTTCCATTATATGTAGCACAAGAGAGCGTACCCCTAAGCCACACACACTCGGCAAAGCCTTTAAAAATTATATGTGGCACAGGAGAGTACCACTGGACTTTTACTGCTGAATCAGTGAACTTTGTAATATTGCAGTACCACTGGTGGACTTATACTGCAGAATCAGTGAACTTTGTAATATTGCAGTACCAATGGACTTATACTGCAGGATTGTTTTTGGATATTTTTTTTTAATTTCTTTTTTTATAATTATTTTTTTTTTATTTTTTTTATAACTTTTTTTTAAATTTTTTATAACTTGGGAATAATGGGGAAATAACAATGCCCTTAGAAGGACAGAGCACAGGACACAGCACCACTGGACTGAACAGGACACAGCACAGGACCCAGCAGCACCACTGAACTCAAAAGGACAGAGCACAGGACACAGCACCACTGGACTGAACAGGACACAGCACAGGACCCATCAGCACCACTGAACTCAGAAGGACAGAGCACAGGACACAGCACCACTGGATTGAACAGGACACAGCACAGGACCCAGCAGCACCACTGAACTCAGAAGGACAGAGCACAGGACACAGCACCACTGGACTGAGCACTGCACAGCACAGCACAGGATATAGCAGGGCAGAGGGCCACCTAACACAACCTCCCTCTACCCTGATCAATGCCTGAGTGAAGATGGCGGCGGCCAGCGGGGAATTTATAGAATCCGAGTATCGCGAGATCCGACAACGGGATTATGACTCGGAGCCTCGCTTTCAGTTTTGCAATTGGCGGGAATACCCGGATCTGTCTCGGATCCGGCTCAGATCGGCAAGGTTCGGGTGGGCTCGGATTTCAGATATCCGAGCCCGCTCATCCCTAGTTACAAGTGTAAAAAATTTAAATAGCATAATTCAGAGTTATATCGGAGTTAAAGAGGAGAAGAACATTCTGCCTTTTACCACAGCTACACAAGGAAAACAGTCAGTATTCACCTGAAACTCCATATTCTACTCCTGATGTTTTTATCTCTCCCTGGCTACAAGTTTCACACCACAAGAAGACTGTTTTGGACTCTGCTCCTATTTTCTACTAAGTTCATGAAAGTTTGTTTTATCTGTTAGTTTATTTCTGCTGCAAAATACCCTCTGTTTAATTAGCCTTCTCTACTACTTGCTCAGCCACTTCCTCCCCATTCTACAGCTATTTTACTACTCTATCTCATCATTGTACTTTCAATTCTACTCAAGGCTTTGTATGCAATCACAAGTAGGAAGAACTGAAACAGAGTATGAACCATTCTCCTCTCTAATGACTCTGCAATAACTTAGCTTCTCCATCACCTGTGCCTTATTACTCTCCATTCAACACTTTCACCCACTCCCCCACATGACTTCCCACATCATTACTCCATGCTATTCAGACATTCAGGAATAAACTACATCTACTGCAGCCTCACTCTGCACTACTTCCCGTAAGCTCACTGCCTAGGTGTAATCCTTGACTCACAACTATCTTTTGTTCCCCACATCGACTTTTATCTAAATCATGTTAAATACATCTAAAGAACATTTCCAGAATACGCACATATCTCACACAAGACACTGCAAAAACCTTATTTCAGGGACTCATCATCTCCCGCATTGACTATTGCAATTCCTTCATTACTGGTCTTCCCAAAATCAGACTCGAACCCTTACAAATCTGTTTTGCACGCAGAGGCTATATTGATTTTCCTTGCAAACCGTTCTTCCCCTGCTGAGCCACTCTGTCAGTCTCTACATTGATTGCCTGTTTTTCAACGAATCCAATATAAAATTCTTCAACTAACATACAAGGCCTTCAACAAAATTGCACTAACATACATCTCCTCACTTGTCTCAAAATATCTTCCATATCGACACCTTTATTCTGCAAAAGATCTGGGTCTCTCTTCCACTCTCGTCACATCCTACCATTCCCGGTTACAGGACTTTTTTGGGCTGCACCCACTTTGTGGAATTATCTCCTTCGCACAGTAAGACCTTCCTCTAGTCTTCAAACCTTGAAGAGTTCTCCGAAAATCCACCTCTTCAGACAAGCTTGTGATATTCCTCAACCAGCATCCTAATCTCCCTAGGTTACCCTATTACCACCCTCTACACAGCTAACACAAGACAACAATCCTCTGACCAACATTGCTGTGTGACTGATCACTCAGCCCACTCAATACTTTTTACCTTTGCATTCTAGCTGGTCCAGTGTGCAATATGATGTAGCACATGCCCTTGTGTATCAAACTCCCATTGCCCCATAGAATGTAAGCTTGCGAGCAGGGCCCTCTTACCTCTCTGTCTGTCTGAATTACCCAGTATTGTTTTATTAATGTTTGTTCCCAGTTGTAAAGCGCTATGCAAATTGCTGGTGCTATATAAATAAATGTTGTTGATGATGATGATGATGATGATGATGATGATGATGATGAAAGAAGGTCTCTGCTGTGCGTGCAATCAGATCTCCTGCAACACACTGGGTCTCCACCAACAGTAATGGATATAATCCAAATAAGCACGAGAAGGAGTTATCCAGAGATGAAAATTTTATTGGATTTATTTAAACAAATTGCAATACCAGACTCACAATTAGGGCAGCTTTGCCCCATAGTGAGCAGTGCTGGTGAGTCCTAAGGCATTAACTCAGAAACCAGAAGCATCAATACGGTTTACCTGTGTTCCACAGTCAAACATGTTTTGCAACAAGCGGTTTTCCAATGGCATATCTTGGGTCCACATTGTTTATATCTTATATACCCCAATAAGCAGTCCCATTGGTCAGTAATGGGATTGATTACATTAAAATTAAATATAAATATAGATAAATATAAAGAAAAAAATATTTAATTGCTTATGTTTTGTAAGTTAGGTATTGCTGTTTGTGTAAATAAGTACAATTTGTTTTTAATTATTATTTTCTCCTGCTCTTGCTTGTTAATAATTACATATATCTGATTGCTGCAAGAACGGCACAAGACTGCTAGGCAATATGAGCATATGCGTTACCTGTGACCCTTTCTGCTTCCTGCTTATGTGTTATGCTCCCTGTTCTTCTCTTTGGATGCGTTACAAACAAGTCATACTGACATGTTTAAACTGTGTATAATTGTATACAGCTGATAGGGAGGACCAATAAGAAGTTGGAATATTTACAGTTGCCCTCTTATTGGACTGCATAGTTACACCCACTCTCTGCTGCTACACACAGCCCTGTTTTTTTTTTGGCTAGGGCTTTAAAAGAAAAATAGGAAAATAGCTGCTTGGAGCAGCCCCGATTGCTTCACAGAGGGAAACCCTAAATAGGGTGATTTTTCATCCTCCCTGTGATCCAAAGTGAGAAATTATGCTGTAGCATATACTTCTTTTAACAGATCTGTTTATTTAATTATTGAAGCAAGTTTTTTAGATTATGTGTAAAGTATAAAAAAATCTAAATTCTAAATGTCTTTCTTTTTTTTTAAAGTTTTATTTTTGCAAAGTCCCATTTAACAAAAAATTACTGTTGACAGTGTTAATACACAAAATGAAGAAGACAGGGAAATCACACAGGGACTACGACCATCGCAGCACCTGGACATCAACAAGTCAACCACATATTTAAGTATAAAGAGAATGAGTGACCCAAGTTTTCATACAGAAGGAGGAAGAAGCAATCTCGTAATAAAGAGTGGAAATGAGACCTTTTGTTGAAGATTGACATAAGCAGAAAGATTCAAATGTAGTGAGAGGGCGGGATTGACAGCATTATGGAAATTACGTAACTGCAAAAACTGAGAAAACTGCCTTGAGGGAATATGAAAACATTATTGGATGTCAGAGAGTTGAGGAAAAGTCACAGAAAAGGATAGGTGATTGAGAAATCTCACTCCCATGAAGTCCTGGGAGAAAATCCGGGTGATTAAATAACGGTATTACAGGGGTGGATGAGGCGATAGGCCAAATTTTTGAGATGATGAGTCCCAAATGGTTAATGAGTGCGATATAACTGGGTGGAGTAAAAAGCATTTGGGGCAACGAGACCTTGGGAGCCATAGGAGAGAGAATAGTGAGAGCAGCCCCAGACCTTCAGCCTCAATTTTAGACCAAACTCTGAATTCTGTCAGACTACACCATAGAACACACTGAGCGAGTTGGGCGGAGAGATAATATCTGCGGAAGTCAGGAATGCCCAGGCTCCCTCCCGCGTGGGGAATCTCTGAAGAACCTTAAGTCGAACTCAGGGCCGTCTGCCCCACCAAACAAATCTAGTGACATGAAAATGGAGAAATTTAAAAATGTAGGTTGGAATACAAATAGGAAGAGTCTGGAAATAATAAAGCAATCTGGGGAGGATATTAATTTTAACTGCGTTAATGCAGCCAATCCAAGAGATGTATAGTTGGAATGGAAAGGAACGTTGCAATAATATCTTGTCTGCATGAGGAACATTAAAGTCCAAAACCTCTGTCTTGTCCGGGTTGATCTTATAGCCCGAAAAATAGCCAAAGGGGTCTAAATCAGCCAAGAGAGGAGGCACCGAAGTTTTGCGGTAGGTAATGGACAACAAAATGTTGTTCGCGTAAAGCGCAATCTTATGAGTAGAGGCGCCCACCTGCATACCCATTATCTCACAGTCATCTCGGATCCTGGTGGCCAATGGCTCAATAACGAGGGCAAATATAAGTGGGGAGAGGCGACAACCTTGGCGAGTGTCATTCAGAATCGGGAAAGGCGTAGAGATCAAGCCATTAGTGGAAACAGTGGCCGACGGAGAACGATAGAGAGCTAGAATACCAGCCACAAATCTGACTGTGAACCCCATCGCTCGGAGCACTCCCTCCATAAACGATCGGGAGGTGCGGTTGAATGTCTTTTCAGCTTTGAGCGCCATGAGGATGGAAGGAAGGTTGTCGTTGTCTATCATATGAATTCTATAAAGTCTATAATCCTTCTAGTAATTATCTGGGGCTTGATGACCTGGGATAAAACCCACCTGGTCTGACTGGATGAGTGTAGGGAGGAATGGGTTCAACCTAGAGGCTAAGATCTTTGCAAATATTTTCAGGTCAACATTAAGTAACAAAATAGGCCTATAACTGGCACAAAGAAAGGGATCTTTCACCAGTTTTGGAATAACGATTATGTTGGCCCTAGTGGTGGCGGAGTCAAAGGAAGTCCCCTCAAACACTTCATTGAAGAATTTTGTTAAATAGGGGCCGAGGACATAAGCAAACTTTTTATAATACTGGGGAGTGAGACCATCAGGACCAGAGCCAAAGAGAATTTCAAAGAATTAACCGTCACCAAAACCTCAGGTAGAGTGATGTCTGCATTCAGTGAAGATTGCTGCACTGGGGTAACTTTAGGAAGAGGTATGGACGAAAGGTATTCAGTCAGGCCGTCCTACGTGAAAGGGTGTTTAGCTGACCTTTTAATGAAGCGATCCTGGTAAGTAGGGCCGGGTTATGATGTGTTTGGTGTTGCTTGAGGAGTGAAGCTAGTTTTAGTTCCAATGAGGATACCTTATCTGCCGCTTTTTTTCTGATAGCCACTGTCTGACTAATCAGTTGAACCAGTATAGTAGCCCTATGGGCCTCCCATAGAATTCCTGGGGTTACGTCAGGGGTTGAATTATCTAAAAAGTAGTTAGTGATGGAGGTCTTAATATCTAGGAATGTGGATCTATAAAGTACGTTTTATTCGTCTAGACGCTGTGGAGGCGGTTTGAGGAGGTCTTAAAGGAGAGATACTCCTGAGTTACCAGTCCAGGTGAGAAGGGTTATGTCTGCCTGTATCACCTGATGGGAGAGTGTATGCGAAACATGTAACATGTCTATGCGTGTGTATAGTTGGTGAGGGACGGAAAAATGGGTATAATCTCTGGCATCCGCATTGCAGAGCCTCCAGGAGTCATATAGACGATGGTGTGAAAGCAGCGTGGACAGGCAGGTGGAATGTGGAGAGGAAGAGCTGCCCCGTCGAGAGGAGGAGGAGGGAGGAGACCTGACGAGGACCAGATCGAGGGTTACATCAAAGTCACCGCCAATGATGATATGACCCCACGCCAATCGCTCAATATGTTTTTTAAAAAAAAAGGTTTTTGTCTCTGGTATGGAGCATAGACCAAAACCAGAGTAACAGGGGCAGAACGGAGAGTCCATTCACCAACAGGAAGTGGACTTCTGGATCTGCATAAATCTTGGAATGAAGAAAGGGGACTTTTCCATGAATCAAAATAGCAACTCCTCGTTTCCTACAATCCACCGAGGCAAAAAAGATCTGGGAAAAATGCTTACCCTGAAGTTGTGAGTGGACTCCAGTAAGATGAGTTTCTTGTAGAAAAACGATGTCTGCTTTTCTCTCCTACAGGCTCCCAAAAGAATTGTGCGTTTATGGGGGAAATTGAGGCCATTCACATTGACATAGAAAATCTTCAAAGCCATAGCAGCAGTGGGGAGCCGACCTCCAACTGTAGCACTAGACACTTACAAGGGGAACATAACCAGTTAGTTTGCCCATGAGACAGAAGCTTTAGGAAGAAATAAAAAGGTGGATCATATTCACAGAAAAAGGAAAGTTGAAAGAAAGAAAGAAAGAAAGAAAGAAAGAAAGAAAGAAGCGCGAAAACCCTGAGTGAAAGGAATCCTATGAGGATTCAAAGACATTATGAAAAATAAAAACACAGCGAACTTAACAATGTCAGAGGTCCTAGGTTTTGTACAGCATAAGAAGCTACCAAAACCTGAGGAGACTCAAAGGAAAACACTTATTACATAAAAAAACAATTCTAGCTGTAGAACAGTGTGCAGAGGAAATATAACATGTACATTAACCATTTAACAATATAGAGAGGGGGAGGACTGGGATACTGTGGAGGGGGGGAAGGGGGGGCGGGGACCCTAACCCGTTAGGGGGCAAGGTGGAGAGGCAAAACTATTATGGATTAGACCATAAAGCATCAGCAAAACCAGTATTATGGAGTGCCCTGTGGACACGATTGTACCCAGTGATAAAACATGTTAAAATAAGCAAATATTTAAATTAAACTTGAAGATACTTATCCTCCAGGGGGACATGGGGAAAGGGGGGAAAGGGAAAGGGAAGGATAGTGGAGAGGGGGAAGGAACATTAGCTCTCCAGGCCAACAGTTCAAAGGACAATATAATGCGAACAAAACTACAAAACTTCAAATAGAACCATTGGTTATGAGTAGGCTGGAGATAATAAAGGATTGAAAACTAAACAAATCTGATAAATGAATGAGCATTTTTCATAAACTACTTAGCTGAGTAATAGACTAGAATCATTGAAGAAGCTAAAGAGACCTAAGATTAGCAAGCAAGGTAGAGAGATCCAACTGGCGTTGAGAATCCACCTGAAAAAGAAGGCAATTAAGGAGAGAAACTTACACTAGAATAAAAAAAGGATAACAGGAAAGCGCTCTCTACAGGGTGCAGCACCTCTTAATGGGTTAAAGTTGAATAAAGAAAGAGAGGGCGCAATGGAAAAATATACACAATGGGAAAAAAACAATATATTTATGTATAACTCTTGATATAATAATAACAAAAGGAACATGGATAAATAAGGCACATTGTAAGCAATAGATTCACAGTAAAGCAATATGATAATATGATAATGTTTATAGCTTTTCCTGAAGAAATCATGTAATCACAGGAAGAGCTATAAACATTATCATATTGCTTTACCGTGAATCTATTGCTTACATTGTGCCTTATTTATCCATATTCCTTTTGCTATTATTATATCAAGAGTTATACATAAATACATTGTTTTTTTCCCATTGTGTATATTTTTACATTGCGCCCTCTCTTTCTTTTTTCAACTATTGCACTAGAATAGTCATATCAGGTTGGATCTGCATCCCACAGACATTGTCTGGAAGACCGGGACCACTCAGGCTGGCAAAGCGCAGAGTGCTGGGTCTGAGGAGGCGTAGTGTCAAGAGCCGACGCCATGGGAAGGATGCCCATCTTAGCTAGAAGACTCTGACCTTGATCCAATGTTTTAACAAAGTGAGAGGTATTGGCAGCAGAGACTAGGAGTTGGAATGGGAAGCACCAGCAATAACGGATGTTGGAGGACCTTGGTAACTGGCTGAAGGTCCCTTCATTTTTGTATCGTAGAAGGAGCTAGATCCTGAAATAATTGAATGTCCATGTCCTGAAAAGAGACCACAGGTTGGTCCCTGGTGGAGGTGAGGACGCGGTCTCTGGTTCGAAAATAATGCAAATGGACGATGATGTCATGTGGGGGTTGTCCGCTCGTAGGCTTAGATCTCAGGGCACGGTGGGCCCAGTCCATGAGACAGTCAGCCTCAAAGATATCTGGAAGGAGGTGAGTGAAGAGGGCCTTGAGGAATGTTTTGAGATCTGCAGCGCCTACTTTCTCAGACACATTTCTGATGCGGATATTATGATGACGGGATCGATTTTCAGAGTCCTCTTGTCTTTCCTTCAAAGTTTCAACTTCGTCACGGAGATGAGACAGTTCCTTGTCAATAACAGAGTGTGGCAGATATCATCAGTTTTTGATTCCAGGGCATCCGTCCTATTGTTTTGAACTCACTGACTACTTTTGTCAGCTCCTGATAGAAAACCGTCTTCACCCCCTCCAGGAAGCTATTCGTTACCGCTTGAATCTGAGGGTCAAGCTCAACTTCAGAAGACGAGGAGCCCGTTTTCCCCTGGCGATCAGATTGGGGGGGAGGAGGGCTTAGCTTTTGATCCAAAGAAATTTGCTGATGCTCCCGAACTCACTTTCTTTGGATTGGTAGACATGGTTAGACTAACCAATAGGCCCAGTAGTTGGCAGAAGCAAGGAGGGCAGGATACGGTGAGGAAAGAACTGAAGGTTAAGGGGGAGATTGCACACTGATCTCAGCTTCGGTGAAAGGGGTTACCCAGGATCACGCAGCATAGTAAAATTCATATAGTGGCCAAAGACTTCAGCGCAGACGGCTATGTTACAGCCGGAAGAGAAATGTTCTCAGATAATGATCAGCTACACTCCAGTAGTGGGAATGGGGAGTGTTTTGCACTTATAATATTGGACTCTAGACCGTAGTCTCTGTAGACCGCATACAGCGCTTAAGCAGTCCTGAATGGCAGCCTGCTCCTAAGGCAGGTAACACTCCTGAGTCACCCCCGATCAGGGTCCATGAACCCCCCTCCCCCCCGTAAGTGTGTTTCTAAGAGGGTGGAGAATGCCTTTATCCAGGAGATTAAACAGAAACTCAATCAAAGATCCTTACTAGCTGCAGAGTTTCTATGACAGGCTGCAGAAACACTGGTTTGCACCAGAGTCCAACCCAATAGATCTCCGTTTCAGGGACAGGAGCCCGATGACAGCCCCTCTGCAGCCAACTGGAAGTTAGGCTGTCTCGGCGTACCGACACTTCCGGTTTCTCCGATGCTGGGGATCGTAGATCTCAGAAGCCCCAGTCAGGCAGCTAGAAAGACAAACAGTCGGGTGGGGGAGAGGAGCCTCGGTCCACAGCAGCGGTAAGGTCTTAACCCAGTTCTAGCCACAAGTGGTAAGGCGGAGGTGTGAGTGAGCCACGCTAGGTCTGGGATCCTTTATAGAGATAGGCCCCAGTTCCGTTTAGGAGTTCTATGGCAGCTAGAGGGGTGAGACTGGTACCCAAATGTAGAGGGGAGCATGGCCCTCATGATGGGTGCAATCTGATGCAGAAACGAGGGCTGCAAAGTTGCGATAGCTAGCGGTAAAGGCTCGTTTGGTGGAGAGCCAGGCAAACACAACCATTCAGTATGGCTGCCAAACCACGCCCCCCTAATTTCTAAATTTCAAAACGTTGATATCCATTGTCTCTGTTGCTCTTCTACTATAACATAAAAATGTATATTTTATTCTGTGGTATGAAAATGAATATATGTTTAAACTCAAAATAATTTCAATTTTATATTATATTGTTTAGAACTACAATACAGAGAACAGAGTGATCCAAATAGGAATAGAAAACTTATTTCCTTGTATACATAAGTGATGTGATTGATCTATTTAAAATGCATGACTACCCTGCCTACTTTGAAACATTTACAAGTCATTTCATTTAAGCTTTGCATTTTTTACTGCTAAATAAATGCTATTTCAGCTAAATCTGCTTAGGTGAACATCTGGTGGTTAGGTTATTAACTTCCATTTGTTTTCCATGAATCTAGAATGCATGGTTACGCTATCATTCATCTAAAAACTGGAGCCAGATTTGAATTATATCCCCTGAGACATCTTTACATTCACTAAAGCTAAATAATTCATATATTGTTCTCTCAGGCTCTTAGTTTTTTTCCGCAATATTGTTTTTGTTTTAAAGCTTCAGAGATTATAAATAAAATAATGTAATATATTGTAACATACTTGACAGAGTTAAATTTTGACTTGAACATGGATTTATAACATTATGCTTGTCATGCCAGCCCTGTTTTTTATTAATTTATGTCAATGCTAATAGTGAATGGGTTTTGCACTATCAAAACAAATTTTAAGACCCTTTCTTGTGCTTATGACCTGGTTGGGTGTACATATATGTGGGTGTAAGTGTGCCTGATTTATATGCTACTGGTGTAGAGCTGGATGCATCTGAATTTATGAATCATATGCATTGCAATCAGTATGAGCCACTATGTGTGCAGCATTTTTTCATGGGTACAATACTATTCAAAAAAATAAAAATATTGCACTACATGTAGACTATGGGGCTACAAAGTCACGTGCCATCATATTAAACAACATTGGGGAACATTGATTTTATACATTCGTGGAATGCCCATTGGACATAATGCAATTTCTTTGTGTTTTAATATCTCTCAATAACAAACATTATAAATATAGAGAATATGAAAAGTCATTGCAAATGATATACAGAATATTGATATTTTATATTAGCCAAATACTGTATATTTGATCAATATTAATCTCAGGACATGTCAGAGACAAAAGATTCAAGGCTATCTCTGGCCATTATGGAACGGAGGTAGCAATGCAAGTACAGCACGTAGCAACAAAATAATATAGAATGATAAGTCTGTCATATAAGTAATGTGTAAGCACAGATGCCTGATATATGATATTTTAAAATAAATGTGTTCATGCTGTGTATTTAATTTGTACAAAGCACTGGAATGATTCCATAATGTGATCACAACTCCCAGTGATATCATTAATAATTTCACCTGATAAGCAGACCTCGGAATTGAGTATACCATGCGAGACATTGCTAATAGATGCATGCTGATATTGTTCTAGCTATTAACAAATGCACTTTGCATTGGACCTAGAAAAAAATAGGAGAGACTTATTTGAGTCTCGTATGATACATGAAGGTCTCCCCTTAGAAAAAAAAGTGATCAAATGGCAAAGTATGCAAATTAGGCGGACTTCCCTGAATCCCAGAGGATAAACAAGTCTCTATAGTTTTAATTTTTCTCATAAAAAAATTCTTAACGTCTTTAAACACCGTTTTTACGCAACAAGCACATTTTAAAATGTCTACTGGTTAGAAAGTATAGATGTATTTTGTTTCATTGCAATATTAAAAAAGATAATTAAACACTTTAAATCATTATCACACAGTGAATTGAGTAGAACATCAAGAAGACTAATGCTCAGGCAGTTGCTGATGTCTGTTCTTTGCTTAGTTGTTTTTTTTCATTGAGAATTCTAATAGAGAGCATGCATCAAATAAATACCTGATCATTAAACACATTTATCTTATTGATTCACTTCTTAATCTATACAGTATCTTCAATTCCAGTGCTTATTAACTGGTATTGTTCATGTAGCAAAGGGTCGCTAGGTTAGTAAACCAAACATCTTTCCCATGCAAAGGGCAACCATTAGAAATCAATTGAATTCATTAGTTTAATTTTTTCTTTGTCATATGAACCAGAAACACATCTGTGGGCACTTTGCTCTTCCTGTCATCTGTGGTTGCTAGTGCTTGATGATTACTAAAGATGAGGAGTCTTATAGCTGCAGGTCACCAAGTTGCCAACAACGAATAAATTGACTTATGAAAAATGTATACAATGTCTATACATCAGAAAAAAATAAGAGGCAATAACAGTAAAAACAATATGACATCCTTCTGAAACATATACTCTGATGAATATTGTATGATTATATGGGAAGCATAGAGGCCATAAGAGACTCATATACACACCATTCATATACCATTTAGTATGTGCTTTATAATGCCCATTAAATATTATATGGACACTAAAGTTTGCAAATTAATAACTCTGCTTTCAAACTTCACAAGGATGTTAATCAGCTGTGCAGGAATATTATTTGGGCTCCAGTCTCTTACAGGCAGTTAATCATGCCGTAACTTCTTGGGTAACCAGGATGCAAATTGTTTATAGATTGGAAGAAGTGTTTTTGGAATTTTAATGGTAATATACACAGATATGGAATAATGTGCCTGAAAACCAATTATCTAGTAGTTTAAAAAAATACTAAGGGCTAGATTTACTAAACGGCGGGTTTGAAAACGTAGAGATGTTGCCTATAGCAACCAATCAGATTCTCTCTCTTATTTATTTAGTGTATTCTACAAAATGATAGCTAGAATCTGATTGGTTGCTATAGGCAACATCTCCACTTTTTCAAACCCACAGTTTAGTAAATCTAGCCCTAAACATAAATAATTACTGCAGGTAGGGGAAAGCTGGGCCAAGGGAAATATGCCCTTTGAGCCGGTCCCATACTAAATGCATTTGGTTGGGTATTTGTTTAGGTTGTATGTCCAGGCAGCATTTATCATGGCTGCATTGGGCCAACAGGAACCTTTTTATTTTATCAGGCTCTGTCACGCTTCGGACTCTCCAGCTTACTTACCGGATTGCGGTGCACAGGTCTGGCCTCCTTGGCTGAATTCCTTCACTCCTATGGCTTCTGATGCTGTCCGTCATCTTGGATTACAGCAGTGCACATGCGCACTCCCATCTTTTGTAGTTTTCGTTCCTCTCCTATTAGCTAATTGCCTTCACACCCCCTCATCCTGGGAGCTATTTAAGGCACCTGTTCTTGCAATATGGTGCCAGATGATCATGTCCTGTGGCCTGCTAAGCTGCCGGATTGTTTTGGCTCCTGTATTAATGTGCATTCCTTGTGGATGCTGGTATTCAGTTCCTTGAGTCATTATCCTGGTTTCCTGGTATCCTGTAACCATCCCCATTTTGCAGATCCTGGTATCCAGCGCTTTATGTTTCTGCGCTAATCTGGGTATCTTTGTATCCTGTATCCATTTACATTCTCATCTCCACTCAACCATTCATACTTTTGAGTAAATAATGGTAACTGCTGTAGAGCCATTGTCTACTTACGTCCACAGGCTCCAAACCAGTCCATATCTGCTAACCACAGAGAAAGTAAGATAAGAGTATATAATACAATACTAATAAATAGTACTATCTTCTAGTAGTATTATCTTCTAAACATGCAGAAGTTATTACATACTTTTAAAGAGTATAAAATGGTGTAAAAGTCACAATCAAAAGAAGCAATGCTGGAGAGGTTACATAGCACACATAGTGCCTGAGTCATTAAGGGACGTATGATCTTTTTCTGTGCGTATAGTACGCCAAACTCTACTGTGCATGCCCAGCAAAAGAACCATCGGCTGTCCAAGAGTGCAGATCCTCGACGCTCATGAACTAAATTGCCACTTACTACGGCCTGCGATTTTGTGGTGTGAAAAGGGCGGCAGTAGTCAATTCACAATAAGGGTGTTCCGTGCAGGGACGTCAATGTCAGACTTCGACGAACGTATGTAATCGCGTGGTTCTCAGCATATAGTATGCACCTGCTCTGATTCTAGTTTATCTGTTAGTGCCCAACCACTAGTCATTTTTAAAGCAATTTTGTTTGTTTGGTTTGTACATTTTTAAGTGTCTGTTTAATGGAAGCCAAGTTTTTTAATTTTATTACTGTTTTTTTTTTCCTGAGACATGTATATGTGCTCGTTTGTTTTTTTTGTTTTTTTTACTTTGTTTCATGTCATAGTTTACTTGTTTTTACTGTGTTTCTTAGCCTAATTATGTGGCTGTTTACCAGTTTTCTTAAGTTCTCTATCTGTTCTATAGCTTTCCACTGACATTGCTGTCTAACTGGACATTTATATCAAAGGATCACCCTCCATTTTGTGGTAAGGCTATGTAAGGGCACACACCTAGGGCCATCTTATATATAATTTTTCAGAGCATCTGCCACCCTGAAAAAAACAAGAGGCTGAATGATTTACTAGGCAAGTGTACATTGTCTGAGGTTTTTACTGTTTGCAAATTACCCTTACTGTCTTGCATTTTCAATCATTGTGATGCTTATTATTAATTATTCGTAATGTTTATGTCTTGCTTTGTATATCAACTGTGTTTAAGAACAGATTAAGCATAAAAAATTTTTGCATACATCCTGCCTATAGTAGCAGAGGGGCCCTAAAACAATATCGCTTCCAGAAAGTGCTTTGAATAATTACATAATTGGAATGCTGCCGTTATGAAGAACCATTTGTTGTACTTTGGTAGCAGTGCATGACATCAGACAAAATGTGTTATTGAAGTTGTTGCAGCACTAGAATAACAATCTCTCAATCTGGTGAAATGCAGATTAAAATATTTGCATACTTAACGGTGCAGATATTGTTTGACTGGTTGAATGCTAGATAATCAAAAGACCTAAATGAGGAATTTAGTTATGTTTTATGATCTTTTATTTTTACCATTTTTGCTACCAAATAAATCTCATGCCATAATTTATTTTAAAGTTAAGGTTCATCATTTGTTTTCTTAGCTGCAATTCAATTGCAGTTATGTTTTTAGTGCCATACATCATACTTGCCTCCTGGAGAGGCGATCATGTGACAAGTTCAGGAGTTCACGGCATTGCATAGCGGGGGGTGGGCTTAATGGCGCAATCGCATCATTAAGCCCCGCTTGCACCAAGACCCGGGAGGATGCCTACTCTTCTGGGAGTCGGGAGGACTCCCTGAAATTTTGGAGCCCCCCGGAATTTCTGGCAAGTATGTCATACATGCTTAGTTACATTTAAATTTATCTCTGGTCTTGGGTTAGCTTCATTATTACTTATGCTCAACTCAGAACTTAGTTTTTGTTACTCACAAAAAGTTTTTGAGCACAACATTTTGAATGGTAGTCAGTAGCTGCACAATATAGATGAAATTTGTTGATATTTATATATAGCTGTAAATCCATGGATACTGGTTAACAGAGAAATTACTGTTACAGATTACCTTAATCTCTCACTCACATAAGAACAAAATCAATTGCAACACTGTTTTCCAGTATGTCTCTTAGGTTCCAGGTGTGTGAGTGACTCTGTCTTAATATTGCAGCTCCAGGTATCTTATGGCTCTGTTTTGTTGAAGTTCCCAGTAGATTCAGCAGCGTGGCTTACCTGGCCAAAGAGGATGTCATATGAGTGGACATAAACCGATTTAAATTCACTCATACAACATCCTCCTCTACCAGGTATGCCTTGATCCTGCAGAATATCCTGGCCAAATGCAAAAAATAATGCAATTCAGCTACAGGTATCAACCCGTTAATTCATTTTGACTTTTTGTTTTATTTCTCCATAATATTTTATTTTCAATTATTTATTAAATGACTCCTAACAGTAAGGGGGCATTGTCTTTAGCTCGCATGACCAAGGTTTTTTATTAAATTGTCTGCATAAATTAAGATGATTCCCCTATACAAAAGTGCATAACATTTGTAAAATGAAAGTAGTGACCAAGTTTCCACACTCCAAAGTGGTATAATGATATAGCCATTTGTGCTGTTAAGAAGTCATGTGGAGTCCATCTAAATGGTGCATATGTGGGGTGAGACATATGTGTGTTTTTCTGCACTAAATGAGTTTTCTCACAAAGTGTATGAAAATGCACAGTTAGACAACACAGCAACACAGCAACTAGCCATCATCCTTCTCTTCTCTTTTCATCTCCAGGTATGTCCATCCTCTGCCATTCTGAACTACATTGGTTTGTGTATCTCGTCCCTGCAACTGTGTGTTTAAAAAGTATGTCCCTCCTCTGCTATTCTGAACTACATTAATTTGTGTCTCTCGTCCCTGCAACTGTGTGTTTAAAAAGTATGTCCATCCTCTGCTATTCTAAACTACATTAATTTGTGTATCTCATCCCTGCAGCTGTGTGTTTAAAAAGTATGTTTTAGGAATTTGTTATCTGTTCTAACTTAGGTTGGCGGAGTCTTTTATTGATGCCTAATTTATGATAGGTATATGGCCTCCCCTATTTGACAAATGTTTATCTTTTCCTTTGATTATCTGACCAATTAGCACAGCTGTAGTATATTCCTAAATTAGCCTGACTACATATTAGCTTCAGTCTATGGGGTGAGACGTATGTGTGTTTCTTGCACTAAATGAGTTTTCTCACAAAGTGTATGAAAATGCACAAATAGACAACACAGCTGGACAAACATTGAACAACATTTGATTACTTCCAGGAACAAGCTACATCTGCCACAACCTATTTCTGCATTACTTGTCTATCTATATGGAACACTGCTAATAGGTAATTCTTTAAAATCCCCTACTTTTTTGCTTTGACTCTTTGATCAAAATGTTTAACAAATTGCTTTTCTGGGTCTCTTTTCATGGCATTATCTTTAGGACTGTATCATCTTTCACCCCTCCACCAACACAAACATTTGCCCACATTGCACATTGATTACTCTACTCACCTCTAGGTAACACCCATGAACTGTTGTCCTATTTATTATCTCTAACAAGTACAGCCTCCACCTGTCGCCAGAAAATAAAAGGTCACATCTTACAATCCCCTTACCTATCTTTCTCTCTCTCTGCTTCTATTAGCTGGTGATATATCGCCTAATCCAGGTCCCCCACACTCCTCACACACATACATCAGATCTCTACCGCTCTATAGCAAACCTCAAACACATCACCTGTTTCCCCTCTCTTCCAAAGTCCTTTAAATGTGCCCTTTGGAATGCATGCTCTGTTTGTAACAAACTTACCTCCATACATGATCTCTTCCTCTCAAAAAAACTCAACCTTCTGGCAATAACAGAAACATGGCTCATGCAATCAGACACTGCCTCACCTGCAGCACTTTCACATGGTGGCCTCCATCTCACCCACACCCCCAGACCTGAAGGCAGATAAGGAGGTGGGGTTGGACTGCTTCTCTCTCCAGAGTGCATGTTCACAGTTCTGCCAAATGTCCCATCACTCGCGTTCACATCCTTTGAAGTACATGCTATTCGCATTTTTAATCCATTCTCTCTACGTGTTGCAGTGATCTATCATCCCCCTGGAGCACAGCAACAATTTATTGAGGATTCTCTGCATGGCTCCCTCACTTCTTATCTTCAGACATCTCCACCCTCATCCTGGGTGATTTCAGCATCCCCATTGATAACTCACCTTCCAAAGCTGCTTCCAAACTACTCTCTCTAACCTCCTCACTTGACCTCCCAGTCACTCCCAGTGGATTGAATCATCTACTCATCAGGATGGCCATTGCCTTGATCTTGTTTTCTTTAGACTATGCTCAGTTTCTAATTTCCTTAACACGCCTTCCCCCTCTCAGATCACCACCTTATCAGCTACACGCTCACCCCCACTGCTCTAACCTCTCTACTGTCTAACTGTCTAGCAAGCCTCCTCATACCCGCAGAAATCTTAATTCTATTAATCTTCAACAATTTTCCACCTCTCTTTAACACCTTCTCTCCCCTATCCCTACCTCCCCTGAGATGGCAGTACCTCATTTTCACCAAACCTTAGCAGCAGCCCTTGATCAAGTGGCTCCAGCGACACTACATACTACACGTCGATGTCAGCCGTGGCACACTACAGCAACGTGAAATCTTCACAAACTTTCCCGTAAAGCAGAACGCCACTGCCATAAATCTCGCACCTATAATGACTTCTTCACATATACTTCTATCTATCGCTCCTATCGAAATGCTCTGGACACTGCAAAACAAACATACTTCCAATCTCTTATCTATGCTCAGGCTTCTAACCCCAAACTCCTTTTTAGCACATTTAAATCTCTTCAAAATCCTCTCACCCCGAACCCTGCATCTACTATCAGTGCCCAGGATCTTGCTTCCTACTTCAAGGACAAGATTGATAAGATTAGACTAGAAATGGTATCCTCTTCCTCGACAAGCAATCAGCTCAAATTCTTCCCACTACCTTCTGACACCCTCTCTTCATTTGACCCCACAAATGAAGAGGAAATTTCTACTCTCCTCTTATCTTTCTACTCTACCTCCTGTCCTCTTGATCCTATTCCCTCGCAAATTGGTAGATCCCTGTCTCCTGTGCTTATTTCCCCTCTAACTCTTGGAAATCTAATAAGTTCCTTTGGATTTCAGAATCATCTCTATGCGGATGATACCCAAATTTATTTATTCTCTCCTGATCTCTCGACATCTGTGTTGTCCCGTGTAACTGACTGTCTTCAACTTGGATGTTCTCTCGCCAACTCAAACTTAATCTTCCTAAAACAGAGTTAATAATATTCCCACCCACCAACAAAAGCATACCTGACATTTCTATTTCTTTTGATAACATGACCATAAATCCCACCTCACAAGCTCGCTGCCTAGGTGTAATCCTCGACTCACACCTATCCTTTGTTCCCCACATTGACTCTATGGGGGGTATTCAATTGTTATGAAATCCCGCCGCGTAAAAACTATTACGGTAGTAGTTAGCTGGATTTCAGCTCGCGAGCTGAAATCCAGCGAGAAAATTACCGTATTAACGGTTTTTCCATGCACTATTACCGTAATAACAGTAATAGTGTGCGGACCGCTGGATTTTCAGCGTTTCCGGCGACAATTGAATACCCCCCCTATATCTAAATCATATTACATACATCTAAAAAACATTTCCAGAATTCGCACATATCTCACACAAGACACTGCTAAAACCTTAATTCATGCACTTATCATCTCCCACATTGACTATTGCAATTCCCTCCTTACTGTTCTTCCCCAAAACAGACTCAAACCCCTACAATCTATTTTGCATGTAGTGGCAAGATTAATTTTCCCTGTAAATCATTCTTCCTCTGCTGAATCATTCTGTATGTCTCTACACTGGTTGCCTGTTTTCTACCGAATCCAAAATAAAATACTTTTACTAAACTACAAGGCCATCAACAAAGCTGCACCAATATACATATCCTCTCTTGTCTCAAAATATCTCCCAACTTGGCAACTCTGTTCTGCACAAGATCTGCATCTCTCATCCACCCTCATTACATCCTCCCATTCCCGGTTACAGGACTTTTTCGGGCTGCACCCACTCTATGGAATTCCCTCCCTCGCACAATAAGACTCTCCTCTGGTTTACATACTTCCAAGCGTTCTCTGAAAGCCCTCCTCTTCAAGCTTATAATATTCTTCAACCGCCCTCTTAACCTCAGTACATTACCCTATTATGACCCATTACACAATTTCACACAAGACAACTACCCCCTGACCAACATTGTTGTGTGACAGGATCATTTATCTTATGAGTCACTTTTACCTTTGCAGTCTGGCTGTGCTGAAATGCAAAATGTAGACTTAACCTCATGTATCAAACTCCCATTGTCCCATAGATTGTAAGCTTGTGAGCAGAGCCTTCTCACCTCTTTGTCTGTTTTACCCAGTTTGTTTATTAGTTTACTATGTTTGTCCCCAATTGTAAAGCGCTATGGAATATGTTGGCATTATATAAATAAATGATGATGATGATGAACACAATCAAACATGTGCAGTCTGCATTGTGAAGCTTATTACAATATCCCTAATCACAAAAATAAAATTTTGTGTCTGCATGTTTCTTGAACAATTACAGTAATACTATTTACTATCGTAAATTCAAAGTGTATGAAAGCATTTAAATGACCTATAGCCAGAATCTGTGTTTTTTGATGTTTTTATTATAATTTACAGGTTTGGCATACAATAAAGTGAAACTTTAGGGGAGAATTAAAGAAAAGAAAGGAGTAGCCAGAGAGCGGCTGTGACAGTTCTTACTGAAAACACGTTGGAGCTTGCACTTTTCATCATGTGCATCAACTGTTGTGGACTCTGTAGGCAACTCAGTGGTAAGTATGATCAAAATGTGTGTGCTTTAGCTCTCCACATACACTTTGCAAGGTTTATCCCCTCTGAATCCTCAGTTTAGAGTGGCAGGTGCCACTCCTAAATCATCCAATTGCTATTGAAGTTTCATTACTTGCCCTCCCTTTCCGGTACCTGAAGTTGAATTATTGAAGTGAAGTATTCCTTGAACATGCATTTTTTTGTCAACCATTTGTTATTTCTGAAAGTCTTCATTTTTGAGAGTTGAAATTATTTAATCAGAAGGTGTGCAATAGTGTTATCTATATGTGTAGCACTATTTCAAATGTGAAATCGGACTGTGGTTTTATTTAAGTTTGGCAATGTGGTGTTATGCACGATATTAATTTTTACACTACAATTGGTGAGTTGGATAGTACACAATGCCCTACTTTCACCTTCCATTCCCAATTCCTTATCCTGCTTCTCCTTCTAAAGCTTAGAATTTACACACTGCTGTTTCTGCTGTTCTATTATTGGACTGTTACGACATCTTTATGGATGGAAGATAAATTTCACTTGTACATATTTTGTTTTTGTTCATTGTATTTAAATGTTTTTATAAAATGAAATAATAATTAAAATGGTTTTAAAAATCACCCCAAAAAATATTTTCTGTTATAAAAGTCAAGTTTATCAAAATACAGTTAGCATAAATTTAATCATGAACCCTCTCTTTTCAGTTGCTAGATTCTGTTAATTCATCATGAATGATTTTGTTTGGAACAACTGAAGCATGGTCATTTGTGTTACGTTCATGATCATCCTTCAAGTAATCATTAATCGAAATGCCATGTCATTTTTTCATTTATACCTTGTTTGTATTGGTATATTAATCATCAATTTTTCACATGAATGAAGATAAAAACAAAACAAATCAGTGTCTTAATGTAGAATTATATTAAAACCAAGGATCCAAGCAGCAAGGCTACAGTTCAGCATCTGGTTGAGACTAGACCCTGAAAGGGAGCAACAGGCCAATGGAGCAGGTATATATTTTGCTATACAAGGCTAAAATAACAGTATGGGACTGTGAGACTGCAACAAAATTAGGTGTATTTCTCAAGATATAAGTTTTATGTGAAGTTGCATTTAGTTCTATAATTATGTTTTGTCTTAATTTTTCAAATGCAGGGATATTCATGTTCTGATTTTTTAACCATTTATAGGGCAAGAATGAGGGAAACAATTCATTTTTATATGAAGCATTTAAATATTGTAAAGGTAATGTACAGTCTTATTAATTTGATTATGGAGGCATAAGGTGGAGAGACATTTTCTGGAATTCTTAAAATACAAGCAACAACTTGATGTCACCTCCATAATTGTTATTCATGCATGAGTTGATATTTGACATCAGTAAGATAAAGACACTGGAAATAATACCCTGGAAAGGATAATTGGACTTAACATTTAACAAATAATTTTTGTATGGTCTAAGGTAATTATAATGTTGAAGTGTCTTTCAAAAGCAACAAGCCCTTAGAGAGATTTCAGAGAAAGTTGAACTCAACTGAAGTCAATCTCTGATTTATTATGACATTTTTGGGCTACAGTTATTGTTAGGAGTCGCGGCTCCCCGACGGGCCGCCGCGACTCACTTCCGGTGCCTCGGACGTCCCGGTCGTCTCCATGATGACCGGGACGTCACTTCCGCCTCCCACGTCCCGGTTGCCTGGGCAACAACCGGGACGCTCTGTAGTCTGCCGCAGCGCCCGGCCAGCTGTCCTACAGCCGGGCGCATGCACAGTAGAAGTTTCACTTATTATTGTATCTAAATATATATATATATATATATATATATATATATATATATAATCTTAGCAGAATAATGCTTTCTAGGGAAATATTTAACACGTCTGAGAACTTTTGCTTGTATTTCTACGCATATGTCTGTTACTTGGGATAGCCTGATATGTATTGGGAAGAGTCTTGCTGCACACTGCTCTGTTTCTTCTCGCTACTTAAGGCAGTGAGGACAGAGCCTCACTGCCAGTTATAGCTCCCAGTGTAGCTAGGCTTCCTTTTACCTGCTCCTTAACTGTTTTGCTTGACAATCTCCCGTGTATGACCCTTGGCTTGTTTCTGGACCCTGTAGTTTTGCCTGTGACCTCTGACCTCGGCTTGCTCTCTGGATTTGTTGTCTGCAGCCGGCCCTCGACCCTTGCTTGGATATCACTCTGCTGTTTGCTTCTACACTCTATTGCTGGGTTCTCCACAGTCAGTGCACATCTCACGACCCTCTGTTTGTCTGCGGCCAAGTCTGTCCCCACCACTAGGGGCTCCAGTGAACACCAGACTTTCAGTGCAGACTCCGGGTTTTGATGTACTGGCTGGAGGGGTTCCTAACAGTTATATTGCACATATATCTTAAAAATAAAGCTAAAAGGGAGAAATCTACAGGGATGATTTGGTTCATTTATCAGATATCGGTCTGGATATCATCAAGGTGGTTTTGCAGGAAGATCATTGCTTCTACTTTATCATTACCACCACCACCATAATCTTATATTTTAGGGTTAAATGTGTTTTGTATCATTCTGGGTACTCATATCTGCTATGTAATACAGCTTTGTATTCCTCTGTGAGCTAATTGAAAGTCTTTGCTATATAAATCCTCACCTGTCATGCACTGATTGCCATTGATAGCTTTAGACATGCTAGATTCTTGGGGCCTGATTCATTAAGGATCTTAACTTCAGAAACTTCTTATTTCAGTCTCCTGGATAAAACCATGATACAATGCAAGGGGTGCAAATTTGTATTCTGTTTTGCACATAAGTTAACTACTGACTGTTTTTTTATGTAACACACAAATACTTGATAGTTTATTTGTACACTGAAATGTAGAGTTGATATTTGTGTACTACATGAAAAAACAGTCAGTATTTAACTTATGTGCAAAACAGAATACTAATTTGCACCCCTTGCATTGTAACATGGTTTTGTCCAGGAGACTGAAATAGGAAATTTCTGAAGTTAAGATCCTTAATGAATCAGGCCCCTGGTTCCTGTACCTGTGTTCCATTTGTTCCCGACATTGCACCTGTTCCTGGCTTTGTATTAATTTGTCTCCTGATACCTATACTGCTTTATACAAGTCTGCTGGTTCCTGGCTCTACTTATATTTGTCTTCTGTTTTCTGTCTGCATATACACGCTATTCATATTTAGCTCATCTCAGAATCCTCAAACATGGACTGTGGTAACTATCCATTGCTCTCAGTGTAAATCTGCACCAGCAATGTTTATATCTTGCATTTCCCTAGACTGTATAACCTCACCAGCATTCCTTCAGAGACATTGCTTATATTTCTTGCATTGCCTCATATTGTGTAAACCTGCACCACTTTTTCTTCAGAGATATTGTATATATATATATGTGTGTTACAACAAAAACTGTAAGACCACTGCATGATTGCCTTGTGGAAATAATTCATCCTTGCACTACTTCAGTCTGTCACACGCCGGTCCCATAGTTAGGTGCTAGCGTGTGACTTGCGCTTTAAGGAACTATGTTGGTGCTTGTCTTTTGCTTCAGAGTCTCTACCTTTCCATGGCTGTTTTATGTTATCCTGATTGGGACCTCCTTCTGAAGCTTATTGGTTCCTGAAGACTATTTCAACCTTCTGTGATCAGGGACTCATTGCCTGATCTTCATGTTACTCACACTGCCGTGGGTTCTGGCTGCATATCTGACTTCTTGACTATCTCCTGGATGTTATCTGTTGCCGAGTTCTGCTGGTCATCACTACTCTCATCGGCTCCACTGTTTACCACTTCGTGATCATTTACAAGCTGATATTATTCGTTGATCTCCATCTGCACACCGAACTGTCTCGTGAGTTGCCTATTACATCTGCACTCCTATTTGGCTCAACTATCTCTCGGCCCGGCTGACTGTATTCTTCTTTGAACTACAATCAAGTTCTTGTCATCTGTGGTTCTATATCTGACACGGCTATATTACTACTCTGCTGATTATTAGTTGCTGGACTGTTTATTAGAATATATATTGCCGAGCCAGTAGCCAGTTCCGTTATTCAAGTTGTGTGCATTATCAGCTGTATCCTATTTAATGATGAACTCTCGCCTCTTGGTGAACTGGGATTGTATGTGACTCCTAGTGTTACGCACGGTTGGACTATTATTGCCATGCTGTACTTCTAAGCAACATTCAATTGCATGTTTCCTGATTGCCCAAGTTCTTGGACTGCATTAACATCTCCTGTTCCGCTGTTTGAACCATTATGTTACCTGTACCATCTGCTAAAGTGAATCATACTTCATCTGGATCAGCCAAGTCTATTTACTACTCATATTGGACTTTCAGCTGTGTCAATGATTCTCTTTTACTGCCGAGTGTGTTCTGAAGGTTTCAAGTGTTCTATATCATTATCTCAGCGTTGAACTGTTTCTGCCAATACATGCCGTTGCTAATGGTTACCATCTGAAGTACTGCTGTAATTGTATTGTTTTATGAACTGCCGTGTACTGAGCCCAACTGAGTTGTATTTATATATATTTTACATCTGTCTACTGTTGCTGAATCATCTATCAATTAGGGATGTGCACCGGCCACTTTTGGTGTCTCGTGTTTTGTGTTCGGATTTGCTTGAGGTTTTGAGTTCGGATTTGTTTCACAAAACACCTGACGAAAGGTTTTGGTTCGGATTTAAGGTTTTGGATTCGGATTTATTTTGAAAAAAACATAAAAAGTGTTAAAATCAAGTTTTTTTTTGGTTTATTTTCACTCCTACGCTATTATTAACCTCAATAACATTCAATAACAATTATTTCCACTAATTCCCAGTCTATTCTGCAGAATCAGTGAACTTTGTAATATAGCAGTACCAATGGACTTATACTGCTGAATCAGTGAACTTTGTAATATAGCAGTACCAATGGACTTATACTGCAGGATTGTTTTGGGATTTTTTTTATTATTTTTATAATTACTTTTCTTGTAATTTTTTTTATAACTATTTTTGCAATTTTTTATAATTTGGGAATAATGGGGAAATAACTATGCCCTTAGAAGGACAGAGCACAGGACACAGCACCTCTGGACTGAACAGGACACAGCACAGGACCCAGCAGCACCACTGAACTCAGCAGGACAGAGCACAGGACACAGCACCACTGGACTGAACAAGACATAGCACAGGACCCAGCAGCACCACTGAACTCAGAAGGACAGAGCACAGGACACAGCACCACTGGACTGAACAGGACACAGCACAGGACCCAGCAGCACCACTGAACTCAGAAGGACAGAGCACAGGACACAGCACCACTGGACTGAACAGGACACAGAGCACAGCACAGCACAGCACAGAACAGAACTGAACAGCACAAGATATAGCAGGACAGAGGACCACCTAACACACCCTCCCTTTACACTGATCAATGCCCGAGTAAAGATGGCGGCGACTAGCGGGGAATTTATAGGATCCAAGTATCGCGAGATCCGACAGCGGGATTATGACTCGGAGCCTCGCTTTCAGTTTTGCAATTGGCGGGATTACCCGGATCCGGCTCGGATCCGCAACATTTGGGTGGGCTCGGATTTCAGAAATCCGAGTGCGCTCATCTCTACTATCAATATACTAATTGCAACACTATATCATCGTCTGTGTATCCTTCCTTGTGCTTCTTCCAAGTTGAACTATCAACCCCAGCGGGTTCTGTCTCCACCATCCTCTGCTTTTACCATCTTGGTAGAGGGTGGGGATCCTCAAAATATCCAAAGCCATGACACAGTCCTTGTGCTTGTCCTGTTTGGTCTTGATGCTATAAACGCCATAATAGATTCTATTACAACACAAGCTTGTTATTCCTGTGATTTCCTAATATAATCATTTCTATTTACGTTGCCTTTAAATTAAAATTTCAACCCTTGAATTTCAAGAAGCTTAGGTTGAAAAATGGAAAAAAAGTCTCAATATCAAGTGTAAACCACAAGTTTGAGGATCTTGAATAATCTCAGTTCAATCAAATTTCAAACTTGATAAAAAAAAAATTGAGCATCTTCACTGAAGTTGATATCATGCACCATCTTGTCCTCTGCCAAATGGTGGGCTTTCTGATGGAATTGTTGAAGCTTAACAAACTTTATAGCATCATGGTTACTTAAATTCACCTTGGCCAATGGATAGGTTAACTTTTGGGTAGGTTGTTTTTCAAGTGTCATCAGTGACCACACTGTTCTGGACCATTTAGCTCAACAGCACCAATGTATTAATCATAAGGAGCTACACTAATTTATTCAGAGTTATGTTGGATATTATAGTCATTCTGAACATTGATCTCTTGCTGTTTGTTACGACAACCAGTGCGGCATAAACTTAAAGAAAAGGTATAGGAGGTCTTCACCTATAGCAGCCGCCTTTCCCATAGAGACTGGTTACGCTCACAGGTACTCAGATGCCCCTACGTCATAAACTCAAAGTAGTATAAGTTTATACTCACACAGCTGCGTACGGGTACAGGTGATGGCACACGGAACAGCGGCGGACCAGCGATCTGCAGACTGGACAGAGCACCGGAGGAGGTGTCAGGTAACAGCACGGTCTGGGTCACAGGCAATGGTTCGGAATCCAGGGACAGGCAACGGATCAGGATCACAGGCAAAGGTTCAGAATCGGAAAACAAGCAAAAGTTCAAGGGTCACAGGCAAAGACTCAAATTCCAAGGACAGGCAAGGGGTCATACACAGGTAGTCAAAATGAAAGGTTCTTCACCAAAAAGCACAGAAGCAGGCTATAGACTGGCAGACAGAACTATAACCGGCAGGGAGGTTAAGCCCTCCCTGCCTTATAAACAGACACTATCCAATGGGGTGAAAGTAAACAGCCCTAGAGGCTGTCATAAGGGGATCCACCTGTACTGAGCGCGCATGTCCAGCTGCCCCCAATGCCGGGACGCAGCGCAATCAAACTGCAGCGTCCCGGAAGTGACATCCCGGTCATCATAGCGACGGCCGGGACGCAAGTGAGAGGGTTGTGGCGGCTGGGCACCGCCGCGGCTCATAACAGTACCCCCTTCTTGAGGAGGGGTCAAAGAACCCCGACATCCCGTTTTCTCAGGGAATTGTTTGAAGAATCTCTTGAGCAGACTGTCAGCATGCAGGCGTTTCTGGGGAACCCAAGAGCGTTCTTCAGGACCGTAGCCCTTCCAATGCACCAGGAAATGGATTTGCCCCTGGACTTTCTCTGAGTCGAGAATTCGCTCTACAATAAATTCATGATACCCATGCACGTTGACTGGTCGAAGGTTTCGATGATTCGTGAGTTCCAAACTTGGATGAAGAGATAACAGGTTTCAAGAGGGAACAGTGGAATGTATTAGGGATTCTTAAGGAAGATGGCAGCTTGAGCCTGAAGGCAACAGGGTTAATTTTCTTAATAATAGCGAAAGGTCCGATGAACCTAGGTCCCAATTTTTTGCAGGGTTGTTTGATTCTAATATTGCGGGTAGATAGCCATACTTTGTCTCCCACTTTAATAGAACAGGTCTTGCGGTGGCGATCAGAAAAGAATTTTGCTCGAGCAGAGGCCTGAAGCAGGGCGGAATGGACCTTCTTCCAAATATTTCTAAGACGAGAGGCAGTTGGACGTATACCAGAGGAACCAGAAGAATTGATTGTAGAAAGGGAATTGGCCCTGGGATGAGATCCAAAATTACAAAAGAATGGAGAAAGCTGGGTGGAAAAATGAGAGGCATTGTTGTAAGCAAATTCAGCCCATGGGCGCAATGAGGACCAGTTGTTATGGAATTTGGAGACATATAATCAAAGGAATTGTTCCAGAGACTGACTGACTCTTTCTGTCTGACCATTTGACTGTGGATGATAGGCAGACGATAGGCTGATATTGATGCCCAGGTGTGTGCAGAAGGATCTCCAAAATTGAGCGATGAATTGAGACCCGCGGTCCGAAACAATATCCTCCGGCAAGTCATGGAGACGAAAGACATGGTGGATGAACAATGATGCTAGGGTCTGAGCATTGGGTAACCCTGCCAATGGAATAAAGTGGGCCATTTTGCTAAATCGGTCAACCACCGCCCAAATTGTACTGTGACCGGACGAGCTGGGTAAATCCACAAAGAAGTCCATTGAGATATGGGGACATGGTTTAGTTGGAGCGGACAAGGGCATGAGTTGACCCGACGGACAACTTCTAGTAGACTTGTTCCTGGCACAATCCTTACAGGATAGGGCAAAATCTCTGACATCAGAAGATAAGGTGGGCCACCAAACGGAGCGTGAGAGATTTTCAATTGTCTTAAAGATGCCTGGATGACCAGCACTTTTATTTTTCATGGGCTTCGGACAAGACGGCCTTTCTAAGTTGAACCGTTACAAAGGATTTGCCAGACGGAGTCTCGGGAGGAGCAATTCTTTGGAACCGGCGGAGAGATGCCCTAGATTCAAGGTCAAGCCTGCATGGATGGAAGCTGGAGGAATAATAGGAAGTGGAATTGTAGACGGGGTGTGAGAAGAAATAAAACTTCTGGAGAGGGTGTCCGCTTTGGTATTTTTGGAGCCCGGTCTGTAAGAGATAATGAACTTGAAGCAGGTGAAAAACAAAGCCCAACGTGCTTGTCTGGAATTTAAGCGTTTAGCAGATTCAATAAACAGGAGATTTTTGTGATCCGTTAGCACAGAGATAACATGGACAGCTCCTTCTAGCCAGTGCCTCCATTCCTCAAATACCCACTTGATAGCTAAGAGTTCACGATTGCCCACGTCGTAATTCATCTCAGCAGAAGAGAATTTTCGTGAAAAGTAGGCACATGGGTGTAACTTGTGGTCTCGAGGATCCTTCTGAGACAGAACAGCCCCTGCACCCACATCAGAGGCATCTACTTCAACGACGAAAGGCAATTCAGGATTGGGGTGTCTCAAGACTGGAGCTGAGGCAAACGCTGACTTTAGAGCTTCAAAAGAGACTATGGCATCGGAGGTCCAATTGGTGGCATCAGTCCCTTTTTGGGTTAAGGCGATAATAGGAGCGACTAGGTCAGAGAATGAATGAATGAATCTCCGGTAATAATTTGCGAAACCCAGAAACCTCTGGATGGCCTTGAGATTAGTTGGACGTACCCAATCTAGGACTGCTTGAACTTTGCTAGGATCCATTAGGAACCCATCTGAGGAGATAATGCATTCGAGAAAAGAAACTTTTTGGACTTCAAATTCACATTTCTCTAGTTTAGCAAAGAGTTGATGCTGCCGGAGTTTGAGCAGGACCTGTTTGACATGAAGGCACTGCTGGTCCAAGGACGAGGAAAAGATCAAGATGTCATCCAGGTATACCACAACAAAGCGGCCTAGGAATTCCCTGAGGACATCATTAATTAGGTCCTGAAAGACAGTGCATAAACCAAAAGGCATAAGCAAATACTCATAGTGACCTGAATGAGTGTTAAAAGTGGTCTTCCACTCATCACCATCTCTGATACAAATAAGGTTGTATGCATCTCGTAAGTTGATCTTAGTAAATACTGAAGCACCTCTGAGTTGATCGAAGAACAGATATGAGTTGAAGTGGGTAGTATTTTTTATGGTGATTTTATTTAACCCAGCGGAAGTCTATGCATGGTCGAAGAGTCCCATCCTTTTTGGAGACAAAGAAAATATTGGAGATTTAGAAGGCCTAATGAAGCCTTTTTTGAGATTCTCCTTGATGTACTCTTCCATTGCCTGCGTTTCCGGAATCGATAGAGAATACAATCTCCCTTTAGGGAGTTTAGAGTCAGGGACTAGGTCAATTGCACAATCATAGTCATGATGAGGAGGTAGTGTGACAGCTGCCTGTTTAGAGAATACATCTTGAAACTCATGGTAGGGAATAGGCAGCTGATCCAAAGAGACCTGGAGCAGACGAACAGGCACAGATAAACAGGATGAAGAACAGGACGGACTCCAATGAATGATGTCTCCATTTGTGTGAATTCAACTTCATCTATGCTGTCGTTATATGAACTGCAAACATTAACCATTTGTGTGAATTCAACTTCTTCTGTTGTTATCTGAATATCAACTATTAACCAATTGTGAAAATTCAGCTTCATTCTACCGCTGATATAAATACCTTGGTTTGTTATTCCTCATGTGGATTCACCTTCTTTGTACCTACAAGCAAGCTCTATGAGCAAGACATTCATCCAGCCACTCAGTTTCCACTATATCATGCCACAGCTAGTCCCTGGGGTCCCGAGATGGATCCCAGAAACTCTATTGCCGTGACAGTGCGTGTCAAAGTTACATCCACATGAATGCCAGGACCCAAAGTTTCCCAGCAGAACATTGCCATGAGAATCACACTGCCTCCGCTGGCTTGTCTTATTCCTATAGTGCATCCTGGTGCCATCTCTTCCCCAGGTGAATGATGCACATGCACATGGCCATGCGCATTATGTAAAATAATGTGATTTTTCAGACCAAGCAAACTTCTTGCATTGCTCCATGGTCCAGTTCTGGCACTCAAGTGCCCATTAGAGATGCTTTCGGCGGTGGACAGGGGACAGAATGGACACTCGGACCAGACTGCACCCCATATGCAGAAAGCTGCAATGCACTGTGTTCTGACACCTTTCTATCATAGCCAGCATAAACTTTTTCAGCAATTTGTGTTACAGTGGATCATCTGCGGGATTAGATAAGATGGACAAGCCTTCATTCCCCATGCACATCAGTGAGCCTTGGATGTCCATGGCCCTATCGCTGGTTCACTGGTTGTCCTTCCTTAGACCACTTTTAGTAGGTACTAACAACGCATACCAGGAACACCCCACAAGACCTGACGTTTTGGAGATTCTCTGACCTAGTCATCTAGCTTTCACAATATTGAACTCAACAACTGATTGAACTGGCTTATTGGAAACTTGATAATTAACTATAATTCTGAATGAAAGATATCATTTGTCCAATTGTAAAGTGCTACGGAATTTGCTGGCACTATATAAATAAATGTTGATGATGATGAATGTTGATGATATGTCAGATGCTAGTAATCTGCTATTGTATCATCCATTTATTCTAAAGTTAATGACTCACAGGTAATCATAAATGAGCACTTAAGTGAGCACTGGTTTGTTCAAAATAATTCACACCAAAAAGAATATGCATAATCTGCCCAGTTATCAATTAAATAATGATGAAAACATCTTTCCAGCTTGGATCTACCTGCTTAGTTCCTTTCCAGTCGAGACCTGGACCTGAGGATTCTTCAAGCTCATCATTAAACAGGGGGTGGGGTTATATTGAGCAGCATATTTAGTTTCTATCTTGGCTCAAAACACAGCAGCTCCTGGGAATTTATAGCTAATGCTATACAACTCCTACAAACATCTGGCAGGATGTTAATACTTACGTTAAAGGTACACTTTCAGTGTAAATGTGACTTAATACTATGTCATAATGCGATATCACAGTATTTTCCTACTGAGTATGACATAATGTCCATTCAAAGATATGGCAAATCTGTGGTAAAATACGTTACATATCGGTAAAATATGTTTCATAGTGGTAAAATATGTGATATATTTTACCTGGTAATGAAATAGAAATTAAATTATGAATTACCTTAGTGCAGTCCTTCCTAACAGCATTAGTGTCTAGGCAACTGAATTCTCTATCATCCAGGTCTTATGTTCCTGTTGAGCCTACAACTGCTGGTATGAGCAAGATGTTTGAGCTTACCAAATGCACCTTTAGAATATATTTACAGTTCACATATGTTAGTAAAAATTTTCTAGGCAATCTCTTTTATCTTGTACTTTTTTTCCCAGAAGTGTGCCACAGATTGCATAGTACTTGACAATCATTTTGCAGAGATGAATACAATAAACACAATTACAGATACTGGAATACAATTAAGCATAATGACACATACAAGGAAAGCCATGAGCTAGCAAATGCATCTAGCACAGATACAAGTACAAATTTGATGTGTGTGAGTGAGCAGACAGGAGAGGATATGACAACAGGGATGTACGAGTGAGACAGGCATAAGATATAGGATGGAGAGGACCCTGCCTGTGAAAGCTTACATACTAAAGGCAGCAAGTGCACATGGGACAATAAGTGGCTGTGATGGCTGGAGAAAGTAGAAAGAGTGGACATGAGGGTCTAGGTGGAGTAGAGTAGTAAGAAAAGGTGAGTTTTAAGGGTTTGTTTGAATGATTGAAGGTTGGGGGAGAGTCAGATAGGATGGGACAAGGAGTTCCACAGGTGGGGAGCTGTGAAGGAGAAGTATTGGAGATGGAAATGGGGAGAGGTTATAAGAGTAAAGAGAGTTGAAGGTCAGAGGAGGTGTGGTCAGACTGGATTGTATTGTGTAATGAGCTCAGAATTGTAGTGAGGAGAAGTGTTAGTGAGGCTCTTGAATGTTAGGTTGGGCAGCTAGAATTATGTTCTGGAAACAATGGGGAAACAGTGGAGAGATTTACAGAGTGAGACAGTGGATGAGGAATGGCAGGAGAGGTGTTTAGCCTTGCTGCTGCATTCAGGATGTTGTGTAGAGGCAGATGAGGGGGAGACCAGAGAAGAGGAGGATACAGTAGTCAAGGCAGGAAATAATGCGTGAATGGATCAAGGTTTCAGGTACTTCCTGAGAAAGGAAGGGGCACATTTTGGCAATGCTGTGTAGTAGTATGTGACAAAACTGTGAGAAGGATCGGATTTGAAGGGTGAAGCTAAGGTCAGGGTCAAGAATGATACCATGGCAGCGTGAATGTGGAATAAGGGACCCTGTGATGGAAATGCGGGGGAAGTAGTGACATTAGCAGGTGGAAAGAAGATATGCTCAGATTTGGAGATGAGATGAAAATTTTAAATTTGTATGCCCTCTGTTTGTTCTAGTTTTAAAACAATAATACTTATAGAAATTTTCATAATATATCGTTTCCTGGAATACTTAAGGTGAATCAAACATTTTATTAATAAAGGAGAATGAAAAACAGAGAGAGAGAAGAGAATGATTGAGAAATTCCTTGATTATCCCTTCAGTAGTGTGTTAAATTAAGTCATATTAAGATACCTTACCAGTATAGCTTTTAATATAGACACCCTGTACTTAAACATATTCACAGCATATTATATATAGAGTAACTGATGTTTTTGTTAGAAACCCAGTCCCTAGCTATAAAACACTTTTTTTCTTATGGTACAACAAGATAACACTGCTTTCTTTATAGTCTCTACCTGATTCAGCAAAGTCTAATAAGCAGAAAAGAAAGTAGTTTACTAATGGCAGGAAAAGGTCAAGTGGTGAAGCACATATGACAAGGGAGCTGATTAAACACAATGATAATGGAGGATAAATTTGGCAAAAATACTCAGCCTTAAGGATGTATAGAGAATTGCACCAAGCAATTTTCTTAACAGAAATTGAGGTTTAAAAAATGAAATTTCTATGATTAACAAAAATTCTGTACATGTAAGTTTATGTTTTGCTAACATAGCACACAAAACAGAGTTTTCCCTAGAGATAAACAAAACTATTTATTTATTTTTGTCCATTTTTCAAAATTTGATTGATATGTTAAATGAATTGATGGCATTGTGATTGTTTATTTATTTATCGTTTATTTAGTACATTGTACAAAATGACAGCTAGAATCTGATTGGTTGCTACAGGCAACATCTCTTTTTTTCAAACCTGCAGTTTGGTAAATATACCCCATAGTCACTCATCGGAAAATGATGTATTTTACATCATTTTAAGCACTTCTACATAGCTCAAAAGATTATATAAAAATTCTAGGTTTCTGCTTTGAAAAAATAAAATAAAAAAATACACATTAGTTTGATTGATGTAGTGTCTTAAATAATATTAGGAACTAAGCAGACAGTTTATTTATTTTTATGGAATAATTCCTATTCCAAACAATTACAGGATATTGATATTAAAATGGGATAGCATTGCCTGAGGCTGTTTCTATCTGTTGTATGCATATTTATTTATGTTTAATTTGTAAATAATGTGTCAGTTAGAAAGAAATAAGTAGGGAATTGTTGTTCGACCTTGTAGGATTATAGAATAGCAGTTATTTTACAGTAAGAAATTAGTTTTATATATCCATTATTGCACGGATAAAATGAAACTTGTCCTTGGACTTGTGCTAGTTTGTCTCCCAGGATCTATGTCAACATGGCTTCTCCTCAGCTGAAATGAGCTTCTGTTGTTCTTGTAGTAGATTAATCATCGCTTTAAATTGAATCATTATTGAAGGTATGTAAATGCATTGTCTTGGATAATACCTATTGTATATGTGTGTGTTTATTTCATTCTTACCATAACTAGAGATACTGAATAATCAAATTAGTGCAGTATTCAATTATTAAATCCTATTTCAAGTAGATTTTGTTATAGTAAACGATTGCAGAGGTCCAAAACGTTTTGTTTTTGCAAATAATTTGAATATCCCAAGCTATTTACAACTAGGATCTGTGATATACAGAGGCCATAACTTTCAGATTTGGACATACATTTACATATAGTACATCCAACAGGACACCATTAGCGATGTAAGACAGGCAGATTTGTGCATGTCTGTCAAGATTTCTGTCAATGTGGATGGGTTTGCAGACAAGATGGCTGTACCTCAGTAACAATCAGTGACCCTAATTTTCTGGGCTAATGCAAAAACAAGTTGGCACAACATTATTGAAATGAGATAAAACGGTGGAGAGGAGACATTTTTAGGGGAATTTCTTGCATTGATGAAGGGAGAACAGTGATTTTCAGTTAGCAAAAGCACATAAATTTTGAAAATACTCTGACTTGGTGGAAATTGCAATTCGTCCTATACTTTAAATGGCACGTTTTTGCAATTTGATGGACAATTTCTAGGTGTACTTTTCCCAAATTTAAATGCCCAGAAATGTATAAAAGTTATAAATGCAGGCCTGATGTCCGCTCACTCTAATAGCTTTATATTTAAATAGTAAGATTGGCAAAAAACACACAGGTCCATCAAGTTCAAACTTGTATCAATTATAATTGAGTGGATCCAGAGGAAGAAAAGCTAAAACCATAGTTCAGTGACATTTAGCAATTTAGTCTGCCGGGGGCAAAACAACTTCTTCCTTACCAGAAATACGCCAATCACATAAATTTCTTAAATCAATCACATCCATAACATTATCTCTAATTATAGCTATAGCTATAATTAGAGAGCTATAGCTATAGAAACCATTTTGTGCAATAAAGTCATTCCACCCATGTTTTGTTATGCCTGTGAATCAGCCATCAGCACCTAACATCGTAAGGAATTTCACAGCTTAAACACCCTTTTGATAAACAACCTCTTGCTGTGCAGATGGTATACTCTTCATTCTTCCATCAAATCTGATAACCCCTTGCCTTATGTGTGGTCATTGATAAGAAGAGTTAATTAGACAAATCTTTGTATTGACCCTGTATATATTGTATTGCCTGAACCATTAGGAGGAGTTGAGCAGAGTAGGGTGTTCCTTGCAAATAGAGTAAGTGCACTTCTTACACCTAGATTTGTGAAGTAGTACAAAGATTGTACAAGAATATTAAATCAAATAAAAGGGTGTGTAGGGCACATTCTAAGGGATGTTCCTGTGTGAAGGAGTGCATAGCAATTGTCACTCCTCAAGATTTTTGGATCAGCACTGAGCTAGTGGATATCGGGTCACATCCTATAGTTTTAGTGGAATGCATTTTATACCTTCCAGCCGCACTTCAGTGGAGAACAGCATTTCTTGGTGTACTTTGTCCTATGTAAGGTGAAGCTTCAAATGCACAAAAGTTCCACAAGTGAGAACAGTCCCACTGCTCCATCACTAATTATTAATTGAGCCTAAACCAAGCAGTATTTTGGGATAAAAAAAAAGTTTAATTTAAATAAAGGGGTGTTCCTAAAGTGGTAATAAGTTGGACATTTGTAGTGATATTGTGTTTCTTTACATTTTCAAGCATTTCTTCACACCTTGGCAACTTCTAGTTTATAGAGAGCAGAGTGTAATCAATCACCTTGATGGTGTTCAGGGTAGACTATTTAGACACATGTGTGCCTAAATATGTTAAGCATTTAGTGCCTTTCTAAATAACCTACTGTGTTTGCCACCCAGGATTTTATTCAACTTTGCAGCTGCTGCCTGGCACTGTGTGTTGCTATTCAGCTCTCTGTCAACTAGTATTCCTAGGTCCATTTCCATCTCAGTTTTGCCGTTTGCATTCCATTTAATGTTTAACTAGCAAACTTCATTTTTCTACATTACATTTCGTCTGCCATTCCAAGGTGGCACCGTTTCTCATTTTATTTAATTCTTTATGTATCAAGTTATTAACCTGTTTTGTGGTCATACCCCTTATCATTAATTTAAGCCAAAAATGAGGCTAAGCTGCATTTTGAGAGGAAAATGTTATTTAATAAAAGTGGTATTTGAAAAAAAAGGGTGATATGAGCGTGGCAGACAGTTTGACTTTGATGTGACGGTTACACTTTTGCACAGTGTTTCTCTACGTTTTTTTTCCGCCGCCGCATGTGACTGTGCACCAGACTAACCATTTAGGAATACTAGTAAAAAAGCAAAGCGATTTCTATTCAGTGCACTTCATAACCAATTCCCTCCATACATTCATCATTGTTGAAGATTCCATTCTGCTATGTTACTATTTTTATTTGAAATACTATAAACAGTTTACAGTTAAGAGCTCTCCTCAGCTAATAACTATTGCCTTTTTCTGCTAATCAATACATAACTTAATGAGACCATATTTAAAATACTAGAGCTTACTCAGGAATAATTTTATTTTGACTGGAATATGACTTCAACTTATTTTGTAAAGAAATCAGCATTGATTATTCCATTAAAATAAATTTATGAAATAAATGAATGTCAACCTGCATATAAGTAATTGTAATTCTTTCAATAAATTACAATAGACAAAGGGAATAAAAGTAAGGCTCGACACTACACTTATTCTCTATGCCCACACTACAAGGAACATTATATAGCAGATGGATGAATTTCAATGAAGGAGTTATGTGCATCTTTAAATTTCATCATGACATTTCTTTTTACTTCTTTGCTTAATATGTGTTTTTATTTAGCAATTTTAAAACTGCCAAAACACCATGAATCTGATGAAGTTTCAAACACACAGGCATTATTTATTAATCTGTGGTTTGCATATGTGGTTTGCATAAAAAGAAGAAAATCGCATGCAGATTACCCCAAACCACATGTGCTTTTGAAAAAAATGCATGAGGGTTAAAACAAACCGTTGGTTTATAAATCAAATTTCATGCAAAAACCATTTACTTTTTATTTAATCCTATTCGATGGGTCCGATATTGCCTTACATGTGTGTTTATGATATGCAATTTAGGAGACATATCATGTACATCCCATAGGCCTGGTTCAAGTTTACTTTTTGATGATGATAATGACTATCCCATCTGTGCTCTAGAGGTATATACATCCGTGGGCAAAATTAATGGCACCTTATAGAAGTAGTTAGAAATCATTAGATTTGAAGCTGATTATTCTTCTTCCCTTTGGAACTGAGGTCACCTGTGTTTAGTAGAAGATGCTTGCGATATAAAAACTCATTAATTAAACAAGTTTGAATAAAGAAAAGGACTCATTCTAATATGTTTTTTTATTTTTATTAGTGTAACTATGTGTACTGCAGTGAGTATCATTGTACCCTCATTTTATCAGACTATAGCCTAGCCTGTATAACTTTAAATGATCATTGAAAACCCACCTCTTTACCACTTAACCATTTCAGCATGTAGTATACCTATAGTTATAATTATATATATATATATATATATATATATATATATATATATATATATATATAATTCGTTTTCTTACCCTTTCTCTTTAGATAGATTGTAAGATTTTTTTTTCCAGGCTAACAGTAGCTGTGTTGTGAGTTGTAAGGGTAAATGTATCAAGCTCTGATTTTGAAAATCCTGCAAGAGAGAGTTGACACTTGCCGATGTATTAACCTGAGATTTGATGTAAAATCGCCAGAGATGTGTTTCTGTCAAAATCGCTATTTCAAAAATCTCTAGAGATCTAAGTCCTGAGTCCTAAGTTTCCAAATGTATGAAGCTGCGATTAAGCAAAGTCTCCCAAATTTGCTATAAAAAAATCACTAGATACAACACGCTGCTTCCTAGCTGCAAGATTAGTAATCACATCACACGCGGCTGTCAAAACTTAAAAAAAAAAGTAAAAAAAATACATACATTTTGAAAAATAAAATGCATAAGATCCTCCTAGTCCGACCACTATTATCCCTAGTGCTGCCAGCCTACTGCTGGTTGCACGAAAATAGAGGAAAAATTTGCGTGGGCCCTCATCGATTTTCAAGCAACCAGCACTAGGCAAACCAGCCGGGGTGGTTGGCACTGTAGCCGGGGGACAAGCAGCAAGGGTCCCCCTACCATAATGACATACCAACCCCAGGCTGTTCAGCGCTGGCTTGGATTCCCTAGGGAGTGGGGTCTGGAAAAAAAAATGTGCAGCCCCCTGTTAAGTGGGTGTGGGGTAATAGAGGCGATTAAAGTAACAAAAAACCAAATAGACGCTATTTTGTTTTGTGAACTACAAATCCCAGCCATGTCAGGGTGCCATAAACAGTCTGGGCATGCTGATGCTTGTATAACTACAAGCACCAGCATACCCATGGCAGCCAGGTCATGCTGGCACATGGAGAACCACAAGTGCCATAATGGTCTGACACCCATGACTGGCTGAGACCTGTAGTTCTACAAAACATAATGTTAAAAAAACCACCACACCCTCATCAATGCCACATCAATTTAATAAAAATAATAAAATCCTAATAAAAACATAATACAATATTTATTACCACATCAATTTATTAAAAATAATAAATCCCAACATACTCACCATTAACATGTCTTCTTCTTTTGTCAGCAGCTTTTAATACAAATTTGCTTGACAACCATGTTCCAAAATATTTGTAATTCCAAAATGTCCATGCTTGTACTGTTCCTATCACAAAACTGGCATTGTGGATTGTGATTTGACAATTTGAAAATCTGCACTTTGATGTATTCCCCCACCTCCTTCTTTTTCAATGATTGCTTGACTATAAGGTATATTTACTACTAGAGATGCTCAGGTATGGTTCCCTGAGCATCAAACACACCTGAACTTAGCACATCTGAATACTGAGCCGAGTCAGCTCTGTACTTTAGCTCGCCCTCAGGATTGAAAATGAGGCAAAACGTGAGCTTTGGATTCTATAAGTACCGCCCTCCACAGCGTTCCAGCGCCATTTCACAGAGGGACGAATTCTGCCCAAGGTAATAGGTCAACCCAGTTATTGTGCTTGGCAGAGATATAACACCTGAGCAATTTCTCCAGTTCTTGATTGGTTCTTTTAGTCAGCCCGTTGGTCTGGGGATGGTAAGCGGATGAGAAATTCAACTTGATCCCACATACACGACAGAAAGCTCTCCAAAATTTTGCCACAAACTGGGTTCCACGGTCAGAGACTATCACGTCCGGACAACCGTGGAGACTAAATATCTCTTTTATGAACAACTGAGCAAGTGTGGAGGTTGAGGGTAAGCCTTTCAAAGGAACAAAATGAGCTGCACGAGAAAGGCGGTCAGTGACAACCCACACCACAGAGTACCCTTTGGCAAATCGGTTATGAAATCCATAGAGAGATGACTCCAAGGACGATCAGGAATGGGAAGTGGATGTAGAAATCCATTAGGATTTTCAAGGAACTTTGTTCTGTGCACAGATGGAACATGAAGAGACAAAATCTTCAATGTCAGATTGTAAGGAAGGCCACCAGTAACTTCGGGAAATTAGTTCCTTGGTCTTCTTGTTACCATAATGGCCGGCAAAGCGTGAAGCATGAGCCCATCTGAGGAGTTTAGAATGCAGATGGGAAGGAACCAGGGTTTTCCCACGGGGAATTTTTAGATGAGTAGGAGTAGTAGCCACGATGCATTCTGGATAAATAATAGTTCTTCTACAATCCAGGTCCTCAGAGTCGGCAGAATCGAAGGAGCGGGAGAGAGCGTCCGTTTTCTTGTTTTTGGAACCAGGCCTAAATGTGATTATCATATCAAAGCGGGAGAAGAATAGGGACCATCTGGCCTGTCGAGGGTTCAGACATGATGCAGATTGACGATATAAGAGATTCTTATGATCCGTGTAAATGGTTACAGGAAATATGGCCCCCTCTAGATGATGCCTCCACTCTTCTAGAGATAATTTAATCGCAAGAAGTTCCCTATCTCCGATGCCTTAATTTCTCTCAGCTGTAGATAATTTCCAAGAAAAGCGTCTACTTCGAGAAAGAAAGGAAGGCTGGAATCAGGTTGGCGTAATATAGGTGCTGAGATGAATTCTTTCTTGAGTACCATAAAAGCCTCTAAGGCTTCAGGAGGCCAGTGTTTGGACTTGGCAGTTTTTTTTGTTAACGCGGTAATGGGTGCAACCAAAGAGGAGAACCCCCTGATGAATTGCCGATAATAATTGGCAAATCCCAAAAACCGTTGAACTGCCTTAAGCCTTACAGGTTGAGGCCAATCCAATATTGCCTTCAACTTCTCGGGTCCATTTGAAGGCCAGAGCCTGATACCACATAGCCCAGGTAGGGAAACTGTTCCTTCTCAAAAATGTATTTCTCCAGTTTGCAATATAGTCGGTGTTGCCGAAGCTGGTCAAGGACGAAAGATAGATGTTCTTGATGAGAAATTATATCAGGAGAGAATATGAGAATGGCATCCAAATATATAACCACAAATTGATAAAGAATGTCTTGGAAGATTTCATTGATGAAATTTTGGAAAACAGCGGGAACATTAACATAGCCCAAATGGCATAACTATATACTCGAAATGATCATCATGAGTATTAAAGGCTGTCTTCCACTTGTCTCCTTGCTTTATTCGGATTAAATTGTATGCTCCTCTGAGATCCAACTTGGAAAATACTGAAGCTCCTCTGATTCTGTCAAGTAACTCAGAGATTAAAGGTAACTGGTATTTTCTTTATATCTTTTATATTCTTTACTGTGATAGCGTGAAGTCCTCGGTAGTCGATACATGGGCGAAGACCACCGTCTTTCTTTTGAACGAAAAAGAACCCGGCACCAGCTGGTGAAGAAGACTTCCTGATGAAGCCTCGTGCCAAATTATCCTCAATATTTGCGGACATAGCCTGGGACTCAGGCAGAGACAATGGGTAAACTCGTCCATGGGGTGGTGTTTTGCTTGGCAAAAGTTTGATGCTGCAATCCCAAGGCCTGTGTGGAGGTAACTTGGAGGCCTCCTGTTCGCAGAAAACATCAGAAAAAGAGCTATATTGAGGAGGGACACTGGAAGACACTTTAAAAGTGGACAAGGTTTTTTTGGGGGGTAAAATTACTCTTTGAAGGCATCGAGAGTGACAGGTGGGCCCCCAAGATAGTATTTGGGACTTGTGCCAGTCCAGACTTGGAGAGTGAAGCCTAAGCCAGGGGAGACCCAGCACCAGTGAATTTATAGTTTCGGGGATTACCAAAAAAGAAATAGTCTCTCTATGAAGAGCCCCAATCTGGAGTGAAAGGTCGTGCGTCTCTTAATAGATCCCCCGATAATCCTACTACCATCAATGGCAGTAATGGCAATGGGATGGTCATGGGGTAGTGTGGGTAAGGACAATTTCACCACCGTGGTGGCACTTATGAAGTTCCCAGCCGCTCCAGAATCAATGAGGGAAGGTAAATAAAGCTGTTTGCCCGCATACTAAAGAAGGACCGTGATGGAGAAAATGGAATCCGATGGAGAAGAAGCGGATACACCTAACCTAGCTTCTCCAGAATCGGTTAGGCCTTGCCGTTTCTCGGATGTTTTAGGGCAGTTACCAAGCATGTGCCCAGGCTCTCCGCAGTACAGGCATAAGTGGTTCTTGAATCGTATCTCTCTTTCCTCCGGAGAGAGACGTGCTCTCCCCAATTGCTTAGGTTCCTCTACAGGGGGTAACTGACTTTGGAACTGAGGAGCCAAGCGAAGTCCAGATTGACAGAACAGTTCCTTTTCCTGTTTGTGTTCCTGGAAACGAATGTCAATCTGATGACATAGAGAGATTACTGCGTCCAACGATGAAGGGAGTTCACGACCAGCTAATTCATCTTTCATCTGGTCCAAAAGACCTTGCCAAAATGTGGCCACCAGAGCTTCATTGTTCCAGCGAAGTTCAGCTGCCAAAGTATGGAACTGGACAGCATATTGGCTTAGAGATTGAGTGCCTTGATGAAGGCGTAAAATACCTGACGCTACATTGGAGATCCATCCAGGTTCGTCAAAAATACGCCTGAAGGTTTCCAAGAATGTGGTACAGTTATGTAAAATGGGATCATCGTTTTCTCACAAGGGGGATGTCCAAGCTAGGGCTTGTCCAGATAATAAAGAAATAATAAATGGCACCTTAAATTTCTCCATAGGAAAATTCCCTGGCTGTAATTCAAATTGGATGGCACATTGATTTAAAAAAACCCACGGCAAACTTTAGAATCTCCATCAAACTTAGGAGGATTTGGAATCTGGAAATGAGAGAGTGCTTGTGCGGCAGCCACAGGCACTTGTGCCGGAGAAGGGGGAGCTAAATTTAGTGTGTCCAGATGAGTAGAAAGACTCCACAGGAGCTGCAGTATCTGGGTCTGGCTCATTTCTTGTTCCTCAACCCGATCTACCAGATGCTCCAGGAGATTCCTCGGTAAGGTGTTACCAGATCCGTCCGTCATAATCTGGTCAGAGCAAACTGTTACGATTCTCAGGAGTTTTCTATCAGTCAGTATTAGCGCTGGCTTTCCTAAGGCGCAGAGTCTAACGAATCCCCTGGTCTTCACCAAGAACCGTCGCAAGGCAGGATGGACTTTGCTGCCGGGGGTCCGCAGGTCGCGGCCCCTAGGTTAGCCCTAGCGGTCTGTCTCCTATCACTGACATGATAGGAGACAGACGTTTGGTAGGAGGTCCGGCAGGAATGGAGAATAGACTCTGTAGAGGTAGTGTAGCAATGCACAGAGGAGCAGGATCTGTTAGCTAAAGGAACACAGCACATGCAGAAGATTCCTAGCCATATGCAGTGGAACTCCAGGTCGGATACACAGGGGAGCAGGCAGAAGCGTAGTCGATAAGGAGAGCCGGGTCGGATACACAGGAAAACACCAGAATGCAGCACAGGATACACAGGGAGAGCCAGATGCTAAGTGGTAACTTGTTGCTCTGACAAAGCTGCAGGGTCCAGGTGAGCTTAATATAGTCTGTAGGTAGTAAAAGCCGCCTCCCAGCCACGATTATGTGACCACCCAAACCAGGAAGTGCTGCTGTACACAGAGGCAGGGAAATCAGCAGCATGAAAGCAAGTAAGCTTGTGACACCCTCTTAGTATAGTATAGGCAGCTTCACCTTAGTATAGTATAGGCAGTCCCACCTTAGTATAGTATAGGCAGTCCCCCCTTTGTGTAGTAGTATAGTATAGGCAGCCTCCCCTTAGAATAGAATAGGCAGCCCCCCCTTAGTATAGAATAGGCAGCCTCTCCTTAGCATAGTATAGGGTGTCCCCCTTAGTATACTATTATATAGGCAGGCCACCCTTAGTATAGTATAGGCAGTCACCCCTTAGTATAGTAGAGGTAGCTCCCCCCTTAGTATAGTATAGTATAGGTAGCCCCCGCTCACTTACCTTTAGTTGCTCTGGCCACCATCTCTTTTCACATGAGGCAGACAGGAAGTGAAGTCAGACTTCCTGTCTGCCGAACAGCACCATGGGAGCCCATACAGCAACAGGCAGCCTAGCGATTGGCTGGCTCTTGCTGCCCACTGAACACCAATGTTTTAGAAGGCTTCCCTGTATGCCTCCCCCCCTCCGCGTGCAGCAGAACGGACGTTGCCCCACCCCCCGCGTGACCACGGCCGCCTGTCGGGATTTTTCATTTTTTTTCAATCTGACAAAATCTGAGGTGGCCTCCCCTGGTGGCCTCATTACACCATCGGCCTACCAGGAAACTTCCCGGTAAGGTCTATGGCCAATCCGCCCCTGACGCTGGTGCCTTGCAAATCTATGATAGTAATAATAATAATAATAATAATATGCATCTTAGTGAAGCAGATGATACACAGAGTAGCCTGCCTCTGAAAAATGCGACATTATTGGGTACATGCTGCTGCTGTCCCTGCTGGTGAAGGCGAATCACCAACCCAGTGGGCTGTCACAATCATATAATCTTTAGTTTGCCCAGTTCCGCTTGTCCACATATCTGTGGTTAAGTGTACAGGGGGTAGAATGGCATTTTTTATAGCCCAATAATTACATTTTTACGAACCTTCTGGTAGAGGTGAGGAATAGCTTTTCTAGTAAAATGGTGTCGTGATGGAATTTTTTAATGGGGGCAGAAGATCTCAAGTAATTGTTTCAAACCAGCTGCATTAATAGTGGATATTGGACGCAGATCTAATATTAGCATAGTCGCCATGGCGTCTGTGATCCACTTGCGACTGGGTTGCAGCTTTCATACTTGCTTCCTCTTGCAAATGATTACTTAACAGTCAATTGTTGTAAACTAGTAGTCTTCTTCTTGGTCTGTTTCTGGGTTGAAAATCCACCCCCAGCACCATGAGCAGAAGCAATGGGCCAAATGCTCAAGGATTCTTCTGAGGAATCCAGGATAGGGGAGGAGTCATCTCACCTTAGAAACTTGGATGCAGGACTAACTCCGATCACTTGTGAGGATATTGATGATGAAGGTGTTGGGGTGTAGATTGCATGTGCTGGGATCAAGCTGAGAGAAGGAAGGTAGCTGATGCTGGACTGCTTGTTGTTATTTTTTAGCATAAGTTTCTGATTTTCACTAAAGCTTTGAACTCGCTTCAAATGGTGTAACATGGATGAGGTTCCTAGATGGTTAAGGTTCCTAACTCTACTGACTGTGGCTTTACAATGCTACAAATGGCTAGACTACTGTTGTCAGGATTTGTGTAAAAATAATTCCACACATAAGAGGTGGATTTTTTGGTCTTATGCCCAGGCATGACAATCACTGACTGCATCACTGACTGACTGCAGTTCTTATCACTGACAAGAACTGCTGCAGTCTTTGTTTGAAAGTGTATGAAAATAATATTGTGACCTGTGAGGTGGTCAAACTTGACTGCAAATGACTTGAAATTAGTGTTATTGAGGTTATTGAGGTTAATAATGTAGGGGGAAAAAAGCAAAATTATGTGATTTTAGCAAAACAATTAGGAATTTTAGGAAAAAATAGGGTTCTTAAACCAAAACCAAAACACTCAAGGGCGGTTTTGCCAAAACCAAAACCAAAACCAAAACACAAAGTTAATCCAGATCCAACACCAAATCCAGAACACGGGGGTCAGTGAACATCTCTATTTACTACAGATGGAATTTCGTTTTTATTTTTATTGGTTGGAGACCCTTATATATTCTTCAAATGTCACTACAGTTTTGACAAAAGCATCTGTCAAACCTTCTCCTTAAGCAAAGGGTCTAAAATTGCATCTGGGTATTTTATTCATGTATTAAGGCAGTGAAGAGAAATACAGACTAAGGGCCTGATTCATTAAGGATCTTAACTTAAGAAACTTCTTATTTCAGTCTCCTGGACAAAAGCATGTTACAATGCAAGGGGTGCAAATTAGTATTCTGCTTTGCAAATAAGTTAAATACTGACTGTTTTTTCATGTAGCACACAAATATCAACTTTAAATTTCAGTGTACAAATAAGCTCTCAAGTATTTGTGTGCTACATGAAAAAACAGTCAGTAGTTAATTTATGTGCAAAACAGAATACTGATTTTCACCCCTTGCATTGTAACATGGTTTTGTCCAGGAGACTGAAATAAGACATTTCTTAAGTTAAGATCCTTAATGAATCAGGCCTTAAGTCTTAACAATAATTTTGAACCAAATATGGAGAAATGGGAATATGGACAAACGAAAAAGAGTAGAATGTGGTTAGCAATTATCGATGGTCAGAAGGGAAAAGCATCTCATGGAACATGACTTAAGATCTTGCATGCTAGATTAATATAAGTACAGAAGATTAGCTTTGACTCATTACTATCTTGTAGTAATAACTTTAAAACATGAATAAATCTAGCAGTTGACTTTTTAATGACATGAATTGGAAGCTGACTCTTCAATTTAAATCAATGACAGAAGACCTTCACTGAAGTGAACTAAATGAATAATTTGATAATTAAATTTGCAATAAAGATTATTGCAATTGTTTACAAGCTGCTGGTTAAACCCTTAACCAGATTCAACCAGTCATTATAACGAATAAATGAAATCCAACATTAGCCCATATCCTAATATAGAAATTGGATGTATGCTTAGTTTTTTAAATTTACTCTGCTACAATTTCTATGAGCACATGAAAGCAGATAGTTATTCAAGATGACATATCAAAAGAACTACGCTCACTAATTTGTAGGGTAATTAGTAGTTCTATGAGCTGAAAATATGCTTTTTACTTTGGAAACTGTAGCCTTGAAGGTTACGCCTGCCTGGAACCCCCACTCACTTGAAAGAGATTGATGCCATTTCCACAAGTACTAACATATTCCATGTATGTATACATCACATGCCTCATGTAGAGTTGGATGCAATGTATGGCAAAAACAAAGGTGTAAATTGTGACCGTGAAAAATATTGCATTTGCGTTGTATGCAAAGTCAGGTAACGTAAGATAACTAAGAGACTTCAGACTAAAATCGCGTATATTTAAGAATATATAAATATATATATATATATATATATATATATATATATATATAAATATACATACATATATACATACACACATGTATGTATATGTGTGTATATATATATATATATATATATATATATACTGTAACAAAGGGAGGCATTTTTCTGACAAGAGGCAGATAAAGTATACAGACAGAATAAAACATTGGCACAGTTATGCACCTAGGTGGAGATTAAACCAGGTAAAAACATATGTGTAGTTTGGAGTGTGTTAACTTACATGATTTAAAAGCTGCTTCCTCTCAGCAAACAGACAGGGTGTGTCTTAGTCTAAACAGAGCCAGGGATGGGCGTTTCCTTTTAAAGGGAAGGTGTGTGTGTTACCCGCCCATCAAGCTAGGCCTGTGGGAGGAGTGTCAGGTATAAAACCCTGCTTGTTTCATTGTTCAGGGAGATCAATGCTGGGCTAGCTGGCTGATCTGGACAGAGAGCTGGACTATGTATAGTAAGCGTATAGGGTCTCCATAATTGCTGTGCAAGTATAGGGTATCAAAATATTATTACTATCCTGACAATAAAGAACCATAAATAGGAAATAGTTGTTCGCGTGTGCTTCACCAGTAGCGGGCTCTTGCCACAAGTGGTGTCAGAAGTGGGATACTCCGGGAAGCAAGTTTCCGCTACCCAACCCGCGCAGACGTCAACATGGAGGAAGTACTGAGAACCCTTGTGAATGTGGCCGCTGCGCAGAAACAGCAGCAAGCTCAGATGCTACAAGTCACCGAGGCACAGGTGGAAAACACAAGTCTCTTAAGAGAAGAGTTAAGCTAGGTGAGGCATGACAGAAATTAACCCCCTGGTCCTGTTCTTCTGAAAATGTCACCAGGTGATGACATAGAAGCGTATCTGGTGTCCTTTCGAGAGACTTGCAAAAAGGGCAAAATGGCCTCCTAAAGATTGGGCTGAGAGACTGGCGCCATACCTGACTGGTGAAGCTCAGCGAGCTTATATGGATCTAGATGAGGAACGGGCCTCTGATTATTCGTGCCTAAAGTCTGAGATATTGGCTCGCATTGGAGTTTCCGGGCCAGGCTGAGCCCAGCGGTATCACCAATGGCGCTATGATAAAGAAAAACCGGTCAGAGCGCAAGTCGCTGAGCTTTCTAAAATTTTAAAGAAATGGCTGCAGCCTGAGGAGAATTCGCCTTCTCGGATTTTTGAAGTTCTGGCGATAGATCACTGCATCCGAGGGCTGCAAAGGTGGGTGCTGCAATCAGACCCACAAACTTACGAAGAACTTGCCACCGTGGTAGAAAGGTTTTGTGCGCTACAGCAAATGACTAAAGAACCTGTATTTGTGCCAAAGCCGCTGCCGCGCCAAAAGCCAGGTTTGACAATCCTTGCTACAGGGCCCAATGGCAAAACTGCCACGGACAGAGGGCCAGGTGCAAAGCTGTCTAATCTGAAGTGTTTTGAATGTGGTGAGTCAGGCCACTTTAAGGCAGAGTGTCCTAAACTACCGGAACCCATGGACTGTTCCGTGGCACATATTGGGCCTGCATTTTCAAGCTGTTTTACCATGAGTCCCACATCAGGAAGTCCTTGTTTGTTTCGGGTGACTGTGCTAATCAACCAAAACCTTGTTCTGGCCTTGGTTGACTCGGGGAGTGAACTCTCATTGGTTTCCAGCTCTGCCTTACCCGAAACCATAACTTCTCGGTCGCCCAAGGTGAAGGTTCTTTGTGTACATGGCACGACAGAGGAGTATGAAAGAACAATACTACCAGTTACAATCAAAGACAAAACTGTTATGGTGGTAGCTGCCATAGCACCTAAACTCCCATATCCACTCATTTTGGGGCGAGACTTCGCACTGTTTAATGATGTCCTTGGTGAGCGGATCCGGCCGGACATGCCGGCAACTGATGCAACGGTCGGAAGCCCGGTCTTAAAGGAACCGCCTAAGAATCCACAACATCTGGACATCGATCTTTGGGTACCGCCAAACCGGAATGCCATCCTGGGAGTCACAGCAGGAGTTCCACAAAAGCATCCACCTGTGGGGAAACATGGACAGTCCAAACTAGCATTGGTCGGTGATGTCGCAGATGAGCCCACCCCGCCTGTCAGTGAGGATACGGACTGGTCTGCAATACCAATTTTGTTTCCTCTGCAGGACTTTGCTCGAGACCAACTTAATGATGCCACTTTGGAACATGCCTTTAAAAGTGTGACTGAGGTAAATGGGGTAGCGAAAGCCGCCCAGCTTGCAGAAGGTATACCATATTTTATTGTTAAAAATAATTTCTTGTATAGAGTTCGTACTGTACAGGGGGAAAAAGTAGAACAGTTAATGGTTCCTCAGGTCCATGTACCCCTAGTGTTAAAAGCAGCACATACACATGTCTGTGGGGGACACCTAGGGGAGGATAAAACACGGGAACGAGTTCTGCTTAGGTTTTACTGGCCCAGTGTACACATGGCAGTGAAAAAGTATTGCCGGTCCTGTCCCATTTGTCAGAGAACCTGTCCCAAACCCATGTACAGGGCACCTCTCATTCCAATACCATTAGTACAAGTTCCCTTTGAACGGATAGCTATGGACCTTGTGGGGCCCCTGGAAAAATCCGCACATGGGCACCAATATATACTAGTGGTGCTTGACTATGCAACCAGGTATCCAGAGGCAATTCCCCTACGAAACATAAAATCCAGCACCATAGCTAAATAACTTGTATTGATGTTTACACGCTTGGGAATACCCAAAGAAATTCTCACAGATCAGGGTACTCCATTCATGTCTAAACTGATGAAGGACATGTGCCAGTAGCTAGGGGTTACGGCGCTTCACACCTCTGTATACCATCCACAAACAGATGGCTTGGTGGAACGCTTTAACCGCACATTAAAGCACATGCTCAGGAAAGCAGTGGCTCAAGAGAAAAAAGATTGGGACACTCTTATTCCCTATTTGATGTTTGCCATCCGTGAGGTACCTCAAGCTTCAACAGGGTTTAGTCCCTTTGAGTTATTGTTTGGGAGACAGCCCAGGGGTATCTTGGATATGTTAAAAGAAGGGTGGGAGCAGCAAGGTCCCAGAGAGCCAAATCTGGTACAATTTGTGTCCCAAATGTATGAGAGGCTAGGAAAGATAGGGCCCATTGTGCAGCAACATGTAAAAGAGGCTCAGGAACGACAGAAGAAAAGTTATGACAAAAGTGCTGTTGTTCGATCTTTCAAGCCTGGGGACAAGGTCCTAGACCTGGTTCCTACCCAGGAAAGCAAACTTTTCGCCCATTGGCAGGGTCCATATGAAGTTCTAGAGGCTGTCGGTCCTATCAATACAGAGTCCACCAGTTAGGTAGGAGAAGGGAGGAGCAAATATATCATATGAACCTCCTTAAACCCTGGCATGATGAGGAAACCTCTCCTCAGGTAGTGAGTACTGCCATTGAAAAGTCTGAAGTGCCCATAGAGCCAGCCTTGTCCATTCAGCAGAGACAACAGACTGAAGAAATGATTCGCCGGAACAGGGATGTCTTCTCTTCCATTCCTGGGCGCACTTTTTTAATCGAACACGACATTGTCACTGCGCCAGGAGTCATTGTCAAGCAGAAGCCATATCGTATTCCAGAAGCCAGACGGGTGGACGTGAGAAAGGAGGTCGAGAAGATGCTCCAGTTAGATGTCAGTGAAGAGTCCACTAGTGAATGGAATAGTCCCATTGTGCTTGTCCCGAAGCCCAATGGGACAATTAGGTTCTGCAATGACTTTAGGCGCCTAAACAGTATGTCGCAGTTTGATGCTTATCCGATGCCACGTGTGGATGAACTAGTGGAAAATCTTGCTGGTAGCAATTATTTAACAACCCTTGATCTAACAAAGGGTTATTGGCAAGTTCCCCTGACTTCCACGGCCAAGCCAAAGACTGCATTTTCCACCCCTGATGGTCTCTATCAATATAAAGTCCTACCCTTTGGGTTGCATGGGGCACCTGCCACCTTCTATGAATAAATTGCGACGACCTCACACAGCTTATGCAGCTGCTTACTTGGACGATATAGTGATTTATACCTCAGACTGGGGATCACATTTAGCCAAAGTTGAGGCGGTCTTAGCTTCATTAAGTCAGCAGGGTTATCAGCTAACCCAGAGAAATGTGCCTTAGCCATGAGAGAAGCCAAATATTTGGGGTACATTGTTGGTCGAGGGCATGTAAAACCTCAGCTAGACAAAGTGGAGGCAGTCAAAAGTTGGGCAAGACCAGAAAAAAAGCCACAGTTAAGAACCTTTTTAGGCTTAGTAGGTCACTACAGACAGTTTGTAAGCCACTTCGCCACCAGATTTGCTCCACTTACGAACATGTTAAAAAAAAGTTGTCCAGATAGATTAACTTGGTCTGATTCTGCAGAAACCGCCTGGTCTGATCTTCGGTTAGCTCTTTGTTCCTCTCCAGTTCTACAAGCACAGGATTTTACCCGGAGGTTCTTCCTCCAAACTGATGCTTCTGGTGTTGGCTTAGGTGCAGTCTTGTCACAGGAGAAGAATGGAGTAGAAAATCCTGTCCTGTACCTAAGTCGTAAGTTGCTGCCAAGGGAACAAAAATATGCCACTGTGGAGAAAGAATGTCTCGCCATAAAATGGGCTACAGAAGCTCTGCGCTATTATCTTTTAGGCAGAGAGTTCACCTTAATAACAGACCAGACAGAGAGCTGGACTATGTATAGTAAGCGTATAGGGTCTCCATAATTGCTGTGCAAGTATAGGGTATCAAAATATTATTACTATCCTGACAATAAAGAACCATAAAAAGGAAGAAGTTGTTCGCGTGTGCTTCACCAGTAGTGGGCTCTTGCCACAATACATATAGACATATAGTGAAAAACAGATAGTTCCTCACACAGGTTTTTCTGAAGCACTTTGACGTTTATTTTACTTGTCAGAATGGATAAACAGTCTTGCCAGTGTCTTCAGCAAACAAATGAAACTTCACAACAATAAACATAATCCAATAGCCCTCAACTCTGACTATAACAGTTAGGTCACTGGCCACTTGTTGGCACCAGTCTTCTACATACAGATCAAACCCAGCTTTTTAAGCTTCCTGTCAGGCCTTGCTCTGGCTGACTCCTTTAGGCTGTGATTTCCCAGGGAAACCACCACCCTTTCCTCTATTAGATGGTGCAAAGTGTCCCAATTGCCACAATATATATATATATATATATATATATATATATATATATATATATATATATATATAAAACTATTTTATGACAAAGGACTTGCTCTAGCTATGAAACTTCTATAATTTACTGTGCTGAGCCTTAATTTATGCAGACTGGTGATTTGCCCTGAACTCATATTCTTAAACTCTCTATTTATATAAATGAATATACTGCATTGTAACTGTCAGAAGCAATTCCTTCATTGTTGTTTAATTTTTTTTTATTAACCTGTACCAGCATTTTAAGGGTGACCCCATGCTTCACGTACTCCCAATTTTGCCAACACCAGACTAAGCTGGTAGTGCAAGTGCTGGTTTGTCATTAAAAACACAAAATCAAGAATACATGTCCCCAAAAAATCAAGTAATAGGAATCCCAACTTAAATGTATTATTTTTGTTCATTATGAGCTTAATATGGTAATATTGGCAAAAATCAGCAAATCAGTAAAAATTCAAACAGTGAAGAGGTTTATCCAAAATTAACACGTAGTCGAGTGCTTTGAAACATGTTGATGTGAAGATGTTGATGTCACACTGCAGTGCATTGGAATAGTCTTGGTGCTCCATATGCACTATATAACAAATGCTGCATTATTTTTCTCAAACAAACATGCACTGTTTATTTTTCTTTATTAAGGAACCTGAAATGTACTAGCTAATTAATTGATTAAATTATTATAGAAATTATTGCAGAATTAATCTCAAGGAGCCAAACCTACAGTATTTGTGTTTTACAAAATAATCAAAACACTTGTTTCAATTATATGTTTTGTGATTTGATTATACTGTAACTTTCTGATAGTGTACAGCATTTAGGAATATATATTGGCACTTTATAAATAATTATAATTGCATTACACAGTATGAAGTGTGACACCATAAATTTTGATTCATAAATTAATTACAGAAGGTCATTCTCTACCATAAACAGAGAAGTAGTAGAATCTCAGCTCATAGGGATTGATGTTAAGCGATGCAAAGAAAATGTAATATTTCAGTTATTGTGAGAAAGAAATGTGGATTCTAAATCAAAGAACCTGAAACACCATGACCAATAGATTTTGAGAGTAAATTAATAATTTAAATCATAGGTATAATTACCAGAATCTATAAGAAATAGGGTTCTAATATTGCTATGGTACTAACATGTGATAGCTGTTGGCATACAGAAAATGAATAAGATATGGTAACCATTAGATATGCTTTAAGAAAACAGTAGAATAGAAGAGCAAAAGCCCTTAAAACAAATGCTTCTGTAAATAAGTGATATATAAAATATGAAACAGGGAATGTGTTGGGTAAGTGACCAGAAAAAGTTACATTGCGTATATGATGCAAGTCAGGAGTGGGTTGTGAATTTACTTGAGACATACAGAATGAAGTAATAATATGGTTGCAAAAGTTAAAGAACAATATGCTTGAATGAATTATATACCTTGGAAATCCAGTGCCTCCATCAGCTATGAGACTTGGAGATGAGTGTAAAAGAATGTTTTTACATTTTAAATATACTAGTCTACTTTTGCTGAACTCTATGCCCATCTAGAATGATGTATAAAAGCATACTTGCCAACTCCCGGAAACTTGCTTACGGGAGTTGGGGGCGTGACTGGAGGGTGGGAGGGGGCGGGGCGAGGCAAATTGTGTCATTTTGGCCCCGCCCCCGCGAAACCGTACTGTACGTCATGGGGCGGGGCCAAAATGACGCAATTGGCCTCGCCCCGCATCCTCCCGCCCTCCAAAATCGCGTCATTCACAGAGAATCGCGTCAAATGACGCGATTCTCTGTGAAATCTTGGATCCAGGAGAAATGCCAGCTCCCCCGGGAGCTCGGGAGACTGACCCGAATTTCGGTTGTCTCCCGGACTTTCCGGGAGAGTTGGCAAGTATGTATAAAAGTCTTTCGAGCAATACAAAAACCATGTTTCTGTGCTAAATTGGGAATGTCTTCAGGTCTGCCCTATATCCCCCACTTGAAGCTTACTTAAATATACTGTCATCATCATCACAAAATCTAGTTTTTATGATCATAGTACTTACACCATTGTACAATTCAGACTAGATAATTATGCATATAGAACGCACTGATCTGCTGAAATAATAACTGTTCATCGCAAATGACAGCATGATGCCGTGTAAAGTCACATGCTGTGTGTGCATTCATGGGTGTGAAAGCAACTATGTGATAACCACAGTAGGGGGAAAGTGAACTGTGTTCTGCCTATCACAACTGTGTATCTAAATACAATATTAAGGATAGAAATGGACTTTGGACATGAGTTAAAATCATATTATTGTTAAAGCAGATATACATTCATTAGAAATTACCAGCTTGGACTATAGCCGGTAGCTCATTCTGATGACCTGTTTTTTGTTTTTAAAAATAAGACAATTTTTTAGTCTACTGAGGAAGTTAACAATTGATTCCCTCATTCTTAGATCAGGGAAAATATCCACTTTTGTGAACAGTTAAACTTTGAAGTTCATCTGTAACGGAAATATTATAATGGCGATGAACATTTAGGCTTAATTTTCAATAAGTCTAGCAGCACACGGTAATGCATATGTACTATCAATTAGATTCATTAGATTTGTCTCCATCCTAATGAATGCAAAGCACGACAATTATGATTTTAAGAACCAATGTATGTACAGTCACGTTAAGTTTATTCCTGTAATGAGTAGACATAAAATCTGCATTATTTTTGTGCATTACAAAAATATTGTTTTCTATCTAATATCACTAATTTGTAAAATTGTGAGCTAATCCTACAAAAATAGCATTTTTAGAAGAGAAATGTGTTAGTCATTTTAACATTTCATAAAAGGTTAATTTTCAAGACCTAGGGCTAGATTTACTAAGCTGCGGGTTTGAAAAAGTGGGGATGTTGCCTATAGCAACCAATCAGATTCTACCTTTCATTTATTTAGTACTTTCTACAAAATGACAGCTAGAATCTGATTGGTTGCTATAGGCAACATCCCCACTTTTTCAAAGCCGCAGCTTAGTAAATCTAGCCCCTAATGTACTATTAGTTCTTATTACATTGATGCATTATGGAGACTGACTAATGTACTTAAAATTAATATTGTTTGTATTTGTAGAACATGCAAATCTGCAGAACAAGTAGACTGTATTAAATTAGCTTTCTCACATTGTTAACTACAACAACATATATCAACATAACTTCTTTATATTGAAGAACAGTGGTTGTTGCCTGTAACTTGTTGTTTAGGGGAGCCACAGAATATGCAATGCAATGTATTTCATCTGTATGTTTTAAAAGCTGTGTGATGATATGGGCTTCTTAGATTACTCAAGCCAATGACAGATGAAGATACAACGGTACTTTATTAAGTAATAATGTATGGCAATGGAATGGCAACAAACTTTAACAGGCAATATTCTCTTTACCAGGTGGGTAGCAATAGTCCACCAAATTAAAGTCTCAAGATGGTAACATGATGGCAAAGCCCCAATATAGTAACAATATAGCCAAATCATTGACAACTTTAGTTAACCACTGTTCCCAGTTGTTGATATTACTCAGACCAAAGTATGGCTCATTCAATCCGTCAATCCAAACTAGCACACCACTGGATTTGTGGGATTTGGAGACGAAGCCTCAGCTTCTAGTCTCACCACCAGATCATGCCCACTGACATCTGGCATGCACATTTTTATAGACACAGATATAGCCTTTTCCTATCTGAGTAATACAACACTCCTTTACTTCTAAAACCTACTTTTACTATCAAAATGTGTATAAAAGGATTAAACTCATTTTACCCTGTCAAGGACTCAAGCTTTGATTTAATCTGTTCAATTAGTAAAGGTCTGCTTGACATGCTGGCATTACAGTCGAGCAATATAGTGTCCCTTCTATACATAGCACAACACAATACCCTCTTGGCTTTCAATACCATTTGATATTAGTTACATTGAGCAGGTAGCTTGCTATTCAATGGCCATCAGAAATGGCAGGCCCTCCTATGGTTATGTTTACTGTGCAAACAATATTGAGGCTGTTGAATACACAACAGAATGTTGACCAAAGCAGGAGATACTGGATACCAGGTGTAATGGAGAGTTGCAGGTACAGGATACCATGATTTCAAGGTTTAGTTAAGCAGCTGGAGTAACTGGATACCAGGCACAATTGGATAACTACAGGTATAGGATACCAGAATTTACAGGTTTAGCTAAGATGCAGGAGTTACTGGATACCAGGCACAATAGGAAGACTGCAAGTACAGGATACCAGGATTACCAGGTTTAGCTTGGAAGCTGGGGACGCTGGATACTAGGCACAATAGGAAAACTGCAAGTACAGGATACCAGGATTGCCAGTTTTAGCCTGGAGCCTGGAGATGCTGGATAAAAGGCACCATAGGAGAAACTTTCTGAGCTATTGTCATAGAACACAATTTTCAAAAACTTTTTAAAAACTGGTATTCTTGAAAACGAGCTATAAATTATATTAGAAATACTATTGTCATTGCCAATTACAAACATAATCTGTAATTCTGAATTCCAGTGGGGATGAACTAAAATTATGTGAGGATTATATTGACATCAGTGATGTCAACATTGAGGAAGACGACCGCTGCCTAATGCCCATTAGTAAATTGTTAAAATCCCTATCTATTCTACAGTTCAACAAGCTACAACAAAATGTTCTTTTTTGTGTGTGTCCAAACAAATCAAACTCTTCAGCTACGAAGTGTGGCATTCATTGTCGCGGAGTTGCTTGGTTTGCTAACTATGCATGTCTTTTTTAACATAAGGGTGAGAGAGCCCAAGGACAATTTCATCTTGCGCTATTTTACATTATGGCCTTTCAATTCCTTGGTCTACTGTCTTGTCTAGGATGTATATTGATGCAGCTGAAATACATCTAGGGCCTGATTCATTAAGGATCTTAAATGAAGAGGATTCTTATTTCAGTCTCCTGGACAAAACCATGTTACATTGCAAGGGGTGCAAATGAGTGTTCTCTTTTGCATATAAGTTAAATACTGCCTGTTTTTTCATGTAGCACACAAATGCTTGATAGCTTATTTGTACACTGAAATTTAAAGTTGATATGTGTGTGCTACATAAAAAAACAGGCAGTATTTAATTTATGTGCAAAACAGAACACTCATTTGCACCCCTTGCACTGTAACATGGTTTTATCCAGGAGACTGAAATAAGATACCTCTTCATTTAAGATCCGTAATGAATCAGGCCCCTAGTGAGCTTTTATTACTGTCTCTCTACAATGTGTCACATATGCTGTCTAAAGTTGAAAATATTGTGTCTGTGGTCTCCCTCCCACCTTTTCACTTCTGGGTGCAGCCCACTTTTTTCTATGTACTTGTCTAAAATGATATTGATGCTGCTATCTGTCTAATGAGCTTTTTTTTACTGCCACTGATCTAACTCTCCACAATGTGTCACACATGCTGTCTAAAATTGACAATTATAAATAAGTCAGTGGTTTATCGTGCAACATTTACTTCCGGGTGCAGCCCACCCTTTTCTATCTATTTGTCTAATATGTCTATTGATGCTTCTATCCATCTCAAAATCACTCTGTGCGTGCCCAGTATTGTGACATATGCCAGTAGACTCAGCCCTGTTCGCTCTGTCTTAGTACACAGAGGACACATACTATTGCGTACGATTCTGGGGAGTGAACGGGCCAGGGAAGGGGTGTTTTGCTGTAATCACTGTACAGTAAGGGTTTGCCAAATTCAAGCGCAAGCACCATGCCTGAATCAAGCTCTGGGTATCTGTTGCTTCACCTTCAGGTCTAGTCTAAGCCCTAATCAGAAGTTATGACAGTCTCATATGCATGCTATAACGTGTTTGCAATCACGAGGAACTGTAAAGATGTACAGCCATGGCCAAAACATTTTTAAGAATGACACTAATATTGGTTTTCACAAAGTTTGCTGCTTCGCTGTTTTCTGAAATTTGTGTTGACCCTTCTTTTTGAAGACCTTTGCAGTTCGTCCGGCCATGCAGTCAATCAACTTCTGGGCCACATACTGACTAATGGCCGCTCATTCTTGCCTAATCAATGCTTGGAGTTTGTCAGAATTTCTGGATTTTTGTTTGTCCACCGCCTTTTGAGGATTGACCACAAGTTCTCAATGGGATTAAGTTCTGGGGAGTTTCTGGCTACGGACCCAAAATGTCAATGTGTTGATCCTGAACCACTTAGTTATCACTTTTACCTTATGGCAAGGTACTCCATCATGCTGGAAAAGGCATTGTTTGTCACCAAACTGTTTTTGGATGGTTGGGAGAAGTTGCTCTTGGAGGATGTTTTTGTACCATTCTTTATTCATGGCCGTGTTCTTAGGCAAATTTGTAAGTTAGCACACTCCATTACCTGAGAAGCAACCTCAAACATGAATGGTCTCAGGATGCTTTACTGTTGGCATGACACAGGACTGATGGTAGCGCTCTTCTTTCCCTCCCTGCACAAGAGTTTTTCCAGATGCCACAAACAATCTGAAAGGGGATTAATCAGAGAAAATGACTTTACCCCAGTCTTCAGAAGTCCAATCCATGTACCTTTTGCAGAATATCAGTCTGTACCGGAGTTTTTGCTGGAAACATGTGGCTTCTTTGCTGGCCTTCATGACACCAGGTCATCCTTCAAAAGTCTTTGCCTCACAGTGCGTGAAGATGCACTCATACCTGTCACCATTTTATAGTTCTGATGGCATAATAGGCATAATACAGGTAAATTAAGTTTGATGCTTGGTGAGAATTTGTCCGATCAGATACCTACTTTGCATCATCAAAAAACACAAAAGTGATACCCAATAGGCCAAGTACACCCCTTCATGGTAACGGTATTCGCTGATGGCAATGTCCTTTTTCAGCAGGATACTGCGTCCTGTCTCACTGCAAAATTTGTTTAGACATAGTTTTGAGGAAAATGACAAAGAGTTTAAGGTCTTGACTTGCCCTCCACATTCCCCATATATCAACCCAATCAAGCATCTGTAGGATGTGCTGGAAAAACAAGTCCAAGCCACAAAGGCCCCACCTTGTAACATACAGGACTTAAAGGATCTGCTTCTAATGTCTAGGTGCAAGATACCACAGGATACCTTCAGAGGTCTTGTGGAGTTCATGCATCGACGGGTCAAAGCTGTTTTGGTGCTGCAAAGGGATCCTACACAATATTAGGAATATGGTTTTAATTTTGTGGCTGATTGGTGTATAATATTGTTAAATGGTATGTCTTTCTCTTGATAGTCCTAATGACAAAATGCCTCTGCATTCTGAAACTTTGACTTGTGACCTGTGTAATACACTATTGACCTATACAGTATACTATTATCCTGATACTAAAGACATACAAATAACTGTTGGGATTTGCTTTTGTTTGTATTACATCACATTCTCTTTGGATGCTGCCTTGACTGTTTCAGATCCTGCCTGCAAGGTGTTAAGCCCTCACCATTTGATCTGGATCTTGATCACCTTTGTCTGGTCTTTTTAAGACTTCCTTTTCCAGCAGACTAAGGCCAGTTTATTGTTTGTTGCTACTGGTCTCTCTCAGAACTCCTGTATTCTGGTCCTGATTTGTCTCCTGGTATCTGACCTGTTTGTCTTATCGTATTGCACCTTTTCCAGTGATTCTGACTTCAACTTCAGTTGACTTCACTCCTGTCTGTTCCCTGGTACTGTTGTGGATCTCTCAGCTTGTGACTCTGGCTTGCCTGATCTTTGTCCTGCCTGATTCTTCTGTGGTATCCAGTACTTCCAGCTACTAAGCTAAACCTCGAGATTCCGATATCCTGTTCCTGCAGCTATCCTATTGTGCCAGGTCTCCAGTAATTCCTGCTTCTCTGCTAAATCAGGAGATCTCCTGCAGTTCTCTAACCGTGCCTGGTAACAAGTAACTCCAGCTCCTCAGCTAAACCTGGCAAACCTGTCCCTGCTGTTCCTATGGACTTGTGCTAGCTGCTTTACCATTGACTGCATCTAATTTATATCACAAAAGAAAAGAGACAACCACACCAGGTTATTTGTCAGAAATCATCCCCAGATTGTTCCTAATAAATAAGGATTTATAGGGTATATATATATATATATATATATATATATATATATATATATATATAATCCTAGTGGGTGCACCCAGACAATAATATATAGTATTTAAGAAAAAGAGAAGAGAGAAGATGTGTATATTGGAGCACTTCGAGATATGTTTGTAGTCAGAAATAAAAACATAATGTTTTTTATTAGGTATACATTAAAATGAAGGAATGGTTCAATTCCAGGAAAGCAGTGAAATATAACTTAAAAACAGAGTGTGATTGTAGTTAATTAATGTGATTAGGGTGAATTAAAATTGCAGAAAGGCAGTTTCATTCCCATTGAACTTTTTCAAATGTGAACGAAACACATCAGAAAGATTTATTAGTGGTGGAGAGAGGAAGCTTTAATCTTCAGTGAGAAAGAGCTGTGTTGGATACTATATCTTCTTACCTGTAAAGCGGAATGCTGCTTGCCCTATGTTGAAAGGGTTACTGTGTTGTTTGGAGGAGAGGTGGATCGATAGATTAGTATAAGAAATCAGGTGGCCACCTGGGTATGTGATTGCAATGGAGAGGATGGATTTATAAAGACTGTTTCAAAGTACTATTCCAGGATCTGGGTAACCTGAAAACTCTTTTTATATTTTATGTGCCTTCTACCGGTTGCAGATTTGTTTCAGTGTTTCTCAAGACTCTTGCTATATCCCAGGACTATCAGCCCTAATGGAGAATTATGGGCAGCACGGTGGTGTAGTGGTTAGCACTTCTGCCTTACAGCACTGGGGTCATGAGTTCAATTCCCGAACATGGCCTTATCTGTGTGGAGTTTGTATGTTCTCCCCGTGTTTGCGTGGGTTTCCTCCAGGTGCTCCGGTTTCCTCCCACACTCCAAAAACACACTGGTAGGTTAATTGGCTGCTAACAAATTGACCCTAGTCTGTGTCTCTGTCTGTATGTGTGTTAGGGAATTTAGACTGTAAGCCCTAGTGGGGTAGGGACTGATGTGAGTGAATTCTCTGTACAGCACTGAGGAATTAGTGGCGCTATATAAATAAATGGTGATGATGATGATGATGATGTGCCTTGAGAGGTTCTATGCTTACTCTCCTGGAAAGTTAACTGTATGTTAACAGATTCTTGGCACGGATAGCTCTTAAACAGCTAACACTGGACAAGGACTGTCTTTTGATTGCACCTTTTGCCTACTATATGTTTGTTTTTTTTATACCACTTTATCATGTCTCTTGATTAGAGATTATTATCGGGAATTTAAGTTTTATTGTGTTTACTAAATATTCTGGCTTTACTATATTGCAGCTTGTGTCCATGTGTACTCCGCCTTTTGTATAAGTTTTTTTTTAGCTATATGGGAATCTAGAGCGCTATCCATTTCTTTCTCTTTTTTTTATGTATTATGTAGATGTCATATTAAATATACTAACACATGCAAATATATAGAGAAAGGTAATCTAAATGACATAGATAGTCTAGACCATTCTATATTTATTTGCATTTGTTAATGTATTCTGTAGATGTAAAATTAATTATACTAATAGAAAGCAACAGAGGAGAGCCAAATAGAGGGCAAATACTAAAAAACATAAATGGTTCTTTACTCTCCTAGACTAGCCCCGGCTTGGGGAATTACAGTGGTTCTTCATTATACATGGCTGCAATTTGCAGTGATGCATTAGTTCTGTCACTGCACTATTATAATACATAGACCCCATAGTCTGTAACTCATGGGGATTTCTTAGTGTAATCCCTCCTGCAACCCACTCCACGATTTTCTCCAGCCACATCTCCCCCCGTTTTTCCAGCCCCCCCCACTTTCTGTAGCATTTTTCCTCCCCTCCCAACGTTTTCTGTACCATCCATTCTCCCCCCTTTCTATAGCATCCATTCCCACCCCCATGTTCTGTAGCCTCCCCCCTTTCTATTGCATTCATTCTCCCCTTACATTTCCTGTAGCCTCCTTTCTCCCCCCACTTCTATAGCATTCTTTCTCCCTCTTTCTGTAGCATCCATTCCCCCCCTTTCTGTAGCATCTGTGCCCCCTCCACCCCTGTTTTCTGTAGCCTTCTCTTTTGTGTACTCACCCTTACTTCATTTTTCTTCCTTTCTTTTCTTGTCCATCTCTTGTTTCTTGCTTCTGTCTTCTGCCTGACTCCCGTCGGCTCCTCTACACTGGCAGCGTAGTGACGTCATGACTCTGCCAGGAGTCGGGCGCTCTGTAGATTTGAAAATGCGGTGCTGCACTGTAGCAGCAACACATAGTTCTGCAGGAAAGCGATATTGCAGGCAGGTGGGTGATTCGCCTTGAGCAATCGTACCACCCACATTAATTCAGCTAATTATTAATAATATTATTAACTATTGTCTCCCCGGCCACCGTGCCACCCTCCAGAGGCCGACGTCCTTGGCAGCTGCCTAAAGCTGTCTAATGGTGGTGCCGTCCCTGCCAGCATGTTTGACTATAACATGGGTGAGATAGGTTTTTTACAATCGACACAAATTGCCAAAGATTGGATTTTGTAAAGTCAAAATCGCAGATTAATTCATATGGCGCTGTTGTACTTAGCCTGTTATCTCTCACGATTTGCGGCCATTTTAAATCACCGGTAAAAATCGCACCTTGATACATTTATCCACTAGTCATTAGACAGACCATTTTCAACTGTTTTAGTGCATGACAGTGAAAAAAGCATGACTTTTATCAAGTGTGAAAGTGTTTAATAACCATGTCTCCCTACATTAGGTTTCTAAATCATAGGTACTGTAAAGTTATTTTTATATCCTTCATCATTTTCTCATTTCAGTATATTGCGGGTCTCTTTCCTGACATTGTCTCCTATATCCGGGCTAGCAACACCTGAGGTAATCAGATTCCCACAAGGAATTCCCCTGCTTCATATGATCTTAATAACCACTGTTTTCTTTAAAGTAAGTATACGTTCTCTACATATACAGTAGAGAACGCATATATATATATATATATATATATATATATAGTCAATCAGATTGTTTTTTCCACCTTAACTGGGGGAGAGATTTCATACCAGCGTGTTTTATTATGGATAAACCAGAAATCTACTCTCAGACTTCAGGCCTACTTCCTTGTGGAATGCAAAGTCTTAGAAAAAAAATTAGTTGTACAAATATTACCCTCTCTGTTTTGTATTTTTATTTTTTAATCTAGGTCCTGCATTCACATTTTCATGATTGTTATAATGACATATTCATGTCTGAGGACTGCGCACCAGTATAATTTTGCCTTGCCCCTCCATTAAAAACACAGTTACCTAAGTATAGTCAATTTACTTACTACTCCTTTTACACTCAAATTCATATTAAATAACACAAGGAAATAAAGCTGATATTAAAATTTACCCTTACATAAAAATAGTTATATCCAACGATCGTCCAAACCCTGCCATTGTATAGTCTGGTTCTTTGATAACAGAACCAGTTATAAATGCATAACATCACAAATGAATTTTACATTGCTCCTGCATCAACTTTCATAAATGAGCCTCCGAATGTAGATGCAGAATGATAATATATGACATTGTTGGGTCCTGTACTTTATATTCTGAGAAATCTATTTTCTTTTATTTGTTTGCACAGCATATTTTTATAGCCATGTTCAACTATTTACCTAAACCCATATATTATGCTATGTAAAAATGCTTTGCTTTATGTATTTTATTCGGAATAAAATAAAGACCAAATCATACTAGACATAAACAATACCTACTGATTTATGGGGCTATCCGTTGCACATTAAACTTAACAAAAATATCTCTCATTAGATGAAAGTTATTTAAATTGATGCTAGCAATTCCCCGTCCATTTTTTTCTAACAAGCAATTAAGGAAACCTTCCAAAGCTAATTCTCGCTTTTGGCTAACATTTGTCTTTTCTACTGTCTTTTATGATATTAGGTTATTATTGACATAAACAAATTGAGGAAACAATATTAGAAGTCAATAAAGTACACAACAGAAATTTCCATTGTAGAAAACCCCCCAAGAAAACTATACAAGTGAATCACATATTACGGTGAAATAGTAGATTCCTACTTTGCAAAATCAGCATTTATAAAGATCAGGACTTGATCAGAACTTGTTCTTTGCAGCTGTAATTAGGCAAGATGTTTAAGGTCAGCAGAGCTGAAGTATTCATAAATCTCTGCCACACAAGGCATACACGTATTATAAATTTAGTAAGACATCAACCTTGTGCTTCCTTAACCAATTTTAATTCTTGAACGCTATTAATAATGTTCCATAATTTATGATTTTTGGGAACATTAATAATAACAATAATAATAATCATCATCATCTAGGCTGTGAAATGTGTATATGATAGACTGCATGCACAAAATACACCTAACAAATAAGTATTCTTTTGACAAAACAAATTCAAACTCAAAAGAGAGAGCTAGTGAAATGATATATGTTAGGTTAGACATTAAAACTGATCTCTAAAATTGTATAAATCTGAAAATATCCTTAAAAATGTCTTTGATAGAAAGACAATTTTAACCATATTCCATTAAAATCCATTCGAATGTAAAATATTTGTCATTTTTTCCTTAACTTAGTGTTTATTTTCTGTGCTTTTTCAACTAATAGTCATTTTCTATTATATCCAGACTAGATATTTGATAACTTCCTAAAATGTCTACATTACGTGTATTCTAGAACAGTGACAATTTATTGAAGTGTTAACTAAACCATATTTGTAGCAAACAAATGCTTTATTTTTGATCACTTATAATGTGTTTAATGTAAATATTTTACAATTTCATTTAAGGCATTTTCTTCTTTGATTATTGTATTATAATAAACATCAATGGACATCAATGCATTTATAAGTGATATTTGTAATCAGCATGTTCTTATGTCAGAATGAAGTGATTAAAGAACAGTGCAGGCCACACACTGTTAGTACAGTAATTTCAATGCTGATTTTTCCTTGCAGCTCTACGAGCTGCGAGCAAACATCTGCGTTAAAATTACCGTACTGACAGTAATTGAGCACTACCCGCATTGTTCTAAAGAATTGATTTCCCCCCAGAATTTTATATATCTCAATTTTAAGGCATAAGGAACACGTAAGACAAAGAATATATGGTATTTCCACTGAGTAAAGAAAAGGAGAATTAGAAACAGGAAGATATGGCAAATAAATGAGTAAGTTTTCTTCTGGACAAAACCATGTTACAATGCAAGGGGTGCAAATTAGTTTATTATTTTGCACATAAGTTAAATACTGTCTGTTTTTTCATGTAGTACTCAAATACGTGATAGCTTTATATGTACATTGAAATTTAAAGTTTATCTAGGACATGCCCTACCCCAACTATAAATTTGCCATCACATTTTAAATTTACATTCCCCTCCAATGGAAAATGGTTTTGCCAAGGTACACAGTTGCTCATTCTTTTGGTTAACTTTCCTTAATGAATCAGGCTCAATGGGTATTTTTAATCCCAATGTCCCTATATGTCCACCACCTCCAATTCTAGAATAAATCAGCTCAGCAGGCCCTCATTAAAACAGAAATATCCTCCTATATGAGCAAAGTCCCTGAAGTTCATTTAAACATTTTGTCCTTAACAACAAAATGTCTCTCTTGAATGAAGATTGAGGTGCTTTATTGCACCTACTCCATATTCAGCAAAATACTCTGTTATCCAATCAGCACCTCGCATCAAAATTAACCAAAATTTTTACCTGTGCCACCATCTTCACAGATGACAGATAAATAGGCAGATGACATCCCAAAACAGATTTTTTTCCTGCAATTTTGAAGTTTCATAAGTTATGCTTAAAGACCACTTCTGGACACTTTTTTTTTTTACTTAGTGGAGTTTCTACATAAACCAGAATGAGCTATACACTGTCTGAAGGCACTGTTGTCTAGTTAAAATCCTGACATCCATACACCCCATTTGCAGTGTTTTTCCAATGAAAAAGACCATGATGTGCATTTTGAAGTACAATTTGATGTTTAACCGCTCAATACTATACATGGAGTATTCTCAAATATTTTATAGAGGTATTTACTTACAAATTCCATCTTTTTGTGCTCAGTTCTATGCAGTCAGGTGAAGTTATCATACAGTCTTTTAGAGGATACAAGCAAACTATAAGGAACTTTCTGAATAGCATTAAAGGTTCTTTTCCTTGGAAGAAGTGTAAGCTCTGCCATAAAAAAATGAAATATTCTCAGATCCAGCTAATAATAAAGATCACTCCTTTTATGAATTATAAACCACAATGCCAGACCTATATTTTTTAGAATATAGATGGTTTTAAATATGTGGAAGAGTAGAAGGCGGTTAAAGCTTCATAGTTCAGATTAGTATATATAAGATCGATATTCATAGTGTTTTGTTTCATAATACAGACCACGTGAGCATTGGATTCAAGGCATTTAAATATGTTCATTTTAATATCTATTGAGCTGATCAAATTCTCCGAAAATTTGAATACTTTCTTTAGATACTTTCACACCCTAAGGTCTGAACAGACTATGAATTTATTCCCTTTCTATACAAGACTTTATTCTCTGCCTGATCTTTTCCAACTTATTCCTATTACTTACATATGAATTATGGCTCTCTGTCGAAATTATTGAAAACTCCATATTATACATTGTTTTTTATAATGGTTGATTGTTTTAGATTTGTTTTGATTGATTCCAGGATCTATATCTTTGTTTTACTCGGACCTGCTCCAACTGGTTTTGTGTTATATCCATAGATTGTAAGCTTGCGAGCAGGGCCCTCTTACCTCCCTGTCTGTATGTATTACCCAGTGTTTTTTAAATGATTGTTCCCAATTGTGAAGCGCTACGGAATTTGCTGGCGCTATATAAATAAATTTTGATGATGATAGTGACGAGTTATACGATATTAGTGCAATATTGGTGCACAAATCTTAAAAGTTTATTTACAGATCAGTCTGCTGGAATGGAAATAAGCGCTGCTAAATTCAGTGTGAGAGAGTGAAGAGAAGACAATCAATGGCTGTTGGTAGTAATAGTATATTAGTAAACTAATTAGGAGCATCCCAAAAATATTATTTCTTGCTTATAAAATACATAATATAAATGTTTCAATCTGAATGCAATTGTGTGAGGGGAAGTATCAGTGACACCTGAGCTATTTAGTGGAGAAACACAGGGTGCTGCTTAACTGAGCAGGACACACCCTCCCCCAATTAAAATAAATTATATATATATTTATATAATCTCAGAATCCCAAGTGTAGTTTAAATCTGTAAGCAATTGTGGGAGAGGCAGTATCAATAACATTTGTAATACTAAGCAGCCAAAAAACAGGGTGTTCGCTGACTCTGAGCAGCAAATCCTCCCAAAAAAATCTTTCTCTCTATTTATATTATAATATATATATATATATATATATATATATATATATATATACACACACACTAACAAAACGCACCCTTCTCATGGCACTTTTGTCACCTTCTGTTGCAAGAACACCCAGCAGATATCAGCAACACAAAAACTTCTTGTTTCAAATCAAATATATTTATTGTTTGCATCACAATAAAGTGCACTTCTTCTGTCAGGATGACACCAGCAAGCAACTACCTTTTGCTTGCACCTCCTGGTGACCCTACTGCTTACTAGACACAGTTCAGCTCCCTACTGACTGGCCAACTAGTTCAGCATCAGTCATCTCTAACAAGAGCACAACTCAAGGTTAAATACACAGGTCTCTTTCCACAAGCTTGGGTGACTGATAGGCGACACTCCCACCTTGTCTTTAAAGGATCTCTCCTCAGGTGCTCTGTAACGCCTATTCAGTACTGCCATCCCTATCAGCTCTGCTGCTAGCTGTGGATACAAACATGTTAAAGCATGTAAGTAAATCACATTTTACATTTACTTTATCACATGTCTCAGACCTGTACATAAGCAAAGTGCTACACCTGTATATAACTTGGTTTACAGCCTTTTACCTGCAAACTGTTAGCTCCATAGCTAATTCCACTCTGAGAGGCCTGTGGCAAACCACTCCCATTGCCACAACACATGTGTGTGTGTGTGTGTGTGTGTGTGTGTGTGTGTGTGTATATATATATATATATATACACACACACACACATATATGTATATATATATATACAAACATATACATACATATACATACATACATATGTAAATATACATATATATATATATACACACATATATATATATATATACATACATACACACACACACACACATATATATATATATATATATATATATATATATATGTATATATATATATTAAAATCCCAAGTGTTTCAGTAGTGTGAGGTGCAGTATCAGTAACATCTTTAAAACCGAGCGGCCGAAAAACAGGGTGCTTTTTCACTCTGAGCAGCACCCCTCCCTGAAATGAGAATGTTTAAGACCCAATTGTATAAAGCTGAATGATATTGAGAGCAGTGTCTGAAGAAAGTGTAATAAAGCGTGCTTCAAAGTCAAACTCTGTTTATCAATCTTAATGAAAATATCAGCTCTTGATGTAAGGATTGCGGGAAAAAATTCTTATGAATGTGGTAATTTGTCTAAAAAAATGAAAATAGCTAACATTCCGTACACCACTAGCAGTGGCAAGAAGAGACTCACACCATGCCCACTTTTTGCTAGTAGTGGTCCTGCTACTGCTGTTACACATACTAGAATGCCCATTTCAAATGACAGTGCACAACAGAGTCATGAGTCTTGTGTAACTTTCCATGCACCACCTTCTCACTCACCAATTTTGGCCAAAGGTTGCAACATGCTGACTGGTGAAAATTTGTGACAGAGAATCACGCACAAATACATGACAGTTTAATAAAAGATGCAATGCCTAAGAAACAATATGACACAGCAGTGGCAGACAGGATGTGAGTTTAACAAAGCAAAGGACACCTTTAAAACATGAAGGCAAAGCACTAGCCAATGTGATGGTAATTTTAGAACATTAATACATCTCAGGGTAGGCCCACCGTTAAAAAAGTAAAATTTGCTGAGTTTTATAAAGTGTGGAATTCCTTCTCAATACTACCTCTTGCTTCAGTTGGTGGTCATTTTTTTTAAGCTGCTGCAATGATCAACCTGCTGTAAAGAAGCAGTAATCAAAGCTCATTTGGACAGCAGCATTGATAGACATTTAGGGGTATATTTACTAAACTGTGGGTTTGAAAAAGTGGAGATGTTACCTATAGTAACCAATCAGATTCTAGTTATCATTTATTTAGTACCTTCTACAAAATGACAGCTATAATCTGGTTAGTTGCTATAGGCAACATTTTTAAACCCGCAGTTTAGTAAATATAGCCCTTAGACATGTAAATAAATGAAGGTGGTGGGAGAAAGACCATAGACACAATATTTTCAACATTAGAGAGCTTGTGTCATGGAAACTAAAGAGGCATAAAAGTTCATTAGGTGGAGAGCAGCATTGGTGGAAATTTTGACAGTTGTGAAGAGATCATTAGAAAATAGACTGCAAATGAATGTTAATGCTGTAAATGCTAATAAAGGAACAAAACAGCTAAAAATTGCATGATTTGACCTGTTTTTCAAAATCTTGAATGAAATCTGTATGCAAAATTAAAACGTGAGGATTTTGGGCTATCATTTTTGAGTTATTTTGTAAAATGTCCACCTACCAATGCATTACTATTGTCCTCTAGAAAATGTGACAGTTGACAATACATCTGTGCTCCTGCTGGTTGCTCTGGAAATTGTGACAGTTAGTAAACTCTCCCTGTGCTCCTGCTGGGTAACCTGGAACATGTGAACTGCTGGTTGGTCTGGAATCTGTGACAGTTATTTGCAGCCTCATATATCAGGGTATGTTGTTCGGACCATGCCCAGAAATTGAACTTCAATGGAAGAAATTATACATATTTTGTAGTGTATAATCAAATTCTTTAGTTCCTTTAATATAGTGATCGATAATATTGTTTATTCATTATACTGTTACAATTTCTACATGTAGTGTATAAAAAATTATTGTTCTCTGTTAATAAACTAATTTAGTCATTACATTTCAGTTTAATTTAAGGCAGTTGGCCAGGTTTCTGGTATGCCTTAATAATGTTTCTAAAACAGTTCTTCTAATCTCACCCTCTAATTCAGATTTAGCTAATATAGCATTACTATGACTGATGGTACTGTGTTCATGTGAGTAAATGGATTACAGACATATGATACACCAAATCATAGTTATGTCTCTATGCTTGATTATTGGTGTCTGTTTCTCCTTCTGCATCCAGGTTTGAAAATAGTTTTCTGTTTATAATACAGATGGGCGGGCTTGGTTCCCCGAGAACCGAACCCACCCGAACTTTGCCTATCCGAGTACCAAGCCGAGCAGGCTCTGTACTCTCCCGCCCGCTCGGATTCCAAATCGAGGCCGAACTTCATTGTGACGTTGTCGGATCTCGGGGCTCGGTTCTCGCGGTACTTGAAAATTATAAATACCTGCCTCCACAGCAATCCATCGTCATTTGACAGAGGGAGAGAGCAGGGTGTAGTCACAGGCTGATTAGAGCAGGGACAGAGAACACAATTCTGATTACAATTGATAGAGAAGAGAGGAGGATAGAGGAGTCTTTGTTTTCAATATTTCAATGTCCCCCATTCTTTTGCATTAATATTTCTGGCTGTCAAAAATACTATTTTTCAGCAGACTAAAAATATAATATTTAGCACTCCCAAGTGATTTGTGGTGTCCCCCATTCTTTTGCATTAATATTTCTGGCTGTCAAAAGTCCTGTTTGTCAGCAATCTGAAAAATAATTTTTAGCACTCCCCAGTGCTTTTGGGGTGTCCCCCATTCTTTTGCATTCATTTTTGTGGCCGTCAAAAGTCATATTTGTCAGCAGTATCTAAAAAATTGTAGCAATACAAGTGCGTTTGGCTCATAATGGATTCAAAGCAGTCCACATATGAGCAGAATCAACAATCAGGTTCTGTCACCAGTCCTGATGGTAGTGTTCCCAGTACGTCATCTGGGAAAGGCGATGTCAAACTACACAGTCTTTTGAAATCAGTCAAAAAAACACACACCAAAAAAAAATGTACCGTGTTGAAGCACAAAAGAAGTGTAACTGAGGAAAAGTTAAGTGCCGGTAAGAAAAAAATTGCCAAAATGCCATTCTACACACGGAGTGGCACAGAGAGAATGATGCCTTCGCCTTTCTCTATTAGTGGCAGATCAAAAAATGTTACTGAGCCTTTTTCTTGTACGGACACTCGTGACAAAGCAAAACCAAGTAATTTGGAGTCTAAAAGTGGTGCACAAGTACTGTTACGCGTGAAAGCCGAGCTGCAAGAAAACAGTAAGGCATTAGAGGATAATGTATGCTCTGAATCAGAAATGACACTAATCCCTGTGGAGAGTCCATCCACCAGTGGTATGTCTAATCGTGAGCATTCTGTTAGTGACAGTGTACCCATAAAGAAGGTTCCTTTCAGCAGTTCTGCTGATGTGTGCCTGAACAGCCCGAGTGTAGTCGGTGATACACCAATTGAGGATGCCACTTTTGAATTAGAAGAGGATGAGGGGGAGATTTGTGTAGGTGACAAGGGCACTAATGATGATGTTGATGATTATGATGCAGACAGATACCATTGCCTTTCTCAATTTCTATTTATATTCTAGACTCTATAACGGCTGAATAGTTTACAATTTTACTCCTAGTGGAAAGGGGGTCTGATGCAGACAGATACCAAACTACCTTGGTCCATTATTTTTACTTTCTAATTCCACAGTCTATGCAGGCTGCTTTTTTTCTATTCAACTACAAGTGGAGAGCAGGGGGGGCATAGATAGCCACCAAACTACCGTGGTCCATTTATTTGTACTTTCTAATTCCGCAGTCTATGCAAGCTGCTTTTTTTCTATTAAACTACAAGTGGAGGGCGGGGGGCATAGATAGCCACCAAACTACCGTGGTCCATTTATTTTTACTTTCTAATTCCAGAGTCTATGCAGGCTGCTTTTTTTCTATTCAACTACAAGTGGAGAGTGTAATATACACCCAACGACGATGGCTGCATTGCCAATAGGAAAAGATGAAGAGGAAGACAACCAGGTTTGTGTGGAGAATTAAGGACGGCCTACCAGGGATTAAACTGTTTTCTTCCTAATTTATTAGCTTTAGAATTACCTTACTTATCAAAGAAACAGGTGGAGCACTAAATTAGGTTATTTTATGCCCAAAAACATTGATTTTTAAACAAAATTGCAAAACAAAACCAACCAAAACCAAAACCAAAACACGCAAGGGCCGTTTGGCAAAACCAAAACCAAAACCAAAACCAAAACACAATGGTAATCCAGATCCAAAACCAAAACCAAAACACGGGGGTCAGTGAGCATCTCTAGTTTATAATGCCAAAAATAAAGTTTTGTTGCTTGCTTGTTGTATGTTTTCATTCCATATCCATGTTTGCAGTACACTTTTTATTTGTTGCACTGTGCCAGGATCAATTGCTGTGGAGGTTTGTTATTTTGCTTTCTGTGTACAAAGTTGCTGCATGTCTTCCACACATTGGAAATGGCTTTCTTTTGAGCATGGAGGCATGAGAACTCATTGTAGAAATTGGTTACAAGATGCTTGACTCCAGTCTCAGCTACTGACTTGTGATGCATTTGTAAAGCTTCCACAGTGAAATGCAATTTCCAGTGTGCTTGCTAAAGCTCAGGAACAATAACATCCATATCTAAAAATTGATGCAGAGTCATGATAGGGATAGAGGTTGTTAGGAATAGTCCAAACTAGGGATGAGCGCACTCGGATTCTGGCAATCCGAGCCCCCCCGAACATTGCGGATCCGAGTCAGATCCGAGCACTCTCCAGGTATTCCCGCCGATTCCGAAACTTAAAACGAGGCTCTGAGTCATAATCCCGCTGTCGGATCTCGCGATACTCGGAACATTTAAATTCTCCGCTTGCCGCCGCCATCTTCACTCGGGCATTGATCAGGGAAGAGGGAGGGTGTGTTAGGTGGTCCTCTGTCCTGCTATTTCTCGTGCTGTGCTGTGCTCTGTCCTGCTGAGTCCAGTGGTGCTTTTGCCAGTGCTCTGTCCTGCTGAGTCCAGTGGTGCATCACTCCAGTGCTCTGTCCTTGCTGAGTCCAGTGGTGCATCTGTCCAGTGCTCTGTCCTTGCTGAGTCCAGTGGTGCATCAGTCCAGTGCTCTGTCCTTGCTGAGTCCAGTGGTGCATCAGTCCAGTGCTCTGTCCTTGCTGAGTCCAGTGGTGTGTTTTGTCCTGTGCTTTGTTCTGCTAAGTGCATATTTATTTCAAAAGTATTAAAAATTCTTCCATAAAAAAAATAAAATAAATAAAATAAAAAAAATCTACAAAAATCCTTTTAAAATAATATAAAAAAAAAATAAAAAAAGTCCTTGCTGAGTCCAGTGGTGCATCAGTCCAGTGCTCTGTCCTTGCTGAGTCCAGTGGTGCATCAGTCCAGTGCTCTGTCCTTGCTGAGTCCAGTGGTGCATTTTGTCCTGTGCTTTGTTCTGCTAAGTGCATATTTATTTCAAAAGTATTAAAAATTCTTCCATAAAAAAAAAATAAAAAAAAAATCTACAAAAATCCTTTTAAAATAATATAAAAAAAAATAAAAAAAGTCCTTGCTGAGTCCAGTGGTGCATCAGTCCAGTGCTCTGTCCTTGCTGAGTCCAGTGGTGCATCAGTCCAGTGCTCTGTCCTTGCTGAGTCCAGTGGTGTGTTTTGTCCTGTGCTTTGTTCTGCTAAGTGCATATTTATTTCAAAAGTATTAAAAATTCTTCCATAAAAAAAATAAAATAAATAAAATAAAAAAAATCTACAAAAATCCTTTTAAAATAATATAAAAAAAAATAAAAAAAGTCCTTGCTGAGTCCAGTGGTGCATCAGTCCAGTGCTCTGTCCTTGCTGAGTCCAGTGGTGCATCAGTCCAGTGCTCTGTCCTTGCTGAGTCCAGTGGTGCATCAGTCCAGTGCTCTGTCCTTGCTGAGTCCAGTGGTGCGTTTTGTCCTGTGCTTTGTTCTGCTAAGTGCATATTTATTTCAAAAGTATTAAAAATTATTCCATAAAAAGAAAAAAGAAAAATTCTACAAAAATCCATTTAAAATAATATTAAAAAAAATCTAAAAAGTCCTTGCTGAGTCCAGTGGTGCATCAGTCCAGTGCTCTGTCCTTGCTGAGTCCAGTGGTGCGTTTTGTCCTGTGCTTTGTTCTGCTAAGTGCATATTTATTTCAAAAGTATTAAAAATCTCTTTCATAAAAAGAAAAAAAAAAGAAAAATTCTACAAAAATCCTTTTAAAATAATATAAAAAAAAAATCAAAAAAGTCCTTGCTGAGTCCAGTGGTGCATCAGTCCAGTGCTCTGTCCTTGCTGAGTCCAGTGGTGCATCAGTCCAGTGCTCTGTCCTTGCTGAGTCCAGTGGTGCATCAGTCCAGTGCTCTGTCCTTGCTGAGTCCAGTGGTGCATCAGTCCAGTGCTCTGTCCTTGCTGAGTACAGTGGTGCATCAGTCCAGTGCTCTGTCCTTGCTGAGTCTAGTGGTGCATCAGTCCAGTGCTCTGTCCTTGCTGAGTCCAGCGGTGCTTTTGTCCTGTGCTTTGTTTTGCTAAGTGCATCTTTATTTTAAAAGTATTAAAAAGTCTTCCAAAAAAATTATAATTCGACAAAAATCCTTTAAAAAAAATATAAAAAATTATTCTAAAAAGTCTAAAAAAAATTATTGCAGTCCATAAACATTAATACTGCAATCTATTAAAAATTGTCCACTGTTCTTGCAGTATTTATAAAATAGTACTGTAATACAACGTGTGCTGCATATAATGGAGTACCAAAATTTGGGGGATAAAGTAGGGAAAGACCAAGACCCACTTCCTCCTAATGCTGAAGCTGCTGCCACTAGTCATGACATAGACGATGAAATGCCATCAACGTCGTCTGCCAAGGCCGATGCCCAATCTCCTAGTAGAGGGCATGTAAAATCCAAAAAGCAAAAGTTCACTACAATTAGCAAAAAAAGAAAATTGAAAACATCTGAGGAGAAACGTAAACTTGCCAATATGCCCTTTACGACACGGAGTGGCAAGGAACGGCTTAGGCCCTGGCCCGTGTTCAGGACTAGTGGTTCAGCTTCACCCAAGGATCTAAGCCCTCCTTCTTCCCCCCTTTCAAAAAATTTAAAAGAGTTATGCTGTCAGCAACAACACAGCAAACAACTCTTCCTTCTAAACAGATTACATCACAAATCCCCAAGGCGAGTCCAAGGGTGTTGGTGGTTGCGAAGCCTGACCTTCCCATCACTGTACGGGAAGAGGTGACTCCATCCACCATTTGCAGCACACCCTCTGCATATGCTGGAAGGATGACCCACAGTGAATATCCAGATTTGGATAATCAAGGTGTCAAGGAGGCTATTGATGTAGCTGGCGTTGTGGAGGAACTTGATGAGGAGGATGCTGATGTGGTTATTTTAAATGAGGCACCAGGGGGGAAAAAAGTGGATGTCCATGGGATGAAAAAGCCCGTCATGCCTGGTCAGAAGACCAAGAAATGCACCTCTTCTGTCTGGAGTTATTTTTACCCCAATCCGGATAACAAATGTATGGCCATATGTAGCTTATTTAAAGCTCAAATAAGCTGGGGTAAGGATCTTGGCCACCTAGGGACATGCTCCCTTATACGTCACCTGAATAACCTTCATAGTTCAGTGGTTAGTTCAGGAACTGGGGCTAGGACCGTCATCAGTCCAGGGACACCTAAATCCCTTGGTCCTGTTGGATACACACCACCAACACCCTCCTCGTCAACTTCCTCCACGATCTCCATCAGATTTAGTCCTGCAGGCCATGTCACCAGCCAGACTGAGTCCTCTTCAATAAGGGATTCATCTGAGGAATCCTGCAGCGGTACGCCTACTACTGCCGCTGCTGCTGTTGCTGCTGGTAGTCGGTCATCTTCCCAGAGGGGAAGTCGTAAGACCGCTACGTCTTTCACCAAACAATTGACCGTCCAACAGTCATTTTCCATGAGCACCAAGTATGACACTAGTCATCCTATGGCAAAGCGGATAACTGCGTCAATAACAGCAATGTTGTTGTTAGATGTGCGTCCGGTGTCCGCCATCACTGGAGTGGGATTTAGACGGTTGATGGAGGTATTGTGTCCCCAGTACCAAATCCCGTCGAGATTCCACTCCACTACGCAGTCCAGAAAGCTACCTCGGTGCAACGTTTTGGACTAAAAACAATATTGTGAGGTGTGAGGTGTTCAGAATAGACTGGAAATTAGTGAAAATGATTGTTATTGAATGTTATTGAGGTTAATAATAGCGTAGGAGTGGAAAAAATAAAAAAAATGGATTTTAGTGCTTTTTATGCTTTTTTAAATATAAATCAGAACCCAAAACCCGAAATCAGAACCAAAACCTTTCGTCAGGTGTTTTGGCAAAACAAATCAGAACCCAAAACCTCAAGCTAATCGGAACCCAAAACCCAAAACCCAAAACACTAAAAGTGCCCGGTGCACACCCTTAGTCCAAACTGAGGTAGCGTTGTTGGAATAAGACTATTTAGTGGAGATATAGATATATATTTAGGTTATCTAAAAGTGTGCCAGATCACATCATGACCATCAGAGTAAATTGACGTGACGTGACTGTATTAAGCATAAAATATATATCTCACCACTTTATATTGATAAATGTGCTTCTTTCTCACTTTAATAATTTATCTTTTTTAATCCTACAAATCAAATTAGCAAATGTAACAAAAACACATATAAAAGAAGAAAACATAAAAAACAAAAAATAGGTGTACTGTTAGCTAATAATATCCCTATTTTTCCTTAGAATTTAATGCAATTTAGCAACGAGAAGCAGCTACTCTATTATGTCTCCAGAGGCTAAAATATCTCACTAGTATAATTTCGGTAGAAGAAAAACACAATATCTATATAGCAATAACTCTTACCTGGCAGAGATATAATGTAAAGGCGGAAGTTCTTAAAAATATAGAGAGTAGTAACACACAGCAATTGTTTTCATACACTTTATTTCTTACACTACTTTATTAGTGCTGATTTTTTTTCCTGGTTTTTAACATAATTTCACAGTAACAAAATAATACATTTTAAAAGAATATTAACATGTTTGTTTTAATATAGTTTTGGTATATCACATGTAGGAAACTTCTTTCTTATTTATTTATTTTGAAATTTGCTTCTCCATGCAGAAACGCAGTAGGATAATCATAGGGTTGACGGGGGTTAATTAAATCAGATTTTTTAATTTTGGGCTACCTTGTTCATGTAAGGGGGATACCCAAGTCTTTTTTTATCTATAGACACGCAGTTCTTGAATCTGTAATTGTAAAGTGATTTGATTTCTATAGTTTCAGTCTGGCCAGTAAGATCTGAACCTAAGAACAAACCAACATCAGTGCAGACAGAAGTATTATGTAGTTAAATAAGCTAAACTCTGTACAAGGGTAATCAAGCTGAGACATAGTCATGAACACTCTGGTTCGGTGGACAGGAAAAAGTCAATGTATAGTTATGGATCCCTAAGAATAGTCTTTCAAAAACTACAGTTAAAAAAATAACTCTGGGGGTTCAAGGCCCGGCATGTTCAGTTCAGTAATGTATATTTCAAGATAAAACCCTAGGTACAGCAGATATTAAAATATGGATTAATACTGTAGTAAATTGAATCTTACTTGGTTCATCATAGTTCATTAATACAGTACTTCTAAAAAAAATGTTTGTTCATTGAGTATTTCCTTAGTGTATTCCCTCTGGTATACCCAGCCACTCTAGTTATTTAATTATGTACAGTATGTGTGTGTCCGTCCCTTTGCATATCTCCTTTTCTTTGTTATCAATATAAAAACAGAGTTGTCACAGCACACAGTATTTTATTAGACTCTGGATTTACAATGTATAACGGTACACATATATATCTTGGCCTCAGTTTCCAGTCTGACCTCTGAGACTCTAGATAAATAGTATAAGTAAAATGCTTCCCAAATGGCCGAATTGACACAATAAGTATAACTTGATTCTCTATTAAAGTTGCATGCTGTAAGTATGAAGCTCACCTATTAACGCAATATATAAATCAATAACGGATACCTCTTGGGTAATCTTTTAAGTTATAAAAGGTATAGAGACATTTAGAATTTGACCTAACTGTGCCCCAACTTGGATATTACTTTCTGTGTGTATTTCAAAGAATGACTGGAGTGAATTAGCCCATGACCTGTGATCTCTCTGTCCAGGACACAGTAATTCTCCATTAGAAATAATGCTGATGGTTGTGTGCCAAGGTCAGTTAAAGACCCCGGAGAGCTAATAATCTCTCTGGAAAGCTATTAGACCTTCAGACATATTGAACAATATAAGTTGTAAAAGTGAGACTGGATAGCTGCCAACTCTTTGTCAGTACCAGTGGTCAGTACTGAAGACTGATGAGGTTAAAATAAATATGTTACAAGAAACAGTAAAATGTGAAGCATAATTGCTAAATAAAGGGGTCAGTAAAATAGTTAGGACATTGCACTTTGATATTTTTTTCTAAGTTTCTCTAATTGATTTTGGGACAATATTGAATAATGCATTATAATGAAACATTAATTAATTTAAAAAATATCTTCTGTAGGATTACACTAACTAAAACAATGACATTCCCATGACAATTAGTTGTTTGTTTTTTAAAATGTATTGCAATAAAACAGTGTACTAATTTTTAAATTGAAAAACAAAAGCCAACCCCTTTATGCATAGTAATAATAATAAAATTCAGCAGCTGAAATGTTCAGCTCAGTAGTTATTTACTGGTGATCAATAACACCCTACATTACAGAAAGTGTTAATCAGTCCTGAGATGGGGTTTATAGTGCCCAGATATCCCCCATCCTGGATTCAGTATACTCAGAATTAACTTCATTTAATGTGGTAAATTGTCAAAATGGAATGCATTGTTTTTTTATTCCAAAACATTTTATGACTGCAAAATAGCAAAATAAATTGGATTGTCATTTTCAAGTACAGATTTTATTATAAAAACCTATGTGTAGGATTCTGCTTTTTGCTGTTTTGGAAAGGTGTATTGTTGCCAAAGTGAGAACCACAAAGTATTTTTCATGTTCATTTTCTTGCAATTTCAATTAATAAAAAACACTGCATTGGCCATCTTGGGTAGATTTTCCTTTAAGCAAACTAGAGGGATTTTCTGAAGACTCACGAAGTCTTCTGAAAAAAAGGTACATTTTGTGGGGGAACAGCATGAAAAAATTACTGATATTGATATTGGAATGTGACTAACCCATAAAACAATGAGAAAATCCTTAGAGGATTAAAGAAGAGTTCCAACCGTTCACACATGCAAATCTGGTGTAAAGCCCATCACACAAATCAAATAATGGTAAGACCAAATGGACACCGAAAACAGCCCCCCCCCCCTTCCCCATAAATATGAATGAATTACATTTATAATGTACTGTTGCATCTTAAAATGTAGCATATTGTTTATGTAACCCCTGGGGATGCTGCAGTTGGACTTGAGCACCCAGGGGCTAATAATCACAATTGCATCAGTAAGAAAAGAGATGCATATAGCTATTTACCAGTCAAGGAGAAGGAACTACATCTCCCAGAAAGCTGTTATGAAGAGGAGGCGGAGCCTAAGAAGACTGAGAAACCAGAGGGCGGAGAGAGAGAGGGAGAGAGGAGCATCCTGGGAGAGACTGAGCTGTGTGACCAGTTCAGATAGGTGACCCTAGGCAGAAGGGCACTGGATGAGTGATCTGAGCAGAGAGAGCAGTCTGCAGAGATATCAAAGCTCGGTGCAGTTCTGAACAGAACCTGCTGGAAGCCACAGTTTGAAGCTGTAGGAGGAGGTTTGCATGCATCTCTGAAGAAGGACATTTTACAAGTCAGCCATTTTGGGAGATAATCAAGTTCAGACCTGTGACACACTGGTGCAGATAAGTTACTGGTTATTTTTATCTATCTGTTGTTGTTCAAGTGGGGTTTGGACTATATCTGGCCACAAGGGCTGAAGAGTTAGGGATAGATGGGTGGGCAGGTAAATATGCACCAAGTGTGTGTCTAATCAGCACTTGTGGAACTACAAGTCCCAGGATACAAATTAGAAAGGATTTTACAGTTGTTGCTAGAGGAGGGTCTGCATACTGTGACTGCTGTACCTCACTGCAAGTGATTTAAAGATCTCCAAAATCTGCAAACTGGACACATGATGTTTCCATGCCATGCTACATACATACAGAAGGGCCCCAACTTGCAGTGCACTGCTCTATTTGTGTGGTGTGTTTGAATACTGCTGTGTGTGTTTGGCAGTACATTGTAGGGCTATAAGGGAAAATATATAAATTTACCCTGCAAGATATTCACAGTATCAGGAGCAAGTAAGATATCTGATATATTTTTTCATGTGTATAAAGCTGTGACAGTTAATGGTTATATTGTTATATATTATATTATATTGTATGCTGTTATTGATTTATTGCGAGTTTTTGTGTTAACTTGGTGTGCATAGTAAGAAGTGGTGCGCCACTTTCATCCACACTTGTTTTATTACTGTATTGTATTGTTTGCACTATTATTTCAAATTATACCAAAGTATATTTTTCTATAAAATTACAAAGCTGCATTTAGGATTTCCATTTAAATAAATGTGCCTGGCTGGCTTTTGCAGCACACATTTTGTCACAGAGTGTTAATACTGGGCAGGGGGTTTCCCGAATCTCCCCCTGGTGTATCTTTTGAACACCCCCCAGAAGAGAAAGCAGAGATTCGGGTGGAGGCACTGAAAACCAAGTACCAAGGTGAGAAGCATCTGCGTGGTTCAATATATATATATATATATACCCTCACAACGCTTAATACACAAGGGGGTGTTACAGTGGAGGCACTGCTGAGATACTGAAGACACACTCAGTGAAACCCATCAGCACAGACGTCATGGATAGTATAAGAGAAGAAGTGTTTCTGTGGTGTGAACAACAGACTGTGGCCCCAACTCGATGTTTAGGGATCTATGGTGACTCTCAGGGAGTGACAGATGAGGAAGTCCTGCATGTGCTCCACAGGATTTATGGGGTAGAACATCCTAAAATCCTTGGATGGAAAGGTAGAGATCAGCATAAGACCAGTCTGATCCTCTGTGAGACGCAAGCAGAATTGGATAAAGATTTTCTTCCCTCCCTCGTTTCTGGGCCACAAAAACAACAATGGCATATTGTGATACCGTTAAAGCCAAAACAGCTAGTCGCAGCACCTCTTAATGCTGAACTTCCAGATGGAGATATTAACCGACAAGTATTCCCTCAGGCCAGGGAAGAGAATTCTCAGTCACCCTCCAGTACTAGGAAAACTGATGAGGATCAAAGCGAACTGTTCCTCACTGCTGTACAGAAACTGGTAGACCAGTTAGGAAAGTCACAGCATGAAGGGGGCTACAGAAGGCTCCGGCTCTTCTCAGGAATAAAACCAGTCCCTACTGGGGAAGAAACTTACGAGGCATGGAAAGAGATGGCTTCCCAATACCTGGAGGAATGGCATTGCTCCGAACCCTATAAGAGACAGCGGATCGTTGAAAGTCTGCGAGGTCCCGCTGGAGAACTAATCCAAGCTGTACGGAGAAGTGACCCCCAAGCCACTGCACGACACTATTTAGCGACTCTAGATCAGGAATATGGAATGGCAGAGGATGCAACAGATCTGCTCTATCAGCTACGCCACACCTATCAGGAGTCAGGGGAGACATTGTCCAATTATATCTATCGGCTGGACAAGCTGATCCACCTTATTGTGTCAAAGAAAGGAATACCCCTAGCAGAAGTAGACGACAGGCGTATGCAACAGTTGTTACGGGGTGCTCTGTCCCATGACCCAGTAGCGATGAAGATAAGAAATGCTCAACTGGGACAACCATCACCTACTTTTCTTCAGTTGATACAAGATGTTAAACAAGAGGAAGCTATAGTTAAATCCCGAGAGAGGGTGACCAAGAAAGTCAAGGTCGTACAGTCAAAGCCCGAGGCTGACCTTCCCAGCACTGAGTTAATGAAGATTGTGGAGAAACAAGGTGAGCAGATTGCTCAGTTGTTGGAGATGCAGAAGCAGATTCAAGCACAGATGCTGAAATACCACACTACCGAGCAACTGCACCCGAACATCCACCCCCGGCAAGTTCTCGAAGCTAACACTACTCGGAAACAGAACAATTGTTTCACTTGTGGAGAAGTTGGGCATCTCGCTAGACAATGTCCTCAGAGGAAGGGAGGAAGGTGGTCACCCTCACCATCCCACCGGGATAGGAAGCTTTCGGAAAACTGAAAGGGAGGACCAGGAACCCCCACACTGGCCCTCTAAAGAAAGCTGACATTAACACTGTGGGGAACTCTCACCTGGAATGGGGTCTTTTGCCCAAAGGATTGCTGGGACCCTCTCCTCACGTGCCGGCATGTCTAAATGGGAGACCTTGTATGGCCTTGCTAGATAGTGGTTCACAGGTGTCCATCGTGTTCGAGAAGTGGTACCGAGATAATCTATCTGACTTGCCCATAAAGCCATTGTGTGGACTGACCATCTGGGGTCTGAGTGACAAGAATTATCCCTACCTTGGGTACATCACTGTACCTTTGAAGTTCCCACGGGAAGTAGCTGGAATAGAAGAAGAGGTGAACGTGCTTGCACTTGTCTGTCCTGAGGCCGAAGGAGAACCTCGAGATGTCTCAGTGATTATTGGAACTAACTCCCATTTGTTCGAGATACTGGCCAACTGGTGCCAAGAGGTGGGAGGAGCAAGTTATAGTAAAACACTTAAGATTCATCCTATGTGCCTTGCTGCTTATAAGAAGAAAGAGGAAAAAAAATCTCAGAAAGAAACCACATTACAAATAGGAAGTTTTGATCAATGCTTTAATGGTAGTGATGCTAGTCAAGAAGACCGACACTGGCTAGTTATGCAAATGCTACATAGAGAGGCTGCCTTCTCTTCGGGGGACTGGGATTTAGGTCTAGCGACAGGAGTGGAGCACCACATAAGGCTAACGGACGACAGACCTTTCCGAGAACGGTCAAGACGCCTAGCCCCTGCTGATTTGGATGATATTCGGGAACATTTAAGGGAGATGCTAGAGAATGATGTGATTGAGAGATCTGAGAGTCCCTATGCTTCTCCTATTGTGGTGGCTAGAAAGAAGACGGGAAAAATACGGATGTGCGTGGACTACCGGACATTAAACAAGCGCACGATTCCTGATCAGTACACTGTCCCTAGGATAGACGAAGCCCTTGATTGTCTTCAGGGAAGCAAGTGGTTTTCTGTGCTAGATCTACGCAGCGGGTACTATCAGATATTGATGAGTCAGAAGGATGCTGAGAAAACCGCCTTCATCTGCCCGGTTGGATTCTTTCAGTTCAAAAGATTGCCACAAGGATTATCAGGGGCTCCAGCCACTTTCCAACGATGCATGGATGATGTTGTGGGTGACATGAATTTCAGGGAAGTGCTGGTATACTTGGATGATTTGATAGTATTTGGCCAAACATTGAATGAGCACAACGAAAGACTCCTCAAGGTATTGGATCGCTTAATAAAGAAAGGGTTGAAGTTGTCCCTTGACAAGTGTAGCTTCTGTAAAACCCAGGTCAAGTATGTGGGATATGTTGTGGATCGGGAAGGAATTTCTACAGATTCAGCGAAGATAGAAGCAGTGAAAGAATGGCCTCGACCAACAATACTGAAGGAATTAAGGTCTTTTTTGGGGTTCTGTGGCTATTACAGAAGGTTTGTCCCAAACTACAGTAAACTTGTCAAGCCTCTTACAGATCTAACTCGAGGTTATCCTGCTCCAAGAGGTTCCCATCGGAAAGAGAAACCATTGTTCCGGGTAAATGATGCGTTCGGGGAAAGGTGGAGTGAGGCTTGCGAACAAGCTTTTGAAGGATTGAAAACCTGCCTGATTCAAGCGCCTGTTCTGGCATATGCCGATCCAGAGTTACCATACATTCTGCATGTAGATGCCTCCTTTGAGGGACTTGGGGGAGTGCTATACCAAGTGCAAGAAGGAAGGTTAAGACCAGTCTATTACATCAGTCGAGGTCTCTCACCCAGTGAACGGAACTACCCGGTGCATAAGTTGGAGTTCCTGGCCCTTAAGTGGGCAGTTGTTGACAAACTTCACGACTACTTGTATGGAGTACCATTCGAAGTGCATACAGACAACAATCCCCTCACATATGTGCAGACCACAGCAAAGCTAGATGCAACTGGGCACAGATGGTTGGCGGCGCTGGCCATTTACAATTTCACAATAAAGTACAGGCCTGGGAGAAGAAATGTAGATGCCGATGCTTTGTCAAGATTACCGGGAAGGTTTGTGGAATCTCAGGAAGAAGAATGGATAGAGTTGCCAGCTCCAGAGGTGAAGGGGATGTGTCACGAGGGACGTGTGGTCGTGCCTCCAGTCAAAGAATGCTTAACAGCTCTAGGGGCAACGACAGATGCACTACCAAGACAATATTGCTGGCTGAGTCAAATGGAGCTCAGTGATCTTCAGAAGTTGAGTTCAAGCCAAGTCAAAGAAGATCAGCAGAATGACTCCTCTATAGCAGCAGTTAGGTGGTCTGTTAAACACAGACAAAGAATCCACCCGAGTAGTTTGAAAACGGAGGAAGCTATTTTGCTAAGCAGACAGAGAGAGTCATTGGTGGTGAAGCAGGGGCTACTGTATAGAGAAACCAGCCGCAAAGATGGCAGAGAGAGGAAACAGCTAGTATTGCCAAAGAAGCACCGTCCCATGGTTCTCCGTGCGTTGCATGATAAACACGGCCACCTGGGAATAGAGAAGACCATGAGTTTAATTTCAGATAGATTCTACTGGCCGAAAATGGAGATAGACATTGAGAGTTATTGTAAATCTTGTGGGACATGCATACTTCGAAAATCCCTCCCAGAAAAGGCTGCCCCCTTAAAGAATATATCCAGCAATGGGCCTTTAGAGTTAGTCTGTATTGACTTTCTATCAGTGGAACCGGATGAAAGCAACAAGTGTAACATTCTAGTGGTGACAGATCATTATACCCGTTATGCTCAAGCCTACCAGACAAAAGACCAGAGAGCTGTGACCGTGGCAAAAATCCTATGGGAAAAGTTCTTTGTCCACTATGGACTGCCTGCCCGCATTCATTCAGATCAGGGTCGGGATTTTGAGAGCAAGCTAATAAAAGAACTGTGCGAGGTCTGCGAGATAAAGAAGTCCAGGACTACTCCTTTCCATCCCCAAGGAGATCCGCAGCCGGAGAGATTTAATCGGACCCTTCTCAGCATGATGGGCACTTTGGACACTAAAAAAAAGGCACATTGGAGTAGGCACATCAGCCATTTGGTCCACGCCTACAATTGCACAAAAAACGAGTCCACGGGGTACTCCCCATATCTCTTAATGTTTGGAAGGGAGGCTAGATTACCAATCGATATCTGTTTTGGAATGGACACTGCTGATCCCCAAGAAAAGCCCCATTTGAAATATGTGGAGCAGCTGAAACAAGAACTAAAGGAGGCCTACAGACTAGCGGAAGCAGCTGCATCAAAAGCTGGACAACGAAACAAGGGTCGTTATGATCTACAGGTCAAGGAGCATATTCTGGAGCCAGGTGACAGGGTTTTACTTAGACACTTGGGCCTCCCGGGGAAACACAAGTTAGCCAATCGTTGGCGAAAAGGATCCTCATGTTGTGGTTGCAAAATTGCCAGACATCCCAGCCTATCGAATTAGGCCCGAGGGGCTAACAGGCCCTATAAAGACATACCATCGACAACATTTGCTTCCCATCAGAGATGGTGTCCGGTTTTGGGAGGAGCCTGAAACAGATGAGCCAAAAGTGTCCACACCCAGAAGATCACGGCGAATCAGAGAACCGACCACAGAAGAAGATGATGGAGATGATTGGGGGTATGATGCTCCAGGTAAATTGGGAGAAATAGATTGGAGACAAGATATCAGAAGGCTCACTAGGTCTACCGAGGGGGCCGCTGTAAGACCTCCACAAGTAGAAGAAAGGAGAACTATGCCTGCCATTTCAGATGAAAGTGTCAACCCAAGAGTAGCTGGACGGTTGGATTCTCAGTGTTCAGTAGAGGAAGGCTCTAACCAGGAAGTTGACATGGATGGGGACGTCGTTGATCCAGATGGAGGATGCACTGAACGCCCCAACAGGGTGTTGGGGGGAGAGGAAGGGAACCCACCAGTCCAGGGTCGGCCTAAAAGGACCCCTAGAGCCCCAATGATGTTGACTTATGATAGTCTAGGTCATATGACTGAGATTCCTAAGGTGATTCATCCTAGCTGGGTCTATCAGTGGCCATATCTGACTCCCATATCTGTTATGCCAGGGCCTGTTGTGTATGGATGTGAAAGTGTATTTAGACAGGATGTCTTAACCCCTTTAAATTTGCAGGATGTGGGACAAGCCTCATCATTTGTTCATTGTGGACTTGCCCCACAGGGGGAGTGTGTAACCCCTGGGGATGCTGCAGTTGGACTTGAGCACCCAGGGGCTAATAATCACAATTGCATCAGTAAGAAAAGAGATGCATATAGCTATTTACCAGTCAAGGAGATGGAACTACATCTCCCAGAAAGCTGTTATGAAGAGGAGGCGGAGCCTAAGAAGACTGAGAAACCAGAGGGCGGAGAGAGAGAGGGAGAGAGGAGCATCCTGGGAGAGACTGAGCTGTGTGACCAGTTCAGATAGGTGACCCTAGGCAGAAGGGCACTGGATGAGTGATCTGAGCAGAGAGAGCAGTCTGCAGAGATATCAAAGCTCGGTGCAGTTCTGAACAGAACCTGCTGGAAGCCACAGTTTGAAGCTGTAGGAGGAGGTTTGCATGCATCTCTGAAGAAGGACATTTTACAAGTCAGCCATTTTGGGAGATAATCAAGTTCAGACCTGTGACACACTGGTGCAGATAAGTTACTGGTTATTTTTATCTATCTGTTGTTGTTCAAGTGGGGTTTGGACTATATCTGGCCACAAGGGCTGAAGAGTTAGGGATAGATGGGTGGGCAGGTAAATATGCACCAAGTGTGTGTCTAATCAGCACTTGTGGAACTACAAGTCCCAGGATACAAATTAGAAAGGATTTTACAGTTGTTGCTAGAGGAGGGTCTGCATACTGTGACTGCTGTACCTCACTGCAAGTGATTTAAAGATCTCCAAAATCTGCAAACTGGACACATGATGTTTCCATGCCATGCTACATACATACAGAAGGGCCCCAACTTGCAGTGCACTGCTCTATTTGTGTGGTGTGTTTGAATACTGCTGTGTGTGTTTGGCAGTACATTGTAGGGCTATAAGGGAAAATATATAAATTTACCCTGCAAGATATTCACAGTATCAGGAGCAAGTAAGATATCTGATATATTTTTTCATGTGTATAAAGCTGTGACAGTTAATGGTTATATTGTTATATATTATATTATATTGTATGCTGTTATTGATTTATTGCGAGTTTTTGTGTTAACTTGGTGTGCATAGTAAGAAGTGGTGCGCCACTTTCATCCACACTTGTTTTATTACTGTATTGTATTGTTTGCACTATTATTTCAAATTATACCAAAGTATATTTTTCTATAAAATTACAAAGCTGCATTTAGGATTTCCATTTAAATAAATGTGCCTGGCTGGCTTTTGCAGCACACATTTTGTCACAGAGTGTTAATACTGGGCAGGGGGTTTCCCGAATCTCCCCCTGGTGTATCTTTTGAACACCCCCCAGAAGAGAAAGCAGAGATTCGGGTGGAGGCACTGAAAACCAAGTACCAAGGTGAGAAGCATCTGCGTGGTTCAATATATATATATATACCCTCACAACGCTTAATACACAAGGGGGTGTTACATTTATTTTTTACACCATTGTAATACATGATCCTACTGAACTACTAAATAAATTACATTAGTAATCATCTTACATTTTACATTTTTTAAAACAAAAACAGAAGCCAGAGAGAAAATTATTCACAAAAAACTAAAGATCTGAAGATTTAGTCTACACATTAAGATGTTTAAATATATTTTCAAGTCATGCAGTGTGTTCCCATATAACCTAATTACAAAACTTAGCTTAAGACAGCAGAAGACAAAAATCCCAAGGGTCCTAGCTGGTGGTTTATTCACTAGAGAGGTATGGCAGCTGAACATTTATTATTTTGTCAGTAAAACCATGCTGAAAAAACTACTGGTGAAAGCATTTAACTGTATGCTTGAAAAGGAAGGTGCATAGAACATAATGACCCCAACAATTTTCATCAATAGATATTTAAAAGAAAAATAATTCATCTTTTTTTTATAAAATATAAACAGTAAAATATATATGTGCTTTGGAGAACATGTCACAAAGTGGAAATTTTAAAACATTGTTGAAGTTATTATATGCCCTCTGACCATTCAAAAGAAAAAGTTAAAGAATTATAAGATGGAAAATAAAAACACAGTATATAACAGCAATCTACAGAAGGGCAATTGCAATCCTAAGTATATTATAAAATTATAATATTATATTGATTAAAAAAAAATATCAACAATAATGAAAAATACATGATCATGGTGTAAGTAAATTATTATGTAACCAATAGTAGCAGGATATCAACATGTCACATACCAACCAAAAGAGCAGAGGAAACATTGATAAGGTATTACCACAATGGACATGTCAGTAAATAAAATAAGCAAAAAACATAAACAGTTCTAAACACAATCGACCTCATTAAGAGTTAAGTGCCTGAGATGTGCCTGCACACATTTCTTTTTATTCTGGTATTTTAAATTGCACTTATCTTAAGTGCAACCTAAAATAGAGTGCATAGATGTGTCCAGAGCAAACATACATTAGTCATCATCACCAATTCATATACTAGGCTTATGGGTGCGCAAAAATACGTCTCCTCAAACGCATGTTACACAAACTAGTACTCATCTCATAGGGCATGGTTAACTTGATGCTGCTTGCCCTTAATGTACTTCCACGGGTCTGTGCTTGATATGCTTCATATAGCACAAGGGGCTGTTCAATTAAAAATACAGGGAAAGATGTGCGCATTCTTAGTACTACAAATTTTATGCAAAACACAATGTTAAAATCTGGAAATGCACATAAATGCAGCTCTAAATGAGGCCTAATGGGTATATGTCAGAGGACAGTGATAATGGTAATATAATCCCAAAGTATTTCTGGTTGTAAGCACCATAAAAGGAAAAAGGATGGTAAAAAAATCTATAATACATCCGTATTATAAAAGTCTTTTATGAAGGTAAAATTAAAATCTCCTTTCCTTTCGTTTGTCCTTATTGCAACAATTGAGTCCTCTCTAGTTGTCTTATTCTTAGACTGGTTCATTAATACTAAATTATAACTAGAGATGCTCACTGACCCCCATGTTTTGGTTTTGGTTTTGGATCTGGATTAGCTTCGGGTTTTGGTTTTTGTTTAGCTATTTTTTATTAAATTTCATTTTTTGGGCTAAAATCACATAATTTAAGTATTATTTTGAACCTACATTATTATTAACCTCACTAACACTAATTTCCATTAATTTCCATTCAATGTTGACCACCTCACAGGTCACAATATTATTTTTTACATTTTCAAACAAAGCTTGCAGCAGTTCTTGCCAGTGATAAGAGAAAGGCCATTGTCATGCCTGGGCATAAGACCAAAAATCCACTTCTTAAGTGTGGAACAAATTACACAAATCCTGACAACAGTTGTCTAGCCATTTGTAGCATTTTTAAAGCCACACTCAGTAGAGGTATAGATCTTAACCATCTAGGATCCTCATCCATGTTACGGCATTTGAAGCGAGTTCATGGAAAGCTGTTGGGAAAATAAGAAACTTATGTTAAAAAAATAACAACAAGCAGTCCAGCATCATCTACCTCCCTTCTCTCATCTAGAATCCAGCACCTGCAATCTACACCCCAACACCTTCATCATCAATATCCCCAGAAGTGATGGGAGTTAGTCCTGAATCCAAGTTCCTAATTCTAGATGACTCCTCCACTAACCATGATTCCTCTAAAGAATTATTGAGCGTTAGTCCCGCTGCTCCTGCTGTAGCTGCTGGGGGTGGATCTTCATCCCAGATGAAGACTAGTAGTAGTTTGCAACAATTGACTGTTAAAGAATCCTTTGCTAGAGGAAGAAAGTAAGAAAGCTGTCAACCAGTCGCAAAGAGGATCACAGACACCATGGGGACTATGCTAGTATTAGATCTGCATCCAATGTCCACTATTAATGCAGCTGGTTTTAGACAGTTACTTGAGGTCTTCTGTCCCTATTACCAAATTCCATGACGACACCATTTTACTAGAAAAGCTATTTCTCACTTCTACCAGACGATTCATAAAAATGTAATTATTTTTTTACGGATGAAATAAAACAAAGTAAATCTGCTTACTATATTGTAATTGTAGATTGAGTACTTAATTCGCTTCACCAGGATCCAAGAGCATCTTGTAATGACGTCTACTCCTTCAGTTTCTCTGGTAACCGCTTGTCGGAAAAAAATTAGCTTTCCCAAAACACCCAGTGGTGATGCAGATGAGTCAGCACAACATTTTGATATTTGCTCTGCTCTAAAACAATTGCCCAAAAATCGTGACAGCTCTGCCATAAAATGAACTACAAATTCCATGCTGTAGGCCATTATCGACAATTACATCAAAGTACACGGACTTCTATGATGGTGGATTCCAGCGGGGATGAATTAGTATTGTTTGAGGAAGATGTACACAATGATGAGGGTGAATATGATGACAGTGTAGATTGTAGCAGGTTCCGAAATCTAGCTAAGAGAAGGGAGCTAACTGATGCTTGTATGCCTGGTAATATTTTGGGTAGAATAGTATCTTAGCAATTTTATGTTTTACTACAACAAACTTTCACCTTTTTTAGAGAGGATTTTTTTTCTTTAAAAAGGTACAAGCTTTTTATTTACATTTTGCTTACCTGACTTAAAACCACTATGCACTTCAACATTGGCTTTATGTATGAGCTATGGCACAATACAATGTCACGGAGACTTGAAGAACACTGACAGCCCTATTATTACAATTTCTGTTTCAGCACTGAACCCTGCCACCTCTCCTGTTTCTGAGTGAGCTATGGTACAATAATATGTAACTGCAGATTTAGCCCAAGCCAGGCAGGCCTAGAATTTCTATTTCAGCAATTACAATTAGCAATGGAGAAATGGAGCTCTTCTCTTTAGTCGTTAGCTATATAACGCAGTAGAATTTGCCTGCAAATTCTACAGACAAGCCTGCTTGTCTTCCTCTTCATTTTTGACTCTTAGCAATTGAGCACTCGTCTTTGGGTGTATATTAGACCCTACACTTATCAGTGCAAATTCAGAAAAATACAGTTTAATCCCTGCTAGGCCCTCCCTAAACAATACAGTGCTATATTAAAATTTCAGCACTCAGAAAATACAGCTTTTTTAGAAGGGGGTATAGGAGACCCCAAACACTTTGTAGTGCAAATTCAGAAAAATACAGTGCTATATTAAAATTTCAGCACTCACAAAATACAGCTTTTTTAGAAGGGGGTATAGGAGACCCCAAACACTTTGTAGTGCAAATTCAGAAAAATAGAGCACTATATTAGGAGTTCAGCACTCAGACAATTCAGCTTTTTTTTAGAAGGGGGTATATGAGACCCCAGACACTTTGTAGTGCAAATACAGAAAAATGCTTGCTCTATACTGTGACCTAACCCTTCTCTGTCTCTCTCTCAAATGGCTCTAGATCACCCTGGAGGTGGGTATTTATTGATTCTAAAACTCGCGAGATCCGAGATCCGACGATGTCACAATGACGTTTTGGAATTTGAATAGCCACGAGAGTACCGAACCGAATTGGCTCGGTACTCGGATCCTCGAAGTTCGGGTGGGTTCGATTTCAAGGAAACCGAGCCCGCCCATCTCTAATTATAACTGGCCAGATTTAAAACGTGCTATACAACCAATTCCATCCTCTTTAAAGAAATTGTTCTTACATTTTAGACTTTGAAGTCAAGCTACTATACTGTGAAAGATCAGTTTTAAGAGGAAATATATAATATAGAAGTCGTGGATTGGCCAGTTAGTAAGGTAGTATTACATTTTAAAATCCTAAAACCGTCATCCAGCTGAGGATGTATCACACTATCCTTGAATTTATATTGTGTATTGCATATTCAAGCCTCTTTTTTTTAAATTTTCTCTGAATACTTGCATCTAAGTCAGAGGATATCAGGAATAACACTGGAGTGTCGAAAGGACATTAATTATTGTGTTCTGATTAACAGACAACAATAATTTCAAAAAGGACAATACAAATGTTTTTTTTATAAAAGATACATATAAAATCAATAGGTACTTAGCTGCAGAATGCAATTTCATAGAAAAATATCTTAACCTGAGGAGATCCCTTGTTAGATAGCACTCAGCAAAATAAATCAGGAAATCTGCTGGACACAGCCTTCTCAAAGTTCCAGTCTAGGCTGAAGCTTTTTTGAAGTTAACTACAGAATAAAGTCTGAATCCGACCCCCCCTGAGACTAGTTAAAACAAGTTCTTTGCTGGACATATACACCCCACTTTGTATTCCATACTCTGTTATCTACAAAACAGGATGGGCTTTCATAAAACATAATTATGTTAATCCTTTCCACCACATTCCACTCTCTCCTTTTGCAAGCTATTGATGATTCGCCCTTAAAGGCAAAACCTCAACTGTTTTTTCGCAGAATTTTATAAAACAACTGGTTACAATCTAAAAGTTACATAAATCATGATTAATACAATGATTACATATAACAAACTATGAATAATATCACTAAACCAACCTCCCCACCAAGAAAACCAATTAGCAGGGATTAACCAACTTAGCGAATCAATTATGAATATCTACTTTGGGGAAGAGTGAATTGTTTTGCCCATAATCAAATTGGAATATTTCTTGCTTCAGTATGTGGAGATTTCTGCCATTAGCCCCAAGACATCCCATGATCGGTTGCTGTCACATCCAGATAAAAGGGTTAATCTGGTTGCAAGGGACCAAGGGCAAAATGAGTCCTGACTGCCTGTTTTGCAGCCTACAAAGCCTTTCATGTGAACTCAGTCTTCTTTAAAGTCACATTGTAGATAGGCCTAAGAATCAAGCCTTCTGGTATTCCTTAGCTATTGCTGGAGAACTAAAGTTAGCAATTGTATCTAGCAATGATTTTGTTATCACTCGCTGTGGAGAAGTCTATATTAATCCTAAGAATTTCACTATTTGTATTGGATCTTAAACTTTTGTGAGACCATTAATAAATAAAGAGATTAAGTTGTTTCTTATAAGAAGGTTGTGAATCCGAATTGCATAATTGACATACTACCAACTCTGACAAGGATAAGAAAATACAGAACCAGGATGTGCAAGACCACCCATACAGGTTAGTATGCAACAATCAGTAGGGGAAAAAGAGCAGTGACTGGTCTACAGACACTAGCTCCAGTGCTATCACATTTATTTTATCTTTACACAAAAATGAAAACCAACTACAGCATTGTCAAGGTCCCTCACTCTGATACTGTAACATCTCCCTGAAAATATCCTTCCACACTTGTTTGTGTCATGAAAGATCTGCTTATATGAAGATACAATTTGCCTAAGGGCATATATGTCCCTCCTCCACTCTGCAAAGCTTGCAAAGGAGGGACGTGCACCTGATCAGCTTGCACACCCAGTACTGGACTTCTGGGGTCAAACTTTAGTGCAGACTAAAAAAAAGAAAGAGTGACAGGAATGAGTGGTGCAAATTGTTTGTCAATGCCTAACAGTAGATCATTGGATTTTTGGCCACCCCTCATCTACATTATATGGCAGGAAACTGGTTATTGGCTTACTATAGGTTTTTGCTGGTAATTTTATTTATTATTATTTTATTATTTTATTATTATTGCCATTGACTTGTAAACTGCCACATTGCTCTTCAGCAGTGGACACTGAGTAAAATAGAGCCTATCTATAACAAGGTCGCACAAGATGCATGAAACAAGTTAAGACATGAAAACAAAGCATAGGGGAGCCTTGCTCCTGTGATGTTATAATCTAGTGGAAAAGGACAGAGCTTAGCTAGAGGAGTGAGTATGACTAGAAGTAGAGGTAGGGACACCAACCAGGTTATACCAGTGTGTTGTGTATATTGGAGTACAATATGCTCTAGTAAATAGGTAGCATCTGATCATGATGTTAATTGAAAATTTTTAATCCAGTAGCAGATTACTATTAAAATGCTTTAATATTCCTATAGTTTAAATATATCTAAGCACAAAAACTATTATTTTTTCAAAAATGGACAATTAATAGTAAATACCTTCATTACATTGAAAGCATATTATATTAAAAAAATATATGGACATCAAGACTATAACAAATAAATAGTGCAATATTGTTTTACATAACAATGTTGTTAGATTGCCCTTACCTAATAAATTTCTAATATTGGAGTAGCAATGTAAAAGCCTTCCATTCCTATGTGGAATAGAGTGAAAAGCACATGAAAGGTTTGTAAAACAGTTTGAGTGGGTGGATGATGCATGAAAAAGTGAAGAATACGTTTTAGCCATATCTTAATTTGAGCTTGCTGCTGACTCGTGCAATAGAGAAAACTGCTATGCAGTTCTTATTATAACATACAGATAAATAATGAATATCGTAGTCACAGCTTTTGTGCAAATTAATATTCCAACTAATGATAACTATATTCAGTTTGCATATGTTTACAACAATCTATATGACAGAAATTTTAAGTATGGAAGCCCAATGCTAATAATCATAATTGAATGTGATCATTTATATTAACCAAATGGTATTGAAATTGTGAAACAGTATATATAATATACATTTTAAGTAATATTTGTTCTATTTTAATAAGTAGTAAAGATCAAAATACAATCATAATAATAATGCCAGAGTTGATTTCATAACAATATGGGAGCTGCATGAATATAATATATAATATAATTAATATAATAATAAATGCTCAATGAACCATGACATCCTTCAACCCCAAGGATTAACATACAACCCTTCGGCTAACTGGATTGAAATGAGCTCTATTGCCCCACAAAATTCAAGCTCATTGATCCCAGCAGATAACGAAGCAATGATGATTACAGACTATGCCTATTCTATTAAGAAGATCAACTATTTATTTTCTCTGTGGCGGCCTCCAGCAGAATTTCAACTGCATTCTGCAGTAGCTGGTATTTCATGGCAGAAAGACACTTGGGTTATTATGCAGAAGTCCTGCATAGTATCCCAAAAAGAAAATACAATTCCCCTAGAGATTGTCCCAGAATTTCATTATCAGTGGTTTCAGACATACCATTGCAAACAGAATGCAAAAAAAATTCTTGGAGTCTGCAATTTTTTATATGGCTCTGTGAGTGAGCTCCTGCATATTAACCTAAGTTTCTCTCCAGACATTTAAAAAGTAACATAGAACCAGTTTGTAAATTATAAGTTTAATAATTTTTTAAATAAATGTCCCCGAAGCAGCACAAAGGAATAGTTTTTAGAGGGAGAAGCCCTTTGGGCTCTCACTAAATTCATCATTGAGGAACAGCACAGACTGTCCACACAACCTACTTAAATAAATCTTTGCAAAAAAATAACTCCAGAAACCGCCACAAGGTGATATGGGTTTCACTGCTAGGTCATGCTAGGTCACAGGTCATGTCACTATGCATTGCTTTCTGGTGCTATAGAGTTAGCTAATCGAATAGCAGCAATAATGAATAGTAAGAAAGATCAACAAGCCGGGGTTGTGTGCACCAGCAGACATGCAAGTTGCAAAATCAGAATCCAATAGGGCAGTCAATAACTACCTGAGTTCAGAATCAAGAGTTCCAACAAGGAGTATAAAAGGGAGAAGGAGCCAGACTCGATGGGAGAGAAGATTATCCTGTAGTAACATCACAACAAATTGAACCAAGGAGCTGGTGCCGAAGCAATGCTAACCACCAGGAGGTGGAGGTAAATCCTGATAGGGGGAATTCCATGCATGGGTTTGTGGTGCAATATGACTGTGTTTGCAGAGGTGCAAAAGCTTGCATTGGCTGATGCGAAAAGTTTTGTGCAACAGTATTGGTCCAGATTGAATGAGGTTCTTTCGGTTTCAAAGAGTTAATGACTCATGAATTCAAGATTTATTGTGAAGTTTACCTTTATTTTTACAATAAACATAACATAAAAGAAAAAGTAAATCAAATACTTAGCTTCCAATATGTTCAAGTAACAGGACCCCTCTTTCGCACGAAAGCTGGAAAAACAATAAGCACCTTTCTTCATCAAGGTCCAGTCATGAGGCATGGGTCTCTCTGGCTGCATTCCAGTTTTATACTTAGAGAACAAAGGGTCTTTGAATCAATGTACATATAAGGATATGAATATATTTTCAGACTCTCTATTGGTAAATTACTGATAAAAAGATACATTCTATGCACATGTGCATAAGCATCTGAAACACCGCCCTGGCAAAATATGTGGAGATGTCTCGGCCCAGCCTTTGATCAGATAAGCATTTTAAAATACACACAGAAAAGTATGAATACAACAAAATGGAGTTCGGTAGCCATTTTGATAGGCCTGTCACAAAAATTAGTTTTAATGAAACGCGATTAAGGGGTGGAAAGAGTACAAGATTTTGGCATCTTCGTTGCTTTGCAGAAGGGAGCACAATCATTTTCACTCTGCAATAATTGCTGAACATTAAAGCTTGAGCGAGGTGAATCCTAGGTTTACTAGTAATGAAGTTCAATGCTATTTGCTCATTTGCATCCATATTTGGGCAAATTGGAGCAAATCAAATTTAAAAAATCATGCAAATGATAGTAAATTATTGTAGGATGGGTGATCAGTGATTAAATCCATCAAAGTATAGGTCCACAGCTTACTAGGAGCAACAAGCCAACAAGGGGGTAGATCAAGAGGTGAGAGATTCTGTATTGTGCACACACAGAACATGCAGAGATATATTCCTTACAGTTGTTTGTGCAGAAAATTCCATCAGAAACTTACTAGCATTTTCCATAATACCACATGTGCAGCAGCTATGGAGGTTTCAGCAATTGTAGAGAGTAGAACAAGAGTGAGTACGTCAGGGGTTTAGTCATTGTGCATATTGAAGATTTTGAAAATTCTTCTGATTAGTACACATGATAATGGAGACTATGGAGAGCCCACTCCAGTAATTTTATCCATTCTTCCAAAAAAACAGGAATTTTCCAATTTAGCCAACAGACCATTTTATCACAGTGACTGTAACACTATTTTGACATGTTGCTGTTATGAAACAATTAGATGAATAGTTTAAGACATACAAATAAACTGTAATAAATTGACACAGAAGATCAAAGATGTTTTCACTTGTCTTATTTGTTTTATACTTGTTTTATCCTGGTTAAGCCATAAACTCTCTAGTTTTAAGAATAAAGTAATTCCTTGATGATTTAAAAAGTTTTGAAATCAGGCCTAGGATAGCTTTTTATGGTGATTTGTTTAGGCTCTGGTATTTAATGCAGAGTCTCAGCGTGTGTTCTTTTATGAACACTGCTCTATCTGAGGTAAATTTCCATTTTAATCATCTGTCCAGATTCTCTTTGATTTATTTGAACATAGTCTTCCTTTCAGGAACAGGCATAGATAGGAGCTGTGTGCTAAGGTGAATGTTTGACACAGGGAAGGAAGGGGTTGATTTCCCAAATAATAATGTGATAGCACCACCCCCTTCCTCACACTAGGTGGGTTTAAGTTAATGCTGTCCCATTACTGGTGTTGATTGCTGGAGGAAGGAGTATTGTTTAACAGTACTTGTCAAGATTCCTAGCATGAACTCCAGAGAGATTGACAATATAAAATAAAGTGTCTTTATTAGGCAGAGATTCACAGTAAATGATAATGATAATGTCAACACAGTTTCGAGGAGCAGATATAACAGCAGGATGAGCAATATGGTTGAAAAACTCAGGAAGTCATAAATGGTAAACAGTTTGTAGCTTGTATAACAGTATAATAGTTTGTATAGACAGTGCAAAGAAGCCGGATACCAGACCTAGCTCAGAGGCCGAAGAAGCAGAGAAGACTGGAAAACAGGAAGTACCACAGTATCAGGATACCTGTTATACTCAGGAGGTATGAGGCACGAGGTGCTGGATGAACCACAGTTGGTAGGATACCTGGTTTACTCAGGAGCCACGAAGCACTGGATGGAACACGGTAGGCAGGACTCAAGGTCTAGCCAGGAAGCAAGAGGCATTGGATCCATTAATGGGTGTCAGAATAGAGGGTGAAACAAACCAAAGGGCCAAAGCCAGGAGAACAACAAAGCTACCAGAGAATGAGCTGGAGAGTATTTAAGAATGAAGCCTGGGTCTGGGTCTGGGCCAGTAGAAAAACAGCGAAGCCGAGGAACAAGCAGGGGTCAGTAACGGGAAGTCAGACTGGAAACGGACACAGGATACTCTAGGGAATCAGCAACAGGCAAAGACAACAATGAACTGGAAGAGGCAGACTTATAAAGGCAGAGAACAGGTGTGGGTACTGATTAGGAAATAGGGTTAACTTCTGCTAGTGAGGTGGTATGTGCAATGGTGAGACAGCAGCACCTCCGGTGGTAGAGGGGTACTGCAGCCAGATTCACATAAAGGTAGAGTACAACCAAAGCTCTTAGCTGGTGACAATTATCCATATATGTTTATGAACTATGAATATATATAGGGATGATAATTGGGTTTTTTTTATTCCCTTATATTGACACAGGGAGATTAACCACTCTAGTAATAATACATACCAATGAGATCTTGTTTTATATATAATAACGCCATGATTATCTAGCTCACTACCACTGGTATTGCTGGTTATTGATTAGTGCATAAGAACTAAGTTTAGAACAAGCTCACATTCTTAAATTCAATCATTCCTGTTAAATACTCACTTTACACTCTCCTAAAATAAATCGGAGTTAGATATTGATGCAATATTATATTATAGATCTAAGTGGCGGAACTTAAGCTATAATAAACAATATTGCTGATATTGGAATAAAGACATGGGTTGTGGTGGTCTATATATTCTTATCATAATTAATAAACAAGAGACATATTGTGATTGATTAACACATTATATACCTAGGATTTGCTCACACAGCGAGGTTTGGTGGTATATCCACCATTTTATTTCTTCAATTTCTACCAATTCTATCCGTGTTTTTGACAAATATTTCTCTACTAGCTATTACTTTTGAATGTAAGGGAATTTTCTTTTAATACTACCCAAAAAAATTTTGGGGTTTTATGTTACTATTAACTATCATATCACGAAGTGCCCCGTTTTGAACATATCTTTTCTCTTTTAGTTCATTGTACCTTTCTATCATAGCCAGCATTAGCTTTTACAGAAATTTGTGCTACAGTAGCTCTTCTGTGGATTGGACCAGATGGGCTAACCTTCACTCCCCATGCGCATTAATGAGCCAAGAACACCCATGAACCTATCGTCAGTTCACCGATTGTCCTTTCTTGAACCACTTTTGGCAGGTACTAACCATTGCATACTGGGAACGCCCCTACTCCATGTTTGGAGATAGAGATAGCTAGAGATGCTACTACAAATGTAGTAATGCATTTTGTTAAGTATTATGGCCGGTGCCCTGAGAAATACCTTATTGTATAAATTTATTTCTATTAGTAGAGCAGTGAATCTGTTGTATAACATTGTAGATGTACTGATTTTTGTATTGTAAAGGAACTGATTTCTGAGGTAGTAGGCTTCATTGGAGGCATCTAGTTTCTGTAACATTTTTGAACAAAGGAAATCCTGTCAGCTTGAATGCACTGCAGGGTGTCATCATCCTTTGGTTCCTGTGGTTTCGAGATATGGGGAAACTATCTGAATAATGAAATAGCAAGTGATTTGCGAAATCACAGACTGATGTCAATTTTGTTAACTTTAAATTGTGCTAAATCCAATTTTAGATAATGTATTGTGTCCTGATGCAATACAATGTCATATCTCGAACTTGATATTGCCAGGTGTATATAAAAATATATACCATCTTTGTAATTCCAAGGTGATCATCACTATCACAGAGGGGTGTGCAGATAAACTCCATTCTGCTTGCAGGATCCTGCTGACATTTATTACCTGCTGTATCCTGTGACTGTCCCTGGCTGCCCTATGATGAATACACAAGCTGTGTCAACACTCTGCCTGCTATCCAGTAGTTCTAATCCAAAGTAAGTAGTCAAGAGGAACCAGACAATCACCAGCAAAGAGTGCTGCAGTAGCTAAACCCAACACCCAGAAGTAAGTGGTTCCAGGAGTCTGGCAGTAGCAGCAACTACTTTCCTACAACTAGTGTGCAGTTGGCATTCCCAGCTGGCAACTGTCTAGCAGGCAAGTGTGAAGATACCGGGTTTATCTGGCCCAATGCTACCCACTTCACGCTGGCTGGCCACCCACGAGTGCTTTCCTATGCCAGGGAAGTCTACCCAGTACCTTCTAGGATGTGTATAGTAACTCAGGCAAATGCAGTTATAAAAATACAACAGTATATTTATTGTCATACAAACAACACTAGAATATTATGTACACACAGTAAATAAATGCCAGGCAGGATTACCACATCATCTGTCACTTAACCCACTAGCTTAAGGAGTTATAGTCACCTGGCTGTTCAGACTTCACGACCCGTAGATCTCTCTCAGCTGCATATATAGACTCTAGTAGAGAACGACAACTCAAAAACTAGATCTTGCATGCTTCATGAATGAAATCCCAGAATGAACACACCCTCCCCCCTTGGAGTGACTCCTTATATCTCGGGTCTAATTTCCACAGTCTTTCCCCTCCCTCTGCAAACCCCTGGGTCTATTCTTCTTAACCATTGGTCAGTGCTGGACTAGGGGGGGTTAGAGTGGGGAGTGAACATGACCTGTCCTTCCACAGAACTTCCCCTGATAGAAGGCCTGTCTGGACTAGCCTGGTGAGAACAATGGACACTAATTAGTTTTCCTACTCCAGCATCTTACAACCTTATCCCTACCCATAATCCCCCTGGCTTCATTTTAAAGACAATGAATAGCAAACCGAATGGTCACAGGGTTATCACACTCATTTCGTCACAGCAAGTATCACCAGTAAGTTACTGACAGTAAAGGGAACCCAGGACAGATTAGTAAAGTCACTGATAAACAACAAGAGGAGAAGGTAGCAACAGTAGAGTAGTGAGTAATGGCAGGATACTGCCGGTAAATGGTAACCCCCAAGGCATGCTGTAAATCTCTAAATAAGCTGTAGAGAGAGAAATACAGGATGGCACAATAAACTCATCCTGTCACAGTTAAGAACTGGTGCTACTGGTGGGGATTAAAAGGCAGGGTAGCAGAGTAAGCCAATGATGTCACAAGTGTAAATTTGTGGTGCACAGTCAGACATTAAATTATTATATCACATTACATTATACAGTAGTACATCCAAACTACAGGTCCCTGCATAAAGATGTCATAAACCACACATTATACAGTACTTTAGTTTATTTATCTATTATAGGAAATTACTCTGCTATTGTATGGGTTTACATATGAAATACTGAAACATTACTGGAATAAAATGCACATTAAATATCCTGGCTCACCACTTAACTTTAAATGTATTTTTTTTTTTTTTTCCTATTTTCTTGTAATCTTCTGGGAAGTTGTTATACAAAGGATAAATTAAAAAGACCATCCAGCATTTAAAGGGTTTTTAACGCTTTGGGCCAGTCCTTTGTTTATTAGTTATTATTGTAAAGTATGTTACTATAAAGAGGGAGGAGTATAAATTGGGTGGCAGACAGAGGTACAAGCTTCTCAGGGGTGGCAGAGTTGCAAATCCACTAATCTGATTAGTATCTATTAAACCAGTACCTGTAGCACATGGGTGCCAGGAGAAGCACCAGTGGCTTTCAGCCCAGGGCTTGAAGGTTTGAAGGTTATTGAACGTGCTAGGGGTTTTATTTTCTGGTGCACATTAATTGCTTCGTTATAACACCTAGTGAAAGACTAAGAGTCCAGGGCAAAACACTGCATCGCTGGGACCCATACCACAATTCAATGGGGTGCCAAGCGATGGTGCTCCAGCCTCCCCCGTCCCTGCTATTTTTACTTGTCGCTTAATATAAATAATTTGTACTCATAGCTTTTTAAATTTACATTTTAGCATATTGCTCCCATGTCACACATTGCTGAACAGATTACTTTGTAGAGAAACACGTATCCCATCTGTTAGGTACAGTTTTCTAAACTAAAGTAATTTTATATGAAAGATATAAGTCGTATTATGATCATAGAAGTATGAGCTCACTGAAGGCGACTGCTAAGAGTACAGTTGTGTCCCAGAGGAAAGGTAGTAAAATAATAAATATTTGTTCTGTGTTGCTTGCTGCTCGGCTGATTATTTTTCAGGTGGATTGTCTGTGTGCTGCTATTGGAACCTGCAGGCAGATATTACATCTTCCTTTCTTACCCTGATAATCCATCTATGAATACAGAAAGAAGAAATCACTCACAGCTTTATCGCTTTCCTTTTGGAGTAAAATATATATATATTATATGGTATTCATGGAGTTTGTTTCTAGTCTGCAGTATTCTGATAATATTTTACTTTGTGGTGTATGAAATTTAACATTGTGGACATTTTGAACATCAACGACTTTGCTTTTTCTGTTTTTAAAATGAAATATAAACTTTTAAATATTTTGGGTTTTTTTTCACTCTTGTACAACGTTAAAAGGTTTTCCACCTTCAGACAACATAAACGTGTTGTTTCTTAAAAGTGCCCTTAGATACAATACAGCTCATCTCCGTCCAGATTTTTGGATAAAATGATATCCACAAAGAAGTCTTGTGTAACAAGAAAAAGGAAGCTGCAAGGAATTAAAACATGTCTCCCACCTGTTCCTAATTAGGTGGGACTATTCCATTTCCACCACAGTGCGGTGATGAGAGATGTCTCCATGGGAGGGGAGGGTTGTTGGGACTGCCTAGTAGTATGATTAAGCTTTTGTATTTAGTAAAATTTACAGGAACCATTGCACATACCTATATTAACGGTATATGAAGATTTAGATACCTCTTTAAGATTACTGCTAGCAAACAGAAAGTATCTATATGTTAACAAGTACTCAAATAACAAATATGCTGTCTAGATTAAAAAAGTAGGCATCAAGGTTGTTTACACACACCACGATTACTATATATATATATATATATATACATATACATACATATATATATATATATATATATATATATATATATATATATATATATATATACATATATATTTTAGGCTTGAATACTTATTTCTGTATTAATGGTTCATTTAAGATGTAAGATTTACCTGACATAATGCGCCAAAATGGCAGAACGATTTTACTCATTTCAATGAAAATAGCTCGATGGATCAAATCCGCTCTTGTTGAATGGGGGATTGCTTTAATAATGCACCTGATTTTGTGTTCATGTATGACAGACAGTATTTAGCATTTGTGTACAAGATCAAGCACAACTACTGGATTTGACATATACACTCTTACACAAAGAGTGTATGTGATGCTATAGACAGTTTTATAGCTAAAGTATTATGTGGAGTGTGCATTCCAATAACTTTTGACATTTTAATGGGCAAACATTGTAGCTGGAAATATTTAAGTATTCACAGATTAAACTTGTTTACTGACCCAAGTGTTGTGGGTGCTTTTTGTCCAAGAAGAAGTTTCTTACCATTGACTACTACAGATATAGAGCAGAAAGAATGGCAAGGAATTGCTTGCAATAGCACAAGTCTGAAGAGCAAATAGTACTTTGATAGAGTACATCATGGTCTTTTTCTGACAATGGGAACTCCTTTTTAAATTATGCTGCTTGTATAGACATTACTATGTAGACTCTAAAGCTCCATTAGCTTTGAGGTTATACACTCACACACCGAGCAAGGTTGAATTTTGCAACTTAGCTATGTGCCTTTTCACCAGGAAAAAAATACATTTTTCTCACCACTACAGTAAATCTTGTATTGTCTTTTTTCCCTGAAAGCAGTTGGGTGTCCTTCCTGTATGTGAGCCAGGTTCATCCCAACTACCAACTCTGTTAATCATGTTCACTTACTGTGATTAGCAATATGGTGTGAGAGCCTCCTTGTTTCTTTGGAAGCAAAGCGGTCATTAGCACAAAGGAGTGCCTTGTACATTACCATGCACCCAGCACTCTTGCAAAACCATGCACTTGATTTCCCTTTTGTTCTACACCTTTTTCCATTACATATTCCCTAGAAGGCAGGCTTATTCTCTGTCTTTTCCCAAATCTCTAACAAGAATAGTTATCTGTAAGCTTTATGATAAAAATGTGAAAAGAAAATTTTGCAATAAAAGTGCAGTATGTTAATCGTTTATTTTGTAATTCTGCAAAAGGGAATCATATTCATCATCAGCTATTTATATAACTCCACTAATTCCACAGCGCTATACAGAGAACTCACTCCCATCAGTCCCTGCCCCATTGGATATTACAGTCTAAATTTCCTAACACACACATACACAAACACACACACAGACAGATCGAGAGAGAGGGAGACAAGGGTCAATTTGATAGCAGCCAATTAACCTACCTGTATATTTTTGGAGTGTGGGAGGAAACCCATGCAAACACAGGGAGAACATACAAACTCCACACAGATAAGGCCACGGTCTGTGTGACGATTATGTAGTATATCCAGGGCTGCCCCCAGAAATTGCAGGGCCCAGTACAAAGGTAACAGGCAGGGCCCCCTTCTTCCTTCTCTTACCCCACCCTCATTTCAAATTATTCTCTAGCCAACATTTGACTCCCCCAATTCTCTACAGTCAACCCCCATCCCCAGTTTCATCTAACCTCTGCAATAGTTTACTTACCTTTCTGCATCTTCTTGCTGTCTCCTTTCGGCTCCCCTCTATTGACAATGCTGCAACGTTATTAATTACAGGACATCAGCGATACTGCAAGGAGTCTCTCTGCTTTGTCATGGCTCTCTGTCCGGCTGACGGGCACTTGGGGGGTTGGGACTGGAGCAAATGGTGACAGCTGTGGGGACCCAACATCATGGGAGTGGAGGCAGACATGCTACCTGAAAGGGGGCTCACTACCTCATCCTTAATTACACGCAGCCACACTCCCTACACCACCTCGCACATCTCAGGAGAAGATGCTGCCTAGAAATGGCGCCTGCTACCTCCCTTAATTCACTGCAGATGCCTCCTCCCCTAATAAATTTGTTTGATCCCACTCTGCTGCTGGGCTGCATACTGCAGTACTTCCTGTACCCCCCCTGATGGTGGCGCTGAGTATATCTAATGACTGATTGTTATTTTCTGTTGAATTCATGTATGACCATGTGAATATTTTATGTAACCTTGTAATGTAATCTCAACCTGTGCTTTGCTAGATGACATGAGTTTGAACTTATGGAGGTGTCATTAATCTTTTGAAAGTAGACAGGCCCAGGATAGATAAGGGTCTTGGAGTTGGAGTTTGAAGCACAAAGTTGTAAACCATCTAGCCACTCAAGCAAAGCAGAGATGAGAGATTCTCTGAGGTGCCCAAACATATATCTTAGAGATAGATAATTCACTTTGGAAAGCTCTGTGTGATTTTGGGAATTAATCTGACTTAATTGAAAATGTAATTCCTAAAGTGGGTTGAAGAGCCTGTTAAAAGGGTTTAAAAACTTCTGACTTAGACAATAACGTGTGCATTTTCATGAGGGAGTCTACAAAGACTGAAATGTCCCATATTCCTCAATTGTGTTCCCTCACACACCAGGTCTTAGCTAGTAAGTAGTAATTCTGATTTTATTTCCTATTTTATTTTCTGAAACTTATTTGTGCAAATTTATTGTATGTTCTGTTATTATTATTTTTTTAAAAAAAACTTTTTATTTTTAACAGCAGATGTACATAAAGCACAGCAGTACAGGTCACGCATAATATCCAAGTTTGGATTGCAAAATGTAAAAATTACTGGTGCGAAAAATAAAAAACTTAGAAAAACCACAGAAAAGGCATAAATATATTTTTCACATCCAAGTACATCCTAAGAGGTAGTTAGTTAAAGATCTGCAGTGTAAATATTAAGATAGAATTTTTTTTTTCCAAAGTTCCAAATGTGCACCTTGTACCATTGTACCTATCCAGTGAATATAACGAACTGCCATAATTTTTTATTTTTTTGGGGGAGGGAAGGGGGGAAGGAAGGGGGGGAAGGGGCAAAGGGGGATAGCTGGGCGGAGGGAACACAAAGAGAATAGGAGATAGAAAATTAAAGAAATTGAGAAAAGAGAAGGAGGAAAGAGTAACTAAGGCTTATGAGAGACCGGGCATAGAACTGTTGTTGAAGCTATACCAAGGATTCCATACTTTGTGAAACGTGGAAACCTTATCATGGAGGTGACTAGTCACATATTCCATGGATGCCGTGTGCCAAGTTCTTTTCATAACACCCTCCCTAGAAGGTTGTGAGGCCTTCTTCCATTCACTAGCTATTTGAAACTTAGCTGCATTATAGATGTGTCGGATCAGCTTGTCTGATGTTTTAGTAATGCCCTTGATAGGTTGGTATAGGAGCACCGAAAGTGGATTCTTAGGCACGGTAATTGAAGTAACCTGTCGAACCAATGATATAACTTCGTCCCAGAACTTATCTACGAAAGGGCAATCCCACCAAATATGAAGGAAAGAGCCCACTGCCCCACATTCACGCCAACATAGATCTGAGGTTTGGGCATAGATAGAATGGAGTTTCTCAGGGACCATGTACCATCTAGTATAGACCTTGTATAAGTTTTCGCGGATAGCTATGTTAATAGATGACCTCGAGATTCTTTCATGAATGAGCGACCATCTCTCCTCGTCTAGGGTCACCCCAAGATCCTGTTCCCAAGCCTGCTCAAACATTTCCTTAGGAGGAGATGAGGAGGACTCTAGAGAACTGTACAGGATCGAAATATAGCCTCGGCGACCCGGGCTATAAATACAGTGTCTTTCGAAAGATGTTGGCAACCGCAACCTAGATGAATGAGTCTGGGCTTGAATAAAACTTTTGATTTGCACATAGTGAAAGTAAAGGTTGCTTGGAAGTGCGTGTCTCTCGCACAAGTCTGTGAAAGAGCGTTGAGCATGCTCTCCCATCAAATGGAAGAAACGGTCTAGCCCTGCTTTCCTCCAAGGGTAAGCAAAAGCATTGATGCACCCCTGCGGGAAACGAGGGTGTCACCACAGCTGGGTGAGAGGCGAGGGGTATGGGGCCAGTGTATATTTTTTGTTCAATTTGTCCCATACCTCCAGCGTAAAATGGATGGAGGGCATAACAAGGGCTGAGGCTGGTCTGACACCCCCAGGAATCCAAGGTAAAATGCGAACTCCTATATCTGGAGACAACAAGTCTTCGATATCCACCCACTTCTTGATTCCCAAAGGTGAGAGCCAAGAGATAAGATGAGTCAGTTGTGTAGCTTGGTAATATTTGTTAAACAAGGGGAGGCCCAGACCGCCATTAAATTTAGATTTAGCTAGACAAAGTTTGCTACGTCTGGGTCTCTTACCTTGCCATACAAACCCACCGCACATAGATTGAATAGAGCTCAAGAAAGAGTCAGGGACTTTAACCGGGAGGGTCTGAAATAAATATAAAAGTCTGGGTAAGACATTCATTTTGATGGCATTGATCCTTCCGTACCACAAGATGTAAAGAGAACTCCAGTTCAATAAATCATGTTTTATTGTGGACAACAAAGGGGGGTAATTAGCCTGAAACAAAGTTTTATAGGAGCTTGTTATATAGACTCCCAGATATCGGATTGCTTTAGGATGCCACTGGAACTCAAAATTAAGCTCTAAGACTTTCTTTGTATGAGGTGAAAGATGTAGCGCAAGCGCTTCTGATTTGGAGTTGTTCACTTTATATCCAGAAAGAGAACCGAAATTTTGCAGCTCCGCAAATAAATTAGGAAGAGAGGTTTGAGGTGATGATAATGTGAGAAGAACATCATCTGCAAACAGCGATATCTTAAATTGTCTACTCTTGACCTGGATTCCCCTCACATCCGGGTTTAGTCGAATCCGAGCAGCAAGTGGTTCGATACATAGTGCATAGATAAGAGAGGAGAGAGGGCAACCTTGTCTCTTTCCATTCCCAATGCCAAACACGGAAGAGCTTAAACCATTCGTCGACACCGAGGAGGATGGGCTATGATATAAGGCTTGAATACCTTGAAGAAAATTGCTGAAGAATCCAAAGGATTGGAGGGTTTGAAACATAAATGGCAAGGAGAGCCTATCAAAGGCCTTCTCTGCGTCTAGCGCCAGAACCACAGAAGGAAGTTTAGTTTGGTTTATGTAGGAAATCAACTCTATGGTTCTCCTGGTGTTGTCTAGAGCTTGTCTGTTTGGGACAAATCCAACTTGATCTGAATATATAAGGCGCAACAGATGGTTGTTCAACCTATTTGCCAGAATTTTGGCAAATAGCTTAATATCCGTGTTTAGCAATGAGGTGGGCCGGTAGTTAGCACAAACCGTGGGGTCTTTATTAGGCTTGGGTATTACAATAATATTGGAACGTGTGGTGTCTCTGTGAAATTGCTCCCCCCGTAGGATTGAATTGAAAATAGTAAGTAGGTGCGGAGACAAAATATGTTTAAAGGTTTTATAGTAAGAGGTGGTGAAACTATCAGGGCCATGAGCTTTGGAGGTCTTTTGTGATTTAAGAGCTGCCTTAAGCTCCTCCCCATTGATGTCTTCGTTCAATTTGGAGGCTATATTCTTATCTAGCTTTGGGAGGTTACAAGTCTCTAGAAATTGTTGGATAATCTATGGCGAGGGGGGTGCCGGGGCGCCCTCTTTATTCAGATTATATAGAGATTTGTAATACCTATAGAAAGAGCGGTTGATAACTTTCGGGTCGTAACTCAACATACCCTTCTTGTCTCTTACTGCCATTATTGCCTGTGCTGCTCGTTTTGCCCTCAATTTGTTTGCTAACATAGGGTCAGACTTGTTACTTTTCTCATAAAATTTTTGATTGAGCCAGCGAAGGGCTCTCTCAGTCTTTTCTGCTAACAAAGATTGGATTTCACCTCTAATGGAAAGGATTTGCTTGTAAACTAGTTTTGAATGATTTTGTTTGTGAACACCCTCGAGCTGTTGCAACTGGGCAGTAAGAGAGTTTAGTTTCAAGGTTTGTTGTTTTTTATGAAAGGAGGCGAACTTAATAATGGCCCCTCTGATGACTGATTTATGCGCCTCCCAAATCGTGGGAAGAGGGGTGTCAGGCATTAGATTAATATCAAAGTATTCTTGGAGGCGATATTCCATTTGCTCTTTAAACACGGGCAACTTGAGCAGGGATTCGTTTAATCTCCAAAATGAGTTACTTTTAGATTTATCTAACAGATCAAACGAAGCCGTGATTATTAAATGATCCGACCATGGGTTGATGAATATGTCTGTATGAGTGAGAAGTTGTATATCTTTACTACAGCCCATGATCATATCAATTCTGTAGTAAGAATTGTGTGGATGTGAGTAGAAAGTATAGTCACGAGAGGAAGGGTTATGAGCTCTCCAGGAATCGAACAGACCAGCCCCAGCCATGTGTTTGATCAGCGCTTTTGTTTGGGTAGTAGGTGGAGGCACATGTCGCGTTCCTGATCTATCCAGATCCTCCGACAGTATAGTATTAAAGTCTCTGCCTATCAGGAGAAGACCTCTCTGTAATTTACTTAACTCAAAAAATAATTTGTTAAAAAAGCTAGATTGCCCTGTATTAGGAGCATATAAATTTGCTACAGTAATGGTTTGATATCCTACCTGACCCACCAATATGATGAAGCGGCCCTCATGATCTAGACTAGACGCTGTAAGCTGAAAGGGCACAGAATTCCTAATCATGATGGCAACTCCACACCTTTTGACTGGCAGGGAGGCATATGCCACAGTGGGAAATCTACGGGAGGACAAGGAAGGATGGTCGCCCTGTTTGAAATGAGTCTCCTGTAAAAATACAAAGTCAGCTTTCAAATCTTTTACAGTTCTATGTAGTAGTGATCTTTTTTGTGGTGTATTAAGTCCCTTAACATTAATAGAAGCAAAAGTCAAAGACATGATGCTCTACAAAAATACTGAGAGACGTACCAAGTTAATCAAAAAGAGCGAGAGAAAGTAAGTAAAGCTTGGGTAGTAGGAAAAGAAGGGGAAGAAGAGAAAAGGAAGGAAGGGGAAGGGAAAGACTAGAGGAAGCGTATTGGTGAAGGGATAAGGGTAGCTAGTGGTCAACCACTACGCTACGCCCACTGAGGTTGAGCCCATGGAAAAATGGGAATCCGAACCATCTCAAGTAGAACGGGTCGGATGGGCTCAGGAGTTGGGTTTCGAGTTACTAAAATTAGGGTATTCCGAACAGGGAGATTATGAGGACTAACCTGTCCACACACTCCTTTGACCCAATGTATATGGGGTGCGAGGCCGGGCTGAGGAACCTAGCCCAACCCACCTAGAAACACGCATTACAAACAGGAACATAAATCCTTATAAAGAGTCATAATAAAGCAATAATGTAACTGTGGGAACATTTTAAGCATTTTTAAAGACCTAAGTTAAAAAACAAATTCCAGGGGACCTCAAGTCTCCAACCGAGCTTCGGCACCAGGGTACCGACTGAAAACCGAACCGTAACGCCAACCAGGCCCCATCACTCACAATGTGTAGAACAGCAAGGAAGCCCAAGAGACATGGCCGTCCCTTGTCTATAGGGAGTTATCCTAGAGAACAATCTGAGAAACAAAAATGTAAACAGAACATGAACGTATTTAAACATGCAGAAGTTAGGATAACACGTAAATGTATGAGCAGCACATCAAATAACAAGTTTATATAACAAACTATCTAACATAAATTTAGTAGATCAGATTCTACTAAGCAGCTGCACATAGTTCCCTCCATTTGGAAGTAACAAGACTAATGGTACCTGTCCCGGATAACAAATTTCAGTTTATGATGCCGTCATATTTACCAGGAAACCATAGTAGCCCAGGCTCCATTCCAAAAAACTAACGGTTGGAATGAACATCTGTCAACAAAAGAATTGAAAAGCTTTTGTCCCTGACTAGATATCGGATCTGGAACCCGACGGCCCAAGTCGAGTTTACGTAGCAGGTCCTTGCCTTCGATCGGATCCTTTATGGTGATTTGTCGTCCACTTACTTCTACAATTAAATGGAAGGGAAAACCCCACTTATATTTATATCCATGCTCTCGTAAAGTTCTTGTGACGTCCTTTAAATCCCTACGTTTCAAGATTGTGGAAGGGGCCAGATCCTGGAAGATTTGAATCTTTGAATCTTCAAATAGAACGTAAGGAGAGTTCCTGCTAGCTATAGTTATGCGCTCTTTGGTTTTGAAGGACAGAAACTTAAGGACTACATCCCTGGGAGGTTCTGAATCTTTAGGCTTAGGGCGCAGGGCTCTATGTGCCCGTTCGATGCATATGGTTTGTTATGAGAGCTCTGGGACCAATTTTTGGAATAAACGGACCAGATAGGGTTCCAGCTGTTGGTGGTCCACTGATTCAGGGATATTTCGAATCCCAAGATTATTCCGGGCGTTCTCTATTTTCAAGATCTTCGGACTTCTCTTTATAGAACAATAGCTCCCTATTCAGATAGTCAATATCTTGCGTTGTTTCCTGCAACACTTTGGAGTTGGAATCCACTTTGTGTTCAATAGAGGCAGTACGCTTAGTCAACTGCGCAATTTCGCCACGAAGATCCGCCGACAGTTTTTGAAATTCAGTTGTGAAGGTGTTCTGGAGTGAAACCATCATGGCCTGAATGGTGGCTAGAGCGTCTGCAGAATCAGTCGGGTTTCCCTCCGGGGCTTGAGGGGACGGGGGGGACGAGGTGGCATGCACGGGGGAATCCTGTCTTTTCATGTGTTGGAGGATACCCGTCTGCATCCCCCTTTTCCCTCTGGAACTGTTTTTATGCACAATTAATAGCCGGACACCAGGAAGGATTTATAAATGAAAACAAGCGTGTCTCCGGGCGGGTCGGGCCAGATAGTGTTGTTTAGGCGATCATTCCGGGAAAGCAAATGCCCGCTCAGAAAAAGGAAAGTAAGAGATGTTGATTAAAGCTTGAGTGATTAAAAAGTCACTTTGTAGTGTTAAACTCCCTTCAATTGAGCTATCGCTGTGTGGCCACTAGATTGCAGTATAAGTAACAAGAGATCTGTGTTATACCATAGGTATATAACAATACTTTCAATTGCAGGATTTGATTTAGACAGTAGAGGGTGGTAAATCCTCACACTTCTTATGGGAGCACAGCTTAATTAAATTACTTGATGTTAACCTCTTGATGACTTGGTCTTGTTTGTATCTGTGTACTTCAGGTGGCTGTTATTACAGTTTCATTCATATTAGTATTGTACAATATGCCCTGGAGTGTTATATTTATAGGGAGTCACCACACACGCTTTCCCTGATCTGAGCACACCTCACTGTTGCAGGCACAAAGCATTAGTTCCCCTGTCTCCTCTTACCAAGGAATGTTGCAAGTCCCGAGTAGTGTGTTTTTATGGGGACATAGCTGAGCTTAAAGAGAATGAGACATACACTCACCGCAGGCTGTTTGCGGGGCTGCGCCGACCAGGAGAGCCCTCTTGTTGATGGCAGGTCTAATGTGGGGAGATCCGTCCTGAGCCGGCCGACCGGAAGTGCCGCTGGGAAACCGGAAGTAGCAGGGTCCCCCGAGAATGACTCAGCTTCAGCCCCTGGTCTATACCGGAAGTAGGCCCCCGGTCCCCGTATGGCTCCCTCTCCGGGTAAAGGCCGCCCTGCGATGCCACCCAGCTGCGCACCAGCTACCTCCTCTGCCTCTCCGATGCCCGCGACTCTTATCTGCAGGTGAATAGGTTGGGCCTGGGGTGCGCGACACCGCCAGACACCGCCAGTCGGGAGATGTTGTCCGCGGCTACTTCTATAGGGTCCGTTGGGCAGCGGGGTCCTGCCTAGACAGACTCCAATGGATTGTATGGAGGATTATTTATTTTAGCCTCCTGCGTCGGCTAAACTTGGTGTGGCGGGGCCAGACTGCTCCCGGGAGTCGGGGAAGCTTCTTTTATTGCCTCTGGGGCATTCAAGGTGGATTTCCAGGTCGCTTGTGCCAATTTAGAAGGGGTAGATTCTAATTTAAGCTCTAAATTTGTAGTTTGGGAGCAGGAGCCGAGGTAAAGCACAACCATTCGATATGGCCACCAAGCCACGCCCCCCTGTTATTATTTTTTGTAACTAAACCTTGGAAACATTTTTCAGATTAAATGAATTTAATCTAGCGTGTTTTCCGTGGTTCTTTGTGAACTAACAAAGCCCAGGGAGGTTCATGCTACATGTGTATGTGATTTAAGTGTGAAACATTAATAAGTGGTTCTGGTGAACGTAAGGACACCATAATAAATCCTTCATGGTGGCAGAAAAGGTGTACTCATAGCTAAGTGACTAAGTTGATGCCAGTCACGGCCAGCTATTCAGATTGCTGTATCTGGGACAGGCTGGGCATTCGGGACAGTCTGTAATCACATAAGCCACACAGAGTTCATCTATCACAGTAATAACTGTTGGCAATTTTGCAGAATTATTTCAGTCTTTTTAGCAGTTCACATTCTAAATAGTTGTTAGGTTTTCATCTGCTTTGCATTCTGCTTGTTACTCAGACCTGCTATGCAGTTCAGATGTGTCTCCCTCTGTGTGTGATGATTGGAAGGCTGCACTTTATAAATTTTGCCTGTCCTGCACTTATTGCCAGTGATAGCATTACACACTAGCTTCCTGGTACCTGTGTCTGTGTCCTGTGTGCTTCTGACCTGCTTCTGACCTTGCATCAAGCAGTTCCTTCCTCTGCCTACAACAGTTTGCTGGTTCCTGAAACATGATATAGAGCCCTTATAGGATAATTTATTTCTAATTGGAATTTTTCCACATAAAACTATAGGATAACAGAATGAAATTTGGCAAGGGAGCAGCTTTATACTTGACTGCGTTATTTTGTTTCCCTAAAGTTTCTACATTTTGACATTTTTAAGTGTAAGACTTTAATATAGCAATCTGTGGGAGGTAGTACTCACCTATGTAAATTGACAGTGAGGGTAGCATGAGATAGTTTTGTCAATTGTGCTATGTTCTAAAATGTGATGGCATCTCATTCTGGTTAAAAGGTGATGTTATTTCATTTTAATTCAGAGTACAGGGACCTGGTAGCTATAGATACAATTGTGTGTTATTAATCCAGCATTTTCTGAGGGATTCCTGGGATCAAATATAGTATGTCACCCTCTTGTATTGTGTGTGTGGGGGGGAATATTTTAGCAAAACTCTGCCAAAATCTCTGACCTCTCCAATACTAAATAATTCCCTGGTCTGGATTGCCCAGATTTCCCAGGATGTTAAGTGTCTGTATTAAATGTTAGAGTTAATAATTGAATGTTGGGACTGGTATGGAAAAAGAGGTCATATATTAAATTGGTATCTTAATAATTTGATTCTCGGTAAATATATCAAGCTGAGAGTTTTCCGGCGAGTTTGAAAAACCAATCAGATTCTAGCTACCATTTATTTAGTACATTCTACAAAATGATAGCTAGATATCTGATTGGTTGCTATAGGCAACATCTCCCCTTTTCAAACCTCCCAGAAAACTTTCAGCTTGATTCATTTGCCCCTAGGTCTGGTCTGGGAGAGGGTAATCACTCCTCTTCTAAAAGCAATTGTCATGGTTGGCTTACAGGAAATTGATCCCTAGGCTCTGCTGAACATAGCTCAGCCCACACACAGGCGCGGAGTCTAACAGACAGTTTTAACCAGGAACCCCCGCAAGGAGGTATGGTCTTGGCTACACCAAGTCTGCAGGTCACGGTCCCATGAGTGAGTGTACAGCAGAACGATGTGGGGGAGCCAGGTGAAGTGGATGGAGACGATGGAGTCCACAGATGAGTGGAAAAAATACAGGCACAACAATATTATAGGCTGATGGTCAGCAGCCAATGAGTCACTAGGAGAATAGGTGCTCTGTGGTATACAATGAGAGGACAGAGGCTGTCACTATGAAGTACTCTGGAGATGGTAATGGAAGTACTGGAGCAGCAATAGTTCAACACAGCCAGAGGCTGAAGGCTGACTGAAGTGGTGGAGGTAACTCGTAGTAACAGCTGATGAGTCCCAGATGAAATAGCAGCTCTCAACGGTAGTGATGAGAGAACTGGAGCTGTCACAATAGAGTACACTGGAGATGGTAATAGAGGTAATGGAACAGCGATAGTTCAACACAGCTGCAGGCTGAGAGCAAACTGGAGTTGTGGAGGTAACTTGTAGTAACAGCTGATGAGTCACAGAAAGAGTAGCGGCTCTGAGCGGTAGCGATGAGAAAACTGAAACTGTCACGATGAAGTACACTGGAGATGGTAATGGAGGTACTGGAGCAGCGATAGATCAACACGGCCAGAGACTGAGAGCAGACTGGAGTAACGGAGGTAACCCGTGGTAACAGGTGATGAGTCACAGATGTAGTAGTGGCTCTGAGTGGTAGCGATGAGAGAACCGCAGCTGTCACAATGTAGTACACTGGAGATGGTAAGAGAGGTACTGGACCAGCGATAGTTCAGCACAGACCACGAACTGAGAGCAGACTGGTACACAGGCAAACCACAAAGAGAACAGGAACCAGAACCACAGGCTGCAGGAAGTGAGCTTGGAAAACAGGCATCAGACAGCTGTATCCAGGAGGTTTAAATAGTGCTCCAGAAATACTTAGCCAATGAAAAAGAGGGAGGAGGTCCTGAAGTGCAATAGGCTTGCACCTGCACAGATCTGAATATAGCTGAAATGAATGAACTGGAGAATGTCTGATGCTGGGACATGGCAGTCTCCAGATGAATAGACTGCAGGTAACGAGACAGGTACTATCTGTGGGACTGGAGCGTTACAGCACTAGACTAAAGCATTGAAAATCATAGAAGATCTTCATAGCCAAATAGTCATCCTGGATTAGATTTTGGCTAGCATCATTAATAGAAAGTTACAGTTGTGCATAAAACATCTGCTGATTGCCTAGGATTTAGAGACCTGGACTATGGTGTGTCTCCTAATCAAAATTCTGCTCATTGCCTTGAATAGACAAATGCAGACCCCTTTACAAATTGCACCTACCACCAGTACTGGATAGTCCAGGTGTTCTTTCTAGCCACCATGGGATCTATAGAGGCTAGGGAAGAAAAAAGGGCTTCTTCTTTCAGTATCATTATGGTATACACTAAGAGATCCATTTACCAATTAATTTGAATAAAGATATTCCACTTTAGAACCACTTCTTATATTAGATGAAACTTTACCATTTATTTCTTAAAATACTGCTTGATGTGGTCTCAAAGTATAATTCAATAAATGGGCAAGTTATAAAGTGGTAGGAAGCTGCACATGATCTGACATTATTACATAAGCACAGTGGACCTCTTCATATTTTTCTGCATCCTTGAAAATTCTAATTTGCAGAGATGTTCTCAAAGCCCAGAAAGTATGTTTGCACCTTCAAATACAGATGAGTGGGCACACCAGAGTAGAACAGTGTATTCAGAGTGCTTCACAAATTAGATCAAATGTCTATTGCTAGTCTCAATATTAGTTTCCTTTAGACCTTTCTAGCAAATACTTGGCAATCAAGAAGTACATGAAAGCTTGCCCCTAAAAGCTGCAATTAACAGAAGGCTCCCCATCATCAAGAGTCCAAAATACTCTGACCTTGAGTTTTTTCCATGTCTTATTAATTGTTGGCATACTATATACTTTGAGCTTTATTAGTCATGTTTTTATATTCTAAGCTGATATTTTTTCCAATAGATAAAACAGCTAAAATCAATAGTAAAAAAAAAAAATTACAGAAAAAATACACATACAGTACATTCTAAATTCCTATTTGTATTTCAATCATTTGAAAATTACCAATATCAATGTATAGTCGTGAGTAATAAAATAAAATTCTAAACTTTTATCAAAGTAGAATGTTTATCACTAACACTCACCCGCCTGCCTTTCTATTCCATAGCACTTTGTCATTTTTTTACTTTACATGGTCTGGCTAACAGCCAAAATATTTTGCTTTTCACAGAGCACATTGTGTAAATTAACAACTGTTCCAGAAGATCCAGCTTCTCTTGATGGATGCTTTCCAGATTTTTGTGACATTCTTACATTTGTAGTGTTTTTGAAAACAAAAGTAACTTTTCTAGAGAATCTATGAAATGTTCTTTTTATCCTGCCTTACATGTAGAAGGTGACATTGATTTTGCCCAAGTACTGTAGTTCAATTTAAGAAATAACCTTTTATTGAGTAATTTTGCTATTGTATACACTTTTTTATAACTACAGGTACATTAATAAATTGGCCTTCAATATTCTGAGTATGCAATATCTGTGTAATTTATTGATTTTTGTTATACTCTAGTATAGTTATTCAAGCATAGGGTGATAAAAATCCTTTTAAAACAACAGTCCTGCAACTGGGATTATCAATTAATCCACTGTGTTAACACTGTATCTGAATTTAAACTGATTGGCATTTTTACCTGTATTCCTCCTGATCTGTGTCTCTATTTAATGGCGCCATCTCAGATGCATTAGCATAGCCAATGAATCTTCACTTATCTGTTATACGTTATAACCTTATAATGAAGTGTTGGCCTGCTTTACATAGGTAGAGCATGCACATACACTACTCTTCCTAATCTGTAGCTGGGCAAGGTTATTGTATTTTATTAGACATTAAATCAAATTTACAGGTGTTTATTATCTCCTCAAATCCCTAATTTTTGCCCTAATTATCCCTTGCTCAGTCTGGTCATTAAGGTATACATGGATAGTTGGAACTATGTGGGGTGGAAACTGGAAATCAAAGATTTTCAGATTAGCATACAAAAGCCAAAATAACCAGTTATTCATGCACAGTGCTTTGCACTAAGTGAACTCTTGGGGCTGGAGTCATTAAGGAGAGCAAAGCAAAAAAAAAGAGTAACTTTGCACTTTGCCTAAACCATGTTGCATTGCAGGGGGGGTAAATTTAAAATGTGTTGACAGATTTATAGTTGGGGTGGGGCGTGTCTTAGATCAACTTTAAATTTCAGTGTAAAAATAAATTAGCAAATGTTTTTGTGCTGCAAGACAAAAAACAGTATTTTCTTTATGTATAAAATAATACATTAATTTGCATCACTTGAATTGTAACATGGTTTGTTCACGATCAAATTTACTCCATTTTTTGCCTTGCTCTCCTTAATGACTCAGACCCTTGATCTTTTTTGGCAAGCACAACACCTGGGATAGAAGGACAGAGGCACTGGTACGCACCTAAGCAGGAGAAAAGTGCATCAGACTGGCAACAGAACTGCCTTAAGTGATTGCTTCAACAGATTTCAACTTAGATTTTAACATTTTCCTGGCAAGTACACTTTTGGCTTCTTTATAATTATAACATATTATATTCATATTTTATTAAATGCGTCCTCATGTCGGACGCTATAGAAAGGACATATATGCATGCAAGTGCCTAAGCAGGACAGCATTGACAAGAAGGTTAGCATGCATGTTATTGGCTCTTACACAGTAAAGAGAGAGGAAGAGAACCAGTTAAAACTTAAGAAGAATTCATATTTGGATACAAATAGGAACATGAATGGGATTGGTTCTAGTGATTTGCACATCTAGATAGTTGAGGATTCAACTTTTTTGCAGGCTGAAGATACTGTAAATTTTTGATCCATGAACAGTAATAGAATGAAGTGTCCCTTAAATAATTTATCTACTTTCCTCAAAGGTGAATTTTACAGCCAAAAATTCTCTGTCTCTTATGAAATAATTACTTTCAGTAGCTGAAAAATAATCCACATAGATGATATTTGATAGATTTATTGTGCTATGTTAGAACTGCTCCATTTTCTTTTTCAATAATAGTTTTTATTAAAATTTTACAGTTTACATAGTATAAATACTAACAAACCAAATGTAGGGAGAGGAAGGGGGAGGGGGGGGGGGAGGGTATTAGGAAAGGAAAAGTACAAGTATATATAAAATAATCCAATAGTTACATCGTATACATTGATTGTCTAATCAGATTACAGATACTATCACTGCATTTACTCATGTGAAGGCATTACTGCGAAGAAGACACTAGTGTATTTACCGTGTCTTGAGGGCCTGAGTGTTATAATCATTCCATATAAAACGTGGTGAGGCTGAAGCGGAAGAATACGGAATGCCCAGTGTTTCCATATCACAGTTTAGTTGAGTTTTAGATATTATCTCGGCAACGTGGGGAAGGGAACTTTCATGCTTGAGCGATCACTGCCCTAGTTGCTATAAATATATGGCCAGCAACATATTGCTCTCCATTAGATAATTGCGAGGGAAATAACTGTAGAAGTGCCACCTCTGGGGTAAAAGGAATTAAAGTCTTAATAACCTGGGCTGCCAGAGCATATACTTCAATCCACAGACCATTGACAACACGACAGCTCCAGAACATGTGTATGATATCTCCCGTCACCCCACAGTTCCTCCAGCAGGCCTTAGAGTGTGTTGGCCACATCTTATGAAGATATGGTCCCATGGATTCTCGTCTAATACTAGGCCGAGGTCTCTTTCCCAAGCAGTTTGGGAAGGTAGCTTCAACAATTCTTTCCCAGAAATAAGGATCGTATACCAAAAAGAAATGGCTGCTCTGTTTGCCCTGTTGTTAATCTAGCATGGATGTGCGAGGAAGGCTGTTGCAGGGGAAGTTGTTGGGATCGCAAAGAAGTTAACCAAGGACGGACCTGTAAATATTTATAAAAGTCTTGGTTTGCTATATGGAACTGGTCCCGTAATTGCGAAAAGGATAATATAGTTTGTTCTGAAAACAATGATTTAACAGTTGTAACCCCCTTAGCGAACCATGTATTAAGATTAAGATCTGATATGAGCCTTGCCAGGGCTAAAATGGAGAGATTAGAGGTAGAGAGAGTGGCAGGCGCCGTCCCTGTGTCGCATCTTCCGCACAGGGACGGGTGCCTGCTTCTGCCTGCAAGCGTCTGGTTACGCACTTCCGGCCTCTTGGCAGTGGCACATCCCGTTGCCTAGCAACAGGGCGCTACCTTCAGATTCCGGCGGTGATGTTCAGCGTCACCACCACCAATAGATAGGGCTGCCCCCTCTCCCTATTTATATCTGGCTCTGGCACCTAATGGGTGCCAGAGTATTTGGTCTCCAGTACTCCAGCGTTCCTGAGCATTATTACCTGTGTTCCTTGTGCCTTCCAGTGTATGACCCGGCTACGCTCTCTGACCACTCTCCTGTCTTCCAAGTTTTCCTCGTGTATTACTCGGCTACGTTACTGACTTCTTTCCAGTTTCCTGTGTTCCAAGTACCTGACCCGGCTTGTTATTTGACCTCGTTTTTGGATTTTCCTTTTGGCACCTCTCGCTTGCACTGCTTGACCCGGACCGCCTGACTCCTCTTCCATCTACGCTTCACTGGTTGCTCTCTCCGAGGACCGCGACCTGCGTGTCTCCCACAGCAAAATCCATACTCCCTTGCAGGGGTCCCTGGCAAAGACCTGGGACACGTTAGACTCTGCACCTCCTTGCTGAGCAGCGCAGAAACCAGTAAGCTACACATCCTTAGTTACGTGACAGAAAGTTATAATTCCCGTAGACTTCAAAGCCTTATTCCACACTATTAGTGCATCTTTTATGAGTCTAGGGAATTCAGAAGAGGATGGGTGCCAAGCTACGGTAGCCAGAGAGAAATCAGGAAAGATTTGCAGACCCTGAAGGATCTCCTCACCCGCTGATGCTCTAGACGCGCGTAAGATCTGTTCCTTAATGTGGAAATAATGTAGCCGCATGAGTGTGTCTCTGGGCGCAGATTCTAGGCCAATTCTCTGCCTCAGAAGCCTATGGATACAGTCCAGGAGCAGATCTTGTGCAGAGGCTTCAGGGAGCAATTTTTGAAACAGCTCTCTTACGAGGTTTGATAACTCAAAATTGGATACTGATTCCAGGATGACCCTCAGTTTAATATTGTTTCGGCGAAAGCGATCTTCGCTATCTGCCATCTTATCCGCCATTGCCAGTACTTGAGCTTCAAGTTTCTCATGGGAAGAAAAGAGGTTGTGATGTGATGCCACCAATTCCTCCATCTTATCCTCAACATGGGAGGTTCTGCCACCCAAAGCTGCCACTTGTGTATTACTTTCTTGCAGTGAGGAGCGCATTTTAGACACTAGCTCGGTCTTAAAAGAGGTGAGCTGCAGAGTTTTGGCGGTGATCGGACCATCCAGGTCTACTTGTATGGATGAAGCAGTAGGAGAGTATGAGACACCTGTTGGTGTCGGAGTTTCCATCTCTTCCATATCTCTATGCTTCGAGACAGCGCCAGAAGATACGGCAGGTTAAGGCTTGAAAAATTGAACTGTCGCCGCCATCCAAGAGGCCTTAATTGTCTTTGGAGCCATCTTGACCTGTAAATAAGGTTTGGCTGCGAAGAGAATCTCAGAGGGGTATCGGATACTTGAGAGGGGCCGGATTGGCACAATGGAGAAAGGTCCCATTACATCTCAGTCAAATAAAGTATGTTGAATTCAGAATGATGAAGGCATGGGTGTGGAACATAACTAGTAATTAGGTATTTAGCATCTCAGTGGATTGTGCCTTACGTCACTTGGACACTGGTGGGCAGGAGTACTAGTGGAACTGCATGCTGCGTAGATCTTTATTAGATGACCCAGGATTACATTATACAGGTGGAGGGGCCAGCCATTGCCGCTTTAAAAGCGCAGTTTTTACTGTGTCCATTTCAAGTGACGTCATTTGTCACTGTACATATTGATTTCAGTTGCATTTTAAATTTTGAGGTGATTGAAGCTGTCGGATCCAGTGGCTGTCTGTTATATAGTAAGTACATATTTTCAGCTTGTCGGTGTCATGGTCATCGGTATTGTTTTGGAGTTCTAAACTATGTAGGCATTTAAAATGCCGATAAACCCTACCATACCCCCTGGTAAACACAGCACCCAATTGCCACTCTTACTGGCCTTAACACGTTCCACCGAGTCTGTTTTGACATGTAATACGACCTCTCATCTCTAGTGGGCTTATACTATGTTTACTATTATTTGGACATCCCTTTTAATATTATATCACATGAATTAATTTATGTATGATACTTATTAAAATTTCCTATGCTGTTATATTTTATACAAATAAATATACTTTGCTTTAACATTACTTAAACTAAAATTAGGAATGCTTCTGAGTCATTTTGATTCACACTGAGACTGAACATATTGAATGTTGCAAAAAGAGCAAATTTTAGCATAACATTAAAGGATAATCCTTTTTTTAAAAAATAATATTTGTAATAAAGCAGCTATATCCCCAAGGATTATACTTTTGTTTTATTATTGTATCCAAATAAATAATTTTGTAAAAGCATGTTTGTCTTTTCAAAATGCATACCTAATGGGAATAGGGCAGCTTCAAGTAATATCACAGCGTTATGTATGAGTATGGTTGGAAGCCAAAAGCAACATTCAAAAATGTATGTCACTTCCCTCTGACATCGTTCTCAATTTGCATATACCCTGGTTGCATCAAACTATGATTGAATCATGTACATCTGCAGAGAAGATAACACAAAAGAAGGAGTTTGAACAGTGGACCAGACAGTCCCAAGGCTACAAAGGAGTGTCTGTTACCAAAAACATCCAAACTAAACAAATCTAGTGAACAGGAGGCTAGGCATTCCTGAGCAAAGGAGGCATGGCAATTTTTGTCTGCAGCACAAGCAAGTAGCCCAGGCTCTTCTACAGGTGTATGAAGTAGCAGAACCATGGTTGTGACATAAATTGTGAAGGTATGTTTTTGTCTAATGTGAGTGCGATTTTATATACAGTAGCTAATGGAATATAGGAAAACTTGTTATGGCAATGATCTGTAATCAAATAAATACAATGCCTACCAGCCCACTATGACTACTGTTCGATGCAGAGTCTATTCTAGACAAATTTGCTATACACAGAACATTATACTGACCTCTATACAATACATTGAGCATTCTTATGACCACTAATATAATGTATACTAGTGACTATTATTCAATGGCAATATTTGGATACCACTAAAAAGTGCACATCACAAAATCTATGTGGTTTCACAAAGCACTTTCCTCAGGTCTCTAGTGCCTTATAATACAGGTTTTATGAATCTCAGGTGGTATTACAGTGCAGACCCCTAAAAACTCTGATGGATTTATATTGTAGACCCAGATCAGTTTACTACAAGTTATGACAGCTTAACATGCATAGTTCATGGCTTTAAACACCATAGGAATGTTTAGGGAGCATTCTCTACCTGTCTATTTGCTACCAGTTTGCGGACATGAAAAAGACAGCATTATCAAAAAGTTCAAATTGTACCAGAAATAGGGGCAGATGAGAAAGCTATTTATAACTTTGCATAGTTTATAAAATGTTTGATTAGGTCAGTGTTGACTAGCCTGTGACACTCCAGATGTTGTGAAACTACAAGTCCCAGCATACCCTTCCTGCAATAAGCTGCTATATATTGGCAAAGCCTGCTGGGACTTGTAGTTTCACAACACCTGGAGTGTCACAGGTTAGCCAACACTGGATTAGGACATCATGCTTTTTATGTCAGGTAGAGCAGATCTATTAATAAATGTGGGATTTGTATATGGAAACCTGTTATCCAGACAATTCAGAAAACCAGAAAGAAAAAAAATGAAATAGTTCCTATTTTTAGGTATGCTACTCCAAATTATAAAAAAAAAACATATCTGGAAAACCCTTTATATCCCATGCCTCTAAGTCTCATTCCGCATGATAAATCCCATTTCTGTATGTAAATAGACATTTTTCTGATGCCATATTACATCACTATCATGCTAGATACGGATCTGAACATCTCATAGGAAATCGACACCTTTTGGAAAGTGTTCTTGTATAGTGACTTAGAGATAAAGCTATTGTATGTCTCCATTTAATTGATAAGATCTTGCTCACATTACTTGTTCTATTACATAATTTATAATTCATTATGTGACTACTGCTTTGAAAGAACCAATAGATGTCGATATTGAAGCTGTGCACTGCTGCTAAGATTCAATTATATTGTGAATTCCAATTCTTTTTGTGCTGTTAAAAGTAAGGATGTCAACCAGCATTTGGTCATTGTGGAGGCTAATTAAATTTAAATTAAAAGCTTTTTAGAATTAAAACATCCCCTTTTTGTCAGATCATCCATAACTCCACTTTGTACAGTACTTCTTGTCCAGGATTTAGGTTTAGCTATATTTTGTACCAAATACAGTTTATAATACAAGAGGTGAACAGACCAATGGTAACGTTAGTTTAAACAAAACTACCTAATTAGGTAGAGTTACCACCTGCAAAAAAATATTCATAGCAAATTCTTTCGTAGAGCTCTGTCACAATCTGAATGGGGCATCAGCAAAATATTAAATATACTTATTAATTGGGACTAGATTGCCATTTGCAATAATATTCTATTGCTAAAGCGTCAAAACATTTGCGCATACAATCTTTTCTTACTCTCTGTCTAGTATCTTAAATGATTTTCTGTATCTTCTGTTCTTTATTATTTTCAAAATAAAATACCTTTATTTTGAAAGTGTTTTCTTTGGAGAAAAAATAGAGAATTGAAGTTCAAAAAGAACGGCATCATCCTAGGCTCCCACGGGTACAAGCTGTCACTGTATTGCCTAATGAACAGATTTTTTCATGTGCAGGGATGAATCAGTTTCATTTCTCAAATTATAAACATAACTTCCTACTATTTTTATGCAAAGACAAGTTATGTTATTCTCTCCAGTAAATAGGACTGCAGACAAATGACAGGCATAAATCAGTTCTCTAATCATAGTCCCATGGAGGGACTGCTCATAACTGAATGACTGCTGTGCCTTGTGCAATTTTTTATTGGCAAACTATTGTTTTCTCCTTATTGCTACTAGACACTTCTACGTAACAATTTCCCCTTGCATTTAGAGAGATGTCAGTCATTACTGAGCATAGCAATGTAAAGTTCACATATGTGACCAATCGCTTTGTCTTAAAATAGCATATAATGCATCTGTTTTTTTCTGTCATGTGATAAACAGCTATGAATCAGTTGTGTCTTTTGCTAGAGTAATCATGATAAACAATTTCTAGAAATTAACTATGTGCAAAATGAGTAGTCTAGTTGTGGCATGGATTTTATTTATTATAATAGTTGCTGTTATATTTAAAGATGTTGAATTTAGAACCTATTGTTAGTGTCTTTTTAAAATGGAAGTCAAAACCTAAATTGCAACATTTATTTTCAATGTATTAAAAAATATTTCCCATGCCACTGGCATATGGTTGAACATTACCTACCTGACTGCATTATGCCAACTGTGAAGTTTGGTGAAGGAGAGATAATAGTTTGGAGCTTTTGAGAGTTTGGGCTAGGCCCCTTATCTCCAGTATAGGGCAATCTTAATGCTTCAGCATACCAAGTCATTTTGGACAATGCTATGTTTCCAACTTTGTGACAACAGTTTGGGGAAGCCCTTTTCTATTCTAACATGACTGTGCCCCAGTGCACAAAGCAAGGACTACAAAGACATGGTTTGATGAGTTTGGTGTGGACTGGCCCACACAGAGCCCTGACCTCAACCCCATCGAACACCTTTGGGAGGAACTGGAACAGAGATTGATAGCTAGGCCTTCTTGCCCAACATCAGTGCCTGACCTCATAAATGATCTACAGAATGAAGAGGCACAAATTCCCACAGAAACATTCCAACATCTTGTGAAAAGCCTTCCAAGAAGAGTAGAAGCTGTTATCACTGCAAAAGGGGGGCCAACCCCATATTAAATTATACGTATTTGAATGCAATGTACTTACAGTCCCTGTTGGCTTAATGGTCAAGCATCCAAATACTTTTGTCCAGATACTGTATGTCCAGAGGGAGACTTTAATGATTGTGTATATGTTATTTTGCAAATGACAGTGATTTTTTTTTTCACCAATTGAGTCTGCTCTCTACCCTCCCTTCAGTTTTAGGTCACAACTGATCCTAAGTAATAAATATTGTTGTTTCTATATCTTGTGCTGCTGTTGTGCTACAAATCGTGTGAGAATTTACTGTTTCACTTACAAGCCACATCTCCCTATGTAATGTAATAATATAATATTATTAATGTTACAACATTTTATATAGACCCTTCCAATATATGTGGTGTTGGACCTGGATAGAGTGCACTTGTCTGAGTGGCTACAGCAGTGTCTTTGGAGACTGCATGGCCGACAACGAAGCAGTGAGAAACAAAGTCCCAGACAGAGACCCAGAGGAACTGAGAATGACAGCTGTCGTGTCAGGATAGGCTTTTATTGGGGAAGAATTTGGGGGGTAGGATCTAACAAAAATTAAACACAATGCAGTAATGGAGACAACTCTCTAAAACCTTAATTAAGTTACTATAAAAAGGTATGTGGTATTCTTAATTTACCCAATAAATGAATCTACAAGCAATCAATACAATGTGAACATAACAAATAAACAATCAAAAAAAAGTTGATTTCTTAGATAATCACAACAATCCAAACTTGTGAGAAATTGGGATTCTGTATCTATGGAGGAACACACCACAAGATGTATGGATGTGATACAAAAGAGAGATTGTCCAACCGAAAGACACTGATGTGAAATACACTGATGTGTTTGAAACTGTAATAAAGTACACAGCGACAGATAGCAAATGTAGCGGAGTACGCACACACACGCACACAGATGACTAGTAGGGGGGATTAGCACAACCAAATATTCTGGTGCAGAGTCTAAGACCTACACCGGACCAGGGATCCCTGCAACAGGATATGTACTTCACTCAGTGAGGACCCAGGTCACGGCCCACTGTAGTTGGTTCCTTCCATGAAAGCAGCAGAGTACTTAGCTGGAATGAGGACTCTGCTGAAAACACTGCAGATATAAATGTTGGTATTGGTGGGGTGCAGTTGAGGAGACTGGACACAGGAGTTAAAGAAACATGAATAGCAGCTATACTTCCTAGTATAGTCCTGGAGCGGGAGTATCAATGTTGGACACAATTGATATTCAGACGCTTGAGGAGTGCACTGAACAGATTCTTATAGTGGCTCGTTGATTAGTAAATCCCTGCATGTGTGTTACGATTTTGATGCCTTAGTCAGTATTAGCACAGGCTTACCTAGAGCGCGGAGTCTAACGGCCTTCCGGTCTTCACCAAGAACCACCGCAAGGTAGTGTGGGCTTAGCTGCCGAAGAACCGCAGGTCGCGGCCCCCAGATTAGCCTGCTGACGTAAGGGAGAAAGTTCTAAGTGATGGCAGGCAGACAAGAAAATAGACAATGCGGTGCAAGTACAGGCACTAACCGTTAATTCCAGGCGTAGTAGGTCTGGAACAGTAACCGGTAGATGCACGGAGGCAATGGGTGCGTGGCAGGATCCAGAGAATAGTTGGTAACACAGCCGGGTCGGTACACAGAAGGTATCAGGTATACGGTGCCAGAGGGAGATCCAGAGAATAGTTGGTAACACAGCCGGGTCGGTACACAGAAGGTATCAGGTATGCGGTGCCAGAGGGAGATCCAGAGAATAGTTGGTAACACAGCCGAGTCGGTACACAGAAGGTATCAGGTATGCGGTGCCAGAGGGAGATCCAGAGAATAGTCAGGTCACAGCCAGGTAGGTACACAGGAGTAGGAGGAATAGAGGGGTTAACAGGGAGCAGGTTCACAGGAGTCAGGACACAGGAACGGTAGCCAGGAACAGGAAACACATTGCTCTGACACAGGCAGCGTGTCAGAGCAGGGAAGATATAGGAGTTTGAATTCCCCGCCCAGGAGTCACATGATCAGCAGCAGAGAGAACCCGGAAGTGCGGCAGCGCTAACAGAAGAAGCGCTGAAGAGATGGACACCGCTGTCAGCTCCCGCTGACAGCGCAGCGGAACGGGAACAAGGTAAGTTCCTAACAATGTGTTATCAGTACTAGAGGTTAGTGGTAACACCTTATGTCATCTCTAGCCTGAGGCTGGTTTCTGCTAAGGATTCTAATTGGGAAGGCCAGTAACTGGTGGCCTCCTGAGTGTCAGAGGCAGGCCAGTGATGTCTAAGACTGCTGGTTCTGACAAAACTATGATGTTAGTGTTTAATGATATAGTTACTGTTTTAACAGTCTGAATATTTAGTATTATGGATGCAGTGTTCTCATTTGTAGTCCTACACAGTATATATTCAGAACCATATGTACTTTAGAAGTCCACAGTTAATTCCTGAGTATCATAGTTCTGTCTAGTTGCTAAACAAACTGGAGTTTGTAGGTATAGACCCAGCCTCCAGTCTCTATATGTGGCACAGTTTTGCTCATTAGGGTAGTTTCGCCTTAGTTACTATATGTATTCTGGCCATATTTTCACCTAGACAGGACTTATATGTAAAAATTTTAAAATTGGTAAGTGTAATGTTCAGGTATTTCATTGATGTCACTTATCTCTCTGGGAGGCATATGATGCTTCTTCTTCAGATACTAGATCAGTCTCGTTCCTATTATATCCCTCTGTATATTTCTCTACAGCTAATCATGTCAGCTCTCCCTCCATATTTAAATGACACTCCACATCTTGAACTGCAAAATGATATATGGAACAGAAGAAAGATAAAAAGAGATATAATTTGACAACTACCACTCTCTGCTCTGCTGATCATCAGATGATACCACAGCAATGTTTCAACTGTGCAAATTTATTGTCACCAATTTCTAAATTGAACAACTGACAAGTATAGGATATTAAAATCAAATACTGATATATTTTTTTAAAAATTAATATCTAATTTCTTGTCAGTATCTCATTCTAACCTTCTTGTACACTAAAACTTATTTGTAGGGCACATGTAAGTGTGGAATACAGGGCCAGAAGACGAGAGTAGTCATATTTTTGAAGCAAAAAAACAGGATACCTATATGGCAATATGTGCCTCATAGGTATCATTTGTATGTAAATATTTCTAAGTAAATACTAAATCAAGAGATCTCTTGTAAATACTAAATCACGAGAAAATTAGACTGTCTTAGGCAACTGTAATATTCTTTTTATCGCTACCAATAAACATTGTCCAATGTGATTATCGTGGCTCCAACGCACAAAGAGATTTAATAGCCAAATATAGCAGGATGACAGCAAAGAAAGATAATGAGTAGACAGTAAATTAAATAAAATATAATAAAAAACAGAAAATTATAAACCGAATACATTACGCGTGCGCTTCTCCTGGACCCAGGTTTAGATAGAGTCATGTTGTCTGATGTCAGAAAGCGAGAAAGAAGACACTGGCCCAGGGAGCTTATATGTAGCTTGACTTAGCATGACAGTGATAATGTCACGAATATACACAGATAACACTAAGAGAGGTCTTTGTTGGTTCATGGTTAACGATGTTCCAGTAGATTGCTAGTCATAGGTCAGTTCATTTGATCCTTTCACAAAGAAGGGTGCAACTCACTCCAATTGTTGCCTACATGTCTTCCTGCCGAATAGACAGTTTAAACTGACCCATAAACAAAGCGCTTTTGAGTATTAATCTCATATTATTATTATTATTATTATTATCATTTATTTGTTAGGCGCCACAAGGTTTCCGCAGCACCGCACATAGTACAAACAGTAGACTATACAGGGTATAACAGTACAGAACAATAAACTAAAGTACCAATACTTCAGAAACTCCAGGCAGGCAGATGCAATAGACACGGAGCAGAAGAACGGGTAAGGAGACAGGAGAGAAGAGGGCCCTGCTCAAGCGAGCTTACATCCTAAGGGAGGGTTAAACAGACCAGGCACAAGAGGAGCCAGTTGAGGGAATGGGAGAGAGGGGAGAATGAGTGGAGGAGATGGGGGTTAAGTGGATGGTTGGTAGGCTTTGAGAAAGAGGTGAGTTTTGAGTGCACGTTTGAAGGAGCACAGAGTAGGAGAAAGGCGGATGGAGCGAGGGAGGTCATTCCAGTGAAGGGGGGCTGCACGGGAAAAGTCCTGGATTCTGGAATGGGAAGAGGTGATCAGAGTGGAGGAGAGGCGGCGGTCATTGGCAGAGCGCAGGGAGCGGGTGGGAGTGTGAATGGAGAGGAGGTTAGAGATATAAGGGGCAGTAGAGTGGGAGAGAGCCTTGTAAGTGGTGGTGAGGAGTTTTAAAAGAATTCTGTAGGGGAAGGGGAGCCAGTGTAGGGCAAGGCAGAGAGGGGAGGCAGAGGAGGAGCGGCGTGAGAGGTAGATGAGTCTTGCGGCCGCATTGAGTATAGAGCAGAGGGGGGAGAGACGGGAGTGGGGGAGGCCGGTGATGAGGAGGTTGCAGTAATCCAGGCGGGAGATGATGAGTGCGTGTATGATGGTTTTGGTGGCCTCCTGAGAGAGAAAGGGACGGATGCGGGCGATGTTGCGTAGTTGGAAGCGACAGGCTTTGGCAAGAGAATGAATGTGGGGGGCAAAAGAGAGAGAGGAGTCAAGGGTGACACCCAAGCAGTGGAGTTGGGTGACAGAGGAGATGGTGGTGCTGTTAACGACAATGGAGAGGTCATGGTGGGATGGGAGGCTGGGAGGAGGAAAGACAATGAGTTCAGTTTTGGAAATGTTGATTTTGAGAAAGCGCTCCGACATCCAGGAGGAGATGGCGGAGAGGCAGTCAGATACCTGAGCGAGGAGGGTGGAGGAAAGATCAGGTGAAGAGATGTAAAGTTGAATGTCATCAGCATAAAGGTGATACTGAAGGCCAAAGGAGGAGATGAGAGCACCAAGGGAGGAAGTATAGAGCGAAAAGAGTAGAGGGCCAAGGACAGAGCCCTGTGGGACTCCTACAGCGAGAGGGTAGGGGGAGGAGGAAGACCCAGACATGAATACAGAGAAGGAGCGGTTAGCGAGGTATGAGGTGAACCAGGCGTGGACAGAAACAGAGAGGCCGAGAGAGAGAAGAGTTTGCAGCAGGAGGGGGTGATCCACTGTGTCAAAGGCTGCGGAAAGGTCAAGGAGGATGAGTAGGGAGAAATGACCCTTGGATTTGGCCGATAGGAGATCATTAGTAACCTTGGCCAGGGCAGTTTCGGTAGAGTGGAGGAGGTGGTAGCCGGATTGGAGAGGGTCAAGGAGGGAATTGTCCGAGAGGTGCCTGGTTAGGCTGCTGCAGACAATTCGCTCAAGTAATTTAGAGGCATAGGGGAGAAGAGAGATAGGGCGATAGTTGGCAAGAGATGTGGGATTGAGATTGGGTTTCTTGAGGATAGGAAAGATGAGAGCATGTTTAAATGGGAGGGGTACTACACCAGAGGAGAGTGATAGGTTGAAAAGGTGTGCGAGGTAAGAGCAGGCAGTGGGAGAAAGAGAGCGAAGGAGGTGAGAGGGGATGGGATCGAGAGGGCAGGTAGAGGGTGGAGAGGAAAGAATGAGAGAGCGAACTTCTTCACCTGTTGTAGGGCCGAAGGAGCACCAGAGTTGGGTGTTGGTGGGAGGTGAAGCGAAGAGGAAGGCGGGAGAAGGGGAGCAGGAGATGTTCAGTCTGATGGCCTCAATTTTGGAAGAGAAAAAGGTGGCAAAGTCAGAAGCGGACAGGGAAGACGGGACAGAAGGGGGTGGGGGGGAGAGTAGGGAGTTGAAGGTGGCAAAGAGGCGGCGGGGATTGGAGGACTGAGAAGAAATGAGGGACTTAAAGAAGGATTGTTTGGCGAGGGAGAGGGCGGAGCAGAAAGAAGAGAGCATGAATTTAAAGTGAAGGAAGTCGGCCAGGGAACGAGATTTCCTCCAGAGGCGTTCAGGAGTGCGAGAGCACTTTTGGAGGAAGCGGGTGAGTTTTGAGTGCCAGGGCTGGGGAATAATGCGGCGTCTGCTGACAGTAGAGGCCGGGGCGACAGCGTCCAAGGCAGTAGAGAGGGAGAGATTGTAGAGGGAGGACGCCTGGTCAGGACAGACCAAGGAGGGAAGGGGTGATAGGAGAGTTTCAAGAGAGGAGGACAAGGAGGTATGGTCAATAGCGTCAAGGTTGCGCCTGGTGTGGGTGGCTTTGGGTGAGGCAGGAGCAGGGGAGGAGGACAGAGTGAAGGAGAGGAGATGGTGGTCAGAGAGTGGAAAGGGAGAGTTGGAGAAGTCAGAGAGATCACAGAGGTGAGAGAAGACAAGGTCAAGGGAGTGACCAAGACAGTGGGTGGGGGAAGAGGTCCACTGAGTGAGGCCTAGGGAGGAGGAGAGGGCGATAAGTTTGATGGTGGCGGGGTCAGAACAGTTGTCAATAGGAATATTAAAGTCACCAAGTATGATGGAGGGAAGGTCAGAGGAAAGGTAGTGGGGGAGCCATAACTTGCGACCGCTATATGCGATCGCTACTGTGTCTAAACCAGGTTAATACTGGTGAAAAAAGCTTTAATATGAAACAACATTTTTTACCCTTTAGAGGACCTGAACCATAAATACCTTTACTATAGCTTTAGCTAAGTATAAATAATCTCTAATACATTTTACTAACAAATGTGGATTGAAACCTTAATAAATGTGTACTATTTACAAGTGTAAGTGCGAATGTAAATGTGTGTGTTATTAATCCGTGCAATTGCGTCATTACACGTGGCATACTAATCGCAATCGCACGCTAAAACAATATTAATCAATTTAGCTTACTTCATCCAATTATTTGACTTTCATAAAACCCAATGGAGTCAAGACATAGAAAATAAGTTACCATGGCATTCATAATTACTATATTTTTAATGATAGACTTAACATATAGGACAGGGTGCCTTTATTGTTAATTTCCATAGGAAATGTGGTCACTTTGAAGCCTCTGATGCTTCAATTTATTTTCATAAGAGAAGTACAGGGGTTTTAGAATATTTTATGAATAACTTCATTCTTTTGTGTTTATAGCTTTCCTTTTGGAAGTAGATGATATAAGGAAAAAGAAGAGAGAGAAAAATAAAAATAATGTGTCAACTAAAGTAAAACAAATGTATTAAATTATAAACTGTCGATCAAAATACCTCCTAGATCATCATATCAAAACACCAAACATCTAAGAAACAAGCGACAACATCATAAGTTAAATAAAAGGTAAAGTTTGCCAATGTATTTAATATTATAGGTATAAGTCATTTTACAAATTATTATGGAAAACAATTTGAAAAAGACCCAATGATAATGTTTAACTTTCCATGCTGTTTATTTTTATTTTCTACTGTATTGTCATCCAGGTATTTCATTATACATCAAAGGTTTTAAAACCTTTTAATATATCTATATGTCAATCATGCATGTTATTTTGGTGCATAGGGTTTTGTTTTTCTTATGCTGCTGAGCTCTTCCTATTAGATGTTGTCTTAGAAATAGACTTTCATTTAGAGTATATGGTTTCAACTCAGCGGGGTTATTTTTATTGTGCTGCAAGCAATTTTCAGGATTATCACTCTGTAGCTGTATAAATGTGATGACTACATTTATAATAGATCAGATAATTTTAATAGAACTGTGGTTGGAACTGTCATGGGTTTTCTTCCAAAAACCAAAAACTTACTGTTAGGTTAATTGAATTCAGGGAAAAATGGACACCAGTGTATGTGCATATACCGTATGTGGTAGAGAGTGTAAACTGTAAGCTCCAATGGGGCTCGGACTGATATGAGTGATTCAATACCATCTGGGGAGTGTTACACAATATGATGGCACTATACAAATAAATTTTATATATATATATATATATATATATATATATATATATATATATATATATAAAGGCTGATTGCTAGATATGAAATAGGTAGGTGATCAGATTTCACAAAGATCAATTTTTAATACCTATTGTGGCTTTGCACCTGAAGGTAGTGTTTTTATTGGATGGATGTTTTGTGGACCTCACTAGTAATGGAAAATTTCAACTTTTGGTGCCTTTTGGATGCAGTGGTCGCTGGTGGGTGAATCTGGATCTATGCACACCTCAGCCGTGTGTGCGTATGCAACATTTGTGTGTCTAATTTTCTATTATGGAAATTGATGTATGATGTATAGGTTGAAATGTATGCAAATAATGCCATATTCAATAACTGGGAACTTAGTCAATATAAAGGATTGATCGCACATATAGCCACTCATTGCAAAAGCAATGAATCTTGATGATGACAAATGTTACACTGTTGCCAGCCCAGGCAGCGTGTCTTTAGGTCACGTGTCAGCCTCTTTATATGTCAGATGTTGAGGCTCTTGGCTTCCAAGTAATCTCATCATGGATACCATGCTCATTGTGCAGAGTGATCTTGAGCCTTTGTGCAACATCCTGCAACAACCACTGACCCAAATCTTTCTTGTATTGCATATCTGTGCATCTGGGTCATTCCAGACCACAGTGGTTGTCGTGGCAGGCTTGTGCCAGGTCACCTACAACTCTATGCTGAAAGTTGTGCTTCAGGCTTTCCTGTTGTGCATCCATCACTTCATCCAACTGCAATTATATGAGGAGTCCTTTGTGCCCATAAAGCTGCAGTTTACCACCACAGACAATTTTCAGCATGTTATAGGGGCAGTAGAAGGTATACATATAGCCCTGCTCCTATTGGTTAGGAATGCCTCTACTTTTTCCAATAGAAAACATTTCCACTCCATCAATGTCCCGACTATGTGCGATGCATTTGTCCATATTCGATGCCTGGTTACTAACTGGCCAGGGATCAACCACAACTTTCTTGCCTTCAAACAATCATTCATATGGTGCAGATTACAACAGAAGCAAGGAGGTGCCAGGAGACATGAAGATGTGTGGCTATTAGGTACTTTTTCAATCACATCATTATTTATAATTAGGCATTTGTGCTCATAAATAGATTGGTATACATTGTACTAATAAATGGTAGGTCTAGCACTTTTGCAAAATGGAAAAATTATAATAGCGGCATATCATGTAAAAATATCTCCCTAATTGTTTGTATGATTTGGTTAATATTACTCATATGTAATTTCTTTTTTAATTTTTTTTCTCTTTGAAGGAGACAATGCTTACCCATTCCAACCTTGGCTTCTTACTCCCATTTTAAATACACACACATAGCAAGACAATGCAAACAATTCCACACATATAGGGCCTGATTCATTAAGGAAAGGAAAGCAAAACAATTAGTTACTTTGCACCTTGACAAAACCATGTTGCCTTGGAGGGGGAGGCATATTTAAAATTTGATGGCAGATTTATAATTGGAGTAAGGCATGTTCTAGATCAACTTTACATTTCAGTTAACAAATAAAGCTATCAAGTATTTGTGTGCTACATGAAAAAATAGTGTATATCTTATGTGCAAAATGATAAACTAAATTGCACCCAGTGCATTGTAACATGGTTTTGTCCGGGAGATAACGTACTCATTTTTTTGCCTTGCTTTCAGGCCCATAGAGTACTTTTGGCCTTTTAAAGGCTAGATTTCATTGTCTTGGCAGGTCTAGTATAGCACTTATATATCCACTAGATATTGTGTGTGACATCATAGCTCTGTGTGAAATTTTATAGCATTGTTATCAGGAGTGGGCTCCTTGAGAAGAAGAGGCCAAGGTTGCTGCCAAGTAGGAAGATGACGTTGATTCTAGAACTGCAGATTATTCGGCCTTCAAGACATATGTGACTTAATCTTACTTTACATGTACCTTTTGGGTTGATCTGTAGACTGATCCATGATTGACAATAAGAAAAGTAAAGTCACTTCTAGCTGCCACCGTACCTGGTGAGCATCTTTAGGTTAAGGGAATGAGTGACTGTTACCTTTCAATTCAGACACTGTTCCACAATATCAAATTAATACAATTGGTTTCTTCAAATAATATTCTTTGTTTTTTATGAGTTGTGTTCCTAAACCTGTCTTCTGGCGTTTGCTAGTACAGATGTAATACAGCCCCTGACACAATACACTTGTATTTTAAAAACAAGAAATACTTTGTTATTTTGTGTGGGTGGTGGGGGGGGGGGGGTTAATGCTCAGAGTCAAACAGCCAGAGCTGCAACAAGACATTATAGTGCCCTTGGTGTGAAAGGACACTGGCTCCCCCCATCTTTGAGGGAATGACATTTGCCACTGCTCAAGGGGGCATAACCAACCTACTGTGGAGGTGTGGCTAGTGCTTTTCAAACACTAGGAAACACTCAAACCCCCTCACTCTCCATTCTTAATGTTTTGGTGTCATAATGAAGTTTATGTAATAAGGCTCCATAGAGTCACAATAGTTTCAATGCAGCTTTCACATGTTAGCTGTATGAAAAAATATTGAATTGGTTATTAAAATAAAACTCACTGCAACAAAATGTAACAAATAAACCGTATATCCCTTTAAAACTCTGTAACTACAAGAAATGTTTAATGAAAGTTTTTAGAGGTGCCTCCCTAACCTTCACACTGCAAACTCTTCTATCACAGTGTCAAGGTTAATGGAACTGGTTAGTTTATGTTCGATGGAAAAAATCGCCACGTTTGAAAGGTGTTGCTATCCAATATGAATACCTCAAGTAGTTCTCTAATTCATTGAAGCTCAAGATGCTACTGTGACTGTATTCTCAGGAAGATGTGCAGAACTATATTGATATTTGGATATACAGAACTCCAGCATCACTCATGTATGAGGTTTAAAATATCTTGAGATGCTGCTGTGCTACAATCTGGGAGGATGAAAGCTGCTTGAAATTTGAAACTCTCGATCTCTGTCACAATATCAGTGGCATTGAGATCATTAGCGTACTTTAGTGCCAGGTCTGTAGCACACTTTCTTCATATAATTTAGTGGCATATTTGAGATGCCCAGTAAGGAATCAGAATAGATTTCCATCAGATTTTCACAACGCAAGCAGTGCCCTCTTACCTCTCTGTATTGTTTTATCACTGTTTGCTCCCAATTGTAAAGCGCTATGGAATCTGCTGGTGCTATATAAATAAATGTTGATCGTGATGTTGATGATGATATGCTGCAGTCCATTCTGAAGTTCACTTATCAATTTTGAAATTTGGTCAACAGATAATCCTTTATTTTGCGATGCTTGATTGACACAGACAATATTATTTCAAATTCAGTCACATGTAAGAAGTAATCAAATTAATTTATAATGAATTTGTATCACTAAGCTCTCGGATGATGAAACTGTTTCTGCACATGATGTCTGTTCAGATAATTTGTGCAGTGCCTTGAGAAATCATAGCAATTGGTTACTTAATGACTTGATAGCACATGCTTTTATTTGGTAATTTTTGATGACCACCTGGTGTCACTGTGACCTTTGAGCATCATTTTGAGACTACTTGTCAAGGTTTCCTATATGCTTGTTGAATTTACAAAAAAATTAAACAGCCTTTAAACAGTTCCAAAGAATGACACCATATCAGCAGAAGATCTGCCTGAATTAACTCTATTAAAATTACGAGAATGTGCAGCACAAGGAATAAAATCTAGCCAGATTGTTTACTTGTTACAGTCTTGCCTGCACATCTCTATATTTTACTGTCATATTTGCTCTGTTTATGAATATTATCAGTCTCTAATCCATTCTTGCAGAGTTTATCTTCGATTTCCGCAGCAGGGTTACTACCTGTCTTCTCAGTTGTTTTAATAAGGACTATCAAGTTATCTTCAGCACTGCATTGCCAGCAGTTTTAACAAATCTGATTATTTCACAGGGTTGTTCCTTGTGTGAGGTGTCTGGAGTGCAGTCAAAGATAATAGAGTAGTATTTTGCTTCTTTGATTCTGTTAATTAATTCTTGCCTCACTGTGTTATCAAAAAAGTTAATAAATTCATTTTGAATGGTTGGGGAAAATTAAAGAACATTGCCTATCTGATGTTTTTATTTATGACCTGCTAACTCAAGATGGCTAACCAATTTAAACAAATTAAGAAATATTCCTGAGTTGGGTTGGCCAATTATGTCACATGAACAACGAAGAGCGAGATTGTTTTTGACACTGAAAATAATTGCATTAAGAATTGTTTTTTAAACAGTACACCACTTCTCTTTTTCTAAGGCTATAACGGTTTGAAAATTATGATCAGTTCCATGACCATGTTTTAAATGCATCTCTAAAGAACTCCAACTTAAAGAATTTTGATAATGGTCAGGTGAGTTTTTGTGTTCTCCCATCCTGGGGTTCAAATGCCTCCAATCAGAGAAGTCTTTCTGAGAATTTTCAATGTATGCTGATTTAGTCCCAAAAAGCATACAGGAAAAACAAAACTCAGCTCTCTGCATTTCTGAACACATAAGACATCTTCTCTCTACTGTTTCTCCATTAGGTAATGTTTTAATGAACCAACCATGACTAAATTGCCCCCAGTCGCTAGTGGTCAAGAGAGTGAAATTTTTAATATGTCTGTTGCTCTGGTCCACGTTTCACTAAAGAACGCTTCACTTTATCTGCAATGTTAGGCTGTTCCCAGTGGAAAATAGCAGGCTCGGATTACAGTGGGTTAATAACACGTGACACTTAGGCTAGGTACATACTGGCCGATGATTGCACCAACAATATCCAATCAGCCGAAATCCGACCGTTTGGTCAGATATCGTGTGAATGTGTATGGTAACACGATGACCTTAAGTCATCCCAAAGTGTTGATCATCATTTCATTTGGTTGGTCGTAATGTTTAATATTTTCTGACCAACCATCGACCGATCATGTACTGTGTATACACTCATGCTCACAATCTCCACAGAGTTTACAGAGTCGTGTTCTTTTTAGCCGATGCTAGTGATGAATGCCCCGGTGAATAAATGTGGAGAGTGCTGTAAAAGGAATAATTAATTTGTTTTGTTCTGAGACAGAATGTTTAGTTTCAGAGTCACAGAAGCTAAATAAATTTGTTAGGACATGTGGATAGCTATAACAAGGCAATTAAAACATCAGTGTGACAATGTGACGATAATGAATGAATGGATGAATATTGTGCTGTGTCGAAGTCGTATAATTGGATGAACAAAAGTATATTGGTTTAATATTGGTTTGCCGTGCGTATTGCGAAGCGTACGCCACGTAACACGTGGCGTGATGCGATCGCACAATAAAATACGCACGCACACACTCGCTATACAACATTTAGTTATTTATATAATTCATATTCATGTTGGTTCCATCACACTGTAATTTAGGAGCAGATAGTATTTGGTTTATTATTAGTCTATATATATATATATATATATATATATATATATATATATATATATAGTGATTATATGTACACTTCAGTGATATTCAAGGTTCAGGTTATAGGAAAGGTACCACGCCCGTTGTCATATTAAAGCCCTATTCATCAGCAGCTGTTCGGTGCAGTCGGCGAAGAGATCGCACATTGCATATTTTAGTTATTGATATTAGGGAATATTCCTTTGTATGATGCTGGCTATGAAAGGAGCAGACCCCCTGGAGAGACGACCCCCTCCTTTGGATTCCTTAGATTTAATCAGCCTATAATCTGTTTACCCTGAACCCACCCAACGTCTGGACCTATAGAAGCAAGCTACGTCATCTCTATTGTTCACAATGAAACACTGACTGTATATATAATAGCTGCATCCCCCACCAGACCCAGTCACTTCTGACACAGTATTCTAAGCAGATATACTGTCCATCGGGTCCCGTGGTTGCGCAGCGAGCGCAATGCGATAAGAGCGCGGTATGTATGTATGTATGTATGTAACTTTTGGTATTGGCTGTACTGTACTTTATTACAATATAATAATGTATTGAATTGTTGACTATTTACATCTGCTAAAATAAATAACTTTGTGCTTTGAAAACACATACAATTGATTTGGCAATGCTTATTTTAAAACGATAGAATTACTTTAATAATTGGGGGCTCGTCAGTTTAGGAGTTACGTTATCGGCAGGTATGCATCGCTCACGGTATTCGGTTCCTCAACAAAGGGTGGATTGGCGGACGCGTCTCATAACAGGAAAGAACACAATGTGTTTAAGACCTGTGGTTCACTGTGTGTTGCGAAATCGAATGTCCATTGTTGCATAGACTGAAGGAACGCTAATTGGAATATAGGGACAAGAAAGAAAAATGTTTCTTTTTATTGTTCTTTTACGTTTTAAAGTGTATTGCATTGCTGAGCGTATGTGTATTTCCTGCTGTGCGTACGCCAACTTCCGGTAGATTTGCCACGTGGTTGAACAATCGTTTTGATAGTTATTATATGCATAGTATAATTACTTGTGAAAGCCTCTGAGACATTATTACTATTGTTGGGAACTTTTAATTTTCTGCGCAGAAAAGGTGTATAGTGTGTGAGTTTGTAACGTAGATACACTGTTTATTATTCATTGTGCTCAGTTGCTGTCTGACGAGGCGGATTGCCCAACTGAAGGACGGTATACAGGGCAGGTATACCGAATGCGAAAACCGGGTTTTCGCAAAGCGCTGCCAATAGATCGCAAGGTTTGCTAATAATTAGTATTGGTAGGCTGTGCGATCTAACCGCACGACAACCATCAGTGCGAATTGGTAAAGCAGCCAGGAGGAATTATACTGGAAAGGCAGGTTGATTTTATCAACTTGTGCTCCCAGCGATAATAAACTCAGCAGATTTTTGTGGTTGAGCCAGGGTATCGAGGAGCTGATAGCCCTTGGGGCCCACAGTGATATTTCTGTGTTAGGGAATTCTTGTTCGGAACAAGAGAAAGCGAGTGGACGCGGCTATCTGGAAATACGTTCACAAGGGCATTAGAGATCTCTAGCGGTGATTGTAGCAACAGAGTTGAAATTGTTTGCTGGAAGGAACAGAGTATTGCGGTATATCTGTGTTCCACAAACAACAAGAGTATTATTTGGTGGAAGGAACAGAGCATTGCGGTGTGTCTGTGTTCCACATAGAAGAGTACTGTTGGCCGGAAAGAACATAGCATTGTGGTGTGTCTGTGTTTCGTGCTGAAGGTATTGTTCAACATAGAAGGTTGTGGTAGCCGGGTTATCTAAGAAACTGTTCAACATGGGTGCTAAGCATACGCTAGAGATGGCCAATGTACTGGCTAAAGAAGGCCTTATTGAGTCAGCGAGATTTCTCATGTGTAAAAAAAAATATGGTGCATACGCAACTGTGTATTGTGACACATGGGTCGAAATGACCAAAGATTGTGATAGGCCTTTTCCAACAATAGGGAGTTTTAATGCAGAGGTACTAAATACCGTAAAAGATAAAGTACGGTTGATAAAGTCAACGAAAGTGAGAAATGCACATAATCATTGTTTAAAATCGTGGCAAATGGAAGGTAACACGTGGCAGAGCAGCGAATGCACAGCGGAAGTGAGTGTAGCGAAAAATGCGTGTTCAGCGGAAGTAAGCGTACCGAAAACAAGCATTCCGGAAGTGTGCGTTGCTAAGCGTGGCGAACTGAGCGCAAACACGCCCCCGACAAATTGGGTCGGGGCGGGAAGTACAGACAATACCAAAAATGTAAAAACTGTAACTAGTAACTTGTACGTTGTTTTAAGTAATGTTAAAAGTAATGTTTCAGGACAAAGAAGAGGGACGGTCCCACCAGCAGGGGTAGCGGCTGAAAGTGGTGAGAATAATGTAAAGGTTAACACAGGGGGAGACATCCATTGTACTGCAGCAGCAATTTCAGCAACTAGTTCAGAACATAGTCATTTGGTAGACTTACATCCTGTCTGCACTACAACAGTTCCCAATGGGAAAGCGGACAGAGATGGTGACGTTCCCTTAAAACATGTATCAAAGCATGATACATGCACTAGGTCTGAAACATTTTCAATTTTGTCTGATTTCCCTGATCCTAGGAAAGATTTGACCAAATGTCAGCAGTTTATTAGATATTATGGTAATATGTATGAGCCAACTAATAACGATTGGCGAGTATTATTGAAGACCTGTCTTCCTCTCAATACTGATATACAAAAGTTCATTAAGGATTGTATGTTGGAGGATGATGAATCCTTAACCGAGGATGATAATCAGGGCAATATTAGACAAATAATCACACGGTTGGCCATATATTTTCCAGTGATAGTGGACTGGAGTAAAGTTTTTACTATCAGGCAAGATAGTGAAAATGCAACAGACTATTTTTGCAGGGCTCTGATAGAGATGGTCAAATATACTGGGGTATCAGACATAAAAGATAATGTATATTACAGAGAGGTTGCTGTTAAAGTTCTAATGGATGGCCTCAGGGAAAACTTGAAAAGAAGGGTGCAAACTTCATTACCAAACTGGAGAGGAATCACTGTAAGTGCTCTCAGGGAGTCAGTTATAGGACATGATAAAAGTATAAATGAACAGAAAAAGACATTAAGTGATAGGGTAATGATAGTAAGTATCCCAGCACTAGAGGGACTGCACACACACGACCACCAGCATACAACCCACATAACAGGAAACCCAGAATAGTGAGATGTTACAATTGCAGAGAAGAAGGACACATTAGGAGAGATTGTAAAAAGGAAAAAACACAGAGTGATAGGTTAATGATGGTGAGTATTCCAGCATTAGAGGGACTGCACACACGACCACAGTGTAATAACACCTGGGTTAAAGAAAAGAAACAACATGAGTTGAGGAAGTGTTTTCAATGCAATAAAATAGGACACCTAGCAAAACATTGTGCAGACATGACAGGGACATGCTTCTACTGCCGTAAGAAGGGACACATGAGTAGGAACTGTGTAGAGAGAAGAATGGATACCTGGGTTGGAAATCACATAGACATCCACAAAAGGAGGCGTACATTTCTCTCAGAGGTTCCCCTACAATTGATTGCACACTCTGTAACAACTAATAGTCTGGGGGAGAAATATTGCCGACTCTAGAGTTAATCTGTGGTAAGTATTAATGTGCAAAATGTAGAAAGAAACTTATTTAAAAAGTAATCTTTGTTGATTTTGTTTGTTTGTTTTATGTTGTCAAATGTTTGTTTTCCTAAATCGCTGGCCGATGGTAAAGAATGAAAATGTTTGGTTTGTTTGTTGTTTAAAGATAACTATATTGTCTTTTCTTCACAGATAAAGGTAGACAAAAGAAGTATAGACGTAGTGTTTAATAGGGGTGAGATAGAGAAATAGAAGAATTACTCTTGAAAGACTAATTAACAATAGACAAATGGAACACTCTTTGTTTTAGGCTGCAGTGTCTCATGATAATTTGTTTGGCTGAGAATCATTATCCAACAATGAAGTATACATACTTTGCTCCAAAATATCGTTTAGGTATCTCAGATGAGTCATCAACAGTTAATTTTTACATTTCTCTATTATAAGTTAGGAAAGTCCGTTGAAAAGGTATGTAGTCAATGAGATACCGAGTTCTTAATGAACAAATGACGGACGACACTGGATTGCACGGTTAAGACCCCCTAGTCATTCTTGGGAAGGATCATAGTTAAATGAATACAGCCATTTTCCCATAGAATCAGAGTACAATCCAGCTGTCATTTTGTTGTAAAAAAATCTCCCTTTCTGCATGTATGTTTGTATTCAAATCTTTATATTCTCATCATTCATTGCTTTCCTATTTCTCATTCTTTACACAAACGCTAGTCTCTCTCCCTCTCTTTCTCTCTCTCTCTCTCTCTGCTTTGGTAGAGATAAAATCAGACACAGTCTCAACAATGGGGCTAAGACTTATTTTTTTTTTTTTTTACATAAGACAAATTCAGAGATACACACACTAGATTAACATGAGTTACAGAAACAGTCAGGGGTTTTGTTTTCATGTGTATAGAAACTGCTGATTTTAAGCAGAAAGGTTCTGTTGTGGAAATACGATTCTTGTTTTATAGATTGCATATCTGTTTTGTTTTTTTGTTTTATGATTCGTGCCTCCTGTACAAAAATGTGCCTTTATATGGAGACACAAAGGGTGGATAGGAGATTGCTGGAGGTTAGGCATACAGATATGCATCTCTGTATAGAACATTGGAGTAGGATTTTTACCACAAGATACGACATAATGTGAAACCCTAGAAAATGTAGAATTTTCATGTTTTATATTTTTTCACTGTTAGACAGACATGTACTGGATACTGTTATATTTGAAGAAAGTGTTATAGAAATAGACCCCTTTGCCTCTCCCACTTAGTCAAGTAGCTGAATGTGAGGTACTGAGAATGACATGTGAGTTGGCAGAGGGAAAATCGATTGATATACATTGGTCTTCAGCATTTTTCTAGTCTGGGGGGCGATGTTGAGGTGACTGAGAAATCGTTTTATAGCAATACCAGCACATGATTAGGACACTACATAGAGGACTTTATACAGTGACACAGTTACCAACTGAAGTAGCTGCTAGTAAAATCCACACTTACACACACGACCATACATGGCTGTCACACCAGGGCGAACATAGCTGTCAAATAGACAGCAGGGTTTTATGTGACAGTTAACAAATCTATGTTTTGTTTTGCTTTTCGTTGTATTGTTTTAGTTCTAAAATGTGAACACACACACACACACACATGCACGCATACACATATTGGTTAATATATAAAGATTTGTGTTACCTGAGGATTAAACTGTCTGGAAGGTGAAGAGATGTGGTGAGGAGTCTGGCGGACTCTGGAAAGATGGACAAGGTAGACCAATAGAGCCATCCCATATCCCTCCTGCTGGTGGGTTTTCCTCCAGGTAAAACAAATACACGTCATCCAATTACCACCATGCAGGATCCTCAAGTATACACTGGTGTACCAATGAAATATGTCTGGGTAAAGGTGTATTGAAATGTGTCTAATGTATTACTGTGTCATACTCAAAGCTTTTATTATTCAATGCGATAGTCCTAGAGTTATAATAGATGATAGGGGTTTTTCATGTTATTGATAATAGAGGTATAATGTATGAGTAGTGGAAACAAATCACATACTTTCAATTAGCCATAAACCAGTGTGAACATAAAGTAACGGTACTCGGTAGAACGAATTGAATAGATTAAGAGTTGGAACTTGATTGAAGTGACTGATAGCTTCGGCCACTAGTCCTTTCCCGCTACCAAAAGATCACTCCTGGGCAGACTCCTAACCTGTCAGTTTTTGAAATGTTCTTGACCCCTCGTGAGATGAGATTGTAACTGGGAGGCTAAGTTAGACCTTGAGAGAAGGTAAATAGTGAGACAGCAACCAAGAACGTCCAAAACACTGTTTCCTGAAAAGTCACACTAACTGTCAGAATGTTGGATCGGGGGAGTAAGTTGTGGAGCAGAAATTTCTTAGGCTCAGGTTATTTGACAGACAGGTACCAGGTGTAGGCTACCAGCATCACGGCTTCAAGGGTAGCAGAGACACACTGGTGCCTATTCCACCCACTGCAGAGGGGCCTACACTCAGAGAAGGGTCCAAGGGCACTCATGAGTTTTTTCTGGAAGGCCTCGAATGCAGTTAGTAGCACCTGAGCCAAAGGCTAAGACTGTTGTCCAGCATGAAGTTGTAGTTTTTCCTGTTTTGTGTTCTCTCATTTCATTCTCTTCTAAGGACGGTTAATTCTTTTGATTATTAGCGGGTGACAGAGACTGGTTCAGGTAATGATAAGGAGGTATTGGGGAGGAAGTAGTTAGTAGCATCATCATCAGTCCAGCCAATTACTCTATTCAATTCAGGGGTAAAGGAAAATTTGGAAACCTCGGAGCTTGGAGAAAGTGCGAGGGGCTATTGTCTGAGTAGCATTACGTCCGTAAGTACGGCGACTCCATGGTTAGAAAAGAGATACACCCAGCGATGCCAGTCCAGTAATATTCGGACTTGAGCAGGCATCCTTGAGAATGATTATCATTCTTGGGAGGGTAAGGTTTTAGACCAAACAAAGTGCTGGGCGTACTCACACGTGCCTCAGTGATTATATCAAGTAGGATTAGTTCTCTTTCCACTAAATATTCTTGAGGTACCCGAACTATAGGTGAGAGGTTACTAGGGAATCAAGTAGGACACCTAGGTCCCTTAGTCTGAAGTCTCCCAATGCTTTGCAAGCCGCTCACTGTTAAATCTGAGTATCGGGAGACTGGGAAGAACGAACAGACAATAGCCCCCCCACAAGTGTTGATGAAAAGAACTGATGACATTATTAGAAGTGTATATTAACGCAAGCTGAAGGAGATTGTATATGACATTATTGATAGACATAGGATGATGCTATTAATGAACATGAAGTGTTTAAATGTATTATGAGCTAAAAGACATGCGTTGGACAGATGAACCTGTTAAACTTGAAGAACTGTAGTAGAGTATTCTGCATAACTGATACATGTTCTATTGTACCTTGTACCTTTCCAAATAATGTATTACGTGTTTTATTGTACCCTTGAAGGGCATACAAAAGGTTATCTCCAAGCTCCAGAAATGTACGGTTTATAGTAAAAGAAGAAGTCGTTTAGAGGATTAAGACTTTCTCTTATGATAACTTGTTTAGATCTACAAACAGCGTGGTCATACACCAAGGGGGACTTGTATTACATAACAATGAAATGTGTTACTGAGATCCTGCATATAACATCTTAAAGGTGATAGTTTATTGTACTATCAAAGGGTGGACTTGTAAAGTCGTATAATTGGATGAACGAAAGTATATTGGTTTAATATTGGTTTGCCGTGCGTATTGCAAAGCGTACGCCACGTAACACGTGGCGTGATGCGATCGCACGGTAAAATACGCACGCACACACTCGCATTACAACATTTAGTTATTTATATAATTCATATTCATATTGGTTCCATCACACTGTAATTTAGGAGCAGATAGTATTTGGTTTATTATTAGTCTATATATATATATATATATATATATATATATATAGTGATTATATGTACACTTCAGTGATATTCAAGGTTCAGGTTATAGGAAAGGTACCACGCCTGGTGTCATATTAAAGCCCTATTCATCAGCAGCTATCCGGTGCAGTCGGCGAAGAGATCGCACATTGCATACTTTAGTTATTGATATTAGGGAATATTCCTTTGTATGATGCTCGCTATGAAAGGAGCAGACCCCCTGGAGAGACGACCCCCTCCTTTGGATTCCTTAGATTGAATCAGCCTATGATCTGTTTACCTTGAACCCACCCAACGTCTGGACCTATAGAAGCAAGCTACGTCATCTCTATTGTTCACAATGAAACACTGACTGTATATATAATAGCTGCATCCCCCACCAGACCCAGTCACTTCTGACACAGTATTCTAAGCAGATATACTGTCCATCGGGTCCCGTGGTTGCGCAGCGAGCGCAATGCGATAAGAGCGCGGAATATATGTATGTATATATGTAACTTTTCGTATTGGCTGTACTGTACTTTATTACAATATAATAATGTATTGAATTGTTGACTACTTACATCTGCTAAAATAAATAACTTTGTGCTTTGAAAACACATACAATTGATTGGGCAATGCTTATTTTAAAACGATAGAATTACTTTAATAGCTGTCATTTTCTGAAGACTAGAGGACTAGATGAAGGACCAGATGAAGATTACCGATCTGAAGGTAAATTGTGTGAGTGTGTATGCATGAATCACCAGACTGATCAGACTTTCAGTCATAGGTACAATCATTTGAGATAACACGTCGGTCATAAAATTCTTCATTGTGTACCTAGCCTCTAGCCTAAAGCAAATGTATTGTTTATTTTTTGTTAATAATATGATACAAAGAGTAATTATAATACAAAGAGTTAGTATGATACAAAGAGTAAATAAAAGTGTTACTTATCTGTCAATAGATTGTTCCAGTAAATATGTTTAGTCACCGATTATCCTAGGGTCCCATCTTTCCTTGTCCAAAAGCTAGGATGAACAGACTGCAAACAACAAAGAGGTTCTCAGCACCCCTGCAGTAGTCTGAGCTGAAGCAGGGTTATCTAGCAATTACCTTAGCTTTTATTGACCAGGACCTTGAAATCATTTGCAAATAAGTTATAAACATGATTTTCAGACTTTCTATTGGTTTAATACTGATAAGAAGTTTGAGCATGTGCAGTAGGCACAGGGACACCACACTAGCTGTATATGTGGTATGTGGTATGTGTCCTTGATTATATATACATTTGGAAATCACTGGTTATATATGTATTGGGAAATCACTTGATTTATATAAGCATTTGGAAATCAGTAGTTATATATCCATACTTATATAAGCATTTAAAGTAATACACACATGGAAGTATAAATGTCAAAATGGGGATTTAGCAGTCATTTTGTTAGCCCTGCCACATAGGTCAAAAATGTGGATCTTTAAATTGAACTCCTAACATTTCATTGTCTACACAGTTAGTTGTGCCTTCAGTCTCAATTTCTAAATTAGGGTCCATGTCAGCAATTCTACCGACAGCATTAAGGTCTTCCGGCTCACAATTAGAAATCTCCAATGGTGATTACACCACTCTAGAGCTTCCTGCACCTGCATCGCTGGCTGACTCTGTGAGCCAGTTCAGAAAAAGGTTGGAAAGCTTACACTCTTCCTCTTCTCTTCCTCACTTCAGCTTTGAAATTCTGCACTAGATGGCTTCTTTGGGGGCATTGTTTAATTACTGAAAAATAAATCTAACTTTAGTAGCCTGATTTAATACCATAAGGTTCCAAATAATTGACAGAAAAAAATGGCACTATACATAGCTTTTGCACTAAATAATTGTCCACATTATTTAGGAATAAATGTGCTATGCTCTTTGAAGCTGTGAGAGAATCAGTAACACATAATAAGGATATGTTACCTTGTAATAAGCATTAATAAATAAAAAAAAGGATTAGGATGGGCACATAGACAGCAAATTAAACATAACTTTTAAAGGGAAAATTAATCTAATTTATAGGTGCTTTAACCTGCAATGGTGCTTTTCATGTGGATATTAAAATCCCTACAATGCTGATCAGAAACTGTTTTACGAGCACTGGACTGATGTACAGAATAAAGAAATAGTCTGAAACACCCAGAGCTGCTCTTCCTGCTTCATAGATCAAGTTAAGGTTTGGCATTTATGAGTGTTCTAAGGTTGTAAATTCTTTGGGGATATGCTAAGGATAGAACTTCTGTCTTAAAAGAAGTCCAGTCTCAGTCAAACTTCACAGGCCAATTGTCAATTATAAACATTTCTGTTAGTTAATTTATTCAGTGGAGGAGGGAGGGACAGCATGGTACAAAGCATGATGCAAACATGGAAGGAGGAAGATTGACAATGACCCTCACTCTGTTGACTAAAGTGAGAGCTCAATCCCTTATAGCCCGTTAAAGTTTGTGATGGAGGTATCTAGTATGAAGAAGAGCTTAAAGAAAGACACAAAACACTGTAGGAATAAATGGGTAATATATAATCGTATTTATTTGTTCATAACAAAATTTAGGCTGGCATTTAAACCAGCAGCAAAAACTGTTGTTTGTTTTTTGTTTAATCCTGATTTCTTTTATTAAATGCCATGTTTTATTTTTCCAGTATAAGCCTTTAAATACAATTAATGTGTTTGTTCCTAGACCTAGAAGGAAACTTTTAATCTACCTTCCATGCGATCATCAATATTAGCTAGTGTAAAATTTGTTTATAATACACTCTTTGAAAATGAAAATTGGTTATGTTCATTAGGTACACAGTAAAATAATAAACACATATATTACAAATGTTCAGTTTTATAACAACTCCATGCTTAATGCAGTACATACAATCATGGACCCTTATCAGGATTATTAAAAAATGCATCCAATTCTAAGGCTAGTAATGAAAGCATAGGGTTAGTGGACGGTCACTTAAAAATGGCTGGTAGTCTGATCGAAACTGTGTGAACTAAAGGAGGATTGCCAACCACAAACCCCATGAGTGCCTTTATTGTTTTTGCTACCCAGGAAGATTTCTAACAATAAGAGTTCACTGTACATTAGTTGTGTACGTACCTGCAAAAATGGAAACACCCATGTAAATTGCCCTTTTCGTCCCTTTATTTCATTTAAAGAATCCCATCCCACAAAATCTCCTTTTTCCATAGTGCAAAAACAGTGCACTCTTTATCCGCTTATATTCATCAAATGCCTACAAGATCATCATCATCATTTATTTACACAATGCCTCTGATTCCATAGCACCTACAGTCATACAGTCATTAATACAAACAGTAAGTATAGCAATAAGTACATGGGTACAATTAAGCAGTATAATATATGCCTTTCACAAGATTTCTCAATTTGAAAAATTCCCATCCCTCAGAATTTGGAGTAGTGATAGTGCACTTATGAACCAGCTCTATTCTTTTACACACACTTCTACTTGCATTTTGGGAGAAAAATAGGGGAATTACACTTTGCAAAGAGCTCTGCTGTGTTACTGTTAAGTTCTGCCAGGGCTAGCTCATCAGATTACAGGCTTGTCAACCATTTTCACAGTATAATCTATTGGTCAATAAAGTCTGTTTGTCAATGGTACAACCAAGTAATAAATCCTTGACACCTGTGGAATGGTGAAAAGAGATATATTTATTGCACCATAAAAGTGAATACACAGCATTTGTAGTATAATGAAAAATAATATACTCAGTATGATGACACAACAAACAACTATATACTTATTATGTATAATAGGAACATAGCAATTTTTACTTTAATTATTCTTAACGGCTATTTTCATCCGATTTGATCATACAATACAAATTGTTTCTCTTTTTTTAGCTGAGAATATTTTAGTTTTTATGGTACATTTAACTAGGATGTGTTATAAATCTCCATCTCCGGTTCCTCGGTTATCATTCACCATCTCCTGTTCCTTTTTTGAATTGGACAAGAAATAGAACATCCTGTAGCTAATAAGATTATTGAAATCTACACAGCAGCAGAGTATCTCTGGAGAATGACCGTGCTGATATTTGTGGGAGAAAATTGTGCACCTGTGTGATAATATAAATGAGGGCATGGCTGCATGTGACACAGTTATTGTCTTGATGTGGAAAGAGAGGGTAATGGAGGAAAGTGGGGAAGCAGCAGAGGACTCAGCAGGACTACTAGACAGGCACCACACGTACCTTGGAGAGGTTGGATGTCCAGAAGCTGCATGGCCGTGGGTCTGCTGGAGACGACCACAGACGTATGTATGCATTGAGCTGCTCCTTAACCTAATATCCAGGTCACTGCTGCTAATGGTTGTCCTGCTCTGGATTGAAGTAGCCGGAGGGAGGAAGCCACATTTACTGTGCTGATTGTGTACTGTGCGGGGGTCCCAATGCCGTCAGAGGTAAAACAAGTCTGCCGAGATATTAAGGCCTGCAGCGTGGGACCCAGGCCGCATGAGGAGAAGACAGGGTTGGTGCCGTCAGGGGTGTAGGGATAAAATAGCTAGCTTAGGGGACGCAGCAGAGATCAGCGGGTCACTGCCTACAGGTGAACCGGTGGTTAAGCTGTATATTCTGCAATTGGGCCCGATATGTGGCGGTCAGTAATCGGAGCATCACAAAGAACATCCCGCCATCTTCAGCCTCCAGGCCATGCCCCAATCACATTTCATTTTAATCAATTGCTAATGAAAGACAGAACTTAAATGTAGACAAAATGAATTGACTGTTACTGTTCAAAGACTATAAATTCAACAAAATGTAAATTCATAAAAAGATATGCAATTCTGCTGAATAGCAAAGCAGAAGCAGAACTCTAAGGTAGCTTCACAAGAACTTCACACATCTGCAAAGAGTCTGTTTTGTCGCAAGACTTGAGTAATGGGAAATTAGGCTAAAATTCTGTTATTTTTCGAATCACGGAGGATGTGTAAAGTTTTTATAAATTATCCTGATTAATTACTATTTGAAGTGTGAAAAAATGTCTCATCAAATCATCTTTTCACTCCTCCTTAAGTTGTGATGTTTCACAATTTGATAGCTTTAAAATGTTTTGAACATATTTTTTATAGCTTTACTTTTACCTTGAAAAAATTCATAAGATTCTGGAAGTGTCCATTGTACAGAAGTTTTTACAGAAATGTATGCATACTTCAATTTAAGAAATACAATAACGCAAATAAACAAATTAAGCTGAAAATGTAGAAAAAGCTATTAACTGATCAGCTATATAGCGCAATATAAAAGTGTTATTTCTGTAATCATGTACTGATAAACACACATCTTGATAGCTGGAGGATTGAGCTACTCATTTTCTTATTCATATCCGAATGCAACTTGCATGTAGTCCCAACCATATACAAATGAAAGATATGTTTAAATTTAAAACTGACTGTAAGTACATGCTGTCGAAACTGTACTTGACATACGTAGCAACACAGGACAGACTGCAGTATATGCACATGTGTAAGTGCAATAAAAGGTCATAAAAAAACATTTAACATAAAAATTAACAGCTCTTAACAGTATAATCATTTATATAAAAAACTATTTTCAAATAGAATTTTGTAAAAAAAAAATTACATTAATTACATAAACATTATTTCAATGTGTATTTTACATACAATGTGCTATTATAGTCTATCTTAGTTGAATACAGTTGTTTTGTGACAGCTAGTGGCACGCAAAGGTACACTTTTTAATTCACTATCATTTGGAATTTACTCCAGCCATGTAGTGGGTACAAATGATATGGGTGAAACGTACTTACATGAAACACAGGACTTGAATCTGCCAAAAATGTATCAGAGCACCCTAACTGTACATAGCATACATAAGTCTGCCCCTCCCCTCCCCTATTATACCTCTCAAGTTGCAGACAGTCGTAAAAGTCATTTGCATTTGGACATGAATTGCATGCATTTGCGTTTACAAGCGCAATGTCCATTTCCGGGCATGCGCAGAGCTATTTCACGCAAGATACGCTATGCAAATAGATGTATGTCTGGTCATGTATCAGGCCCACATTGTGCTGGAATACAGTAAACCAAATTACGGTGATAAAATTAAATTAAATTCACAGGACAGACTAAGAGGTAATATTCATTCTCATGTAATACCAATTGAATACAAATCAAGATAGTGAAGTTATTATGAATTTTAGCTCCATAAAACAATGTACACTTATTTTAACAGATCACCAATTCTGCTGACCAATCCTCTTCAGTGGTTATCATAGGAATAGTTTACTAGATTATTGATAGCCCATGTAATAAGCGATAATGAATGAGTAGCAAATTGAAGGCAGTTAACATTTAGCAAAAGAAAGAAGAAAGAGGAAAACCCAGCAAAGTTTAACCTTTTTATATGACCCATCTAGTTCCCAGCTCAACTGTCTTTGTACGTCTGGTAACAGAGAGTCCACAGAAAGTGTATGTGTCCAGTAGCCAAGTCAAAAGGGAGATCAGGGATTAATGAGCCAGTAAAATAGTCATCTAGAGCCAAATTCAGGCAGAAGTAAACAAAAGAATCTATAACCGGCACAGGTCAAAGAATTGAATCAATAAACTGACTGTTTTCTTGTTCCCAGGAAGCTGTTTATATAGGTCTGAGCATGTGGCAACAAAGCCATAATTTAATAGCATCAGGAGATCATTGACACATTCACTGATGCAGGTTCACTTACATGGAAATTATAAAGAAAGCAGCAAGTCATTAACTGAGCCTGTAGCTCAGTTCACAGAGGCCTTGATGCAGCAACCTATAATTTGACAGTTCAAATCCTGCACAGTTGTCACAAAAGTCTTTCACGGCTTTTTGGATGTCTTCAGAAGCAAAGTGATCACTCCGTTTTGGATAATATCCATGAATCTACACTGTGGGCCCAGTGTGAGTAGAGAGAGGCTCTCCCCCATCAATAGGCATGGGACCATTACTCTCCCAATTTGCATCCTCATTTGCTTTCAACCTCAGCAAAGATGCAAACTAATCAATATTTATTTATTTTATTAATATGAGTCTTTCTGGTTAATTTCTGTTCAAATTTGCCAACCATCTGATTAAATGTTAACCGTTTCGCTGGCAATGAAACTGACATTCATCAATTCACTGTAAGGTAGCATTGTGATTGTACTAAAACATTGTTTCTATCTGTGACCTTAATAAACAAATTAGTTTTCAGCTAAACACCAAAGATGGAAATTAATGAAAAAAAAATAAAGTGTGTTTTGGCACACAAGTCAGTTCTTAAAAAAAAATTGAGTTCCCATATTGCCTGACTGCATTAGAAAAATATATCTACAAATCACCACAGGGTGGTAAAATAGAATACAATGGATATATCCATGGTTGTTTCAATTGCTAAAAATAAAAGTAAAAGATATATTGAGACACAAAACATTTAAATCTCGGAAAAAAAATGGCAAAATGTAAGTACAATATATTAATTTAAACTTTTCTAAAGGCCCTGAAAGATGATTGTGACCATTGCTGTAGTTGTTTCTGGCTTAAGTCCTGACAATTTTCAATGACATGTATACTCTCATTTGATAAAGCCAGTGTGAAAAAACTGTTGTAACAAAGGGAGGCAATTAGCTGGCAATATGCAGAGAAGGCATGCAAGCAGAGTAACATATTTGTGCAGCAATGCACCTAGTTTATAGATAAACAGGTTGAAGACATATGTGTGACAAATAATAGTTTAAAGTCTGATTTAACTTACATGCTTTGAAAGTGCCTGTTTGCCCAGCTACAGGATGTGTCTGTATAAGTTTTATCAAACAGAGGCAGCTGACAGGGTTCCCATTTAAAGAGAAGGTGGGAGTGTCACCTGCCCATCAAGCTAGGGCTGAAGGAGGAGTGTCAGGTACAAAAACCTGCTTGTTTCTTTGTTCAGTGTGACCAATGCTGGAAAAGCTCGCTGGTTGTTAGACAGCTGGTCTATGTTTAGCTAGTGGTTAGGGTCATAAGAAACTGTGTGGAATATTTATGGTGTGAAATACTTCACCATCCTGACATTAAAACTAAGTAAAAGAAAGAAGTTGTTTGTGTGTGTTTCAACAGAAGTGTGCTTGTGCCACAGTATACAATGTGAACTTCATGTATTCTATGGAAGTGGACTGTTGGTCCTTCTGGTTCTGATGCAAGATGTACAATCTGAGTACAATCTCACTATAGGACAGCTGTAATGCATAGCCCTCCTGTAAAATGGAGCTTTTTAACTGAGTTAGAATAACCTAACTTTGTTACAACAGCTAGTATAATAGACAGAGAGCCCATAAAAAAAGAAACATTGTGGAATTGTTTCGGTGGCAGAAAATTTAATGGTGCTAACTGAGCAGGAATAGCAGAAGCAGTCATCTAGTAAAAGTATGCAGATAGGTTGCACAACAGGGGGTTAATTTATGTACCTGCAAACAATACAGCAAGGAGTTTGTGTCCAGAAACTTCAGTGTCGGAAGTTGTGACGTTAATCTGAGAGAAAGATTGAGTCCAAATTAGTTTTTTTAAGAACAGAAGTAACAGCTGCATCCTTGAAAAATGATGGAAAGATACCAGTGAAGAAAGAAAGATTACAGATTTTAGTTAAGGCTGAGGTGAGCATAAGAGGCAGTGATCTACTGATTTATGAGGACATAGTGTCAAAAGGACAGGTAATAGAGTGGAAGTAGAAGAAGCTAATAAATTCTTCATCTTGATTTGAGGGATTAAATGACGGGAAGGTGCCATAAGGTACAGAAAAGATATTGAGCCAGTTGTTGCTCGGGAAAGAGCAACAATTTAATTTCAGATCTTTTCAATCATGTCCTTGAATTGGAAAGCACAGTGACGGTGGTCAAAGCAGTTGGTTTGAGGAGGTTGAGAAGAGATTTAAAAGTGTTAAAGAGGTGTTTGGAGTTAGAGGTCTGAGAAAGGGGAGATTGGAATTAAGTTTGGCAGTATCTAGAGCATTTTAACAGGCATTACAGTATACCTGAGGAAGTCTATATAAATAAATGATGATGATGAAGTATGAGACTTTTGCCAATATCATTCTACTTTTCAAGACAGTTTTTGCATGTAGCAAGTTTCTTTAGTCAGCTGGGGCTGAGATTGTGGTTGATGCTGATAGTAAAGAGTTGCTGGAGCTACTTCATAAAGGGCTGTTTCTAGCACATGGATAAGATGTGGCATTATCAGATATGGAGAGAAAGTAGAAATTGGGGAATAAAGTAATTGCAGAGAGACAGGAAATTGAAAATTACAAGAACTGTGATTTCTATGGAAGTGCTTTAAATGGTTTAGGAGTTCTTGCTCTGAGAGAGAGACTGGAGTGTTAAAGCTCTCAGAAACATAAAAAAGTCTGGAAAAAAGAAAATCACAATGAGCAGAAGAATCAGATCACTGAGGGGAACAGAGACAGTGAATAGTTTGGAGACACAAGGAGAATGTCAATAATAAACTGAGATGTTGAAATCACCAAGATGATGGTGGGTGTGTCAGAGGATAAGAAATGAGGTAGTAAAGAAATATTCATGGAAATGTTGTTCACGGTGACGATAGATTTTCATTTAGAATGGTTTGAAAATACTTAAAAATTGGTAGAACTGTGTATATATAAGATGCGGAAAGGAGGAATCCAACCTACCTTCTTTTCTGTTGCCAGACCTGGAGGTATGGATGAATAGAAGACCACCTTGTGAAAGGGCTAAATGTAAGGCATTGTCTGATTTTATGAGCCATATATCTGCTGTTGCCAGAAGATTAAGGTTGTTAAAGAGGAAGATGTAATGGATGGATGTTAATTTGTTGCAAACAGAGAATGCATTCCATATGGCAAATGGTTTGCCTGATGTGTACTTTTATAGACAGAATTATTTTCTCCCATTTATTCTCTTTACTGAAATGTTTACATATATATATATATATATATATATATATATATACATGTTGTTAGTATGTTCTTTATATAAGCCACCTTATTTTAGTGGACATTTAAGGGCTTGAGCATCAGGTGTTAAAATACTGAGGGTAAAAATCCAAAAATGCTGTATTTTTGCACTCAGTTCTCCATTAACTGTCCCATTCTAGTTAATATTTCCCAATATAATCAAGACAAAACCAAAGAAATGGAATGATGACACTATAGTTTGTTATATGAGAAAGGTATTATTTCCTAAAGTCAATAGTAAACTACTAAATATATCATATATACTATATATATATATATATATTTATATATATATATATATATATATATATATATATATATATATATATATATATATATTATATACTATTTCACTACATCCTCTTGAATTAATATTGTGCATAAAAACAAAAAAAATCATGTACAAGGCATACCTCTGACAACCATCCCCCTAGGAAAATGATATTGTATTACTAATATGAATTAGTCATCTTGGTATTTGCTGGAACTGTTTACCCTTTGAAAAGAAAGTAGGAAGAAAAATGTCTCAAATTAATTTCAAGCGACCTTGCAATATTGAGGTTACTGTCAGGTCTCTGTCACACACAAAGTTATTAGAAAAAAGCCAAGAACATAAATAAATATATAAAACATGAAAGTAAGATTATTTTTCATACCTTGCTGTTATGCATTTTCCACAAAAATCTTATTTTCAGTAGCTCCCTTTCCAGACTGTTTTTAAGACCATCTGTAATAAGCATCGGTTTTATAAGTGCTCTGAAAGGCAACAGAATAAAAACAAAATCCACAGAATTTCAGAATTATTCCCCACTTACACATAGATCAACCTGAGCACTGACATTTATGTGTACATGATCCTATAAATTCTGTTAAGATAGAAGCTGGACTGGTATTCAAAACTAAACTATGCCTTTTGTGATGTCTTAACCCTCTGAAATGTTTACAGCTTTTCAAAATAAAATATAAAGGATATTAACATAATAATATGTTATGGGCAAAACAATCCTTAACACATTTTTAAAAAATATATTTTATTTTGTATCCAAAATTGCTTAAAGGAGTTATCCCCACAAAGCAAACAAATAACTGCACTTACTGCATGAGTGCACTGCATTGTAAAATAGGACTTATCTCCACTGCACGGCACGGTCTAGTCAAATACTGGCTGTCCATTCATTTCAAGTTCCTCTTTTTTTGCAGTACTGTAACTTGTCGCATTGGTGCAGTCAGTGTATTATAAAATAGGATATATCTACGCTGCACACCACAGTCCATTCAAATATTTTTTATTCATTGACTTCAAGTTTCTGTTTTCTTGTAATACTGTAACTTGCTGCATGGATGCAAGCACAGAAAAGTGCAGTTTTAAATATTCAAACAGTCAAACAATATATCACCTCTATTTAGTTAGGAACCGCTCCTAACTACCTTTATCAGTCACAAACCGCACTTTGCGCTCTTGTGTCTTAGAAGTTAGGGGACACCCTGGATTCCAGCCCAAATCTTGCACTCACATGTCTGTTAGGTTAGAGATTTAACTGGTCCTTCCCCAATACAGGCACACACTTCCACACCTCTCAGCAACTGCCACCATCTACGTATAAGACCAGTAGAACGCCTATGACTTAATTACACTAGTACACTGGTATTTAAAGGGTTAACACAGCCAAGCAATCAACTTTTCCTAAACTGGCAGTGAATTTAGAGCAATAAGGACGGCACTTATTGCATTTCAGATTTAATATACAAAATATGTACAATGCTTATAAGGTTATAAAAACAATTAATGAGAGATGACATAACATAAGCAAAACATGTAATATATAAAAAGAGAAAGTTTCAGAGTATAAATTTACATACCAGTTGTATAAGCTGCGCCAAGGGAAATTGGCTTGGAAAAAGACTTTATCAATGTTGATTGATTTCCCAAAAGTCTGACAATGTCTTGTAAGGGGTCTCCTCTTTTGAAGACACTTTTTCGTCCTTTCTCCAACTGGTATTAGGTGTCTCCCAGGGAGGCATGTAACACAGTTTTAAAGCCAAAATTCATCGCTGCTGTATGCTCGATCTCCGCATACCTGTTCCACTGCCTGTGGTAAACGCTATGATCCACACCTGTTACCTACTCGGCCTGCACTGCTGACTATTGCTATCCTGTTCCACAATCCGTGGTAAGCTGTGCTTCATCGCTGCTGTGTGTTCATCGCTGCTGTATGTTTTGACTTCATCGATCTCCGCATACCTGTTCCACTGCCTGTGGTAAACGCTATGATCAACACCTGTTACCTACTCGGCCTGCACTGCTGACTATTGCTATCCTGTTCCACAATCCGTGGTAAGCTGTGTTTTATCATGGCTGTGTATGTCTGGACTTTACTGACCTCCGTGCATCAATTCTACTACTTGTGATAATTGCTGTGATCATCGCTCGCTATCTATGTTATTGCATCGTGCTCAACTGCTGGCTAGTGTTACATCTCAGTGGTGAGCTGAGGTCATCATCTGCATATCAAGATTCCACAGATCTGCTCAACTTCAGTGATCTTCATTGAACTGTGTATTGTGTTCCACTCTTTAGTGGTACTTGTTGTGACTCTGATCATTACGTATGCAGAAAATTAATTTGTGAAGTAATGTCCAGACTCTAGACATCAGTTATTGAGATCAATAGATGTTACCAATATTTAAATAACAATTTGATTGGATTTATAGATTAGACTAAGCCTGGGTACACACTAAGCAAAATTTCTCCCAATGCTTTATCCTTAACGATTTTACCAACAATTTTAAAAAAAAAGTCCAGATCAGCATGCCGATTTTCATGTGTGCACACTAAACACTTTTTACACTATTTACTTTCAGATCTGTGCACTTCATCTGTCATAACCATGAGTTGAAACCATGGTGAAGCTCCACAGTCCATAGAGATCTATGGACACTGCTGGTCCTGAGTGCATACAAACTGCAGAATTGGAAGGGTTTTATTCCATCGTTCAATTACATTTTTAGTCCAGTTTAAACATCAAATCAAATGATACATACAATATGCTTTGGAGCTAAAATCATTTATTGTTGTGGTTTAGAATCTCTTTGTATGCATTTTAAACCAAAACGTATGCAGTTTAGCGAAAACCGCAATGTACAAAAAAATTAAGCCTTTCTTCCCTTAAAGCACATGTCAGGGGGAATAAATCTGCCACATATAAAGGTTTATAGCCTAGCTGCAAATTATAGATACGTGGTTGACTGGATAAAAAGTACAAGCATGTATACTAGAGTTGACTTAACAGTTTTGTTACATAGTAATCCAATAGAATTATCAAAGATTATTCTTATCATTAAATTAATAAATAAAATCCTTTGTTAAATTCAGTATGTAAAGCATGGAGTCAAATTCATAAAAAGAACAAAACTCTATTAATTATTCTCTCTTTTTATCATTAATATGTAATCCAGATTTTCAAAATGGTCAAACATCTAGGATAATAAAAGAATGGAAAAATAATGGTTTAAGTTTACTTTATCAATTTGTGGATATTACTAATTTAATGTGATTGCTCTCAATTAATTAGAAAATATAGAAATATAACAATACCAACGTTTATATTTATATCTACAGGTTAAAAGTTACATTAGTAGAATACTACATGAAATTAGGGATGTGCACCGGCGACTTTTGAGGTCTCGTGTTTTGTGTTTTGGATCCGGATTTTCGTTATTTTTGAGGTTCGGATTTGTCTCGCAAAACACTTGACGAAAGGTCTCGGTTCGGATTTAAGGTATTGGATTCGGATTTTTTTTGAAAAAAACATAAAAAGTTTAAAAATCAAGTTTTTGGGCTTATTTTCACTCCTAGGCTATTATTAACCTCAATAACATTCAATAACAAGCATTTCCACTAATTTACAGTGTATTCTGAACACCTCACAATATAGTTATTAGTCCAAAACGTTGCAAAAAGGTATCTTTCTGGACTGCGTAGAGGAGTGGGTCACCACAATATATATTAAAAACCCTGAACTTTTATGATTCGCACCAATAATTGTACCTGGACTGCGTAGAGGAGTGGGTCACCACAATATCTTAAAAACCCTGAACTTTTATGATTCGCACCAATAATTGTACCTGGACTGCGTAGAGGAGTGGGTCACCACAATATCTTAAAAACCCTGAACTTTTATGATTCGCACCAATAATTGTACCTGGACTGCGTAGAGGAGTGGGTCACCACAATATCTTAAAAACCCTGAACTTTTATGATTCGCACCAATAATTGTACCTGGACTGCGTAGAGGAGTGGGTCACCACAATATCTTAAAAACCCTGAACTTTTATGATTCGCACCAATTATTGTACCTGGACTGCGTAGAGGAGTGGGTCACCACAATATATTAAAAACCCTGAACTTTTATGAATCGCACCAATAAATGTACCTGGACTGCGTAGAGGAGTGGGTCACCACAATATATATAATAAGAAAACCATCAACTTGTTTGATTCGCACCAATAAATGTACCTGGACTGCGTAGAGGAGTGGGTCACCACAATATATTAAAAACCCTGAACTTTTATGAATCGCACCAATAAATGTACCTGGACTGCGTAGAGGAGTGGGTCACCACAAGATATATTAAAAACCCTGAACTTTTATGATTCGCACCAATAAATGTACCTGGACTGCGTAGAGGAGTGGGTCACCACAATATATTAAAAACCCTGAACTTTTATGAATCGCACCAATAAATGTACCTGGACTGCGTAGAGGAGTGGGTCACCACAATATATATAATAAGAAAACCATCAACTTGTTTGATTCGCACCAATAAATGTACCTGGACTGCGTAGAGGAGTGGGTCACCACAATATATTAAAAACCCTGAACTTTTATGAATCGCACCAATAAATGTACCTGGACTGCGTAGAGGAGTGGGTCACCACAAGATATATTAAAAACCCTGAACTTTTATGATTCGCACCAATAAATGTACCTGGACTGCGTAGAGGAGTGGGTCACCACAATATATTAAAAACCCTGAACTTTTATGATTCGCACCAATAATTGTACCTGGACTGCGTAGAGGAGTGGGTCACCACAATATATTAAAAACCCTGAACTTTTATGAATCGCACCAATAAATGTACCTGGACTGCCTAGAGGAGTGGGCACTGGGCACCACAATAAAATATATAAAAAACCTTCAACAGGTCTGCATTACACTACACATACGGCTGCTCCTCCATCCTCTCCATCATATACATGTTGGAGTTTTAGCGTGTGACAACCTCTTGTTTTTGATAATGTCAGTGCATTTTGAATATTTTTCAATTTGCCCCACACCACTGAATGTACTTTATCTATGATACGCATCTATCTATCTTGACTGCGTAGTGTGGTGGCCCCGGTACACAATTTGGTACCGAGGCCACAATATAATTAAAAAACCCTCCACGTGTCAGAATTCCACCAAACAAGTATCTGGACTGCGTAGTGGGGTGGCCCCGGTACCCAATTTGATACCGGGGCCACAATAAAATAAATACACCCTCCACGTGTCAGAATTCCACCAAACAAGTATCTGGACTGCGTAGTGGGGTGGCCCCGGTACCCAATTTGATACCGGGGCCACAATAAAATAAATACACCCTCCACGTGTCAGAATTCCACCAAACAAGTATCTGGACTGCGTAGTGGGGTGGCCCCGGTACCCAATTTGATACCGGGGCCACAATAAAATAAATACACCCTCCACGTGTCAGAATTCCACCAAACAAGTATCTGGACTGCGTAGTGGGGTGGCCCCGGTACCCAATTTGATACCGGGGCCACAATAAAATAAATACACCCTCCACGTGTCAGAATTCCACCAAACAAGTATCTGGACTGCGTAGTGGGGTGGCCCCGGTACCCAATTTGATACCGGGGCCACAATAAAATAAATACACCCTCCACGTGTCAGAATTCCACCAAACAAGTATATGGACTGCGTAGTGGGGTGGCCCCGGTACCCAATTTGATACCGGGGCCACAATAAAATAAATACACCCTCCACGTGTCAGAATTCCACCAAACAAGTATCTGGACTGCGTAGTGGGGTGGCCCCGGTACCCAATTTGATACCGGGGCCACAATAAAATAAATACACCCTCCACGTGTCAGAATTCCACCAAACAAGTATCTGGACTGCGTAGTGGGGTGGCCCCGGTACCCAATTTGATACCGGGGCCACAATACCTCCTCCAAACATGCTCCAGACAATTCGTCATTGACAGACCCCAGACAGACAGGGTCGTAGTGTTATTGTTTGACTTTGTAAACCCAAAAAAATGTCCCTGTTGAACTTGCACATAGTCGTGCAATGAAGACTGACTTTTTCATTTAAAGGCACGATCTTTAAAGTGTCAGAAAGAGAGAGAAGACACAGGAGAGGAGAGTTGTAGCTGGGGACCTGGGGTGGAAGCTCCCAGGCTCCCCCAGCATTGCCTGGAAGTCTGAGCGTGGTGACTGAGCCAGGGCAAGGACTGTGTGCCCTGGATGAGGGGGAGAACTCCATGCCACTATAGTGAACCCAAGAGAGAGGGGGACACTGCACATGGAAGAGGCCCTGGAGTGAGGGCTGCTACAAGAGGCATGGTAGCTGTAGTGTCAGATCCTGAGGCTGAGAGTACACAGAGTGACGTGTCAGAGCACAGGAGACATTATCCCCGCAGAGGAGGGATGAGCTGCAGTTGAGAGGTCTGTTGTTGAAATAGGACATGCACACTTTAACAAACCAATCATTTCAGCGACAGGGCCTACCAAACAACTTTGACTGAAATGATTGGTTTGTTTGGGCCCCCACACCAAAAAAGCTATTCATCTCTCCCTGTACAGACTAAACAGGCTCTACTGAGGCAAGATGTCGTCCTCATCCTCAACCTCTGATTCCTCTCCCCCTACAGTGTGTACTTCCTCCTCATCACACATTATCAATTCGTCCCCGCTGGACTCCACAACCACAGGTCCCTCTGTAGTATCTGGAGGGCAGTGCTGTACTTCATTGAGGAATTGATTATTCATTTTTTTAAACATCATTTTTTCAACGTTGTGAGGAAGCAACCTCCTTCGCCGCTCACTGACCAGGTTCCCCGCTGCACTAAAAACTCTTTCCGAGTACACACTGGAGGGGGGACAACTCAGGTAAAATAGAGCCAGTTTGTACAGGGGCTTCCAAACTGCCTTTTTTTCCTGCCAGTAACAATATGGACTGTCTGACATGTCTACTTGGATGGTGTCAGCAAAGTAATCATCCACAATTTTTTCTATTGTCACAGCATCCAATGCAGCGAGAGTAGACATGTCTGCAATGGTTGGCAGGTCCTTCAGTCCGGACCAGATGTTATCAGCATCCCCGCCAGTGCCTCTTTTGGGAAAACTGAGCTTTTTCCTCGCAGCCATAGATGTGGAAGAAAATGAGGGTGGAGCTGTTGGCATGTCACGGTCCTCTTCAGAGGACAATCTCCTGACCAGCAGGTCTTTGCACCGCTGTAGATTTGTGTCCGCCGGAAACAGAGACACAACATACGCTTTAAACCGAGGATCGAGCACGGTGGCCAGAATGTATTCCTCTGACTTTAAAAGAGTGACCACCCTCGGATCCTGGCAAAGCGTACGAAGGGCTACATCCACAAGAGTACATGCTTGCTGTAATCGCAATGGCTTACCAGCTCCTCCCTCACTTTCTCCAGCTGCTTCTGCAACAGCCTGATCAGGGGAATGACCTGACTCAAGCTGGCAGTGTCGGAACTGACTTCTCGTGTGGCAAGTTCAAATGGCTGCAGAACCTTGCACAACACGGAAATCAGTCTCCACTGTGCTTGACTCAGGCGCATCCCCACTCCTTTGCCTATGTCGTAGGTGGCTGTGTAGGCCTGAATGGCCTTTTGCTGCTCCTCCATCCTCTGCAGCATATAGAGGGTGGAGTTCCAGCGCGTCACAACCTCTTGTTTGAGGTGATGGCAGGGCAGGTTCAAGCTTTTTTGATGTGCCTCTAGTCTGCGGTAGGCACTGGCTGAATGCCGAAAGTGTCCAGCAATTTTGCGGGCCACCGCAAGCATCTCCTGCACACCCCTGTCACTCTTGAGGTAATGCTGCACCACCAAATTAATGGTGTGGGCAAAACATGGGACGTGCTGGAAATTGCCCATATTTAATGCCCGCACAATGTTACTGGCATTGTCTGACACCACAAATCCCCATGAGAGTCTAAGTGGGGTAAGCCACTGGGAGATAATTTCCCTCATTTTCTCTAATATGTTGTCAGCGTTGTGCCTCTTATTAAAGCCTGTAATGCACAATGTTGCCTGCCTTTGCATGAGCAGCCATTTTGTAGATGCTGCTACTGATGCAGCTGTTGCTGTTGCTGCGGAAGGGGATGCATCTACCCAGTGGGCTGTCACAGTCATATAGTCCTTCGTTTGCCCAGAACCACTTGTCCACATGTCCGTGGTTAAGTGGACAGTGGGTACAACCGCATTTTTAAGAGCACTGAGGACACTTGATCGTACTTCTCTGTACATTTTTGGTATCGCCTGCCTAGTGAAGTGGAATCTCGAGGGGATTTGGTACCGGGGACACAATACCTCCATCAACCCTCTAAATCCCACTCCACTGATGGCGGACACCGGGCGCACGTCTAACACCAACATTGCAGTTACAGCCGCAGTTATACGCTTTGCAATAGGGTGACTACTATCGTATTTGGTGGTCATGGCAAACGACTGTTGGACGGTCAATTGTTTGGTGAAAGACTTAGCGGTCTTACGACTTCCCCTCTGGGAAGATGACCGACTAACAGCAGCAACAACAGCAGTGGCAGTAGTAGGCGTACCGCTGCAGGATTCCTCAGGAATCCCGTATTGAGGAGGACTCAGTCTGGCTGGTGACTTGGGCTACAGGACTGAATCTGATGTAGATTGTGGAGGAAGTTGACGAGGAGGGTGTTGCTGGTGTGTATCCAACTGGACCACGGGATTTAGGTGTCCCTGTACCGATGAGGGTCCTAGCCCCAGTTCCTGAACTAACCACTGAACTATGAAGGTTATTCAGGTGACGTATAAGGGAGGATGTTCCTAGGTGGGCAAGATCCTTACCCCTGCTTATTTGAGCTTTACATAAGCTACATATTGCCATACATTGGTTGTCTGGATTTGGATAAAAATAACTCCAGACCGAAGAGGTGCATTTTTTGGTCTTCTGACCAGGCATGACGATGGGCTTTTTCATCCCATGGACATCAGCTGTTTCCCCCCCTGGTGCCTCATTTACAATAACCACATCACCATCCTCATCATCAAGTTCCTCCACAGCGCCAGCTACATCATCAATAGCCTCCTTCCGAGCCACCTCTTCCCGTACAGTGATGGGAAGGTCAGGCTTGACAACCACCAACACCCTTGGACTCGCCTTGGGGATTTGTGATAATTTCTCTTTAGAAGGCAGAGTTGTTTGCTGTTTTGTTGCTGACAGCATAACTCTCTTCAATTTTTTGTAGGGGGGGGGAGGAGGAGGAGGGCTAAGATCCGTGGGTGAAGCTGAACCACTAGTCATGAACACGGGCCAGGGCCTAAGCCGTTCCTTGCCACTCCGTGTCGTAAATGGCATATTGCCAACTTTACGTTTCTCCTCAGATGATTTTAAGTTTCTCTTTTTGCTACTTTTTCTTAACTTGGGCTTTTTGGATTTTACATGCCCGGTACTACGAGATTGGGCATCGGGCTTGGAAGACGACGTTGATGGCATTTCATCGTCTATGTCATGACTAGTGGCAGCAGCTTCAGCATTAGGAGGAAGTGGGTCTTGATCTTTCCCTACTTTATCCTCCAAATTTTTGGTCTCCATTATATGTAGCACAAGATACTGCAGAATGTGTGAACTTGGTAATATTGCAGTACCAATGGACTTATACTGCTGGATTGGTTTTGCAAATTTGGTTATAATTATTATATATTTTTTTTTTTTTTAATTTTTTATTTTTTTTTTATTTTTAAAAAACTTGGGAATAGTGGGGAAATAACTATGCCCTTAGAAGCACAGAGCACAGGACACAGCACCACTGGACTGAACAGGACACGGCACAGGACCCAGCAGCACTACGGAACTCAGCAGGACAGAGCACAGGACACAGCACCACTGGACTGATACTGCAGAATGTGTGAACTTGGTAATATTGCAGTACCAATGGACTTATAATGCTGGATTGGTTTTGCAAATTTGGTTATAATTATTATATATTAATTTTTTTTTAAATTTTTTATTATTTTTTACTTTTTTTTTATTTTTTAAAAACTTGGGAATAATGGGGAAATAACTATGCCCTTAGAAGCACAGAGCACAGGACACAGCACCACTGGACTGAACAGGACACGGCACAGGACCCAGCAGCACTACGGAACTCAGCAGGACAGAGCACAGGACACAGCACCACTGGACTGATACTGCAGAATGTGTAAACTTTGTAATATTGCAGTACCACTGGACTTTTACTGCTGAATGTGTGAACTTGGTAATATTGCAGTACCAATGGGCTTATACTGCAGGATTGGTTGTGAAAATTTTGTGGTAATTAAAAAATATTAAAGTAGTTTTTGGTATTTTTTAAAAAAACTTTTTTTTATTTTTTTAAACACAGGGGAATATTGGGGAAATAACTATGCCCTTAGAAGCACAGAGCACAGGACACAGCACCACTGGACTGAACAGGACACAGCACAGGACCCAGCAGCACCACTGACCTCAGAAGGACAGAGCACAGCACACAGCACCACTGGACTGATACTGCAGAACACAGCACAGCACAGCACAGCACAGCACAGCACAGCACTAAACAGCACAGCACTAAACAGCACTAAACAGCACAGAACTAAACAGCACAGAACTAAACAGCACAGAACTAAACAGCACAGAACTAAACAGCACAGAGGACCACCTAACACACCCTCCCTCTACCCTGATCAATGCCCGAGTGAAGATGGCGGCGACTAGCGGGGAATTTATAGGATCCGAGTATCGCGAGATCCGACAACGGGATTATGAGTCAGAGCCTCAGTTTCACTTTTGAATTTGGCGCCAATACCCGGATCTGTCTCGGATCCGACTCGGATCCGCAACGTTCGGGTGGGCTCGGATTTCAGAAATCCGAGCGCGCTCATCCCTACATGAAATGTAAGAAAAAGATAAGCAATTTGTATTAGATAAAGCAATAATGGAACAGCCTACGGAAACTTTTTCTACCTCATATATATATTCACATATGAGAGAGATTATTAAATTAGAAGACGTAAGAGGAGGTATTGTGAAATGGGTGAAAGAATTTCCACATTTGAACTTACAGAAAATATTGAAAGCACATGTGAAAATGAATAAATATTTGGTATCTAGCACCTTTAGAGAAATGAACTATAAAATATTACATTTTATTAATTAATTAATATTAATATTAAACACCAAAGAAGAGTTTTATTATTGGTAAGAAGTTAAATGCAAATTGTTATAAATGTACACAACAAAACCTTATTATCTCAATGGATATGTTTAGATATCCCTAATATAGATGTGATGATTAATAGAGTTTCTCTCCTTTTCCAAATGGACTGGCTAGAAACTATTAATAATAAAGAAAAAATTACAAGAATGTTTCTTGAAACATGGACTTATCTAAATATATTACCCTTTGATAAAAAAGAACTTCTTCGTTCATTTTTTTTAATATGTTATAGATATAATAAAAACTCTTTATAAATGTTTGCTAATATGGAATAAGAGATGTTAAAAAAAAATTGTAAGAGGATATATGTAATTATTTGTATTGTAATATTTTTTCTTTTTTTTTGTTTTGCAACCTTAAAAAAAAAAAGTACATGTCATGCTACTTAGCCTATGTCCCAGTCTTCTAGGGGAGGAGCACTAACAAACATTCATCATGCCCCCGCACCTTGGGATACCCGGGCCAATGCTAAGTAGCATTGGTCCCTTTCTGGTATCCTGTTCAGGGAAAATGTTGAAAAAAGTGCTCCCTTTTCTTCTTATATTCAATCTATTGTGTACCATTCCTACTATTAATAAATGTAGTGTACCCCATTCCTAATTTAAATAAGCACACCAAATTAATTTAAAGTAATAACAGCACACTACATTTATTTTAAGTAAGAATGGGATGCACTACATTTACTTAAAGTAAGAACAGGGTTTTCCTGGCAATTTTGCAAACTGCAGCTTAGTAAATCTGGCTGTTTGTATTTTGATCATTGTAAAAATTGGGATGGTTATCTGTAAAATGGTATTTTGACCTTTAGTAAATGCAGCGCATTTGAAACAGCCAGGAAAACTGGCAAAATCCGCTCTTTAGTAAGTCTAGCGCCTAGTCTCTATGCAGATTGCCCACTTTCTTGCAACAGTTAGTGGATATTATGAAGATAATGAGATATATTTTTTGTTTGGCATATAAGTGGCAAATTGTATTTTTTAAACTATTGTATGTAAGTAGAACTTTCAGGCATTAACAACTGTTTCTGAGATTTGCCTTGTCTGCCTTTTCTGTTGACCATTTGACAAATGTCATGGAGGTAGTTTGAGGGGTTTATATGCATTAATTTTATTGTGGCCAAACAAGCAATATGGGTACCAACTCATATTATCATATTAATCCAACTATTTTGAATAATGAGACTCTTATTTTACATTTATTTAAAAAAGCCTAAAAAAATACTGTTTATAATTATAGTAATGTATATTTCTCGCAACACCAGGTGAATAAAAAGTCTACTGCTATTTACTTACTTTTTATTTCTAAGAGTAAAATGATGTAACAGCTATTATATGCACTATATACATGTTGTAGTAAAAGCGCAGCAGACATTGTGTTTATTGTATCATCTCACTGAAGACAGGATAACACTTATTTTGAAATGTGCAAGTGATGAATTTTTTCAATGTAATTGAGCATATGAATTTTCGCCTATATCAGCCTAATGGTAGCGGCAGCTCTGTAAAGCAGTATAATTATATTATATTTTTAGCTAGCAGGCTAGTGCTTGGGTATCTGAGAGGTACTGCCCCTCCACCCCCAGTGGCCAAAATATAAACCAATATACACAAAGCCTTTTTTATAAAAAAGTATTTTATTTGCACAAAAATATTCTCTGCATCCATTCTTGTAAAAAAAACAAAACCTTAATTGAAGTAGTCAAACCACTATGGTGCTGTATCCCATAATATAGCAAGAAAAACCCATAATGCATTTTTTACTTGTTCTGCTGTAGTCTAATGGGGATAAAAACAAAAATGATTTCCCCATTATGTATCTGAATTAAAGGAAATCTGAATTTTCCACAATTTTCTGAATAGTTGAATCTTACAACCAATTGGTGCTCATAGAAGTCTTTATGCAAGAGGCTCTTCTCTGAAAATGTCTCAGTGAGCATCTGGGATGCATGATATTGGGAGAGTTTTTTGGGGATTTACCAAAATGCCTATTGAATCAGATCAGATCAAAAGAGACTGCTACTGATGCTACTAATGCCCACCCATTATCCAGTACCATAGTGAGTGAGCAGGGCCACTGGTGTTGCTTTTTAGAATCCTCCCAGTCTCAACCATATGGGGGGGGGGGGGTAATTAGAACTGTAGAACTAGGCTGGACTCATCTTACACCATTACTTAGAGCGACTGAGTAGATGTCCCACTCCCAGCACCACATCACACGCCACACAGAGGTTCAAAGAGCCTTTCCAACAGGCAGGAGCTATTTCTGTGTTGCATGGTATCATCATCGGAGGGGGATTTCATTAAAGTATATTTTTGGTTGTTGCCCATCACTTTTTCTGTATGTATTTATAGCAATGGCTTGTCAAAAGTGATGTGGCCCAAATGATCGAATCATTTTACAAAACAAGCTGCTCATTTCAATTTGCACATTACTAGTCATTTGGGATTACATGAACAAGCTAATGTTAATGTATTTCATACGCTCGTATAAATAATTATGATTAATATGCCTTTCTATAATTGTAAGAACATATGTAGTACAGTTATATTTAGCTTGAAGTGCTTATCCAGCTTCAGTGACATCACAGAGCTAAAGTTTTGAATATTTTATGAGTTAGAACGTCTGTTTCATGATTGCAGCAAAAAGATACATACAACTATGACTGCAACAAAATAATAAACAGCATCTTTTCTTATTTTGATAACATTTTATTTATCCCTCTTTTGCTCTTTTAGTAAACTCGTCGAACAGATGCTTATTAATAGAAGTCTTAACATGTAGAAACAGCTCTTGAAAATCTACTTTCAGTTTTAAGCTCTAACAAAATAGGACAACTTTCCTGTTCTCAGATTTATTTTATTCTTGATCCCAAGAACACATCTGTTCTTTGCAAGCCTAGTTCCATTTGTTAAAACTTCTGCCCATAGTTTATATGCTTTCACACGTAAGTGGTAAACAGGCTTTAGAAAAAGCTGGAACCTCTCAACCCTACAGTACTAGTTGCAATGCCTTTCATGAGATGGAAAACACTGGAATTCCCTCTTCACACCATTCAAAACACAGAGTATTCATAAGCACTATGAAACAAAAATGCATATGAATATGTAAATATAAAGATGAACCTTACTTCGTATTTCGATGAAAAACATGGATGCATTTAGAATGTAAAAGACCTCAAATTCCAGGCTATGTAAATCCCATAAGTGTACAGGTACGGACATGGTAATTGGCTAAATTTGCCAAACAATATAAGAGCAGTGTTTTGCAGGATATTTCACGCAACACACATGAACAGCTGGATAGATATACTTACTTTATTGTAGAATAAATGTAATTTATTACCAATGATTGCTGGAGACTTAGAATTTCATTTCTCAATTGAAAAATTTGTAGAGATTCATACCAATCTTTATTGGAATCAATCTTTCCAATGTACAAAGTGCACTATTATGTTTTTATCTCCTGTTTCATCACTATGTCAACGAGAGAAATTTTATATCGCTCATGAAATGAGGAAACATCACTATTTGAACTAAACACTGATCTTTTTAAAGCTCAAGTTATTTAAGCTCAGGTGAGCACAATTCACCATAAATTTATCAACTTCCCAATTTACATAGTACACCATATATATATATTCATGAAATGGCAAAACATACTATTTTATTTCTTTTTTTTCATTGTCAAATTGCAGCTATTGATTTTCGATGTATTAAACATATCTGTGGAAGGATTCTGGGACCCTCCTTTTCTCCCTTTTGAGGGAATGGTGAAGTCAGAAACATTTTTTTTTTTGTTTTGATATAATGATACTTGCCAATCAAGATTTACACATGTAGATTGGTAATTACAGTATGCCAACAAGCAACACATTGATCTACATAATATTCATATTAAAATCAAATATTTAATATAACTGAATATAGACTAATATAAAATAATTTAAACATAATGATAACAGAGTGGTAATGTTTTTTTTATAATACTGTGTCAATACACAATAAGCACAAACTTTAATCAGAATAGCTAAATCAGCTGTTATATGTACAATAGAATGGAAATGGGATGGTATTATTGTTTGTGGGGGTTGGGTACTAAACGGAAAGTACCCAGAACCTGACACAAATTTCCCCGATAGTATAACACCGATAGTGATCTTACCTACATTGTCTTCATATCGACTGCTTGTAATACATACTTGAAACAATTGCGGGGAATCAACATGCCGTCGGGGCAAAATAAAGTCATATTAAACAGCGACACTGAGATTGTTTGTATCAAGGTGGTTCTTCAAGGAAGTGCCGTGTGTAGAATGTAGAATGCTTTTTAAAAAAAACATTGTACATGCGGCACTTCCTTAAATGACCACCTTGATACCAACAATCTCAGTGGCGCTGACATCATGACATCATGACATCATTTTGCCTGGATGACATGTTGATTCTCTGCAATTGTTTCAAGTATCTATAACAAGCAGTCGATATGAAGACAATGTAGTTAAGATCACTATCGCTGTTATACTATTGGGGAAATTTGTGTCTGGTTTTGGGTAGTCGGTGAAGTGACTAGCACCGCTTTGGGGTACCAGTACAGCTGTTTATAACTGGTGACCACCCATACCAAAATAAAACATACATTTTTCTTTTCACTCATAATAATCTAGTTTAGATATTGACACCAATATAACCAAAAGAACATTGACAGTCAATACAATAGGCAGCAGGGGAGCCAAATCATAAGATCATAAGACCAGAACAATAATCTCGCTCACAATGAGTATGATATTTAATATGATATTGAAAATTTCAAAATGAAATATTAGTACTTTTATATTAACTTGAATATTTGAAATAAAGTAAACTTTTGTTTGTAAAGAATGCATGTTTTTTTATTCCAATGAATATATTGCTTAATACATTAAACTTCTTCTGTGATAGTAGATATACATTTATTTGTTTTGTCCCTATATATAAAATTACATACTGTGCGTTTAGTATATCTACAACTTAAAGTACATTAAGAAGGAAAGTTGGATGTATCTGACTTAAAATGTTGATTAAACCTTACCAAACTGGGAACTAAAGAATCTTTATTGCTCAATATCAATCTTGGTTTCATTTGCTGAGTTGTTTTTAATATTGGATTATTTAATAAATATTTCTTCTCATTCTTTATAACCCTGACAAATTTGGGTGATGAAAGGTGTGAACATATTCTCCAAATAATTTTGTCCTCCCTTGAAAAGGTTTTCTTATTTTTCAGGGTAAAGGTAGCTATTCTATCTTATTGGTTGACATAATTTATTGTTTCCTTTAATCTATAATTGTTATAACCATTGTGTAAAAAAAAATTTAACTAATGAAATTTTTACTTTGAAATCAAATTATTAGAACCATTTCTGCAAGCTGTATGAAATTCACCATTGAGAATGTTATGAACCCATTTATAATTGTGATTATCTGCCCTCAAATAAGATTTATAATCATAGCTTTACAATATGTTCTAGCAGCTATAAGGTTATCTTCAATGAAATAAATTAATTTTCAAAAAATGTGTACTATTATTATTTAATTTATATGTAAAATTTATTAAATTCATATATAAAGGAGAAATTTAGTAAATTATTCTTTAAATATTATATGATTTATTTAAATAATGCTCCATCCCGATCCCAAATTACCAAAATGTCATCAATCAGTTTAAACAAAAAAAATACTTTTTTTTTTAAAATAAAAAATGTCTGATCATATAGGGTTTTCTTCCCAGTGCACTAAAAATAAAATAGCATAACTCAATGCACAGCACATTTCCATAGCCATACTTTGCACTTTCTAGTAGATGTCATAAAAAATAATAAATGTACTCTAATATTAATAGAATACTAACAAGAAAAAATGTAATTTTAGAATATCAAAAGTAATTTTTAATAAAAGAGAATTTGGAAGTATTAAAATAGTATCAAAATTACATGAAACTCCACTAGTATTTCAGCCTCCAAACTCCTCTTCCTCACCTCCACCCATGGTTTCAAGCAGTAGTCATCTTCTCTCACTGACCATTATGGCCACTCCTTGGACCTCATGTTCTCTCACTCATCCTGCCCTCTCTCTGACCACATCCTCCTCTCCTTCCACCTTTCCCTATCTCACTCTCTCCATCCTGCTCCAAAAATATGTAGGCACTTTGCAACTTGCATGATCTCAACCCCTCCCACTTCTCTGCCACTCTTGAACCACTCCTCTACCCCCTCTCCTCCTTGTTCTGCTCTAATGCAGCAGTCTCCTTCTACAATTCCACTGTTTACTCAGCCCTTGATGAAGCCACCATGGCTAGCACGTTTTACCTCTGACATTCTAATTCCCAAATCTAGTGTTCCAAGCTTATTAATTACATGCTCCTGTTCTGTTGAAAACCTCTGGAGGATATTCTGCTCCAATGCTGAATTTATCAACTTCAAATTCACCCTGTCTTTCTATTACACTACCTTCTTTCTTGCCAAACATACATACTTTAAAACCTTATATTCTTTCTGGTGGCTCTTTGTCTTCACAAACATCCTTAACACATCCTCTCTTGGTCAACTCATTTGATTTCTTGGCCTCCAGTATCACCTCTATGCCGATTACACTCTAATCTGCCTTAGCACCCATGTCCTCTCTCCTTCTCTCCTCTCATGTATGTCTGACTGCCTCACTGTCATCTCCACTTGAATGCCTGAGTACTATCTCAAGCTCAATATATCGAAAACTGAGCTTGTAATGTTTCCACCGCTCTTGTCACATTCCTTCCTGCTTTTTCACCCTCTCATGATTGATCATGCAAGGACCTAAGGATCATCCTTGACTCTGCCCTCAACTTAACTCCCCACATCCAGTCTCTTGCACAATATTGTCGCCTTCACCTTCACAGAATTGCCAATGTTCACACTTTCCTCTTCCTGGATGCCACCAAGACCATTGTCCATACTGTTTGTGTATTGCTGACTGTACGGCACTGTGGACTTATAAATAAATGATGCTGATGATAACCATATTCCATATATTGCCAAAGTGAGAACACAGGATCCATTTCTTCCTGTTTGTAATATATAGTCACACCCTTATTGTACCCCAGTTCTGTTTTAATACAGTTTTCAGACATCTTTTTATGACTATTTTTTTGCTAAATATAGAGTTTTTCTTTCCCTCCAGTTAACGTCAGATGATTTCCTAGATGTCCAATAAATGCTATTCATTGAGATGTACTTACCACGAAAAGCTGCATGTAGGTAATAATCAACCCACTTGGAAAAAGGATAGCTGTGCTGAAATTCTGATTAAATTTATGTTGTATGTAAACATGGATGACTTTGGCGCCTGCTGACTAGCTTAATGTGTATTTATGGAATTAACTTTCCTTGTTTTATTACAGAGTACATTTTATACTAGCTATTTAGCATACAAATGTCTTCAAAATGCATGCATATACATAAGTATTTCAAGCATCCTGCAAAGAAAAAGCTAAATGAAATTAATAATTACTAGTGACAAAAAGAAGTACTGTTTCAAACAATGATGAAACCAGATGCTGGTTATTATAGGTTCTTAGCAAATTTAGCAAAATCCTTTGAAAATCTGCTTTCAGCTGTAATACCTCTAAATGGAAGAGTATTTTCTGTTTTTAACTTTCCCATATATTTGTTCTAATAAATTCTGACACATCTGTTCAATAATGATGTTATCCGGAAGCCTCTACAAGTAATGTGCATGTGTAAATAAATATTTGCAATTTGCAAAATGTATTGTTTTGTCACCATTTTATTATGCATCATTGTTAAGGTGGTGTTTGAGATGCTGTATCTACAGATGTTGCCACAGAATAAGTGTGAAAGTCTATTGATTTATTTTTTACCTACAATAAGAATCTTTCTATGGGCTTGCTCTCTCTTCTAGACAGGACATTGCAGAATATGTTCAATATATATGTGGAAAATAAAGTCACAAAAGAATGCACAGAAAATAAAAAAAAAATGCAACTACTGTCACCTGTTAATAATATAGGGCCTGATTCATTAAGAATCTTAACTTGAGAAACTTCTTATTTCAGTCTCCTGGACAAAACTATGTTACAATGCAAGGGGTGCAAATTAGAATTCTGTTTTGCACATAAGTTAAATACTGACTGTTTTTTCATGTAGCACACAAATACTTGATAGATTATTTGTACACTGACATTTAAAGTTGATATTTGTGTGCTACATGAAAAAACAGTCAGTATTTAACTTATGTGCAAAACAGATTACTAATTTGCACCCCTTGCATTGTACATGGTTTTGTCCAGGAGACTGAAATAAGATGTTTCTCAAGTTAAGATCCTTAATGAATCAGGCCCATAGTCATTAATGACAAAATATTAAAACTTTTCCATACATACATTTATTAGTATGTTCTTCATGTTTACTGTACATAAATACATTTTTACAGTTGACCCTGATTGCAAACACATTTTCTAGCATGCATACTCAGCCATCATCAGCAGTTAGACTAGACCTGTAGCTAGAGCAAGACATATGACTGAGAAACAATACATTTTTGAGATGCCCAGAGCTTAAATCAGACGCTGCTGCATGCTCTTGAGATTGGCACGCCCTTACTGTACATTATTGGCAAACACCCCATCCTCGCCCCATTCCCTCCCTGAAATCGTAGGCTCTAGTATTTGACCTTTGCGCTTGAAGATAGATAGAAAGTTGCTGCATTATGTGGCGAATGAGCCATTTTTGGTCATGCACAGAGTAATTTTACCATTTATGTCCCTTAATGAATTGGGCCCTATGCGTGTACACACATGCCACACTGTAAGTCATCAAACTGTTTTCTGGACTTTAAGTGATTCTTGCATTTTCTGCTTTCATCACCTCTATTTCTCTGCTCTACCTTAATTATGTAAAGTCCAGCTGGAGATTCCATAATGAAGCCATCAAGTCCAGTATGTCAGGTCTACAACAGCCCCTTGTATTACCTGCACTGACCAAAGAGGCACAGAGAGACACATAAAAAGAGAACTGCAGAATAAATAAATAAGAAGAAGTCTTAATATGAGAGTAAAAAGAAGGAAAAAAGGTGTGACTAAGGTTTAATGTACTAAGTGACTTCTTTTGTGGTTTCAATGCCACCACAAATCAACTCACATAACTAACAGATTTCACCTCGAAGCCGCAGGATTTACTATCCAGTGGTTGAAAGGCTGAAAACTCAAACGGCTGTTAATGGGTGGTATGTATGGCCCTGGTATTTGTAAAATGCCTTTTTCTCAATGTCATATTACAGTATTACAGTTGGTCCTTAAAACCCATAGAATGTTGACATTGGGATCCCTATAAAAGCCTGTCCACTTACTCATTAGCATTGCTAGGGGGCTGTTTTCCTTATTTTTTGCTGTCCTTTTTTGGTTTAAGGCTTGTCGTTATTTTTTGTGTGTGAGTGTGGTTTGAGTACTGTGTATTGTCTTTTTATTTCTCAGTTGTATGTGTTTTCTGTGCAGTGAAGGGTGTGGAGTATATGGAGGGAGGAGAGATGGTGAGAGTATGGAAGAGAAAGTTAAGCAGTTAAGGCAAGAAGAGGCATAGAAGAGTCAGGAGGATTTATAGGAGGCAGGGAAATATGAGGCTAGAGATGTTGCTAAAACCAAGTCTGGCAGAACTATGCCCTTTTCACATGATAAAAGCTGCATGCTTGTAATAAATCCAGGCAACCAGGACCCCAATAAGCAGAAAAAAATCAACTAAGGGTAAGAGTTTGTAATGCTGTGAATGCAGTGGAGCCCTTACAGAAGAGCAGAGAAAGGTTTGCAGATGTCAAGTATCATCTTAAGAAGAATATTACCAAGGAACAAAGGGCTGCTGCAACCACATGTGGGGGGGTCACCTCTGAGAAGGAGTTGAGACAAGAGAGATCATTAGATCAAAGAGTCCATTCATTAGTATGACAGTGAAGCGTATCCAGTGTCGGACTGGGGCATGAAGGGCCCACCGGGGAATGCAACACTAGGGGCCCACCAAAAGGGGTGTGGTCAGTCATCATAGAGGCGGGACCAGACACTAGAGGGGGAGTGGTCAGTCCACGAAGGACAGCTAGCACCTTAGTGCAGTATATAAAGAATGCAGTGTGTGTATAAAGAATACACAGTCTTGACCTGCCCTTTAGATTGGGCAGCACAGTCACCAAAAAGCAGGATTTTCCCACTAGACCAGGCTTGGCTAACCTGTGGTACTCCAGGTGTTGTGAAACTACAAGCCCCAGCATGCTTTGCCAATATATAATAGCTTATTGCTGTAAGGGTATGTTGAGACCTGTAGTTTCACAACACCTGGAGTACCACAAGTTAGCCAAGCCTGCACTAGACTCAGAACATTTGACAGACTGTCCTACCTGTTGTTGTCACTTTTACCACCTGTGGCTGCTGGTTTCTTTAGTTGTGGCTTGTCTGGATCCTGGACTGCTGAGGGCCCTATTTGGAAAAAATAATGGGTACATTTAGAAATGGCAACCATCCCTGCCATTAAATCAACTGCACCCAGACTTACAGAGCAAACGTTTTAAAGAGAAGAGTTTACTTACTACATTGTGTGTTCTGTACTGTCAATGAGTGTAGGACAGTGGTTCCCAAACTTTCTCAGTTCGAGGCACTCTTAGGGTCACCATAATGTTTCCAAGGCACCCCTAAGCCAAAATAATTACCGGGTAGTTCCATTTTTTAACAAGTTGGGTAAAAATGACGTAAGATGTATTTAGGCCCCTTCACCATCACATTGTGCCCCTTCATCATATCACTGCGCCTCTTCACCATATTACTCTGTCACCCCCTTCGCCATCTCTCTCTGTCCTCCTTCTGCGTCTCTCTCTGCCCCCTTCAGCGTGTCTCTCTGTCCCCTTCAGCGTCTCTCTGTCCCCTTCAGTGTCTCTCTCTGTGCCCCCTTCAGTGTCTCTCTCTCTGTCCCCTTCAGTGTCTCTCTCTCTCTGTCCCCTTCAGTGTCTCTCTCTGTCCCCTTCAGCATCTCTCTGTCCCCTTCAGTGTCTCTCTCTGTGCCCCCTTCAGTGTCTCTCTCTCTGTCCCCTTCAGTGTCTCTCTCTGTGCCCCCTTCAGTGTCTCTCTCTCTGTCCCCTTCAGTGTCTCTCTCTCTGTCCCCTTCAGTGTCTCTCTCTGTCCCCTTCAGCGCCTCTCTGTGCCCTTCAGTGTCTCTCTCTGTGCCCCCTTCAGTGTCTCTCTCTCTGCCCCCTTCAGCGTCTCTCTCTCTGTCCCTTTCAGCGTCTCTCTCTCTGTCCCCTTCAGTGTCTCTCTCTCTGTCCCCTTCAGTGTCTCTCTCTGTGCCCCCTTCAGTGTCTCTCTCTGTCCCCTTCAGTGTCTCTCTCTCTGCCCCCTTCAGTGTCTCTCTCTGTCCCCTTCAGCGTCTCTCTGTCCCCTTCAGTGTCTCTCTCTGTGCCCCCTTCAGTGTCTCTCTCTCTGTCCCCTTCAGTGTCTCTCTCTCTGTCCCCTTCAGTGTCTCTCTCGATGTCCCCTTCAGTGTCTCTCTCTGTGCCCCCTTCAGTGTCTCTCTCTCTGTCAGCTTCAGTGTGTCTCTCTCTCTGTCCCCTTCAGTGTCTCTCTCTGTCCCTTTCAGTGTCTCTCTCTGTTCCCCCTTCAGTGTCTCTCTCTCTGTCCCCTTCAGTGTCTCTCTCTCTGTCTCTTTCAGTGTCTCTCTCTCTGTCCCCTTCAGTGTCTCTCTCTGTCCCTTTCAGCGTCTCTCTGTCCCCTTCAGTGTCTCTCACTGTGCCCCCTTCAGTGTCTCTCTATCTGTCCCCTTCAGTGTCTCTCTCTCTCTCTGTCCCCTTCAGTGTCTCTCTCTCTGTCCCCTTCAGCGTCTCTCTGTCCCCTTCAGCGTCTCTCTGTCCCCTTCAGTGTCTCTCTCTGTGCCCCCTTCAGTGTCTCTCTCTCTGTCCCCTTCAGTGTCTCTCTCTGCGCCCCGTTCAGTGTCTCTCTCTCTGTCCCCTTCAGTGTCTCTCTCTCTGTCCCCTTCAGTGTCTCTCTCTGTCCCCTTCAGCGTCTCTCTGTCCCCTTCAGTGTCTCTCTCTGTGCCCCCTTCAGTGTCTCTCTCTCTGCCCCCTTCAGCGTCTCTCTCTCTGTCCCTTTCAGCGTCTCTCTCTCTGTCCCCTTCAGCGTCTCTCTCTCTGTCCCCTTCAGCGTCTCTCTCTCTGTCCCTTTCAGCGTCTCTCTCTCTGTCCCCTTCAGTGTCTCTCTCTCTGTCCCCTTCAGTGTCTCTCTCTGTGCCCCCTTCAGTGTCTCTCTCTCTGTCCCCTTCAGTGTTTCTCTCTCTGCCCCCTTCAGTGTCTCTCTCTGTCCCCTTCAGCATCTCTCTGTCCCCTTCAGTGTCTCTCTCTGTGCCCCCTTCATTGTCTCTCTCTCTCTCTGTCCCCTTCAGTGTCTCTCTCTCTGTCCCCTTCAGTGTCTCTCTCGATGTCCCCTTCAGTGTCTTTCTCTGTGCCCCCTTCAGTGTCTCTCTCTCTGTCCCCTTCAGTGTCTCTCTCTGTCCCTTTCAGTGTCTCTCTCTGTTCCCCCTTCAGTGTCTCTCTCTCTGTCCCCTTCAGTGTCTCTCTCTCTGTCTCTTTCAGTGTCTCTCTCTCTGTCCCCTTCAGTGTCTCTCTCTGTCCCTTTCAGCGTCTCTCTGTCCCCTTCAGTGTCTCTCACTGTGCCCCCTTCAGTGTCTCTCTATCTGTCCCCTTCAGTGTCTCTCTCTCTCTCTGTCCCCTTCAGTGTCTCTCTCTCTGTCCCCTTCAGCGTCTCTCTGTCCCCTTCAGCGTCTCTCTGTCCCCTTCAGTGTCTCTCTCTGTGCCCCCTTCAGTGTCTCTCTCTCTGTCCCCTTCAGTGTCTCTCTCTGCGCCCCGTTCAGTGTCTCTCTCTCTGTCCCCTTCAGTGTCTCTCTCTCTGTCCCCTTCAGTGTCTCTCTCTGTCCCCTTCAGCGTCTCTCTGTCCCCTTCAGTGTCTCTCTCTGTGCCCCCTTCAGTGTCTCTCTCTCTGTCCCCTTCAGCGTCTCTCTCTCTGTCCCTTTCAGCGTCTCTCTCTCTGTCCCCTTCAGTGTCTCTCTCTGTGCCCCCTTCAGTGTCTCTCTCTCTGTCCCCTTCAGTGTTTCTCTCTCTGCCCCCTTCAGTGTCTCTCTCTGTCCCCTTCAGCATCTCTCTGTCCCCTTCAGTGTCTCTCTCTGTGCCCCCTTCATTGTCTCTCTCTCTCTCTGTCCCCTTCAGTGTCTCTCTCTCTGTCCCCTTCAGTGTCTCTCTCGATGTCCCCTTCAGTGTCTTTCTCTGTGCCCCCTTCAGTGTCTCTCTCTCTGTCCCCTTCAGTGTCTCTCTCTGTCCCTTTCAGTGTCTCTCTCTGTGCCCCCTTCAGTGTCTCTCTCTCTGTCCCCTTCAGTTTCTCTCTCTCTGTCCTCTTCAGTGTCTCTCTCTCTGTCCCCTTCAGTGTCTCTTTCTCTGTCCCCTTCAGTGTCTCTCTGCCCCCTTCACTCTCCTTTACTTACCTTCTTTCCTCTCTGCTTCTGCTGCTTCTCACTGAGGCTGACGGACGTGATGACGTCACGCCCGACAGTCAGTGAGGAGGAGGATCCGGCGCTGGATGATGGGTAAGTTTTTTTTTTGTTTCTTTGTTTTTTCTCTTCTTCTTTTTCTAGTGTGAACCGCTGGACTGTAGGAGATCAGCTGACAGGGGGAGGGGCGGGGGTCACATGATCGCAGCTGCGATCACAATTGAGCAGCGGTGACGCCGGAGAGGACCGTCGTGAGGGGCCTCCTAAGCTCCGCCCATGGGTAAAATGGGGTGTGGCCATACGGTAGCTGGGCCTACCGGTGGTTTAACCGGTAGTCCGCTGGGCCAGTCCGACGCTGAGCGTATCTGTATCTTCTGACTTAGGAAGCACATCTATATATGTGTTTTTATCACTTAACACTTGAGAAAAGTGCCTTGAAAATGTTGGCTGTGCAATGCCTACAACTTTGTGAGCACACAGATTGGAATCAACCTGTCACCATAAAGGTATGACACAAAATTATTTGTGCAGCTCAGACACTGCATTGGAGGGTGATTTTAAAGGCTCCAAACAAACTCTCACCTGCTCATAAAAATGTAGGAGGCTTGTTCACTGAGGTGAAACATTTGCACAACCTCCTGATCTGAGAGAGAGTCCAGGGGCAAGCATTCTCTAAAACTACACTGATGGCCTCAATGGACCCTGGTGCTGGTACTTCGCCTCCATCCTCCTCTCCTCAAAACATGCAAGATAAAGTGTTGCACTAATCCATCCACTACATTTCCTAATAATTTCCAATGGATGACATTCATCCCCTGGAGTTTACTTACAGCCTCTATCCCAACCCATATCTTCCCCAGCCCCAAACCACCTTTATCTCACTGATTCAAGGTTGCTAGAATTGGGTTGGCTTCCCTTCCCATCCCTTCCTGTGGACTCTCTACCACTGACATCTGTGTACATTTGTATATACTTATCCTTTTTTTGCTTTTCCTATTTCATATTGCAACCTTTGCAATCTCTTTATCCTGAGGCACATACCAGATCACCACTACAGTTTATGGGATTATATGGCATGCTAGCAAAAGAGGTAGACTCAAGGAAATCTCTTCCAAATTTTGAAGCAAATAGAATGTCACAATACTGCCAAAGTCCGCCTATTAGAGCTTTCCAGTCATCCTCTAGCCCTGATCACCTATCAACTGAAATCGTGCTCACCAGTGTTAAATTATTTATGGTGATACTGGTTAAGGATATCTGAGCTACCTTTCAATCTGAGCTGTAGTTGGCAAACCCCAAATGCAAATCTGAGTTAACTTCCCTGGGTGACAGAATTAGCACCCTTGAAATGAAATTAGATGAGTTTTCTCATGTTATTGATGTCATGGACCAAGATCTGACCTAGCTAAAGATCAGATACGGATTGAGTAAATGACAATCTGGAAGACCTTTAGAACAGGGTACAGCAATATCTTAAAGTATCTAAACATTGTAGGACTCTCACTGGTAAAACCCCTGAACAGGTCATATCAGGATTCTCTCAAGAGACCATGTCATGTCTAGATGTTCTTCAAATGAAAAGAGGGCTACAGCATAACCTACCTGGTCATTTTTCTTGCATTTTTACAAGAAAAATTATGATGATGGTGATTAGCAGCACTATGTAGCCGATTCTGATTGGCTAATTGTGTATTTACCCCTCCAGGTGATGCATAAATAATTAGTATTGTAGCTATATTATATGAAGTTGCAGCCATCTATTCACATTGCTTAATTAACATTTCCATATGGACTATTACTACTGCAAGAAAGATAACTCCCATTTAATTTTTACAGGGGAAAATAACAAATGGAATTGATTATAATTTTTATGTAAATAAATTTCTTTTAATTTAAATTGAATTAGTATTTGTATGTTGTATTAGTGTTTGTATTTAATTACATTTTATATTGACAATGCGACTTTCACATTAATTACCGTAATCAATTATTAATAACTCTTAATGACTCTATCTCTCTTGTGTATATATGTACACTTCATTAAATTATTATATTGTGTGCAAATAAGGTAGTGGGACTTTAGCATTTACTATTAACACTGCAAAGCCTCTATGCTAACTCTATAGTATAGTGGGACATACGTATATACACCGTATTCCTGACATACAACTGCACAATGCTACTGTTTTACAGATGGACACATCTTGAGATACGTGCTCTTTGATTCACTTTATCGTAATGAATCACGGGAATATAATTGTTACCCCCTTTTTTAATTTATTCTGACACACATACACAGAGTTTACTGGATGTTTTATTATTCTATATAAGGTCCATTATATAGGGTGCATCATATTCAAATGAAAAAGTAGTTTACGCCACTTATCTTGCACATCTCCAACACTCTTCATTGTATGACATCTGTTAATATGGAGTGGTCATACATTGGATAGGAATGACTATATACTCTCATTACTTGCCATATTTATAACTATTATGCACGTTCTAAAGCTTTTCTCTAGCACTTCATTTTTCTATTTTATCCAATTATATTGCTCAGTTGATGTTCTTATATTAAACACTACTGGCGCTTTTCTCTGAAGGGATAGCTATTCAGTCCCCTGAATGTATAACTTTGGTTCTTTTCTCTCTACCATACTTATCTGATGTATATAGATTTTAGATACAGATACTGTTTCTCCGTTTATACTAGAACATATAGACCTCCCTTACCGCTGTGACATTTTCCCCTAAGGAACTTACCTGCTGCACACAGTTTTCATTTATTTACGGTTCTGTTCTATATGTTCTTACCTAAATTTCTACTAGAGATGGTCACTGACCCCCGTGTTTTGGTTTTGGATTTGGTTTTGGATCTGGATTACCGTCGTGATTTGGTTTTGCAAAACCGCCATTGCGTGTTTTGGTTTTGGTTTTGTTTGGTTTTGTTTTGCTATTTTGTTGGAAAATCAATGTTTTTGGGCCTAAAATAACCCAATTTAGTGCTCCAACTGTTTTAGAGATAAGTAATCTAATTGTTGAGGTAATAAATCATCCAAAAAAACTGTTTAATTCTTCGTTGGTAGGCCTTCATTTATTCTACACACAAAACAGATTGTCTTCCTCTCCATCTATGCATATTGGCAATGCAGCCATCGTCTTTGGATGTATATTACACCCTACACTTATAGTTAAATATGTAAAGAAATGTAAAAAGGCAGTTTGCTTTCTGTCTCTATAGGCCCCCCTCCACTTGTTTAAAAAAACAAAAAATTCAGCCGTTATAGACTGTACAATATTAATTGAAATGGACAAAGCCAGTTTGGTTTCTGCCTCTATAGGCCCCCCTCCACTTGTCAAAAATACAAAAAAATTCAGCCGTTATAGGCTGTACAATATTAATTGACATGGAGAAAGCCAGTTTGGTTTCTGTCTCTCTAGGCCCCCCTCCACTTGTATAAAATACCAAAAAATTCAGCCGTTATAGACTGTACAATATTATGAGAAATGGACAAAGTCAGTGTGGGGTCACTCTGTCTATGACACCCTACCCTTAAGGATAATTTTCTTGACCTGCCTCTGGGATGACGATTCACCCCCAGTAGCAGCAACAGCAGCAGCAGTGGGACTAACGCTTTCTTCAGAGGAATCAATAATAGTGCAGGAGTCATCCAGCCTTAAGTGGGATGCCAGGCTAACTCCGAGCGCTACTGAGGATATTGATGAGGATGGTGTGGTGGGTGTATTTTGTAGCCGTCAGGATGGCGGTGAGCGGAGGGTCTTAGCTGATGATGGAGTGCTTGTATTTTTTTGGGAAGAACTTTCAGCTTTTCCCAACACTTTGCCATGAACTCTCGTTAAATGACGTAACATAGACGAGGTTCCAAGATGGTTAAGGTCCCTCCCTCGACTGACTGTGGCTTGACATACACTACAAATGGCTATACAATTGTTGTCTGGATTTGGGTAGAAATAATTCCACACATAAGAAGTGGATTTTTTTGTTTTATGCCCAGGCATGACAATGGCCTTTTTCTTGTCACGTGCCAGAACTGCTGCCACTGGTGCAGGACTTACACAAACAACCTGATCCTCATCAACATCCTCATTAGCGCCCTCGTCTCCTACACAAATCTCCCTCTCATCCTCTTCTAATTCCAAAGTGGCATCCTCAATTTGGGTATCACCGGCTACACTCGAGCTATTAAGGCACACATCAGCAGAATGCTCACGATTACACATCCCACTGTTGGATGGACTCTCCACAGGGATTGTTGTCATTTGTGAATCAGAGCAAACATTCTCCTCTAATGCCTTACTGTTATCTTGCAGCTCGGCTTTGACGCGTAACAGTAGTTGTGCACCAATTGTAGGCTGGGTAACTTTTTGGGATCTACCACTAATAGCCAAAGGTGAAGGCCTCATTCTCTCTTTGCCACTGAGTGTGTAGAATGGCATGCTTGCAATTTTTTTTTATCGTCACTTAACTTTTGCTCAGTTACACTTCTTTTTCGCTTCAATACAGTAATTTTTTTTTTGGTTTTTGTTTTTTGCACTAATTTGGAAACACTCTGTTGTTTGACATCGCCTTGGCCAGATGACGTACTGGGAACACTAACATCCGGACTGGTGACAGAACCTGGTTGCTCATTCTGATCATATGTGGACTGCTTTGAATCCATTCTGAGCGCAAAGCACTGGGGATTGCTAAAAATTATTTGGTAGATACTGCTGACAGATATGACTTTTGACAGCCAGAAATATTTATGCACAATTATGGGGGACACCCCAAAAGCACTGAGGAGTGCTAAAAATTAGTTGGTAGATACTGCTGACAGATATGACTTTTGACAGCCAGAAATATTTATGCACAGTTATGGGGGACACCCCAAAAGCACTGAGGAGTGCTAACAATTAGTTGGTAGATACTGCTGACAGATATGACTTTTGACAGCGAGAAATATTTATGCACAATTATGGGGGACACCCCAAAAGCACTGAAGAGTGCTAAAAATTAGTTGGTAGATACTGCTGACAGATATGACTTTTGACAGCCAGAAATATTTATGCACAATTATGGGGGACACCCCAAAAGCATTGAGGAGTGCTAACAATTAGTTGGTAGATACTGCTGACAGATATGACTTTTGACAGCCAGAAATATTTATGCACAATTATGGGGGACATCCCAAAAGCACTGGGGAGAGCCAAATATTAACAAAAAATAATAAACCTCTATCCTCCTCTCTTCTCTAGCGATTTTTGTTAGAGCAATTGCAAGAAGAATATTGGATTCTCTGTCCCTGCTCTAATCAGCCTGTGACTACACCCTGCTCTCTCCCTCTGTCACATGGCGATGGATTGCTGTGGAGGCGTGTATTTATAATGTTGAAGTATCGCGAGAACCAAACCCCGAGATCCGACGACATCACGATGACGTTCGGCTTTGATTTGGATTCGGAACGGGCGGGAGAGTACCGAGCTGCTCAGCTCTGTACTCGGATACCCAAAGTTCGGGTGGGTTCGGTTCTCGGGGAACCGGACCCACCCATCTCTAATTTCTACACTCATTGGTTCTATTATTACCTGGATACAAAGGTTACTGGCAATGATGATATTATTTAAAGGCACTTTGTGTCATTAAAGAGGTTGCCAGAATTTACAACGTGAGTGGGCGTTCTGTGTTCCCACTAGGGTTCCTATGCATGGCTTCACAAATGGGAGGTTTCCCAGACTATAAATAACCTGTCAGGAGGCCGAATCGGGTTGCCTTTTAAAAGCATATGTTAGTGAAATGCGCATCGGCTCACACGCGCTGACTCTCCTCTCTTTATCATGCATAACAATGAATTTCTAGGTGCCTAAGTTTACAGCTAATTAAGGGACTTTCTCTATTAGATTACAAACAGTAGGAATCCCGGGGGACAGCCAGACTACCTAGCCTTCTTTATATATAGAGGCACAAGTTCTGTTATGCTTAGTTAACCCAGGATCCACGTGATATGCAGCATTGCAGACTCAGGCAGCATACTTCTGTTTGCTGAGAAAGCTCTTGATTGTATGAATGAATGTGGACATATCTATTTATATGAGTAGAGTCTCCCTTTCTTTCTGGAATAGTTTCCAAAACTACCTCATTTATACCTAAACCTTATAGGTCATCTAACTAAGAAGACATAGTACTTGATTATCCGCCCACATATCAGCTATTTTATCTGATATAGGTTTTCTGAATAATGGAATAAATATATGACCATACTGAGGTTCAGAATGTTACATTATTTCCTTAAGCACCTGTATATATATATATATATATATATATATATATATATATATATATATATATATATATATATGCAATAGAGGATTTGCGGCGCCTTCTAGCAGAATCTCTGCTAGTTTTATCAGTTTTTTTTCTTTTGGTTGATCGTCTCACTCACACTTTTTGATTAAGAGTACATTATGTGACATTATTTTAATGCATATGAATAAAATTTGACATATGTTTTATATAATCTTATCCCTAGAGTGCCCCTAATACACATTTTTTGTTTTTTCCATATATTTGCGTTTAGTACTATGTGTGGGTGCACCACCTCTAGGGTAGTGGATCTTTAAAAAGGAATTATAAAATTAAGATACCGCTATTTGGTTCATACCATCTCTCTAGAAGTTGTCGGATTTTCCTGGTGCGATATATTGGGTTTTCTAAATGATTTAAAACGTGTAGCTTCCATGCCAGAATTATCATCAGGAGCAACTTCAGACACTCAACATGCACATCATCACCCTCAACACCATCAGAAAAACAACAATGTTAAATGCACAATTGACATTTATACTTTTATTTTTTACCATGGTATGTGGATTGTCAAGTCTTGCAGTTTTCTCCAAAATCAGACAATAATGCTTTTCCATATGTTTGATCAGAGCTAATGTTTCAAGCTTTCATTCCCTGGCAGCCTCATGTGACCCTTTGTGCACACATAACACACTTAGCCATTGGTGTATTATCTCAAAAATAATTCCAAAGAGACAATTTTTTCTTACAGTGGTGGTTGACTTCTTACATGGTTTATTTTGGATTGGATTTCTTGCCACTTGTTTGTATGGTTTCAGATAATATACTCCCATGGCACATCTTGAATTGATTTATCAATTTCACTTACTGTCTGACAATGTACAATTTGACTCACAGTACAATGTGGGATGGCGGGGTTTGTGAGGGGTGTTTTTTAGATTTGGTTGGGGGCGGAGACAACTATTTCTACATGTAAGTGTCTGCTGAATTGGAGCTTCATCTAGTTGCTTAACTGATCAGTGCAAAAATATTTTAATGTGAGTAGTTTTCCAAAGAAGAAAGTTAACGGTGTCAGTACACTGCAAAGTTCATTGTGTGTGAATCATTTTAAATAATGAATACTCAACAATATATAATCCTCCATTTCAGTAAAAACCAGATGTATGTCGGTAACAAAATATCTAATACAGAACTGTCCCGATTTGCATTCTGCAGCTGCTGTCTGCAGTGACTCTATTGGATTTGTTATGCATTCTACTTGTAGTACCACTGCCCACCAAAGGGGCCACTCTGCTACTTTGGTTATTTTCCTTGATCACTGGGAGTTGTATCACCTGCATGAGGCCTATATAAACCTGCCTGCTTCAAACAGTCTGGGCCAGATCATCAGGTCACTCCTGTGAGCATTCCCTGTGCTCAGCTTCTGTCTACACTGCTGTTATCTGTGTACTGGACTTCCACATCAACAACCATTGTACTTGTAGTTCCACGCTGTATGCTGAAGCTACCTGTTGTTTCTCATCTGTATACTGAACTGCAATCAAGTTACCTTGTCATCTGTGTGTCTTAATAAAGTCATTATAACCACTTACACTCTCTCCGTGGTCATACCTGGGAAATCCTGACAAGAACTCGATACAAATTAACTTTGGAAATAAGTAAATAAACACGCTGCTGATGGGGACTCAAAACAAATGATGTGGACTTGTTGGAGCACAATTACCCAGACCGTAGTTCAGAGCCGTAACTAGACATTTTAGTGCCCTGGGCAAAACAGAACACTAGCGCTTCACCACCCATCCCCAAATGCACCTTGGTGGGAGTAGATACTGCCTCTCAGTTATTACATATTGCTGGAGGTGAGGTGCCTATACACTAATAAGGAAATAATACCTCAGAATGCAGAGTCAGAATAAAAGCAAATCCTATGTTTATTGTGTGCACACAGATGCCCAGTTCATACAAGCAAGAATAGGCATGGGTAGTAGAAGTATATTAGCAGTTTATATAGCCCTTTGTCTGGCAATTATCCAAGTATTGTTAGTGACAATTGTACTCTTACAGTGAACAAGCTAAGCATTGATACAATATGATCATCTGGTCCCACATACCCATTAATCTTATGATAAGAAACACATTTATGGCCTATTTAGCATTATGGGACTCAGAACATTTGCTTAGTGCTCCATATGTTGAAGTCCTGGCTCAGGAAATATAATTGTGACAGTGACCTTCCTATAATACTCTATTATTGCATATATAGAGCTTCATTTGAGGTAGATAAGTTGATCATTATTTGGTCCTCTCGAGTCTTGAGGGTTTCCTCTCAAGTATGAATTATATTTGGAGCTAATCTTCAATACATGCAGTCATTTCACATAAGGACAGACATATGGCTGTCAACTCACACAATTAGCTCATATAATGAACAGATCCTAGACAGAAAATCATTATGTCTTCAGTACAGATGATATCAGAGCTTAATACATACATTTTATCAGAACCAATTATTCATTCAGTGATATCCATCCTATTATTTTATTTAACTTGCAAAGACTTCTTTATCAACCTTTACAAAGCAATGCCTTTCTCCAAAACAATGCTGCACTCTCTTACCTGTTTCTGTAGCTTTGACTACCTGGTTTTGCTGCTGCTGGTGTCTTATGCTTCATTGCTGCTTGGCTGGGTCCTGGAATGTTGTTTGCCTGTATGGAAATGAGATTGCTTCAATTCACCCTCTGGAAAGTTGAGCAGTGGCCTTTCTCCTCACAACTAAATGGGCATTTAATTAGTAGCTTTTTCTGTTTAATAAACAGGCTTACTTCCACTGAATCAGCTCCAGAATTTAATTAATTGCATTTATTTTTAACAAATAATCCTATTTCCCTCGATATAGCTCCAACATTATATTAAAATAATAGCACCCACGTTTAATAATTAGGTCTCCTTCCCTTTAACTAGCCCTATATTAAATTAGTAGTATTTACTTTTAATAAATAAGCCTTCTTTCCCCTACCCAGCCCTGATATTAAATTAATAACATTCCCATTTAACAAACAGACATATTCCACCACCACCAGACCCAATATTAAGATAGAGATTATTATTGCTAATGAATATTTGACTGATTTATTTTTTTATATTACTAATGCCTTTTTTTAGTATGCATCATACATTATGTACTCCAAAGAAAATCCCCCTGTCAGTCCAACCCCCAGCCTCCTGTATCTACCTCTTTTCTCTCTAGACCCCTCTTCTCCAGCCTTCTCTCCTGTTCTCTCCAGTTCCCTCTTCTAATCAGCCCTGCAGTAATTTAATTACCTTACCGCTTCAGGGGGTAAATATATGAAGCTCCGATTTCTGCAAGTCGCTGGAAATCGGTGAATTTGCAGGGGAAATTTAAAGCAGCGATAACTTGTAAAGTCAAAACTGCCTGTGCAAGCCATCGCCACTTTAAATTTCCCCTGCAAAGTGTCCGATTTCCGGCGACTTGCAGAAATCGGAGCTTCATACATTTACCCCAAATCTTCTCTTCTTCTTTTCTCTGCTTCTTCTTTCTGTGTCTTCTTTCTGGCTCTACTTGCTCCTCCTTCTTGTTGCTTCTATGGTGGCTTTTCTTGTATCCTCTATTCTGACATCATTATAATGTAATTTTTGCACATCAGGGTGCTGTAGTGAGCAGGGAGTTGGCGCCTTTCTCATTGTGCCAATCTTCTGTCAATGGGCAAATAAAAAGGGTGTCACACTTAGGACCCGCGGAGCTAACGCCTGGGGGCAGGTGCACTCACCTGCCCACGCTCTCTGTGTATCCTCCTGGCTTTGGGGCACACAGCTCCCTCTGACACCTCCAGTCTGCTTTCCAGGACTGCACATGTGCAGAATCAGCTTTTATCACTTCCTCCTCCTATTCATTGGGAGACTAATTATCCCTCAGGATATTTAAGGCACCTGTTCCTACCAGGTAAGGTGCCTGTTCTTTGAGTAAGCTCTCCTCAGCACTCAGACACGGCTCCCACTGCTCTCCTGCTCCTTGGATCACAGATTATTGCTCCTGTCTCCAGCAACTCTGCAGCTAACCACAGAGGTCTCCATATCTGCCGCAAACTATCACCCTTCTCCAGTAATTCTGCAGCTTTTCACAGGGGTCTCTATATCAGCCGCAGAAGATCACTATTGTCTTCAGCCATTCTGCAGCTGTCCTCAGTGGGTTCCTTACCTTATGCAGAATATCTCGCCTTGTATCAAGAAACTCTGTTGCACTCCAGTGCTCCATATCTCCATCAGCCAATTAATACCATCAGGCTTTATCCTGTCTCAGTTGGATCATCACCTACTTCCAGTCTCTTGGTTCTCTCAACTGGTCTCGCCTCTCACTCACTTAGAGAACCGCGACCTGCAGGACACAGGCCACAAAGTCCATATCTCCTTGCCGCGGTCATTGTCGAAAACCATCTGCCTCGTTAGACTCTGCACCTCTTGGCTGAGTAGCGCTTAGCCAGACAGACCTCAAGGATCTAACCATTATAATAAATCTGACACATACCTGTGATGCTATCTTGTGTCCTCATCATTGCTTAGAGGGGATTTGTCATACAGCGGGCCCCACTCGGGCCATGTGCATGGGCGATAGTTACCACCCACACCGCCTTTGTTATGGCACTGCCATGGTTTGGTTTATAGCCTACTGGTACATTTTCAGCCTCCTCCTTCATTTAAGGATAGCCATCACAACATAATCCTCATCCTCCAACTAATTCAAATAATCACTGGCATCTAATTATATTTAAAGATGTACTTCATGCTATGGCCTGATATTTGATTCTCACTGTGTACAAAAGTGTGAATAAATACAGAAACCTCTGTGTCATGATTTGGTAAGAGGGATGATAACATTTCCGAAGATTCATTATCATCTCAACTGACAACATGGGAAAACCAGTCCATAAAGGGAAGCTTGTAACTTTTTTACTAACTTTAATTTTTTTTTATTCACTTCTGCAAGTCCTGATTCTTTATAAAGTAACTGACAGGCAGTATAAGTGAACTACAGTAGATTTTGTGTCATCAAACTTAAAAGGGAAATCCATTAGAGAGGGATGGGCAGCCTGACTAGTGATTAGTCCATTAAAATTGATTCTCAAGTCGGTGTTATTTGTTTGCTAAATTTTGGGCAAATTGAGATCAATTTACTTACTGGATTGATTTGCCCATCGCTAGCAATTATTTTGCTGATGCATTATCCAACAATAAGCTTGTATATGCCCCAACTTTGGTCTCTTTATTACCATTTTTATTATATTGAAATCAAAGCAACATGAGGAATTTCAAAGAAGAGATAATCATTATAATGTGACGTACAATTCCAATCCTGTGCTTTCAGCCCTCTCATATTGGTTCTGCCTGCACAGCACACGTCACATGCTTGAAACTGCATACATGACTAATAGACTGACCTACATCTAAAATTCTTTGCATTTTTTTATTAAGACAAGAGTGCAGTAGTTATGTAATTGTGAAATCCTGAAGCAATTGATCAGTTCTACTTTATTGTTGGGCCAGAACCTGATAAAGTAAGTGTACAGAGAGAGGAGGCACATATAAGTGGGATGGTATACTTCATTGTACTGTCGGTTCATTAATTGGTTGTCAGAGCAGCTAGCAGTAAAAGTGAAAAGTGGTTTATTGGTACATTAATAATATGTGTGGTACAGAAGTTTAGAAAGCAGTAGTGCATCCAGATAATGGCACAGTTCAAGGATATGCAGCACCACATCCTTAAATCAGGCAAAATTACTTAGAGTTGTAATTTTTCTTTCCAATAAATATAGAAAAATATGTGTATGTCAAGAAGATAATGATTGGTAATACATGCAAACATCAGTGCTTAGATTCCCTTCCATGTGGTAAATAAAATAATTTCAACGGTCCTGTAGTGTTTTGTCATGAGAATTAGTACCATGTCCTAACTAGAAACATGTTTGGCATTTGTGAGAATGAGTCAAAATAGTTTACTAGTAAATATTTAAAATTGTTTGTAAAATAAAATTATTTCCATCTAAGAATGGATTTCTGTTATGAAAAAATAAAATGGAAAATGGAAAAAAATTTAAATTGGAAGATGGTTAAAATAACAAATTTTAGTTATATTAATATCAAGCATTTTATTTTGACATTTAAGTGGCTTACAAAGTATACATGGGAACATATGAAATAGTTGGGTTTGCAATGTTAGGGGAGGATGCAGAGGGAAGAACTCAGTATATAAACAAGGGAACAGTTGGGAGATGAAATAAAATTAGTGTACGAAAATGTGAAATGCTCAGAAAGGAGAGCTGCAGTATAAAGAGAAGGCAGAGAATGGCAGAGAAACATCAATTCAGAATATGTGGGATGTGAGTAGAGTGTGGATATTCTAACATTGAAAATATTATTAGTGAATGATGTAGGGCTGTTTACTTATGTAAATAGAATAATATGGAAATAGGGAAACATACTGTGGTTAAGTAAAGATGTTTGAGAAATCACATTGGGAAAAAATAATAATAAAGGGTGGAAGGAAACACAGGCGGAAATACACAGATACAAAGGAGTAGATTAGAAAAAGATGAAATCCAAGTTTGATGAGATATCTATGTGTTGTAATATTTATAGATGTGTAGGTTAACACTGATGGGTGAATATGCAAAAAACAAATAGGGATGAACAAATAGAATGTAAAGGGACCAGTGTCGGAAGGGCCCACCGGGGAAACCAATGACAGTGGACCACCTAATACCATGTAGTGCTGCAAAGGGAATGTTGTGGGGTCTTGCGCACTTGAGACAGGGGGTTAGCATTTAAGTCAAATTTTAGACAAATATACAGGCAAAACTGTGTGCACTACTGTTAGTTGCACGCATCTCTGTCTTCACGAGCAGTAGTGTGTGAAGCGGGACCTACCTCCCAACTGTTCTTGTAGTCGGACCAAATAATGACTAAGCAAGACAGTCACGCAAATTCGGGGCTGCCCCACTAGATTCAGGACAGTTGGCAGACTGTCCTGCTCTCACCTACCTGTCTTGTTACTTTCACCACCTGTTGCTGCTGGTTTCTTTAGATCAGTTGCTGCTTGTCTGGATCCTTGGAGGCCCTATTGGAATTAAAAATTGGGTACATAAAATTTAGAAAACTCCAACCATCCCCGACATTAAATCAACAGCACCCACATTTAGTAAGTAGGCCTTTCTCAAGCCCCAATATCAAAGTAATAGTACTCACATTTGATAAATAGATCAATTTCCCTCCAAGCATCCCCAACATTAAATTATTAGTATTCCCATTTAATCAATAAACCTAATACCCTCCATATAAACAGCCCCAGCAATAAATTAATAACATTACATTTGATATAGCCATTTCCCACAACCATCCTCCCCAAACTCAGCCGCACATTCAATTATATACACAACCCACCCCAGCATTAAAGTAAAGTTCCCTCCACCCCATTTAATTTAATAGGCCCAACCAATAAATTAAATTGCCCCACTATCACTACACAAATAAAATAGCATCCATTAAATAATTATCCCCACCATTAAATTAATAGCCTAACTTCCACCCATGTACTAATAATACAGCCGCCCATTACCTCACCCTTGATCCCTATAGTTTAGTATAGGCAGGCCCCCCCTCCCCAGCTCACTTATCTTTAGCTGCTCTGGCGGGGACGCTTCGCAAATCAGGCAGACAGGAAGTGAAGTGAGACTCCCTGTCTGCAGCACACTACTGTGGGACCCCAAACAGCAACAGGCAGCCTAGCAATTGGCTGCCTGTTGCTGTCCACTGACCACCAATGCCTTTGATCAGTCACCCCCAGTGCCCACACCCCCCTTGCACCAACTCCCCCCCCCTCCGGCTGAATCATTTGGTAGAATCCAAATGTATGAACACACTGTATGTGGCGCAAATATACACATTTCCATAATGTGTTCATATCTAGACTTGTGCATACCTTAGACTTGTGGCCTATTACTCCTTGAAAGGCAGATCGGGAGGCATGTAATCTTAATTTGAGTACAGTAAAGGCATGTTCATGAGGATGTAGCCCTCCACCCTGGAAATTCAATCTAATGAGATTTGGAACAGTCTCAGCTATAGTATGCTTCTTAGGAGGTGTCTATTTTTCAAATACTGTAGGCCTGGTGCAAATATATGTGGTGATGATGATGACAATAGTAGTACTATCTTCTATGTAGGTATCTTGACATGCATGCCACTCAACATACACATCTAAGTATACTTTTTTGCTACGTAATTTTTAAATATACTGTATGCTTGGAATGCAAACTGTGTCCAACTCTAAATGAGGCCCATAGTGCATAATGAGCATACATATACATGCCAAGGACATTGAATAAACAACCATAAACATATCAAAAATGGGCATGTCAGTTACAGTGCTTATACTTGTGGTGTAAAGCTGATGAATCAATGTTTACATTATGTTCCACTGGTCTCAGTCTTCAATCTGAATATCTAAAAAATATATCTTTGACCTAATGATTCAGTGGTTTGGAGTGGTAGCATGAGGCCTTGGGTGTAGACTGTCTCCAATCCAGGTAAATGGTACAATCTTTGGTATCTTCAGTTCAGCAGTGGAAAAGCCTGGTACATAGAGCGATCCAGGAGACCTTGTTCACCTACCTGTTGACAGAAGGAGTCAGCCTATGATTTTTTTTTAAAGTTTGAACCAGGTTTTATTCCAGTTTCACGGAAAAGTGATACAGTGTCTGTGGTAAGACAGGTCACCTTCCTATATCAGCTGCAGAATAACCAGTGTTTCTTTCAACTCAAATAATTTGCTTTTATACCTTGTGGTATAGCAAATGTACTTGTGGTGATACAAAGAAATATTCTACTAGAATAATGTTCCTTAAAGACCAGGATCTGTACTGTAGCACTTTTGCTATCTGACAATGACTAGAGCACCAGCTAAAAAGCTTATTATTTTAATGTATGGTCTAGGGCAGCATAAACTATAAATACAGTCCTACTTTGTTTTTTATAATATAACATGGTTTGCTAGATACCATCAAATGCCCTTTTAACAATTATTACTAATTACATCTAAACATGGAAATAAGATAATTGATCTCGTTTCAGAAGATTTTAAATGTAAATATGCTAAAATATTAGCAACAATCAATTTTAATAACATTTAGGCTTTAATGTGGTTTTAAATTTAAACTTTCACTTTGAAGAAGCAAATATAAATTCTTTATCACTGATTACAATACTTGTAAGGCTGTAAATGAAGGGGATTAAACTAAAGAAACAAAGAGCAAAAGGACTTGAAAGGAAAAAAGACATTTATAGATAAAAAAGCCTTTGACCCGACAAGAAAGCCTTGGCATTATAGAACAGTACAAAAGTTTAACCAAGAGTCACTTAAATTTAGCTGCATTATTGTAATGAATGAATGTATGACAATATATATAAAATATATCAAATACATTCAGTTACTTAGGCTCAATTTAAGCTCAATTTATGAATATGTTTTTTTTGCAATTAAATTGACCGTACTAATTATCTATTGTTCTACTAAATGCAATATAAGAAAAATGTAATTGTAAAAAAATATATTGGCACAAAGCATATCTGCTGTACCATATGCTCTCTATTAATGAAATATTTCTATCTATTAAGCACTGACATTGTAATTAAATAGGGCATTGTGCCACCAGAGCATCACTCTCTGTGAAGTATTCAGCTAATTTACTTAAATATAATCTATCATGAAATTAAAATAAATAGTTCAATAAATCACCATCAATCGTGAATCTATTTAAGTCTACAGTTGGTGTATTTAATTTTTTTATTTTTGATCCAATACTTATTTATTCATTCAATATAATCCACTTTGTATTAATCATTTATATATAGGCCCAAAACTAGTTGATGTGCACTTAACGTGGTCGATGCCCCAAGACAGTTTTCCTCAAGCCTTGCCTTAAGATTTGAGGATATATATATGTATATATATATATATATATATATATATATATATATATATATATCTATGTGAAAGTCACTGAGCTCCAATTCCGGGCTCCGGAATGAATATTGGAGTCACCAGGAAGAATAGATGCTGAGTACACTAGTGATCTGATTCAGATAAGCTGCTTTTTGTATTCTCCTTGGTACGCTGCTACACATTGTTTTATATAGCCTATTCACTGGTGTCATTACCATACTACACTATTCTTTGTTTTTTTTCCTTCTACCTGCATGTCCACATATGGTTGGAGATAATGGAAGACATATGGCTATGATACATCCAGCATTATGTGACGAGCCTTCATAAATCTTGGCATGTATATAATACACCATTGGTTTTTTGGAGACATTGCCCAGTAAATACTACTCTATTAGGCGCCCTCTTGTTCCCTCTGCTTGCTATTTTCCATATATATATATATGGTAACATATGGAGCTTATGTGCTAGCTGGGGTTTCCTGTGAGGTCATATTGTTACATTAGTAGGACAATCTCTAGGCAAGCCCTTGCATGAGTGTATTATGAACAGCAGCCCTTCTGTAGTTCCACATGCATTAGTGACTAAAGAATTGGTCACAGCCAATCACTGACTATCCCATACCTTTCAACATTTGGAAACCCTGCATCCTCCCCTTCACTCCAATAATCGCAAACTTGCCGTGCTCACCAGTGTTTGCGACACCTGTTCACCCATGCTCTGCTTTGCAGAGCAGCAATGAACGAGAGATACCTCCCAAATTTCCTACCCACAGGACAAAGCTGTCCTGATCAGGATGATGGCACAGAACCTGCAAATCAGGACTGTTCTGCCAAAATTGAGACGGTTGGTAGGTAAGTATGCCTACGGTAGTAAAGGGAACAACGGATGTTGCCTAGGCTTGTTGACAGACAGACTACAGTCAGCCATCTCAAAGCTAAATATAAGAGATATGCTAAAAGAGACATATCAAAGCGTACAACTCCTTGCTATGGATGAACCCAACCCAAATTCCATTGTTGTCAGCAATAAAAAAGTTGCAATTGCAGTGGCTAAGAAATGCAAACAGCAGAAACATGATTGGAAAAATATAACATGCTCTGATACATAATGGCTGCTTTTGACACCGATGGGAGTACCAACATATTTTAGAACAAAACAAGTACATAGTCCAATTCGGCCATAGGTATAACGGAATGATGTGTGTTTGCTTGATACCAGCAGAGCTGCAGATAAATGCCATAAGATATGTGAATATCATTGTTAAGGAAAAACGTGTTGATTCAGTGTCTGCATAAATTCAGGCTAGTGCTATGTCATTTGAAAGTAGCATCTTTGATTGAGTTTCAGTGCACATATGCTTTTTTGTTAGCAGCATAAGTGTTTTTGACAGCACACATTCTGCTATCCTGAGCTGTACTATGCTTAGTAAATTCCATTAAATATTTTTGTCTATATTATCTTTAGCCCTCTATGGTACAGACAAGTAGATACTAACTAACCTAGTAAATATGTGGAAAATATGTACATATGAAGTGAGGGAGTTATTTAAAAAAAAAATGATATTCTGATTCAAACTAGAGTCACAATAAATACATTTGTACCCTTTCCTGCTAAGGTTAAACTTGCTAAAATTAGCAGTAAGTTATGTTTATATATCTTAGCTCAATAGTTGTATCAATATATCCTACAAAGTTGAACATTGCCCAGTATTTTACAGACTTATTGCTAATTACCATTTCTAACCAGTTAAACATATTATTTACATAAAACTATATTATTTAATCTGTCAGGCATACTGTCACGAGCCGCGGCGGTACTCACAGCCGCCGCGGCTCGCTTCTGGCTCTCCCTGGCGTCCTGGCCGTCACCTTGACGACCGGGACGTCATTTCCTCTTCCTGCCCGGCCGTCACCAAGGCAATGGCCGGACGCCTCTACAATAGCGTGACCCTGACCTCTGGCTTGAATATTAATCTCCCTGTCTGCTCGTGACCCCTGACCTCAGCTTGTATACTGGTACTGTTGTCTGCTGCCGGCCCCTGACCTCTGCTTGGATTCCACTCCGCTTGCCTTGGTTCTCCCCAGCCTGTACACACTTCACGACCCTCTGTCAGTCTGCAGCCCAGTCTGTCCCCACCATCAGGGGCTCCAGTGAACACCTGACTGGCAGAGTAGACCCCGGGTTGTGTTGTGCCGGCTGGAAGGGTTCCTAACATTATAACCGGCCTAAAACAGACGTTCCAGAGACGAAGTTGGAGATGGATGGAAGCAGAACTTCACCGTCTCCGGCGCAAGCCCTAGCGGGCCATGTGGAGTCCCTGTACCAAATGATCCAGGGATTGTCTGAGCGTTTGTCCGTTCAAGAAGAAACTGCAAAAACCTCACAACCCACTCCGAGTTCCACCTGTGATCCTAAGATGAATTTACCGGACCGGTTCTCCGGAAATAGATCCCTGTTCCAGAATTTCAGGGAGAGCTGCAAGCTCTATTTCTGGTTGAGACCCCGCTCCTCCGGTTCAGAGCAACAAAGAGTCGGGATTATCAATTCCCTCCTACAGGGTGACCCCCAGTCCTGGGCTTTTTCCTTGCCACAGAGCAGTCCTGCCATGCAATCAGTAGACGCTTTTTTCGAGGCATTAGGTCTACTGTATGATGACCCGGATCGAATGGCTTCCGCTGAAGCTCATCTACGGGCCTTGAAACAAGGCCGCGGTCGGCAGAGGAATACTGCGCTGAATTTCGTAGATGGTCACCTGACAGTGGATGGAATGACCCTGCCTTATGCAGTCAGTTTCGTCTAGGCCTGTCGGAACAAATTAAAGACTCCTTGGTGCAATATCCGTCTCCTACCTCACTGGAGGACCTGATGCACCTCTCCATTAAAATTGACAGGAGGATTAAAGAGCGAAAATCTGAAAAGGAGGCATCTTCTCCTCCATTTGCCTTGATTCCTGTTTCCACGGATGATAAGGAGCCTATGCAATTAGGAGCGTATCGTCTCTCTCCTGAGGAAAGAGACAGGAGACGATCACAAGGTCTATGGCTTTATTGTGGCACTAAGGGCCACTTCTCCCGTTCCTGCCCAAATAAGCCGGGAAAAGAGCATGCCTAGGGAATGAGGGGAAGATTCACCTAGGTCTGCAAATTGTCTCCCCGAAAAATGCTGTATTGATCCCTGCACAGCTCACGTTCAGTGCTCGTTCTGTGGACCTGTCGGCCTTCATTGATAGTGGAGCTGCAGGCAACTTCCTTGACATCGGGTTTGCCCGCACTGCTGGAATTCCAATGGTAAAACTCAAATCTGCTATTACTGTCTGTGGTTTAGATGGAAGTTCGTTGCCTGGGGGCAAGATTTTCTGGGAGACCCCGCCACTACAGTTGAATGTCGGAGCTCTCCATTCAGAGTCAATAACCTTCTTCCTTATTGACTGTTCGTCGGTTTCCTTGATCCTGGGCCACCCATGGCTTTCCCGTCATAACCCTGTCATGGACTGGGTAAAAGGAGAAATTGTCCAGTGGAGCTCTTATTGTACACAGTCTTGCTTGTCACTGCCTCTACGTATGATTAAGTCAATTCCGGAGCAGCTTCCCTCACAATATCATGACTTCTGGGATGTGTTCTCAAAGAGGGCTGCTGATACCTTACCACCACACCGTGACTTCGACTGTGCCATCGAGCTTATTCCTGGTTCCAAGTTACCTAAGGGGCGCTTGTACTCCCTCTCTGGTCCAGAGACCAAATACATGCAGGAATACATTGATGAAAATCTGGAGAAAGGCTTTATCAGGCCATCCAAAATCTCCCGTAGGAGCCGGATGCTTCTTTGTATCCAAAAAGGGTGGAGGACTAAGACACTGTATAGACTACCGGGGATTGAATCTTATCACAATTAAGAACACATATCCCCTTCCAGTTATCGTATCAAGGAAGGCGATGAGTGGAAGACGGCATTCAATACGCACTCTGGCCACTACAAATATCTGGTCATGCCGTTTGGCCTTAGCAATGCACCTGCAGTGTTCCAGGACTTGATCAAGGAAGTTTTTCGGGACTTCCTTGGTTGTTTCGTGGTCGTCTATTTAGATGATATCCTCATCTATTCCAGATCTTTGCCCGCACATCAGAGCCACATCAAACAAGTTCTACAAAAATTGCGAGAGAACCACCTTTACGCCAAGCTTGAAAAGTGTGAGTTCGAGGTGCAGAAGGTATCCTTTTTAGGTTACGTAATCTCTTCTGAGGGATTCTCCATGGATTCAACTAAGGTTCAGGCTATTTTGGATTGGGTGCAACCAAACAATCTTAAGGCGGTTCAGAGGTTCCTGGGCTTCGCCAACTATTATAGAAGATTCATTTATGGCTTTGCTGACATTGTGGCTCCCATTGTCGCCCTGACCCGTAAAGGAATGGATCCAACTAATTGGCCCCAAGAAGTAGCCTCATTTGAAAACCTGAAAAAGGCCTTTGTCTCTGCTCAGGTCCTTAGACACCCGAATCCAGCTAAGACATTTGTTCTTGAGGTCGACGCCTCTGACGTCAGCGCTGGTGCCATCCTATCGCAGAAGGATCCTCATACTAATCGTCTACACCCTTAAGCCTATTTCTCCCGTCAGTTTTCTTCAGCGGAAGCCAATTATTATGTCGGTAATAGAGAACTATTGACAATCAAATGGGCCTTCGAGGAGAGGCGGCATTGCTTGGAGGGTGCTTCACATCAGATCTCTGTCATTACCGACCACAAGAATTTGCAATATATACAATTAGCCGAACATTTAAATCCCAGACAGGCCGGTTGGTCGTTATTTTTTATCCGGTTTAACTTCCTGATCACCTACAGACCAGGTTCCAAAAATGTCCGGGCAGATGCTCTGTCCAGAAGTTTCTTGGCACACCACGTTCCAGTTACAAACCCAGAGCCTATTATTCCTCCTTCCATAATCCATGCTGGGTTAACCCAAGATCTGAGTATCACGCTTCAAAGATTCCAGAAATTAGCCCCTGATACTACCCCGGAGCGATGTCTCTTTGTTCCAGTCCATTTAAGGAAGGCGGTTCTCGCAGAAGCGCATAACAGTAGGTCTGCTGGACACCCTGGAATTCACAAGACGCTGGAAATTCTTTCCCGAACGGTCTGGTGGCCATCCTTGTCAGCTGACGTCAAGAGTCATGTCCTCTCATGTGAGGTTTGTGCCAGAAACAAAGTCCCCAGGATTCGTCGAGTAGGTCAGTTAGTTCCTTTGGCCATTCCTGCAAAACCATGGACACACCTGTCCATGGACTTTATAGTTGATCTACCACTTTCTGCAGGACACAATACCATTTGGGTCGTGGTAGACCGGTTCAGCAAAATGTCACATTTCATTCATTTAACCAGATTGCCTACTGCTCGGGATTTGGCCGTCTTATCCATTCAACATATTTTCCGGCTCCATGGACTCCCTACTGACATCGTCTCCGATCAGGGTTCTCAGTTCATAGCACAATTCTGGAAATCCTTCTGTACCCTTCTCGGAATCAAGGTCAGTTTGTCATCCGCATACCACCCTTAGTCAAATGGGTAAACTGAAAGGGTTACCCAGTCCTTTGAGAAGTTTTTACGATTCTACACATCGGAGTTCCGCGATAACTGGCCTTCCTTGTTACCTTGGCCGGAATTTGCCTGTAATAATTCCTGTCACTCATCTACCAAGACCTCTCCGTTTTTTTGCAATTATGGTTTTCACCCCAGATCTAACTCTTTGTATTCACTCAAGTCCTTGGTATCCAGGAGATCCGCTCCACTGCCAGGAATCTCAGAAGTATCTGGAGGAAAGTACAGTCATCTTTGAGACAAGCTTCATTTGTTGCAAAAAAAAAATTCAGACCGTCACCGTACCATCTGCTCCCTCAAGGTGGGCCAGAAAGTGTGGCTGTCCACAAAAAACATTAGGCTCAGACAGCCTTGCAAGAAGTTGGGCCCTAAGTTCATCGGTCCGTTGCTTATCATTAAGCAAGTGAATTCTGTCGCATTTAGGCTAAAAATTCCGGGCACATTAAGAATCCCCAACACATTTCACTGTTCTCTTTTGAAGCCGGTATTATATCCTAGTCAAATCCAGTCTTCAAGTTTGCCTGGGAGAAATTCTAACAGACCACCAAGATACGTTGTTCAGAAGATCCTGGATTCCAAAAAAGTGCAAGGTCAGGTGCACTTCCTAGTGCAGTGGAGGAATCGTGTGTTAGAAGAGCTGTCTTGGATTCCACGGAGACAACTCCATGCTCCTAAGCAGCTGAAGGAATTCTTCAGGAAATTTCCAAGAAAACCTGGGTGTCGGGGTTCCTTAACCCCTCCTCAAGGAGGGGTACTGTCACAAGCCGCGGCAGTACTCACAGCCGCCGCGGCTCGCTTCTGGCTCTCCCTGGCATCCCGGCCATCACCTTGACGACCGGGACGTCATTTCCTCTTCCTGCCCGGCCGTCACCAAGGCAACGGCTGGACGCCTCTACAATAGCGCTGCGTCCCGGCGGTAGTCGGGCGCATGCGCATGACAGACAGCCAGTGGGCTGATATTTCAGGCATTAGCCTGCATCTGTGTATTTCAGGGACAAGCCCTGATTGGCCCTGCTCTTATGAGTAATTAGCCTGCAACAGTGTATCCAACTACTTATTGGTCTGTATTGGTATTTAAGGCAATGAGGTCTGCTGCCTCATTGCCGGTTATAGTTTCTGTATCCAGTTCTCCCCAGCCAGTACACACTTCACGACCCTCTGTCAGTCTGCAGCCCAGTCTGTCCCCACTAACAGGGGCTCCAGTGAACACCTGACTGGCAGAGTAGACTCCGGGTTGTGTTGTGCCGGCTGGAAGGGTTCCTAACACATACATGCTCTTTTTAGTTGTCAAACTGTCAAAGTTCTGTGACAATGGAAGTTCTGCACAGATTTGTTGAATTATGTTATTCCCTGTGACAGCATGGGTGGACCAGAAACATTGCACATTCATCAAACAGACATCATCAGGTTTGTGTGGAATATTACATTTATCTATCTAAGTTTAGGACTCTAACTATTGCATACCCAGCCAATTATTCAAACATCTGGGGATATTATATGGTCACAAACCCACCAGGTTCTTTATTATAGCCAGGTGGGTTGCACAGATCCCCATGTGTTACAAATAAATGCTGCTCTATTTCCTGGCCAAGCACTTTCTTACAGGGAAAACAGAAAGTCTGGGCTATTTAAAACCCCTTCTACTTCATAAAATCTTTGAAGGGGTTAAACAGGGACGATCTCTTCATTAAGCAGGATTAAAATAATCAGAGAGAGGTTTGAGCCAGTATTGTTTTCCGTGAAGTGTGGCAGACATCTTGTCCCAACACAGCAGGAGGGACATCACAAGGGGATGCCTACTATTCCCTCCCAGCTGCATCCCCTTTTGATTTACTGACCAATAGGATCTGTGGTGGCCTGGGAATATACCTTTATGGTGGAACTTTACCCTGCGGGAATTTTGAACTGTTTAAAAAGGACCTGCAGGAGAACTGAGGATGTTTTGGATTCTGGTGAGCCTGGTTTTAGGGTGTCATGTCTAACCAGTTCAATCGTGATGCATGCCTGAACTACTTCGATGCATTTTCTGCGATACCATCTTGCTGCAAGAAAACTGCTCCTTTGGGAGCTGCTTGCGTATCTGTCCACCTGGTGTACCTACTGGAGTAGGGTAACTGGGTTTCAGGTACCTACCACTTTGGTAGAGAGCTTCTAGTAAGTAACTTTTGTAGTAAGTTCCATAGCGAATTGTGTTAAATCTAACAGCTTGGCTGGTTGCCGCTGTGGTACTCATAGCGTACCCTCCTAGCAATTGTCCTGGAAACTGCATCAGGACCACTAGCGAAACTTCAGCTTGGTCAGGGAGCACCTTTATTCATCTTGGCCCAGTAAAAGATTTCACTATATTAAGTATTGTGGCTAATGGATAAAATACACTGGGGTGCTGTTGTGGGTTTTTGTGTGGTGATCACTTGGGTTTTATTTTATGCATTTATCACATATATTGGTTACAGATGATTTTACCATTTGTAATAAAGATACAGTTGTATCCTCGCTTTTTCTATTATCTGTGTGATCCCGAAACCCTAGATACCAGGAATTCCATTTGGGCTTCTGCCCTACCGTCCTTGGTATCCTGACACTCCTCTCCAATGTAAATTTAGTTACTATATTAACTGTATTAATTGTAGTAATGTTCACCTGGCTGGGACATATAATCTACACCGTTTGTTGGGTCTACATCAAAATGCCTTTTTTCTCTTATCTGGATTGACGGCCTTCACTGTCCCAGTCTCCTTATAAATAATGTTGTGCTTTGAGTGTCCTTGTGCAGAACTTCAAACTTCTCCCTGGGCTACAAGTTTTGTGATCTAGGTAGATGATAGCTGCTGTAGTTTCTGCTCTCTTTTCCTACACTATTATAACTTCCTTACTATCATCATCATCATCATTTATTTATATAGCGCCAACATATTCCGTAGCGCTTTACAATTGGAGACAAACATAGTAAACTAATAAACAAACTGGGTTAAACAGACAAACACATGAGAAGGCCCTGCTCGCAAGCTTACAATCTACTATCCTAACTAATCTCCTTTTACTACCCTGCTAACCTTTTATTTTATCTTGCCTTCCCTCTGTTTGACTGTCATTACGTCCCAATAGATGTACACTTCCTTTCTCTCTTTTCTACTTCTTTGTGCTGCATCCCCACTCTGAACAAGGTCCTCCTGAGACTGACTGATTTCTGCCCAAGCTAAGTTGATACTGGCAGTTGTGTAGAAGCTGCAGGAGGCTCACGCCTCATGATTTGGGTTTGATTCTCCATAAACATGAGCAGCCAGTCTGTACTCATGTTGGCCATTCACACTTTGGCTATACAATTATATCACATTATGGCCCTGTGATGATACTATTTAGATACAAAATATACAGATATTTGTAATGTAAAGCCTGACATTATGAAACTTATGTCATTTTTCCACATTCTGTGAACTTGTTACCAACTGTTCTACATTCTGTAACCTTGCAACCAGCAAAATGCAAGTGAAAAACAATAGATATTTTTTAGGAAAAATAAGTTAAAATAATAAAAAAAAAAAAATACAATACCTTGGTTGAATAAGTGCACACGCATTCATAATGGGACTGCGGCTTTGTTCAAAGTTAACTAATAAGATTCAAAATCTTGTTCATAAGTAAATAGATCCCAATCCCATTGAAAACCTTTGGTATGAAGAATAAGCTAAAGAGGACTGTGTACAGAAGATCCCCTCGCACTCTGATGAACCTTGAACTTTTTTGCAGGGAAGAGTAAATCCCAGGTGTGCAAAGTTGATAGAAACTTATTCAAAAAGACTCCTTATTAGAAGCAAAAGGTACTTTCACAAAGTTTTAGTTTCCGGGTGTGCACACTTCTGTAACCAGGTTATTGTAGGTTTTTATTTTCGCTTCTTTTTTTCTATAAATTGTCTATTTTTCACATGATTTTTGTTGGCTACAAGATCAAAGGTGTCAAAAGGTCTCTTATGATCTTTATATATTTTGATTTCACGCTTTACATCACAAACATCTACAATTTTAATAACACTAATAATTTTCACGTTTGCTTCACAGATCACCTGCACATTGAGGGAGTGGTAATGATGTCTGTTAACATAAATGTCTAATCTCAAATAAGGTGCTCTCAGACCAATATGAGTGCAATTAAAGGTTCCCAGGACATTAGATAAACCAGAGACCCTAAAATTGGGCATGCCACTCTGACTCCTGACGGAGGAAGGATATATATGTGTGCCAACATTTTTTAAGAGCATTTTACACTTGACTTAAATGTTTGGAAAATGTCAACTATGTAACCCCTAACACTTTAGAACTCACATACTACTAAGAGCCTGTAGCCATAAAATGTAAGGCACACATTCATGTGTACAGCAAAGACATTGCCTAGGTCCTAAATCAGCTCTTAACATCTCATAAAATTTCAGGAGGTTTGTGCGATTGAGGCAGAACATCACACAATCTCCTGCTCAGAGAGCGGATCCAGGACCAAGTGATCGCGAAAAACACATGCAGTGTGGGACCTGTGTGGTCCCTGGATCTGGTGCTGGGCCGCTCCCTCTTCTGCGCCTCTCCCTCTTCTGCGCCTCTCCTCGTTAGGCAGAGGATCTTAGCAATAATCTCTAAAAATATTGCCAAAATGTACCATCATTCCCCAGCAAGAATTGCAGGGGGTTTGGGTAGGTTTTTATATTGTTCCTGAATGCTTATAGGCCACAGGTGGGCGATTTGAACCATCTCGCCTGCCAGAGACATCTCTATATTTGTCATGTTTTTTGGCATATTTCTCAGAGATTTTCTAAACCACAGCTTGTGTACAGACCATTTTAAAAATTGGAATGCCCGTTAAAGTCTGTACTACTGAAAATCATACACTCTGACTAGATGGGCTTTGTTCCTGGCCTTGAGGCACATGATAACAAAAACAAAGTTTTTGACCTAATGTACTTAGCCTGATGCTGCTCTGCCCAGTTTATGCTGCTATAAACAGAAGCCGAAAAGCCTGTTGCTTTATGTGCAATGTGTTCAATCATTTAGGCTTGGGCCAAATTTGTTTACATAGGATCCTTGCATTTTACAAAAACCGCCAAGAACTAAATAATTGCAGACCTCTCAGACCCAGTGACGATTACCAATGGCACAAGACAAGGGTGCCCTCTGTAATCACTTATTTTTGTGTCGTGCATGGAGGATTTGTCAAAATTCATTATAATTAATTCTGATATCTTCCAGATTCAAGTAGGTAAAACTAATTACAAATTTATACTTTTTGCAGAAATATTTCCTAGAGGTGATCACAAATTATAATTTCCATCTCAAATCTAGTTTTCAAGTTCCAAAAAATCGGAGAACTCTCCAGTTTTGAAATAAATTACTCAAAATCAGTTGTGCTTAGTCTCACTACTTCTCTGAATGTAGTCGAAGAACTTTCACATGGCACCCAAAACACATCCAATACCTAAGGGTGACTACAAAGGACATGTCCCAGCTCTTTGACACCAACTTCCATCCTATTTTTAATACAATATGCAAAGAACTTTTAAAAAAGAACATTTTTGAAAAGGAAAGTCAAATATCATTAAAATGAAATTTACATCAAAAAGGCGCTACACAATCTATATACACAAGCTGTAAACCACATTTGTACTTGATACCCAATACAAGGTACTGCAAGATGGAACTAATGCCCTAACATCCTCACCAAAATGTATACTGGGACTAATACCTGCTGGAGCTATAATCTAGCTATTGGGACACCACTACATATTTGATGGGACCGTCCAAGAGTCCGACTATTTTGGAATGGAGTTATAACCATATTAAAATTAATTATGCAGAGTGATTGTCAGGCGCTGTCTCCGCACCGCCCACGGGTGCCGGAGACGGACGCCCTCTGCTGCCTCTCATGTCCCGTTGCTAGGCAACTGGACGTCCGGATCACATTACCGCGGCGCGCGCATGCGCACTGGCCACTCGGTCTCCTAAGCAACGGGGACGCTTCCCCGACGATCAGCTGGGCTGATCGCCCGAAGTCTTCACCTGTCATTTCCTCCCTTCTGGTATTTAAGTTCTCCTTTGGCACCAAGTAGGTGCCAGAGTATTGGTTCAATACTTCAGCTCCCTACAATCCCTGTGTTTGGCTACCTGTTAATGCTTGGCTTGATTTTAACTATTCTTCCGAATCTCCCTTCTGTACTTCGCTGCTCGCTTGGTATTTGACCCCTGAACCGTCCCTGACTATTCTCCGCCTGATCTCCGTGGTACTGCGCTATTTGGTTTCCGACTCGGCCTGTCTGACTACGCTTTATCTATTGCACTGGTGACTATCTGGGAGAACCGCGACCTGCGCACTTCACGCAGCAGAGTCCACACTTCCTTGCGGGGGTCCCTGGTGAACACCGGAAGTGCGTTAGACTCCGCGCCTCTGTTTAGTCGCATCAACACCAGTCAGTAGCATATTCCGGTGAAAGACGTGACAGTGATATTCCAGAGAATACCAGTTTCTGGCTGCTAAACCTGAGTAGTTTACCGGCATGCCCCATACAAAAAAATCCTTACTGAAACATTTAATAAATGCTGCAAAGGCAGTGATTGTAATCACTGGAGATTCGCCTCTCCTCCAACACTAAAAGGGTATTTTTCCCAGCTTGAAATCTACAGGAATATGAATTATTGAATCATCTTGTCCTTTGATAGATTTGAAGATTATTGATCCATTTGGATTAGATGACTAGAGTTTGAAGAAACAGAGAAATAAGCCTTATCTAAATAAATGACATGTAATACAATAATTTCATAGTTTAATAAATTGTTTATTTAACAAGTGTAAGAACAATGTCTTTACCCTGTTGAGGCAATTTGATTAACCTTATCTGTTAGTGAATTTCTAGCGATTTCTCAACTAAAAAATAGCCAAAACCAGTGAGTTGCATAAACCACTCCTCGAAAAATCCCCCCCGATTTCCACCATCTCTGAACTATGAGTTGGTGCAAAAATCAAGCATTTTTGTGGAGTGAAATCCCATTTATCTCATTTTAATCATGTCACACTTGTAATGAAGGTTTAAAATCATTGTTTCTCAAGTCTTGCTTATTATAACACAGAATGAGTTTTCTGCTGACCATGTAGAATAGGACATGTATATCTAAAGAGTGTCAAGGTCACTGAATTTGTCTATCGAATTTGTTTATGTGGTTGTAGCACTAATGAATGTGTAGTTTTACAGCCCCAGTAATAAACTATACAACCCCCTAGGGGTGGAAGAAAATTAGAGGGTTTTTTTAAATCTCATCTCAAACCATAACCTGCAGCGGTGCCGAGAGTATTCCCTCCTACGTGATTTTCTGGCTTGGGGCGACCAGACTGATTTGATTTACGTTTGAGACATTCCACGAAGCTCAGTATGTTGCATACTATTTGTATCTCAATAAAAACATTAACTGATGATATATGGTTTTCTGTGACTTTTCTTGTATGTCTAATTAACACTTTGGGCTAGATTTACTAAGCTGCGGGTTTGAAAAAGTGGGGATGTTGCCTATAGCAACCAATCAGATTCTAGCTTTCATTTATTTAGTACCTTCTACAAAATGACAGCTAGAATCTGATTGGTTGCTATTGGCAACATGCCCACTTTTTCAAACCCGCAGCTTAGTAAATCTAGCCCTTTGTATCTAAACAACCTAGTCCCACTGGGAATACACTATTTAAAATAAAATCTTCAGTATTTCAACAATTAGTTTTTGCTGTGTTCCACAAACTTAGGTTCAGCAGTGCTCCTATTTCATACTTAGCAAAATGTGTAACAAAATAAAAAAAAAATTTTTATTGCAGTACCGTGTCAGATAGAAAATTCTATGTGATGTTGAATATTTTTGTGTAAAAAAAGACAAAAGTATTATAGGAGTGATACCTTTATTGGCTAACCAAAATAAATGTATATATTTGCTAGCTTTCAGAGCACAGAAGCTTCTTCATCAGGCAAGTTTACAAATGAAAATACTTAGCAAGAAATACTATCACTCTACCCAACTCCTCTTATTGCCTGATGCAAACTTCTCCTCTGCAAACCAATGCACTTTGGTGGAAATGTACGCACACCGGAGCTGATTTTCCTTTTCACCTTGTTGTCTTGCACTTTGTAAATGAGGCCCATGTCTTAATGTGCAGAGTCTTTAAGTTATGTGGCCATATACGTGATAACCATGGTATGAGTGGCATACATGCTGCCAGTATATGGAATCTATATTTATTTTCAAGCACGATAAGCATATTTTTTGGAGAATAAGTAGTTTTCACTTTGTTTCTTTCAAATATTTCAAATTTACTAAAAGACAATGTAAGTTAAGATATTACACATTACCATTAAGCATTTTAAGTCAGTTTTTGGATGTAATTAATACAGCTTTAGTTATAAACAGTGTAGTCACATTGACTGCTTTTAGTCCAGTCTACATACACATGGGACATGCAACAGAAAAACAAGATCTGAGTAGCAATTTTGTGCATATTGATAATTCAGACAATAGTAGAGAAAATGCATGATGGAATTTCACTGACCTCCTGATCCAATTCACAGTAAATTTGCTCTTGCCAATCTGGTTTAATCACAGTTTTTTAAAAAAAATTAATTATGTTTTTTATATTGTGAGATATTTTAACCATGTATACAAGGTCAGAATATAAAATAATTTCTTTATTGACCTATTTTATTATTATTGTTGTTATAATTATTATTATTATTATTATATTATTATTATTATTATTATTATCATGTTTTATTTAGGCAACACAAGAGTTCCGCAATGTCGTACAGAGGGGACCTTGTTTAATATTTAATAAATAAACATATAGAAACTTTGTACAACTCATTTGAATGAGGACAAAAGAATGCTAACAAATGCAAAAGCCTAATTCCCCAGAAGTTTAAGTAAAATGTTTTTTGTTTTATTTTGGATAGTCAGTTTGCATTATATAAAGAACAAATTGTAATTATTCTTGAGTATTCCACAAATGCACGTGATAGAAAATAATATTTTGAAGTTTAGTTGGCATATATTACATTTCAAGTGGTATTTTCTTGAGATTTTATGTCCATATGGTATGGCAGATTGCATATGTGGGAGTATTTTTTCTGCTTTTCTATCTTTTCAATAACAGTTATTTTTCTATCTTTGTATCTTTCCACAACAGTCATATGCGTGTATTGGTGATGAATTTGTATTGAGATGTTTATTTCTAATTATTCTAAATCCATATTTGTTCATGTCTTCTTTAATTTAACATTAGCTTAGGCTTAATCTTTTTTTTATTATGTGTCTATTCAAAGTATCTGATCTGGCCTATTGAAAATTGTGTACAACAAAACCTAAAGTACGGACCTATAATTAGCACTTGTATTTGCAAAGTGTCGAGCATTTTGTTTGTGTTGATCCATGTCTTGGTATGGCTACAAGACAGAGATTTCAGAATCAGCCCCATAATATTTATTTATTCAAAGTGTTTGAAAATGAGAGCTCAGATTATTAACCTAGGTGGTGAGAGATGATATTAGTGTTGTTGTCTAAAAAGAACTTGCAGTGGACATACATGTGTGTTTCCATCACCCATCCAGACATGCTAAAACTCTGTTCAGTTAATGTTCCACTCACTAGAGAATTGTCCCTTGTGCATTACAGGTGCTGCCAGATTTTAAAATGGGTTTCGCTCACTTTTGAATTCTCCAAGTTGTTCTTATATGGAATATAAAAAGCCTACACACCCTTATTGAAAATGCAGGTGTATGAATATCAAGTCTGAAATCAAGAAAATTCATGTCATACCTTTATTCACCTTTTTTATTGTGATCTTACAAGCAATAAAATTTAAGTGAAGAACAAGGACAATATTTAGGAAAAATAAGTGAAAATAAAAAACCTACAATAATCAAGTAGCTTAGCCCTAAAAAGACGGGTTGTGATGGACAAAGCTGAAGTCAATGGGTTATAAAAAGTAGAATATTGATGGATAAAGCTGAAATAGATGGGTTGGAAAAGGTAGAATCATGAGGAACAAAGGTGAAGTCAATAAACAGGCAAAATGTTTTCAAGCATCAAATAGGAAACGCAAATCCAAACTGCTCATGAAATGCTTGGTAGTAGAGGGATTTATAAATGCCACATAGAGGTGAGGTCTCTCAGTCCTAATTAATTTGACCTTTAGCAGAATTGCTCGGTGTGCAAGCATCCAGTATGCTTTTGTTTTGTAAGGTGCAGACTCCAGATGCGACCCTCTAGACTTGCTGGGATGCAGCCTTAATAATTTGGCGAGCAGAGCAGGTGTGTGAACATAAGTCTATTTAACCCATGTCACACTCCGCTCTCCAAGTATCTTTACCCGAGCCTCTAAACACTGACTATCACTTTAAACCTTTCTTCTTAGTACAGGCTGCCAGCCACGGTTTGCACCTGTGATTTCTTCACCTGTGTTTTAGTCATTTCTGCCATTGGTCAGCCCTCCTTTATAAGGAAACTCCTTTCACTTATTCATTGCTGGTTCAGATACCTCTGCCATTAGTATCTTGCCGCTATCTACTCTGTCTGCACCGCTGACTACTGCTGACTCGTTCCACAATACTGTGGTAAGCTGTGGCTCATCGTTGCTGTATCTCTGGACTCCACTGATCTCTGCGCACCTGTTCCACTTACCCATGGTAATCGCTATGATCAACACCCGCTATCTGCTCTGTCTGCTGACTACTGCTAACTCATTCCACAATCCTGTGGTAAGCTGTGGCTCATCGTTGTTGTATCTCTAGACTCCGCTGATCTTTGCGCACCTGTTTCACTTACCCATGGTAATCGCTATGATCAATGCCCGCTATCTACTCTGTTTGCACCGCTGACTACTTGTCACGGGCACTAGGAGTCTTGCCCAGGATTTCACCAGATGACTGGGCTTACCAGAGTAGTGAAGTTCTCACAACGGTCCTCTGGTAGCGGGGTGACTAGCGGAACAGATATCACAGCAGATGGAGAGAGAATGCCAGTAAATAATAGGAAAGTCAGTGACTTGCAGCAATCTTTGGTCAATGAATCAGCCTCTAGCTGATATAGTGGAAAGGCAGATTTGAACACGGAGATCAGGATGGACGTGAGTAGATGCAGGGAGGTAGCAGGGAAGTCAGTGGTCTGCGTACAGCAAGTTGTACCACTGCTTATGGTGAAGAGACTTGTCCAGGTGCAGGTAGGTAGCGGGGAAGTCAGTGGTCTGCGTATAGCAAGTTGGACCACTGCTTATGGTGAGAAGACTTGTCCAGGTGCAGGTAGGTAGCGGGGAAGTCAGTGGTCTGCGTATAGCAAGTTGTACCACTGCTTATGGTGAGAAGACTTGTCCAGGTGCAGGTAGGTAGCGGGGAAGTCAGTGGTCTGCGTATAGCAAGTTGTACCACTGCTTTAATAGGTGAGGATTGATGAGTGGAAGCATACAAAGATAATAGGATGCAGACACTGAGAGCACAGAGGAACTTGATCCCAAAAGGTATGCAGCATATCCAACAAAGTCTATATAACGGTATGTGTGGCGCTGCTTGGTAAAACTTGCTCAGCACAGATATGCAGGCCAATAATGGATAGTCAATCACAGTTATGCATATAACGACTGAGTAGTACGGTTAATTCCAAACAGGTATGCAGCGTAACAATAACAGTCTATAGCGGGTATGGATACCGCTGCTGAGCATGGAGACTTGTCCTAGCGGATATGCAGAGTAAACATAGAAAGTCAATAACAGATAGGCATACCGCTATTCAGTAGAACAGTCTGTCCACAGGGAGATGCAGGAACTGCAGAGACGCTGGACGGCAGAGACGAGTGTAGGAACCACAGGTGATTAGATCCGGTAATCAGAGTCCAGCTAAGGACACAGGCAGGAAACAGGAGACTGTAGCAGGTATGGAAACCAGTGATGAGAAGCACAGGAAATCCACAGGAACTGAAGACACTAGTAGCACACAGGAGAGAGTAGCGGGTATGGAAACCAGCGATGAGTAGATCAGGAATCAGCAGGAAACTGAAGACACTAGTAGAACACAGGGAACACCTTCAGAGACTCACAGGGAATGAGACTCCAAGATCAGGCAATGAGGTAATGCACACAGGTGCCTTAAATAGGGAGTTGCCTGATCAACTAATTTGGATTAAAAGCAACAGTCACAAGAGTTCTTGGGAGCTGCGCATGCGCAGTCTATTAGGATGGCGGACGGCCGCGGTTTAGGACAGGTGCCGGCAGGAAGGCTAGGGAGCCACGCACCAGCGCAGAGGCACTCACGGTCCGGTGAGTGACACTACTGCTGATTCGTTCCACATCCCTGTGGTAAGCTGTGGCTCATCGTTGTTGTATCTCTGGACTCCGCTGATCTGTTCATCTTTAGTAATTTCCTTGAACTTTGTATCTATGTTCCACTCCTCAGTGGTACTTGCTGTGACCAATGTTCATTATGTATTCTGTCTGCATCACTGAACTTCACTGACGGTTCCTACTCTCCTGTATACAGCTGTGACCCATCACCTGCAGTATATTTCACACTTCATGGAACTTTGAATATATGTTCCACTCCTCAGTGGTACTTGCTGGGACCAACGCTCATTGTGTATTCTGTCTGCACTACTGAACTTTGTTGACGGTTACTATTCTCTGGTATACAGCCGTGACCCATCACCTGCAGTATACTCAACTTTCATTGAACTGTATATTTCTTTATGCTGCCTAGATCGGTTCTCCACCTGTCTCACTGGGAACTTTCCTGGAGGGCCGCGACCTGCAGGGTGGAAGCTGCTGAAGCACAAATTCCCTTGCGGGAATCCCATGTTGAATCTCTTCCATCTTGTTAGACTCCACGCCTCTAGGGAAGTCTAGCCAATACCAGTTGAGATAGCAGGATCTCACTTCCTTCGTGAGCAAACCTGACAACCCAAAAGCTGTGCTTAAGACCAAAGCTTTTCCAATCCTCCAGGTACGACACAACTCTTCTTCATCTTTGGGCCTCAATTATAAACTGGATGATATATTCCTAGTGACCTATACCTCTACTGTAGTAGGAATAATCACTACAGGTCCTGGAAATGGGTGCTACATCACTGATATAGGAAAGGAAATTTCAAACACCTGGTGGATCTATAAGGAAAGTGGTAATTGTACCTGTAGGCTACTTGACTTATCCTCCTACTGATTGGGTACAGACCAGTGTATGTAGTCCGCAGTTTCAAGGAGGATATCTTCAGGCCAATATTGTATGTGAACATTTACTACCCACTAAAAACACCATCCCTTCCCATCTCCACTGTTCCACACAACTTATGGGGTTAGCTAACACCATATTTAACCACACCTGCAGCCTCTTCAACAGCAATATGTTGTTGAGTTTATCTGCACCAGAAATTGATTAATCTCTATAACCTATAATTAACTAATCGTGTTATGTTGTGTCATCTTGGCATTAGTATATTATTTTGGTTTAATTGTTGTTTTGACTGTAAGATGGGGTGCTCTTAAATGTTAGCTCTAGGTTAATAAGCAACTGAAAGATTAGAATATTAGAAACAAAATCACTCCTAATCCACTAATGTAGACATAATTGATTAAAAATCTTTATTATATCAGTTACTATTAAAAAACATGTATTTACAAGCAGTTTAATTATTTTTTGTGATTTTAAGTGTATATTAAACTAAATTAGTTTAATGTGATGATGTGAACAAAAAAAAAGGTGAATATTAAGAGTTAAAATATTACATTAAATATCACATCAAACTAATATATTTTAATAAACACTTAAAAAAAAAAAAAAAAGGTATCAGTGTCCTCTCTGCCTCCCCTCACATGAGAGAACAACTTTAAGACAGAATACATAAACATGCTGGATGGAGTGTATAAATCTATCTATCTATCTATCTATCTATCTATCTATCTATCTATCTATCTATCTATCTATCTATCTATCTATCTATCCATCATATACAATAGCGTGCAAAAGCTCTTGGTTTTTTAAAGAACTAATCAAGGTACCTTTAAATTAACCTAAAACTATAGTTAATAAATTAGTAGTTAAAATTATATGTTTTGAGCCAAACACCTCAAACTTAGAGTTATCCTTCCATAATACTGTTTTCCAGCCATCCACTGTCTGTGCTCTTTTGCTCATTTTAAACAATTTTTTTCCTATTTACCAGTTTCAAATATGGCTTTTTCTTTGCAACTCTCCCAATAAGGTCATCATTCCAGAGTCGTCCTTTTACTCTTGCAGATGACAATATTATTTGGCGTGCACTATTTAAGGAAACTACCCACTCAGGACCTGTAAGATGTCTGTTTTTCTAATTGCAGTCACTGATGTACTTATCGTCTTGAGCAATTGTGCATCAGGACATTCCGCTTCTTTTTCTTTTCTGGTTAAATCCAGTTTGCTCCTTTCTCTGAAGACATTAGTGTACACCTTTATATGAAATCTTCAGTTCCTGCCAATTAAATGCATTGAATAGCCTCCTTTTCACAAAATACCAATAGACCGACATGCTTCTTAAGAAAGCTGTTTTGTTTTGGCCATTTGTGAACCCAGAATTAGGACACTGGAGTAATGGCTGCTAGAATGGGGCTTTGCAGGGATATGTGTATGCACTGTAACATTTTTCTAAGACAGAGTATGGTTAAATTCCTAGGTCAATAAATAATCCTTATTAGGTATGTAGACACCAATCAAAGTTTGTTATAGAAAGCAAATCCCAAGATCACATTAACAAAATAACAGTAATATAGCATATAATTTTTGTCATTAAATCCCATGACATTTATAACACTTAGTTTCATAATCCATTCAGATTTCTTTTGCAGTAATAATATACAGCAATCTCCCTACTCTCCATGGTGTCTTAGCCCGACCTTCCATAAACTACATATATTTTGTATTCCTATGAACATTGCAAGTTGCCAAATAAAGTAAGTCTATAATTTATGTGTTATATTCCTTTTGTAAATGTAGAAATATAAAAGAATCATAAAACGATTTATTTATTTATTTATTTATTTATTGAATGGTTGATTGCCTGTTCTGATATAATGCCCATAAAGTAAATAAAAGTATTTATTTGTTGAAACTACAAATATAAAGTCCTCCCTGCCGTGAATAAAACATTAAACACTATAACAATATAAAATATCCTTCCGGGTTCCATAGCAAAATTTGGTGAAGGGCCCAGAGATTCTGGTTCACCCTTCCAGCAGCCTCCAGAGGCCCCGTTTCAGGATTTACTGGTTATGAACAGGTCCCCACTCTGCTCTTCTAAGCATGCAAGGGGGCATATGAATGGTGACCCAGCATATTCTCCCAGGTCCTGGAGTTGCCTCTACACATGTTTCATCAATTCCAATCACCACAATGTTATAGTTAGGAATGGAGTATAGTTCATAAAGGTTAAAATAAAATTAATATTTGAAACAAATTAAATTGGGAATTTGATGCCTGCCGGGAAAGAAGTAGGAGAAAGGTACTGCTAGAGGGAAAAGTAGTATTAGAGGGTGCCATGTCATGGTCTTGCCCCATAATTCCTTACTACAGCAGGGTAGTACTGTTATCATAAATGTTATATAGGTGGAAAGATGTGATTGTCTATCAGTATGCTGCAAGCTCCTAAATTTAGATTCTATTTAGAAAGCATCAAATACTGAATTTATATTCTGTCAGAGTTTTACTGCTTTAGTGTAACATGACAGTCACATTGCTTTCAAACTTACCGGAACATCCTTACATCACTGTGACGTTATTCAGGGGAGAAATTTAGTGTGGACTTCTGAGAGTAGAGAGGGGGCCTCGGGACCTGGTATTGCCCGAATCCCCTCACCTCTGGACTCCACATTGGCTGCATCACCTGCAATGGCCATAGTCCCAGTTGTCTGCAGTTGTCTCTGTCTGTAAAAACAGTGACCAATCTGATTGTAAGCCACTTTCAAATCAGTGAGCATTTTACAAACCAAAAGTCGGAAATAGCTTCATCTCACCATCGGGACAAATTCATTTTTTTTTATATTGTGTTTTTGAACAAAATATTTTGGAAAAACAAGTCAGTCATCATTAACAAAAATAGAGAGCTCCCATATATCTATTTTTTTAAATGTCTTAACCAATCAATTATATATTGGAAATGCTAGTAGAAAAAATAATTTGCCTCACATTGAAGCAACCAATAGAGGTCAGAGGATGATCTACATAACACATTTTATAACTCTTACAAATCTCTTACAGATCTATATATAATAGATGGTTTGCCATAGATAATAAAACGGTTGAGTTTATATGTACACTCCATAGCTACTGTAACTGGGTGCATATTATATATATTAAACATATTATATAAAATTTCATTTAATTCTTTTTAAATCTTTATGAATTGCCCTATACCATGGTATATACACACACCTATGCTTGCATGCTATTTTTTTTTTTATAGATGTGCTGATCTTAAAACACACTAGGGCCCCTGGTTGTGACATCAACTGGGTTTGTCTAAAAATTATTGCTAAGTACCTGCACAGCAGTTTGTTCTATTTCTAGTGCCAGAGTTTACATTGTACTTATAGTCTAATTGATTGTTACCAATCCAGCTTTCTCTTGAGCTTGCTTTCGACCATGACCCTGGCTAATTGCTGACCATAAATTTAACTTCCTGCACTAACCTCTGGCCTATACTGACTTCCTCTTCTGCCTGTGTTACCCTTTCCCTCTGCCAGCTGCTAAGCTGAGAGGGGGTCAGGGGCACAAGCTGTGTATAAACACAATCATGGAGCCCAGCACTCCCTTGTGGGGGGCCCTACTGAACACAAGGTGAGCCAGTGCATACTTCCAAAAGCAAAGTAGGTCCTGCCTTATCATCACAGTTTTTGTAGACCATGAACCATTTCCAACATTAACCTTCCAGGATCCACCTGAGCCACTGTAGAATCAGGGAACAAAACAAGGCCAGGTTACACAATGTTTCCAGGGTCACTCAAATCACATTGACCTGCATCAGGCTTTTTTAGTTTATGGCAGTTTTGTTTATAAAGGGAAGCCTAATGCATGCAGGTGTTTTTGTGAAATTATCTTTTGGGCCACTCTGCTTTTGAAAAAGAATGATCTACTACTCCCTAATAATTCTCCTTTTAGCTCATACTTTTATTAGGTCTTTGATGAGCCCCGTCTTTCATAAGAAACCCAGACAGGTCTCCACTGCTGCTGTTAGTCTACTTAATCTCAGCAAGGGTACCATGACTGCGGGTCGGTATACTTTATGGTATTAGATCCAGGCTTCTGAACTTGTATGGAACAATAAAAACATGGAAGCGTCATTCTGGCAAAATCTTAAAGACCAATTAAGGAATTCGCCACCTGTGATATTCCTGGATCTGTCAATTTTCATTAATTTTTGTATGATAAAGAAGCATTCAAGAAAACGATTGTATCAGAAAGCAAGGCCTACTCATTTGACACCTAACATTCAGAAACCACTCTTCCCCTCTCTCTGATGAGCTCATACAGATGGAATAATTTAATCTTATTGTTCATAGTCTCTTGATCTGTGTATACACTGTGGCACCAAAGATTACTGTGGTTAACAGTGTACCCAGAAACCAGGAAACTCAAGAGAAGTGGTTCTGGAAAGGCCATCCTAACCAACAGCTCTCCATTCAACAAAGTCTATTCTAAAATGACTATTCCTCATCAAATCTAAAATGCTGATGCTTTGTTTGTTCTGCTGGTTCAGCGGTTTTTGGATATTTTGCAATTAACGTGCTCCATTAGAAAAACCTTTCTTCATTACAGATATTGGCGGGAGTTTGATTTCAAGTAGCTTAGAAATAGCTTGTTTTAATTTGCAAATAGGAGTTTTGACCAGTGTCCCATATACCACTCTCCTTCACAGGTTTGCTTGACTCCTTTTTCCATTGTAAATGCAAGACAATTCTATGACATTTAAGCATGCATTCAAGTTCAGATCTGTAATGTCACCTGGCTCTCTATAAAAGTCAACTCAATCTATTTATTAGTTTCTGAAGTCATTCTGCATCTTGTACTAGAAAGTTTCCACATTTTATTATTCAGAGGTTATTTATGATGGGTAAAACATCCAAGGCACAGAGAAAACATCTTCCTAAATGTCTGTATATGCAGAGAAGTAGAACTGTACACAGGGACGATATAAGGAGTTGGATGAAGTACTAAGTATGTGTACTGGAGGAGCCGTGCAAACTAGATATCATATTTTGTATTACTGAAATTATTTAAAGGGTGCATTTTTATGGGCATTCCATGCTTTGCAGAAGGGAACACAGTCATTTCAACTCTGCAGGACTTGAAATTTGCATCATCACAGAGCTGATGGATAAGTGATCTCATTTCTAAACTTTTCTATACATTTTGCACTTTTCAGTTGCATTTTCACTGACAAATACATCCCTAGGTGTAATTTGCCCAATGTATAAAAAATAAACAAACACAAATGTGCCACTTACGAACACCGATGTCCATCCACTCTGAAGTTTAGTTTATTCTATAAATGGTGCTAAAGTGAGCACTATTTAAGAAGAAAAAAATGGAAAAAAGTAATTGATTATAGTGATTGGTTCTAAAGTGATAAGAGTTTTATGTGTTGTTTACACCTTTACACAATATGCCTCTTCAGAATATTACTCCACCCCACAAACCTAGACACACTTCTAGTTCAAGGAGGAGTCTCCCAAGAACAAGGAGTAGATGTACACTTAAAGTGAAGTGGGTGAATCATCTATGTGCGCCAGTGAAAAACCAAGATATTTTGCTGTTTTCATCTAGTTGGATTAGTAAATATGGTCCCTCTAATCTGACTTTATCCAGTATGCCCTTGACCTTGCTAGTTTGTTTTTGACCATGATCTCAGTTTGTCTGTGATGATAAGTCTCAAACCCTGTGAGAACAATGGCCTATTTGTTGACTAAATCTCTTGCTGCTATGTGCTACCTTTCCTTTTCAGTATTTTGGGGAGAGGATGCCAGGGGACAAAGGAAAGTGTCCCAGTGGTCATGGGAGTATTCCAGGGGAGGGGGCAGGTACCAGAGGCATGTCAAGGGTCAGAAGAGAGAGGAGTGTCACAGGAACAGAGTAAAAGGGTTTCAGTGGGCATATTGTCAATGGACAGAGGAGAAGATGGCAGGGGAGAGAGAACAGGATGCCATGGGAAGGGTTCACAGGGTAAGTAAAACAGTGCTAGGAGAGAATGTATAATTGGACAGAATCCCAGGGGAGAGGTATAGCTCAAAAAATTTGAAAAATCCACTGCAAGTTGCAGATCAGCTCAGGAACTTCACCAGGTAGATTCCTGTTCCCTATAAATATAGCTACGCTAGTGTAGTCAGCAGCATGGTGAAGTCCTATGCTGATCTGGAGCTCACTCCTTTAAATTTCACTGAGGAATCAGATTGGGGACAGGGGGTATTTAAACTACAAATGACAGAAAGACCCTCAGTTGGAATGTATGGCTTTGTCTATTAAAGCTGAAAAACCATAATATCTAAATGTATAACCTTTTGCATGATGAGTATTTACCGTTTTTGAATGACAGGAACTCGAGTACATATCTCACAGCATATTTTAGACCTAGTGACACATACAGATGATAAAGAGGATGAATATACATGGGCATGGCAGTATCCTCTAGGATTACTTCAAGAGTTGTCATCTGCCAATGGGGAAACAGAGAGGAGGAACTGACTGATGATGTTATTGCATGCTCAGCTGGAATTTAACTGCTGTTAGGAGTTTAACTACTGGCTGTACTTACCTGTTAACTCTTGGTTACTCCTGGCTGTTAATTCCTGGTAAACCAACAGACCTGATGCTGACGTGTTGTGCAGGGTTTTTCTCTCCAAAATAAGTTAAGGCCATCAAACAACATATTCAAGTAGGTATTTTTTGGTAAATAAATAATAATATTGGTTTAAAAATGTTTAATTGAAATAACATCTAAATTGTGCCATTAACAAAATATGTATAAAATGTTTTGCCAATGATAACGGGATAAGGAAGAACAGAAATTACACTATTATTGTGTACATTGGATTTATTAGTTTATGGTTGCATTCATCAACAGTTTGGCCATGGATCTTTATCAATTTTATACAGGGGAAGTGCAGAAGTATGAAGGGCATTTAGAGAGCCAGAATAATCTATCCCTTTAAAATATTACAGTGGTGCCAAATAAGTTCTACATGTGCCTGTGTCCCATTTATTATTTTGTAGTGATACTACTACCCCTGCATTCATGTTATCTACAAGATAGTAATTATAAAGGGAGAGTCTGACAAGGAGCTATATTGTATGCCACAGGATGGAGCCTTGAACCTACATTGCTGTCTTCATCCCCATAATTGCCCTTGTCCCTTCTGTCTTTTCTACCCATTGTCTCTGTGCAAATGGAACTTTGGTTTGATTATTAGAGTCTTCAAAATATGTGGGTGGTACAGGCTACAGTGGGATATGTGCATTTCAAACTTTGCAATGAAGTCTGCAGTGGAGCGATGACAGGGCACTTCTAATGAGGAGATTTCTTAAGTTCGGAGGTTGTTTGTGTTAAAGGAGAGGTAAATCTGGGAATATTTCCTTTAGTCTATTGTCTTTCTGAAATATGGGCTGAAGATCGGCAGCAATTTTCCCCAAGATGTTCATGTGAGGAATGTAAGTGACCACTAGGGGCACCCTGCTGTTATCTTCCTTCTGTTTGTAATCCAGGAGGCTACTCCTTGGGATTCTTGTGGCTCTGTGTATCTGTTCATCTATAACTATTGGATGGTATCCTTGTTGTAGGAGTGTATTTCTCAGTGATAAAATTTAAAGCGGCGATGGCTTTTAAAGGCAAGTTTGCCTTAACAAGCCATCGCCACTTTAAATTTTCAATGCAAAGTCGCCGATTTCCGGCGAGTTGAAAAAATCGAAAGATGATACATTTACCCCCAGGTGTTGTTTTCTGTCTTCACTGTCTGAACAAATCCGAATGTATCTCAGAGATTGGCTGTAAATGATGGACTTCTTTATGTGTCCTGGGTGAAAGCTGTTCCATCTCAGATATTCTGGGCAGCCTGTAGATTTATGATAGACTGATGTTTGTTATAGTATTGTTTTTATTGTTTAGGGTCATGTCCAGGAAATGTATCTGAGATCGTCAGTAATTGAGAGTGAGTCTAATGGTTGGGTGAAATTTGTTGAAGTTTTTATTGAAAGTCAGCAGCTCATCTTCAGAGCCAGTCCAGATTAGTAACAAATTATCAATATAACGGAAATATGCTAGAAGTTTTATTGTGCAAGTTGATGAGAATTCCTCCTCTAGTTTAGCCATGAAAAGATTAGCATACTGAGATGACATCTTACTACTCATGGCACTTCACATACACTGCAGGTATATGCCTTTCCCAAAAGAAAAGTAATTATGATTGAGTACAAACCTAATCAGCTGCAGGGTTGGCTCCGTGGCTAGACTGTTTCTTTGAAGATAGTGTTGGCATGCAGCTATGCCATCCTTGTGGGGTATGTTAGAGTACAGAGACTCCACATCCATAGTTGCAAGTATTGAGCTTTCTGGTAGTGGACCCAGGGCTGAAAGTTTGCAGAGAATGTCTGTGGTATCCGAAATATAGCTGGGTGCTCGTCTCACCAAAGGTTTTAGAACAGTCTCTATTCAGCCACAAATATTTTCCGGTCCCAATACCAGAAATTATTGATCTCCCTGGATTACCTTCTTTATTTATTTTGGGTAACATGTAGAAGGTACCCATTTTGGGATATAAAAATGGGTACCTTCTACAAAAATTCATCCTGGATTGCAGTTTCCGCTTGGTTTCTCTCAGGGAAACTTGGTTTCCCTGAGAGAAACTTGCCTGATGAAGGGGCTTTGGTGCTCTGTAAGCTAGCAAATATAATATTTTTTTGGTTAGCCAATAAAGTTATAATAATAACCTATAATACTATAATACTCCTATAATACTTTTGTCTTCTTTGACACAAAAGTATTTAACATCACAAAGAGAGGATTTAGATAGTCAGCTGACAGTCTGCAGAGCGAAGCTGTAGACATTACACACATATACAGCAGTGTACCTAGTTCAAAAATAAACAGATGGAAGACATAAGTATAACAACATAATAGTATAGAGTGTTATTTAACTTACAAGTTTTGAAATGGTTTAAAAGTGTCTTTTTCCACAGCTAACAGCAAACCTGACAGTATGTGTCTTCAAGAAGAGGAATTATAGAACACCTGCAGAGAACTCCTTTATATAGGCAAGGTGTGAGTGTCATCTGTCCATCAAACTAGGGCTATGGTGGGAGGATTGTCAAGTATAAAAACCTGTCTTTTCCATTGTTCAGGGTGACCAATGCCAGATAGTGGCCAGTGTCTAGACAGAAGGACTGTGTCTAGTCAGTGTTAGATTGTCTGGTGTCATCATGACAGAAGTGTATGCTGCTTTATTGTGATGGAACAAGAAAAGTACTGTTTATACAGCAAGAAGTTGTTCATGTGTACATCACCAGAAGGGTGCTTGTGCCATAGTATGTTTATTAAATGTGAATGCTATTAATTTAATGTTATGGCTGGTTGGGGGAAGGAAGCACACTATTAATTTAATATTCAGCATTCCAGGGTCTGATCAATCAACAATTAAGCTTAAGACATCATTAGCAGCACTAGTTAGTGAAAGCTGCAAGAACAGTGAGGAGAGAGCAGTACAGGGTCGGAGAATAGTCTTGCAACTGTAAATGACTAGGCACTGCCACTGAAAGGCAATGTCTACTCAAACCGAGATATGGGTGGCTACCAGTGTTCTCTTTTGACCAGGGTACTAAAATGCCTAGTTACACCTCCACTGGTTATTTTGAAATATTGTTTTATAACCCAATTGTTACGACAACCAGTGCGGCATAAACTTATAGAACAGGTGATGAGGTCTTCACCTATAGCAGCCGCCTTTCCTGTAGAGACTGGTTGCACTCACAGGTACTCAGATGCCCCCAAGTCTTAAACTCTAAGTAGTATAAGTTTATACTCACAAGGCTGCGCACAGGTACACGGAACGGAGGCAGGCCAGCGAACTTGCAGACTGGAGGTTCCAGCATGGTCAGAGTAACAGGAAAAGGTTCAGATCTAGGGACAAACGATAGGTCAAGGTCACAGGCAAAGGTTCACAATCCAGGGACAGGCAAATAGGTCAAGGTCACAGGCAAAGGTTCAAGATCCAGGGACAGGCAATAGGTCATACACGGAAAATCCAATCAAAGGTACACAGCAGCAAGGCACAGGAGCAGGCTATAAACTGGGACACAGAACCATAACCGGCAGGGAGGCTAAGCCCTCCCTGCCTTATAAACAGGCACTGGCCAATGGGGGCAAAGAACTAATCAGCCCTAAGGGCTGTCATAATGAAATTCACATGAAGAGTAGCGCGCGCGCCCGGCTGCACCAAATGCCGGGACGCGGCGCTATCAACTGCAGCGTCCCGACCGTTGCCTAGGCAACGGCCGGGACGGGACCCGGAAGTGACGTCCCGGTCGTCATAGCGACAGCTGGGATGCAGGTGAGTGAGTTGCGGCGGCTGGGCACCGCCGTGACTCGTAACACCAATTAGTGCAATAAGGCTAGAGTCCCTTTAATAGACCTAACAAAATATGATAATATTGATAATGTTCTGCCCCTGTTTTTCCTCATTTATTTTTCAAGTACAATAACATTGACTAAATTTATAACTTTGAGGTAAAGTTAAACCCCATTTTACATCCTGTAATTTACACTATATTTTCATGGCCCCTGTATTTTAATGGGCACATTTCATTGATTTTGTTCCACTGTTTCCGCATTTTAACATTTAACACTGTAAAATTGAAACAGATATATTATTTTATGGTGTCAGATTGTTGTACAGTTCTTGTTTTTTAAAGTGTTGAGTACAGTTATTGATTGTTTAGTAATGGAAAATTTACAAAATGTTGGAAATATATTATATAGTTGAGACAATGGTTTTAAGGACTAGTTCATTTTACTGAGGCCACTGGATGGAAAACTTTCTACTTTAGTATCAATCTTGTTCATTACAAACTGTCACACTTCGCTCCCCGGGTATCTCCACCCGAGCCTCAAAGCACTGATTCCCATATTAAACCTCTTCTTGCTACAGGCTGTTAGCCACGCTTTACATCTGTGATTACTTCACCTGTGGTTTTAGTCAATTCGACTATTGGCCAGTCCTCCTTTATAAGGCTCCTCCTTTCACCTATCCTTTGCTAGTTCTTCAAGTCTACATCTGGCCTGGTTCAGCTGCCTGTTCCCGTTGTATCTATTATGCTTATTTGTTCAGTTCATCTGTGTTATTGCTGTGATCAACGCCCGTTAAGCTGCTCTGCATACATCGCTGACTGCTGCTACTCTTTCCATATCCCTGTGGTAAGCCGTGAGTCATCGGTTGCTGCATACTCGGAGTTCGCTGATCTCTGCTCACCACTTATCTGTGGTAATCGCTGTGATCAACGCCTGCTAAGCTACTCTGCATACACCGCTGACTGCTGCTAACTCTTTCCACATCCCTGTGGTAAGCCACGGGTCATCGCTGCTGCATACTCAGAGTTCGCCGATTTCAGTTCACCTGTTCCATTCATTTGTGGTATCACTGTGGTCCACGCCTGCTACCTCTCCTACATTTACTGCTGTCTACTGCGGAATTGGTCCACATTGTTGTGGTAAGCCGGGGCTCATCATTGCTGTATTTCTGATTCTGCTGATCTCTGCTTTCAGCGCCCGCTAGCTACTCTGCATGGATTGCTGACCATTACCGTCTCGTTCCACATCTCGATGGTGCCTGTGTCCCTTCTTCGTTATTGCATATATGGATACAATCAAACTTACATTCTATTCTACTTTTAGTGGTACTCGCTGTTGCTATTGCTCACTATGTATCAGCATGAACCGTTAACTCCATTGACTGTGTCTATTCTCCTGTATAACAGCCGTGCTCCACCATCCACAATATTCTCTGCACTCCAGTGAACTTTGTATTTGTATCCCACTTCCTAGGAGCCCTTGCTGTTGTCTATACTCACGATGTATTCTGCCTACATCGTGGAACTCCGTTGATTGGTTCTACCCTTCTGCACACTGCCGTGGTTCATCATCTGCAGTGCATCCTTTACTCCATTGAACTTGTATCCATGTTCCACTTCTAAGTGGTAATAGTTTTATTATTTACCAATACCTGAACTGTATCTCTCTGTATGCTGTTTAGATCTGTTCTCCCATCTGTCACACTGGGAACTTCCCTGGAGGGCCGCGACCTGCAGGGTGGGAGCCGTTAAGTCCAAATTCTCTTGCCTGATTCCCTGGTGAATACCTTCCACCCTGTTAGACTCCGCGCCTCTAGGGGAGTTCAGCCAATCCCAGTTAAGACAGCAGAATCCCACTCACTCCTTTGTGTGCAAACATAACACAAACACTACAAGCCCACCATGTAGACACAGAGTACACCAGTTGTGGTTTAGTATACAGTATCAGTGCCAGTATGATATGGCCTTTGCTGTCTCTCTGTGTGTCCAAAATAATTAATGGTGCAAGCAAAGCTGTGTGAAGCTCTGGTGACACCTTTCGCACTCCTCCCCCCTCGGAAGGTACACCCCTACCCCCAACAGAAGCGGTGCAACACTCCCTTACCCTAGTAGTCAAGTGGTGGAGGGGTTGACATCTGCTTCATTCAATCTTGGAATGTTGCAATGAGCAAGTGGCCTCAATGTCCAGCACCATTTTCTCAGGCCATCACTGACTTTGAGAAGCAGCAGCTGCCAGTTTCACAGGTAAGAATCTGTAGGCTGTTTCTCGTCTATGTCAGTGGGTGCTGCTATGTGTGAGGGTGCCTTGGGGCCATTAAAAAAAACTGAATGAGCGACAGTATATCATTATGTATATTCAATATGAATCATAAGACCATGTATAGGAAATTAGACAAAAACTGTTCTTTCCTGGACATTAATGGTAGATACTGAAATTAATATATTTTTTTATTTAGTAACAGACAATGAAAAAATAACAATATAGACAAAGTAGTATGCATGTCGCACAAGACATGTATTGTTATTTTGTTTTGTTTCATAGTAAACATTCTGCAACATAATTTTAAGAAATGTAAATTATTTTACTAGATAACAATTCATCATCAGAACTGTTCACTTTTTTTGTGAATATGCAAATTAAATCTAATTATTTCACAATTATGTGAGCAATTAACATCTAATTATGTTTTTTTGCAGCACATTAACATATCATTTGATGCTTAAGGACCTAATTGGAACTCAAGGGAATAGAAAAACTGGTTGTAACAGATACCAGTGGAACTGCATATAATATTCAATGGCTACTTAAAAGAAATCTTGCAAAATGGATTCCTTTAATATAATATGTGTCAAGATGGTTTTATAGTGGTTTTCTAACAATATTACCATGTATTTCATTGTATATAAAATTATCAGTTGTTTACAGATGTGTATTTGTTTTTCTGCATTATTTTTTGTAATCATGAAACACAAGCTAATTAGTCACAAAGCACATCATTCAAGCATAAATACACATTCTGTATTATCTTGATTGACGAATTTGGGTACACAAATAAAACAACACATTTATTGTAGCTGTGAAATAGCACACTATAAAAAGTTATCTTCATACAAATATCTCTAAGCAGTGAATTAAACCTTGGAAGTAAGACAATTAATATTAATAGTATTTATATCAATGAACAGATTCATAGGGCTAGATTTACTAAGCTGCGGGTTTGAAAAATTCGGGATGTTGCCTATAGCAACCAATCAGATTCTAGCTATCATTTTGTAGAAGGTACTAAATAAATGAAAGCTAGAATTTGATTGGTTGCTATAGGCAACATCCCCACTTTTTCAAACCCGCAGCTTAGTAAATCTAGCCCATAGATTCAAATTAATGAATGAATCATGCATGGTCCAGTTCACAGATCAATTCCCAATATTGGGCATATTGTTGTATTTTTGGTGACCAATTTCACAAACCTTATATTTCTGGATAAAATAACTAAAATCATTTAAATATATATTTTAAGATTATAATATGTTGTTTATAATATACATTTGTTGATTCTTTTATTTGGTTGGTCAATTATGACATTTAAAAAACCTATTTGTTCAAAAACAACATTTAAAAAATACAGTTCTGCTCTGATTTACCTAATATTTTTGTCCAACTTTTACTAACTTGTTGGAACTGGGAAAAAGTGAACAATGTCATTAAAGCCATCCCTGTTTTATATTAGAAATGTTAGCTTGCAGTGCCATTTTGAGAAAGGAATCAAAACCTTAGGCCCATTACCTGTGGGGAGTGAGTGACAAGTGACAAAATCCTCGCTATTTAGCCTCCCATGTGTAACAGTAATTCATGTATATCAATGTCAGTGTTAAATGACCAGATTACATGGCATCTAACATTATGGTCAGTTGATTACTGTACATGGTGCCAGATAGTGATCATTAAGCCTCACACTGCTTCTTTGTTTGCACAAGGGCTTCTACTTTTACATTGTCAATCAATTTACACAGGTATCACTACTCCGAATATAGCTTGTATTGACCATTCGCCATACACTTGAAAGCCTCAAAATCACATTTAATCTTTGTGTTAGTGCATCATCAATCACGCTACTAAATATTTTTTAATTAATATTAAAAAAAAAGGTAGCAGCTCACTTTTGAGATTGTCCATTTATAATAAAAATATATTCAACTTTAATTCGAGGTTGTTCAAGTTGGTAGGTATCATCCATTAAGGACAGAAATTTATAAAGGACCATTTTTTCCAATTGGGTATCAATGTTGCAACTTCAAGTCTGTATATTCCAATACTTATTGTTATGTACGTTTGAACTAATTCACTATTACCATTATCCTGATTGAGCGCTGGAAGCGTTTGTTTGTAACAGTTCTGTATAAGAGATTGAAAGTACTCTGTGGACAGTAGCTCTCAGGGGTCTCATGGGTTATCTTTACAATCGATGCGCTGCCAATATTATTGTTTTATAAGATCCAAAAACACGATGGCAACTAGTACGCCAGGTGAAACACTGAGGGAAAGGCAATAACATAGAGTCAATAACGTGGAAACCAAGTTCAAATCAGAACCTGCCAAAGCAATATATTGTGAGACTGTAGTTCTGGTCGCTGAATGGAATGGAAAAATACTGAAAAAAAAATTCACACTGGTGCCAAGTGCAATGTTATGTCAAAGACTCTCCTGCACAGAACAAACCCACAAGCACTAATTGAGCAAAGAAATTCCGTAAACCTTGTGGTGTGTTGAGGTCTAATAATTAAAATTATGGGCACAGCCACAATAGAGTTCATGTGTGTACCATTACAGTTTCACATTATTGATTGTGATGCGGACCACTACTAGGACTGCCTTTGTTATGGTCTGACTCATTGCTGCACTAAGTCTTTACAGATGCAGTTCTGCATTTTCCCCACCAGTGGCTGCTATGGGGATCATGTGGCCGCTGAGCTCCCTCACTCATCTCTAAGCTGGTAATGCTGATAACTAGCGTATAAATACTCACCTTGTTGGATCATTGTTTTACAGTTCTTCCTGTGCTGCTCTGGATCATTGTTATTCCTGTTTCCTGTATTTCAGCACCAGGCTATTTAGCAATAACCTCCTTGTTACCCGGCCTTTGTTCTCGGCTATTTCTGAACAAGCTCCTGACTTTCTGGATCCCTGACCATCCACTCCTACTCATTTCTGAAATCCTGACTCTGGCAAGTTTAAATTACTTTGTTTATGTATACTCATTCTGGACTTCTGTTTCCTGTCTTTCCTGGCCCTTCAGCCAATGAGATCCTACCCTGCTTGTAAAAACTATAAGCATTACTTTAGTTCACCACAACCATTGTTTCTGTGTGATAACACAGTGTGATATACATGTGAATCTTGAAAGCCTGATAGAGTAAACTGTGCTTGCTATACTTGGGAGCCAAAGTCCATATGATACAGCCAGAAACTCCAGAAATCAAGGAATTCAAAGATCTGTTCAACTGCGATACCATTGGCAAACTCCATGTCATTTACCACATGCGACAAGTTGAGTAAATTTTCCCCACAGTTTGTGCACCCTGAAGCATCCCCGTTGCCATGAAGGACAAAGTGCTTGGTGAAATAGACAGCATGACACGGCTCAGTATAATTATCTCAATAGATAAAGCAGCACAGTGGGTCTCAGCCATGATAGCTGCAGTGAGAAAAGACAGGTCAGTCAGACTATACATAGCCCGTGCACTTAAACAAAGCACTGCTGAGGCCTCAACACCTATTGAGAATGGACAAACTAGTTATTTTTGACATGCCTGAGGCAAAAATCTTCAGCACCCTGGATGCTAAATGTGGATTTTGGCAGATACATCTGGACAAAGAGTTATCCAGACTCACCAAGTTCAAGGCACCCATTGGATGACATGCTTTTTTTTTGCGTATGCCTGATGGTCTGACCACTGGCAGTGAAGCTTTCCAACGATGCATGGAACAGCATTTTGCAGGATGTAAAATCATTGTCGATGACATCCTCATATGGGGTCGTAACATACAAAAACATGATGGGTAACTCTGTCAGGTGATTGAAAGGATTTATATCATAAACTTAAAGCTCAACCCAGACAAATGCAGGTTCCGGTTGGCAGAAGTTCCATATGTGGGTCACCTCCTCACTAACAAGTGAGTCAAGCCAGACCCTGAAAAAATGGCAGCTATTCAGCAAATACCAGAGAAAAACAAGCTCGCGCTCAGTATATCCCACATTATATATGGTACCAGCTGCTTGGCAATATGCCCGCGCTCGGTATATCCCATATTGTATGTGGTACCAGCTGCGTGGCAATATAAATGCCCATATATGTATACAAAGCAAAAAGACAGTTGTCAGTGCTTATCATTCACGCTGCATATCTGTGTGTGTCTAGCATAATGAAAACATGAGGTATTAGTTCATATGTTGATCAGAAGATTTAAGCCTGCATCCCAACGTCAAGGGCACCTCATTATATGCAGGTCCTACACTGACCTATATGCTTTAAACACCATTAAAATTCAGTTAAAATCAGATGCACTCACCTCCCAGGCATAGAGGTTTACATCTAGCAAGGGCTGGCTTGTGAGCCACACCCAAATGTGTCTTAAATAGGCTTAATGGACAGCTGCTATGTCAAAAAGGCAATATTTTGAAACAAAACCAGAGAAAAACAAGCCCGCGCTCGGTATATCCCACATTATATATGGTACCAGCTGCTTGGCAATATGCCCACGCTCGGTATATCCTATATTGTATGTGGTACCAGCTGCGTGGCAATATAAATGCCCATATATGTATACAAAGCTGCCATGACAAAAAGGCAATATTTTGAAACAAAACCAGAAAAAAAACAAAGCACTGCTGAGGCCTCAATAACTATAGAATGGACGAACTAGTTATTTTTGACATGCCTGAGGCAAAAATCTTCAGCACCCTGGATGCTAAATGTGGATTTTGGCAGATACATCTGGACAAAGAGTCATCCAGGCTCACCAAGTTCAAGGCACCCACTGGATGACATGCTTTTTTGCAGGTTCCGGTTGGCGGAAGTTCTATATGTGGGTCACCTCCTCACTAACAAGTGAGTCAAGCCAGACCCTGAAAAAATGGCAGCCATTCAGCAAATACCCTTCATTGAGGACAATTTCAGTCTTCAGCGATTCCTAGGAATCACAAATTACCTGTGAGAAGAAATTTCCAGGGGTGCACCACACTGAAGTGAATATGCCCTTATTGTAAATAATTTCAATTTGCACATTCCCAGTCCACCTCTCCAAGCATAGGGGACTGATAGTGATGAGTTGTCAAGTGACCAGTGAAGTTTATGAGATTAATTCGGTCTGCCAGCGAGTCAGTGACAAAACACAGGTCCGGTTTTGCAAGAACTCTAATTTACTAAGAGCTAGACATCAGTTTTTGAATTTCAGATTATGTAGGCATATCATATTCACACAAGCGTATTAAATATGTAAAATATAAGGGATTATGCCAGCGAATAGCTGTCACGAGCCGCGGCGGCTCCCTCTGGCGTCCTGGCCGTCACCTTGACGACCGGGACGTCATTTCCTCCCTCTGCCCGGCCGTCGCCAAGGCAACGGCCAGACGCTACCACACAAGCGCTGCGTCCCGGCGGTGCTGGTAGCCGGGCGCATGTGCATAGCAGGCAGCCGGTGGGCTGATTTTATTAAGCATTAGCAGGCATTAGCCTGCAACTGTGTAGGTCAGGGGCAAGCCTTGATTGGCTCTGCTGGGTACTAGGAAATTAACCTGCAGGAGTGTGTTCAACTGCTGATTGGTCTGTGTCTGTATTTAAGGCAATGAGGTCTGCTGCCTCATTGCCGGTTATAGCTTCTGTGCTCCAGTCTGCTGACCTGCTTGTTCCAGTTCCTGTATCCTGTTATCTACGTTTTGACTTCCCGTGTTTGACCCTTGGCTTGTATTGGACTTCGCTTGTGTTTCCTGTGACCCTGATCCTTGGCTCGTTTACCCGTTCCGCTTCTTTGCCTGTGACCTCTGACCTCAGCTTGTTCATCGATACTGATACCTGCTGCCGGCCTTTGACCTCTGCGTGGACCTGACTCTTCTTGCCTGGGTTCTCCCCAGCCGGTACACACTTCACGACCCTCTGTCAGTCTGCAGCCCAGTCTGTCCCCACCATCAGGGGCTCCAGTGAACACCTGACTGGCAGAGTAGACTCCGGGTTGTGTTGTGCCGGCTGGAAGGGTTCCTAACATTATAACCGGCCCACTCACGGAGACGAGATTAGAATTGATGCAAGTGGATCCACACCGTCTCCGGCACAAACCCTAGCAGGCCATGTTGAGTCTTTGTATCAGATGATGCAGGGATTGGCTGAGCGTATGTCTGTTCAAGAAGAAGCCACAAAAGCTTCACAACCTCCTCCAGATTACATCTGTGAGCCCAAAATGAATTTACCGGATCGGTTCTCCGGAAATAGAACCCTGTTTCGGAACTTCAGGGAGAGCTGCAAGCTCTATTTTCGGATTTGACCCCGCTCCTCCGGTTCAGCGCAGCAACGAGTTAGGATTATTATTTCCCTTTTACAGGGTGACCCCCATTCCTGGGCGTTTTCTTTGCCACAGACCAGTCCTGCCATGCAGTCCGTAGACTCCTTCTTTGAGGCATTGGGTCTACTGTATGATGACCCGGATCGAGTGGCCTCCGCGGAAGCTCATCTACGGTCCTTGAAACAAGGTCGACGGTCGGCAGAAGAATACTGCGCTGAATTCCGTAGATGGTCACCTAATAGTGGATGGAACGACCCTGCCTTACGTAGTCAGTTCCGTGTCGGCCTATCCTAACAGATTAAAGATTCTCTGGTGCAATACCCGTCTCCTAGCCCTCTGGAGGATCTGATGCACCTCTCCATTAAAATTGACAGGAGATATAAGGAGCGGAAAACTGAAAAGGAAACGTCATCACCTCCATCCGCCTTCGTTCCTATCTCCCAGGATGGTGAGGAACCAATGCAATTGGGAGCATATCGTCTTTCCTCTGAGGAAAGAGACAGGAGATGGTCACAAGGCTTATGTTTATATTGTGGCACAAGGGGCCATTTCTCCCGTTCTTGCCCAAACAAGTCGGGAAACGAGCATGCCTAGGGAACGAGGGGAAAGTTCACTTAGGCCTGCAAATTGTCTCCCCGAAAAATGCGGTATTGGTTCCTGCACAGCTCACGTTCAGTTCTTGTTCTGTGGGTCTGTCGGCCTTCATTGATAGTGGAGCTGCAGGTAACTTCTTGGACTTCGAGTTTGCCCGCTCTGCTGGAATTCCGCGGGTTAAACTCAAATCCGCCATCACGGTATGTGGCCTAGATGGTGCTCCATTGCCAGGCGGTAAGATTACCTGGGAGACCCCGCTACTACAATTGAGGATTGGAGCTCTCCACTCCGAATCTATAGTCTTTCGTCTCATCGAATGCCCGTCAGTGCCTTTGATTCTAGGTCACCCTTGGCTATCCCGTCATAACCCTGTCATAGATTGGGCAAAAGGAGAGATTGTCCAGTGGAGCTCTCATTGTTCACAGTCCTGTTTGACATTACCTCTACGTGTGGTTCGGTCCATTCCGGAGCAGCTTCCTTCCCAGTATCATGACTTCTGGGATGTCTTCTCTAAAAAGGCTGCTGATACTCTGCCACCGCACCGGGAGTTCGACTGTGCCGTCGAGTTAATTCCAGGTACTAAACTACCCAAGGGACGTTTGTACTCTCTCTCCGGTCCAGAGACCAAATCCATGCAGGAGTACATTGATGAAAATCTGGAGAAAGGCTTCATCAGGCCATCCAAGTCTCCAGTAGGGGCTTCGTGCTTCTTTGTGTCCAAGAAGGACGGTGGACTCAGACCCTGTATCGATTATCGGGGACTGAATATGATTACGGTTAAAAACACCTATCCTCTTCCTCTCATCTCTGTACTCTTTGATCAATTAAGAGGAGCAACGGTCTTCACAAAAATTGACCTTTGTGGTGCTTATAACCTCATATGCATTAGAGCAGGTGATGAGTGGAAGACGGCGTTCAACACCCTCTCGGGCCACTACGAATACTTGGTCATGCCGTTTGGCCTTAGTAATGCTTCTGCTGTGTTCCAGGATTTGATTAATGAGGTGTTACGTGAGTTCCTGGGACACTTTGTTGTTGTCTACTTAGATGACATTCTCATATATTCTAATTCATTGCCGGAACATCGGAGTCATGTCAGACAAGTCCTACAGAAACTACGGGAACATCATCTCTACGCTAAACTCGAAAAATGTGAGTTTGAGGTTAAGAAGGTATCCTTTCTTGGCTATATAATCTCTTCAGAGGGTTTCTCCATGGACCCCACCAAGGTCCAGGCAATCCTGGATTGGGTACAACCCAATAACCTCAAGGCGGTCCAGAGATTCCTAGGATTCGCCAATTATTACAGGAGATTTATTGGCAGTTTTGCTGACATCGTGGCTCCTATCGTCTCCTTGACTCGCAAAGGAGGTGATCCGGCTGTTTGGTCACAGCAAGCAATAAATGCATTCAAAACCCTAAAGGAAGCTTTTGTGTCCGCTCAGGTCCTCAGACACCCGGACCCGAAGGTACCGTTTATTCTCGAGGTAGATGCTTCTGACGTCGGTGCTGGAGCTATCTTGTCACAAAAAGATCCTCAGACTCACCACTTGCATCCATGTGCCTTTTTTTCCCGCCAATTCTCCTCAGCGGAGACCAACTATGACGTGGGAAATCGAGAATTGCTAGCAATTAAATGGGCCTTTGAGGAATGGCGACACTGGTTGGAAGGCGCTGCACACCAGATCTCCGTTATAACGGATCATAAGAATCTGCAGTATATTCAGTCAGCTAAACGTCTAAACCCCCGTCAGGCTCGGTGGTCACTGTTCTTCACCCGATTTAAATTTATTATCACTTATCGTCCTGGTTCTAAAAATATTCAAGCGGACGCCCTGTCCAGAAGTTTTCTGGCACATCATGCTCCAGTCACTAACCCAGAGCCTATTGTTCCTGTATCAATGGTCCATGCCGGATTAACTCAAGATCTGAGCTGTACCTTACAAAGGTTTCAGAGGTTGGCTCCTGATAACACTCCGGTAGGACGTTTGTTTGTCCCAGTTCATCTAAGGAAGACAGTTCTTGCTGAAGCACACAACAGTCGGACTGCTGGACATCCTGGCATCTACAAAACACTAGAGATACTTTCCCGTACCGTATGGTGGCCATCTTTGTCTGCTGACGTCAAAAGTCACGTCCTGTCCTGTGAAGTTTTTGCCAGGAACAAAGTTCCCAGGACTCGCCCGGTAGGGCAGTTAGTTCCGTTAGCCGCCCCTGCTAAACCTTGGACACATCTGTCCATGGACTTTATAGTTGATCTACCACCCTCTGCGGGACACAATACCATTTGGGTCGTGGTAGACCGGTTCAGCAAGATGGCGCATTTCATTCCACTAGTCAGGCTTCCTACTGCTCGAGATTTGGCCGTCCTATTCATTCAACACATTTTCCGCCTCCATGGACTCCCTACGGACATCGTCTCTGATCGGGGTTCTCAGTTCATAGCGCAGTTCTGGAGATCATTCTGTACCCTCCTGGGAATCAAGATTAGTTTGTCATCAGCGTACCACCCTCAGTCAAATGGGCAGACTGAAAGGGTTAACCAGTCCCTGGAGAAGTTCTTGCGATGCTACACGTCGGAGTTCCATGACAACTGGTCCTCCTTGTTGCCCTGGGCGGAATTTGCCTGTAACAACTCCTGTCACTCGTCCACCAAAACCTCTCCGTTTTTTTGCAATTATGGTTTTCATCCCAGATCGAACTCTTTGTATTCTCTCCAGTCCGTTGGTATCCAGGAGATCCGTTCCACTGCCAGGGATCTCAGAGTTATCTGTAAGAAAGTGCACTCATCTTTAAGACAAGCCTTACTTGTTGCAAAAAAAATTTCGGACTGGCACCGTACCACCTGCTCTCTTAAGGTTGGCCAGAAAGTCTGGCTGTCTACAAAAAATATCAGGCTGAAGCAACCTTGCAAGAAGTTGGGCCCTAAGTTCATCGGGCCATTTTTCATCATCAAGCAGGTCAATTCGGTTGCATTCAGGCTAAAAATTCCGCGCTCCTTGAGAATCCCCAACACGTTTCATTGTTCTCTATTGAAACCAGTACTTTATCCAAATCAAGTCCAGTCTTTGAGTTTGTCTGGGAGAAATGCAAGCAAGCCACGAAGATACGTGGTTCAGAAAATCCTGGATTCTAAAAAAGTGCAAGGGCAGGTGCACTTCTTAGTACAGTGGAGGAATCGCGGGTTAGAAGAACGGTCTTGGATCCCTCGGAGAGAACTTCATGCCCCTAAACAGCTGAAGGAGTTCTTCAAGAAATTTCCAAGAAAACCTGGATGTCGGGGTGCCTTGACCCCTCTTCAAGTGGGGGGTACTGTCACGAGCCGCGGCGGTACTCACAGCCGCCGCGGCTCGCTTCTGGCTCCCACCTTGACGACCGGGACGTCATTTCCTCCCTCTGCCTGGCCGTCGCCAAGGCAACGGCCATACGCTACCACACAAGCGCTGCGTCCCGGCGGTGCTGGTAGCCGGGTGCATGTGCATAGCAGGCAGCTGGTAGGCTGATTTCATTAAGCATTAGCAGGCATTAGCCTGCAACTGTGTAGGTCAGGGGCAAGCCTTGATTGGCTCTGCTGGATACTAGGAAATTAACCTGCAGGAGTGTGTTCAACTGCTGATTGGTCTGTGTCTGTATTTAAGGCAATGAGGTCTGCTGCCTCATTGCCGGTTATAGCTTCTGTGCTCCAGTCTGCTGACCTGCTTGTTCCAGTTCCTGTATCCTGTTATCTACGTTTTGACTTCCCGTGTTTGACCCTTGGCTTGTATTGGACTTCGCTTGTGTTTCCTGTGACCCTGACCCTTGGCTCGTTTACCCGTTCTGCTTCTTTGCCTGTGACCTCTGACATCAGCTTGCTCATCGATACTGATACCTGCTGCCGGCCTTTGACCTCTGCGTGGACCTGACTCTTCTTGCCTGGGTTCTCCCCAGCCGGTACACACTTCACGACCCTCTGTCAGTCTGCAGCCCAGTCTGTCCCCACCATCAGGGGCTCCAGTGAACACCTGACTGGCAGAGTAGACTCCGGGTTGTGTTGTGCTGGCTGGAAGGGTTCCTAACAATAGCAAAGTACATATCTCAAGGCTAAGAAGGCTAGAGCAAAATACATCAGATGTGGGTATAATAGTATTTCAACATATTTCTAGATATATTGCTACTGAGCAGGTGCATTATCTATGCACTTCATAACACCTTGGGTTAAGAAATAACAAAGCGAGTCAACGTATCATATATGCAAGCCATAAGACCATGAGTTTAACAAGTAACGGAATACAGCTGTAGGATAGACTAGCTAAATATGTTTTTTTAAACAAAAACTGCTTCTAAACTTTAACTCTTTCAGGGCCATAAGTACAATTTACTCTTCAGTCAAAATTCCACATTGTTTTACTAAGCATGAGTATTAAATTTGAAGTCCAACTCTAAATGAAGTCCATTGTAAGAAACGTGTTGTGCAAGAATAACAGGTGAGGTTTTAGAAGAGAGTGTCTCCATATTTGCCATTGATTAACAAATAATATTAGTTAGGACTAGTGAACATCCTACCGTTAATTAGCCAAAAACCAGAACAGTAGAATAATGTTTTAATATTTGAATCATTTTAATAAAATATGTGTGATTATTGCTTTAACAACTATGTATTTAGCAATCACATTTACCTCATGAAATGGACTCAAATAAAAACTCAAAGAAAAATACAGAAAATGAAATAGAAAAAAATATTGCTGATAGCACCATTACATTTCTATCAAGATTTTTGTTTTATGCTGCAGACGCAAATGAGCCTCCCTGCTTTCCCTCTTTATCTCCACTGCCTGCCCAGTTTCCATGGATGCCTCCAAGAGGCCAGACAGATGCTTTGAATTGCAGTCACTTCACAGCTCACAAAAAAGCTGCTGCTTTGTTCCTAGAGGCTCACTCCTATCGCAATCACATTTCTATTTCACTGTAGCTGATTTAATAATTCTCTGCCTCTTATAGGATATAGATGCAATGAACCTGGATTGAGGTTTTTATGACAATTTCTATGTGCTGACCTGGCTTGTTAGGGACCTTGTTCTGATCTCAACTTGCCATGACCCTTTGTGGATTTTCGAATCACTGAATTTTGCAGCTAGCTGTAATGTTTGCTTGGATTCTTGATCTGTGTTGCGTGCATGTGCTGCCACCTGCTCTGGCTGTTTTTCCGGGACAAATTTCCTGTCCCCGCTACTAGCCTGGTCTTGGGAGACCATTTCCTCCAGCAAACACAACCCTTAATGTTTTCTATCCTTTTTAACCTGCCTGGATTCCCTGTGCCATGTCTTGTTTTTTGTACCAGGCCTTGTTTCAGTCTTCCTCCCTGCTACTTTTAAAGCATTGTTTTACTTTTTATTGTTGTTTTATTTGTTTAACAATTTAGCTTTTTAGGTCTAGTCCTCTCAGCATTATGTCATTGTTAAGTCCATTCCATGGTTGTTAGCACTCTACTGTAATGGTTTTATTTAATGTAAAAAGTTTGTTTTTCACCAAAATATAATTTGCTTGAATAAATTTGATGTTCATGCAGTAACATAAATCACAAAGCTAACAGGAATTTAATGCACTTTGATAAATAAGCCCTTAAATGCAATATAATGTCTTAAATGAAAGCAAACATAAAGAGATATTAAAATATATTGTGTGTGAGTGCTTCCACATAGGTATTATTCCTGAGTAGGTTAAGCAATTAGCATTCCATCATGCTTAGGGTCACATTTAAAAATATAAGTCCAGTGGCAAAGTTTTTTGCCTCCCACACCTAGGTAGAGAGATCAGTAACTTTGACAGAAGAGTGGATGTTGAGGAACGTTTGTCAGAACCTACATGTCACGAGGAAGATTGTGGCACCTGCAAGTATTTGCACTGCTACACTAGGAGGCGCGGAGGCTAACACGCCACCGGTCTTCACCAGGGACCCCTGCAAGGAAGTTTGGACTTTGCGGCGAACAACGTGCAGGTCGTGGCCCTCCCAGGGAGCTACCTGCGAGATGGCGGAGATATTCGTGGTCGTACAAGCTGGAGTCAGGAACCGTGCGGGCAGATAAGGTACAAAATCAGGAAGCAGGAGAATAGTCAACAGGCCGAGGTCAAAACCGGAGAGTATAATACTGGACAAAAGGAGAATCCAAAGCGAGGTCAGAGAGAGCTGGGTCGGTACACAGGAATCAATGCAGAATATATATTGGAATATATATATATAAATAGAACAAACGCTGGAGGCTAGTAACTACTAGTTGCTCTAGCACCCTAGTGGTGTCAGAGCAGGCCATTTATAGGAAGTAGTGACTCCTCATTGGTGGGCAGTGGCTCGGCGGTCAGACGTGCTGACCGCCGACAGGAAGCCCCAAATGCGCGTCCAGTTGCTATGGTGACGGGCGCACACGTGCCCTGTGATGCCGGAAGGGGCGTCCCCGTTGCCTAGCAATGGGGCTCTCCGTAGCGATCAGACGTCCGTCCCCGACTAGCGAGTAGGCGCGGGGACGGCATCTGATACTACACAAATAAAGACTGCTCAACTAGCTGATGTTTCTGAGGGAAAGACATTATGAACTAGGGCAATTGCAGTTTTCATTATTATTTATGATCATTTATTTATTTATTTACCTAGTAATATTGTAGGCATTATTAAACTGAGGGAGATTCCATGGTCCTGTGACATTAGAGAATGGGTTCACATACAATATACAAACACACATGGAAATTATGTGCAATTCAAAATCACATACATATTTTGTCCCATTGTATTGGTGTGGACTTTAAACAACTGAAAAACATAAGGCAATTCCTTTACAAATTTTCTTTGGAATGTTCTATGAAAACTTTAGGATTCCCAATCAAGGTTTGGAGAGTCATAACTTGCTCTGGACTATTTCATTGTTCATTAATCAAACAGTAGATCGCTTGGCAAGAAATGTGTGTTTACAATTTTCTCTTCCACACGTAGGTGCATTGTCTAGCACATTCACTTTAAGGTATAAGTAGTATTTTCAGCTCTGTGTGAAATGTATGGATTTTGCCATACTTTGTTATGATTAATTGATTGATCTAGATCATTAGTATTAAAAATACATAGTAAAAGGACATTTCTTTTTCAATTAAAAGATATGTAAAAAAAATTCAATGTACCAGATTTAAGGCATAAAGTACTGTTAGATTTAGGGCCTTCACCAAAGAATACAACACGTAACATCTGTTCTTTCTATGGCTCACAGAGAGAATAATTTCCTCATTCTTTTTCTTCCTGTAAGCTCTCCGTTATAAGATTCTTACAGGCATCACATTAAGCATCTTTCATCTTCATCATGTTAAGCATCTTTCAACTGCTCAGATAAGCAGTTTAAACAGTAATGCTTTTAATGCTTAGTCTGTCTGTAATTCAGAGAAAGCAGTTCAATTGAAAGTTATGTTAGCAAAAGCAGATGGTTTTCAAACTATAGAAGGTAGAGGTCTGCTTATAATGCAAAGATTTGATGAAAGCCAAATGAGGAATACAAGATGAAATATAATTACTTTCCAAAAATATTGGTATGTTCGGAAAACTACTTATGGAAAACTATACTGTATGTTTAAAAAACACAGAGGTTTTGGTTTTACAGTGGTCTGACTTAAATCATAATCTGCTTTATAGAATCATATACTGTCTATAATTACTCATTAGAGAATTGCTCATGTACATTTTGTGAACAGAATGAAGTCAAATTCTTTGTCTTTTTTCACTTTGCTATTGTATGTGCGATAAAATATTGCATGCAAAATAAAAATACATTATGATTCATTAATTAATTGTAGAAAATGCAGACAAAGAACACATTACATTTTTCCCAAGTCAAGGTTTGTCTGCCTAGTGTATATATAGGTATATGCCAACTTGGGATATGCCTCAGTGCAAATGCACTGTGCAACTATTTGCCCAGATTCACATGGTGGAAAACCTAAGAGAAAGGGCATTTCAAAGTTCCGCTTACTAATTTTGGTCCACCGCTATACTTTATTTTAACATTTATATTTTTCTCCTAAAATATTGCCCAATAGAGGCTCATGTCAATAATTTCAAGTTACACCCCTGGTCACAATCTTAGTCAAGTGACAATGGGATCAGAGGTGTAATTTATTGGGCCGCATAGTAAAAATAAAAAAAGACTAGACCCCTAAACACACTAAACTTTCCCTAATATCACCCACATGCTTGACTTACCGGTTTGGATCATCATCATCATCATCATTTATTTATATAGCCCCAACATATTCCGTAGCGCTTTACAATTGGGATAAAATTAATATTGAATCTTTGCATTTGGACCAGTATCTTTAAGTGGTAGCTGCACACAAGACAGATATAAATATATGTGTGCATATGATGACACCCAGTGTATGCAACAAGAAAAGTGGAACTGTGTGCGTATACGTATAGTCTGTATGGTATCACCTACTTCTGCAGTATAAAGGTATAGTTATTTGTTACAATGCCATCGTTCCTACATACAGGTTAAGAACTGATATTGGTAATTACATTCAGAATATAGACCATGAGATATGTGGTATGATGCTGTTATCCATATAAAAACTATCATTTCAGATACACAGAGAGAACAAGAGAAGTGATACTGTGCTGCTGTAAAATAAAATTTAGTATATTCAACATACTGAGCACCAGGTAATTGATAATATACAATTGTCCATGTATATTGAATAAGAGTAAATACTCCGATACATGTATAGGACAATAGAAATGGCACTGTTCTATTGTCCATACATAACATCTGAAACCGAGATCATATTCATATTAACCCTTTCTTTATATAGTGCCACCAGTGCTTTACAAGAGAATGTTTAATAATTTAGTTCAGTTTCTGGAGTTCCTCACTGGAGCATGTGGAAGGAGTAAATACTACAAGAACATACAAGTTCCACACAGATTGTGTCCTGGTTGAAATAGAACCCATAGCCCCAGCCCTGTAAGGCAACATTGTTGACCACTATGTCACTGTTCTGCTTAATACTTCAAATATACTGAGAATTACTCCCAGTGTGCATAGCAAAAGAAGTATTACTGTGCAGGAGTATATATGACAGTTCTGAAGTCTCAATATGTGATTATATTAGATGATATCTTAATAACAAACTATCCTTGCCTATGTCATGGGGTTATTGTTTGTTTTCTGCAGTCAACTTAGTGAAAGCTTTGGAAGAGGATGAATAATTTATTTATATTATTTTTATTATTATTTCTATTATTTACTTATCTTGTTTTTATTTAATTTAATTATCTGTCTTCAGGTAACAAGGGCTTAAATGTATCCCTTTCCCAGCTCATTTATTGAATTCGCTCAAATAATATATCACTTCAATTAAGTTGTAAACTCTCCAGTTCATATAATAATTCCCTGACCTCTGTAGCCCAATTTCTCAGTACTAATCATCCATGAGTTAATTTCTTCCAAACACCCTCTGTTCATGTAAATCATCTTAATTTCTTCCAAACACCCTCTGTTTATGTAAATCTTCAATTGAACATGCACATTACTATATTTATTTATCCAATGCCTACTTTATTAATTGGTCATTACTCCCTGCTTAGCCTGTTCATTTAATAAACTGGGAGCTCAGAAACTACCAACTTACATAAAATGTTAGAATCCACACAAACCAGGAGACCAGCTCATGTGAGCTTGTTAGAAGAAGGAATGTGTAGGAGTTTGAGCTGTGTCCAGCACTGATGCTCATCATTAGAAGACGTAAACAGCCAATCAACATGGCCACATAGTGTGAGTCTAGATAAAGACTGCTTTTAATATTTGTTGCAAAGTACTGCAGTAGCCATGACAATAGCACTGTTACATTCAGTTAAGCCTGTTGAATGTCAGGGGAAAAGGGACTCTGTGGCCACTCCCTAGGCAAGGAGTGGAAAGGATGCTCTTTCAAATCTTCTTTTTGTGCGTGAGAATGATAGAAGGAGAATTGAGGTGATTAGCAAGCCTTAGTCATCATTAACATTGTTTATTTATAAGGCACTACAGAACTCTGCAGTGCCTGACAGTTGGTATAACAAAGCATATAACAAATAAATCATATATGGAAACAGAACAAGTACATACAAGTTTGACGTGAAGGTGCAGACATAAAACAGAAAGAAGAGACGGACCCTGCGCATGAGACCTTACAATATAGGAATGCCTCAATCTGCCCAGCTCCTTTCATCAGAAGGATTAAAACATTTTAATTTCTGCATTCACCACCATGCTTCTATGCATAAACCCATAAAAAGGACCACATTTGTGGCAACTAAAGGAGCAGGGTAGGACAAAGCAACCTTTGTACTGGCGCATTAGAACTCAAGTGGGTGGTTTACACACTCAACACTGACTGGGCTGTGCGTGCAGCACTGGCTTTTGCCAAGACTGATTGCACATTCCTAGAGGTAGCCCCAAAGAAGAGATTCCTATCATCAGCCTTAACAGCGGCTCAAGGTGTGTGATCAGTATATAAGAGAAGAATTTATAGTGTCCATTGGACAGGCCTTCTGGAAATGGGGCCTTAATCAGGAATAAGTATTGAATGGCTCTTAGTATCTCTAGTTAAGTGATGTGGTTGTTTAAAACTTGTAGTTGTTCCTCTGTTATGCCCAGGCATGAGTCTATGTTTTTGTCTGTTGAGTATGTTTTTAGGGATCTGAGGTTATTAACCATTGAATAAAAGACACACTCACTTAATATGTCCTTGTTTGACTTGGTGCGAGTTCATAAATGTTATGTGTGTAGTAGCTTCTCACTAGCCAAAATGGGGGGGGGGGACAAAAAGCATGGGGTCCCCTCAAATTTACAAATGCCAGCACTAGGCTTTGCCAGCATTCCAGCATGACCCGGCACTCAAGGCCTGCTGGGACCTGTAGTGCACCAGGCTAGCTCTACAGAAAAGGCAGCTGCTATAGGTGAAGACCTCTTGCCACCTGTTCTAAAAGTTTATGTACATTGCCATTAGCTGTAACATTTTAGCCAGACTTAGGTTCATTGTAGCCTTTGTCATTGTTAAACAAGTCAATTCTGTAGCCTTCAGATGAATCTCTCATATTCTTTAAGCATTACTAATACCTTCCATTGATCCCTTCTAAACCAGTGTCTTCCTCAAAAAATTTCAGGCCTCATCAGGCACATAGTCAAGGTTAGTGGACGCCAGGAGTTTATTGTAGAAAAGATACTTTACTCCAAGAAGGTTCAAGGCTAAGTTCACTTTTTGGTGCACTGGAAGGCATTGCCGTAACTAGACAGTTTAGTGCCCTGGGCGAGACAGGGCACCAGCGCCCCCATCTAAGTGGGAGTGACAATAGTCGAGGCGGTCGACCTACTGTGAGGGTGATGCTAGCACTTTACAAGTTCTAGACCACACTGAAACCCCCTCCCTCCCCATTCTTCATGTTCTGGCTTTGTAAGGATCTTTATGTAATGAGCCTCCATAGAATCAAAGTACTTTAAATACAGCTATCACATGCTAGCTGTATAAAAAATGAATTGGCTATTGAAATAAAACTCTCTGAAACAAATTGAAACATAATTGTAATGGTAACATCTGTATCACACTGCCCCTTCATCACACTATGCCCTCGATCACAGTTTTCCCCTTATCACACTGTACCTTGGAGCAATCTTTATCACACTGTGCCCCCTTATCACCATCACACTAAATAAATATATATACCTCACATACCTTACAGAGAGCATTCCTATGACCGCCATACAATATAGAGAGCATTCTTGTGACTGCCTCACAATACCACCCCCAATCATGAATGGACCCCTCTTCAAAGTTGTTAACTCCAGGATCATCATAAATCCCCTATCAACATTAACTCCCTCATCCAGTTTAATCATTAATCCCCACATCATAAATTAATTTTATTCATATTCATTAAACCCCCTCATTATCTTCTTCAGTCTCATCAAAAGACTGTAGGTGTGTGTGCCCAGGGTGTCTGTTCCTGTATGTGTGTTTCCAGTGTATGTACCAATGCATGTAAGCCCAGTATCTGTACCTGTGTGTGCATGCTCAGTGTGTGTAACTGTAGTTTCTGAAAAATTACTTACCATAAGATGTCCAGGGACAGCACAGTATGGCCTTAGTGCAGACGAAGTATCTGGATCCTGGAATGTTGGGGGCCATATTTTGAAAAAAATAATTGGTGCATGAAATGTAGAAAACTAATAATTAACCCCAACAGTAAAATAACAGTATTCCCATTTAATAAATAAACATATTTCCCTCCCTCCAAACAGCGCCAGCAATAAATTTAATAGCATTTACATTTAATAAATATAACCATTTCCCACACCCATTCCCGTAATTAAATAATTTATATTCACATTTAATAAATAGCCCTCCTCACCAAAGTCAGCCCCACAGTTAATAAATAGCCCCAAACCACCCCAGCATTAAATTAAAGGTCCCATCACCTCACCTTAAATTAATAGACCCCACTATTATATTAATAAGCTCCTTCAATAAATTAAATTGACCCACCAGCACCCCACAATTAAAATAGTTCCCATTAAATAATTATCACCCACCTAAACATCACCATTAAATAAATAGCCTACCTCCCACCCATGTACTAAGGCACCCAACCTCCCTACCCTCATATCACACATTATATTAACACATCCCCCCTTCCCTCACACATTATGGCAGCATACTCCTCCTTCCCTCATAAAACATACATATATTCCCCCCACCCCTCCATAATAGCACCATGCATTCCCCCCTCTCCACCCCTCCATAATAGCAGCATACATTCCCCACTCCCCTCTCCTCCATAATAGCAGCAAACATTCCCCCCTCCCCTCCATAATAGCAGCATACATCCTCCTCTCCCCTCCATAATTGCAGGATACATTCCCCCCCTCCCCTCACCTTCATAATAGCAGCACACATCCTACTCCCCCCTTTTGAAGATTACCTTTTTCGTCTTTCTTCCTGTCCAGCCGTCGCTGCCTGGCTCTTCTCTGCTTCTCTGCTCCTCTGCTGCCTAGCAAAATCATGACATCAGACGCTGAGGGGCAGAGGGCAGTGTACAGAAGGGGATGGAGCCGAGTGCCGGCCGCCATTTTGGATACGCTAGGCGGCCGGCAGTCTGATTTTTGAGTCTCCTCACAGAGGCAGGTGCGGGCTGCCACTGTGCCCCCTTGGGACTGCGCCCTGGGCGACGCCACCGTCCGCACCTGCCTGGTTACAGCTCTGCTGGAAGGGTTACAGCCCTGAGGAGCAATCTTGGATTCCACAGAAGCATTTGCGTGCTGACAAACTCTTCAAGGTATTCTTTGAACAATTTCCTAAGAAACCAGAATGTAAGGGTTCCTTCACCCTCCTTAGTCCCCCTAAGGAGGGTGAAGGAACCCTTACTGTCAGGAGCCTCGGCAATAGCTACACTGGCTAGGGTACAAAAAGACTGGGGTAGATAAACCGCACTAGGCAGAATGTTATAAGCACTTGGTATAATAATCACTTATTGACCCGAAAAGAGGCTCTAATCGGGGGGTGCACCCAACACTGTAACAATAAGATATGGAGAGGAGAGGAGGGAAAGACAGTGTAATTTGAGGCACTCCGTGAGTACTTAATAAAATTTAACTTTTATTGAGTTTAATTAAAATAGAAAGTAGATGAACGAAATAATTAAAGGGAAATTAAGATAAAATTGTGATAAGTGGTTTAAAATGCAAAAAAATTGCAATGTCACACCTATATCCTCATAAGTGTGCAATAGTAGGCTGAAATAGTGCTAATTGTTATGTCTATTAAACATAATATGTGTCCATAACAATCGGACAGTAATGATTGAAAACTCTGTTGCCTGTAGTGAGAGAGGCACTGTCAGCTGGTAATGATATTAAAATGCTCTCAACGGGTTTGCATTATGATGTAATGTGTAAGGAGTGGTTAAATAATAGTCTGCAGTGCCGTTAGGATAATATACAGAGTAGCATAGCGGGATTTGTAAACTAAAACCTTCCAAAGGCTGATAAGCGATATTGTTGTATCCCAAAATATTATGTTTAATAGACATAACAATTAGCGCTATTTCAGCCTACTATTGCACACTTATGAGGATATAGGTGTGACATTGCAATTTTTTGCATTTTAAACCACTTATCACAATTTTATCTTAATTTCCTTTTAATTATTTCGCTCATCTACTTTCCATTTTAATTAAACTCAATAAAAGTTAAATTTTATTAAGTACTCCTGGAGTGCCTCAAATTACACTGGCTAGGATGGCTCTCACTGTGATTGTGTCCCGACAGTTTCCTTGGCAGCCGGGATGTCACTTCCAGCTCCAGCGTCCTAGCCATTGCTAGGGCGACCAGGGGGCTCTGATGATCACGTCCAGGGGGCTCTGATGATCATGTCCCGGCAAAGAATCTGACAGCTGGGTCGCAGGTGTAACGCCCCCTACGGGGAAAGACAGGGACAGACGCAACACAAAAGAACTCACCTTGAAAACGATGGTCACCTCCAGTCCGCTTCCTATTTCCCAGCTGCGATCCAATCCCAGCAGATCCGCAGCCGCAGTCACCTCCAATCACGTCCCTCTAAGATAGAGACAGGGATTACGGCCGTGCCTACCAGGTAAGGGCTGTCCGAGACTACGGCAAAGAACAAGGGCACAGTCAGTCCAAGCTCCTTGCCGCCTCCTCACTTTGTTCTTGCCAAGACGCGGGGGACTACAGGCACTGAAGGCCAAGACTAGTCCGAGGACTAATCCCGCCTCAAGTACCTCACACACCTGCCGGTGAGGGCCTAATCGAAAGGAGGAATCGAGCGTGATACTCACCGGGACACTCCCACTTCCGATCCGGTTCTCCTGCACCTTCCCGATTCCTGCGGATGACAAGAACACACAGCCTCCCACTACGCTATCCGTGAGACTAAGATGGCACCCACCAAACTGGACTGACTGCAACAGCGACCCGACCCTAACAACGTTCTAATGGTCGGCAACGCAACTAAGTCAAAACACTAGGACTAACTAGGTGTGGTGCACTAACCGAACTGCTCACTTACACGCTACGGGGAACACCAGCCGGTGTTCACAGCCTAAACCGGAGGGCGGTTCCTAACCCCCTCACCCAGGTCGTACCAAGAAGCTGCCTTCTTACTATGGAGTCACACACAGGCCCTAAGGACGGGTTCTTTAAGCCCGGCTGAGGCTCAGTAGAACAGCACACTAACCCGCGGGCCGACTGCCGCACGGAACAGCCGATCGAACTGAACCGCCCGACTGCCTGTACTCGGGTATCTCACACGTGTCCCTACGTCCGGAACCACAGGTCCACCTGCACGGAACCGGCCTTGAGGACCCTTGATCAGAACCACGGCCGCCCCTGGAACTGCCTCAAGGTGTGCTGCACTGCCACCAACTCACTCAGCCACCCCCTCTGGGTACCAGTGTGACCCGGGGACCTAAGGGACAGGGAAACTACGTGTGTTCTCCCCTGACTATGTGTATGCTGGTAACTACACTTGTCCCCACAGCAAGGGTTAGCACAGGAAAACCACAGGAACAAGAGCCTACCTTTAATGGGGGCCTGACGTCTTGCCCCTGGACACAGTTATATAGCACACCAAAATACTGTAATGTAAACTACACTCGCCACACAGACAGAATAAATACAGTATACAGTACTTTGCCCGCTACTTACCCGAACACACCGCTATTAGCCAACCAGCAGGTTGCTACAGCACCACAGGAGCCTCCGCTCTACTGTACCTCCTAATCACGTGTGCTCACCTCACACAGGACCGCGCCTACACTCACAAGGCTCTCACGCCTCTACCACACACCACCAGGGCCTTATACCCTACACACCATGGGTCTCTGCCCAGCTACACACAGAGCCTGGTGCTCTGATTAACGGGCCTCAGCCCCCTCTCTACCTCAGGGCTCTGAGCCCACTAACTAGGGCCTTGTGCCCTACTACCTAGGGGTCCTAGCCCCTGCCTAAGGCCTGTGGCCTCCCTAACTGACTGAGGGCCTTGTGCCCTTAATAGCCTACGGGCTACTAGCCCCTAACCAGGCCCTCTGGCCTTCCTATAGCCTCTAGGCCACTAACTACCTAAGGGCCTTGTGCCCTTGTACCTGGGCTCTCACGCCCCTGTCTAACTAATAGGGGCTTGTCCCCTTTATCATATTTACTAATGGCCTACTGGCCCACTAACTTCGTTGGGGCCTAGTGCCCAGGTCCCTGGGCCTTGTGCCCCTACTTCACGGTGCCACGGGCCTTGTGCCCGACTGTGCCCACGGGCCTAGTGCCCGAATCAAAGCTGAGTATACTTACCTGCTCTGCGCAGGATACTCAACTTGCCACGCCGTCTTCTGCTTCTTTCTCCGGGTCTTCCAGACCCTCCAGCCGGCGGCGCCTCTTCTCCTCTTCGGCGCTGTTGAGGGGTGCTTGGCGGGGGCGCTCTCAGCCCTTACAAGGGCTCCCCGCCGACGATCTCCGCTCCGGCGGCTTGATTGAAGTCTTCTGGCGGCAGGGTAGCTCACGGCCCTTACAAGGGCCCCCTGCCGCCGCTGCTGCTGGCTCTGTTGATGGACGTCTTGAAGAGACGTCCTCTCTCTTCTCCGCCGACGGACTTCTGGCAAAATGGCGCCACCCGGCGACTTATATAGTCGCCGGCGTGACGTCATCAGCCGGCGCGAGCGCTGATTGGCTCGCGTCGGCGCCAATCTTTTGAATGGCCGGGCGCGAGCCGCGATTGGCTCGCGCATCCGGCCGCTGATTGGCCAGCGGGGAAAGATGAGCCCTGATTGGCTCATCCTTCCCCCGCGCACAGGACCTGCAAGGAAGAAGCCACGATACTCACCGCTGGATCGCTGGACGGGTGAGTACTTTTCCTCTTCTTTCTTCACCCACTTGTAGGGCACTGCCATCTGAGGATTCTTCAGCCCCTCCAGGGGCGCAGCACAGCCTGACATCTTCGCCCTCTTCACGGGCACCAGGCACATCCTCTGTCCCTCCACACAGGCACAGTAGTTAATGCTTCATTATTTGCTTCCTGTGGCGAATTTAGTGGGCTCTCTGTGATTGCTCTGTTTCTGTATTTAAGGCAGGGAGGGCTTAGCCTCCCTGTCAGTTAAAGCATTTGTGCCACACATTAGCTGACCTGCTCCAGTTCCTGACCGAACTGTGATTGATTCCTGTTGTGTATCAGGATTTTTTTGATACATATTTGTATAATAATTGGTTTATACCTGTAATTGAAGTATAAGGGGTTATTATTAACCCCATATACTTCAATTGCCCCATACTCTTCAATTACCGATATAAACCAATTAATTTATTTAAATATGCAAGAACTGATATGTATTGTTATCTGATGTAAACGATTTTAGCTGTTTACTGTATACAATAGGATCAATGAACTTTATTCAAATAGGTGACATCTATTCTGATTAACCCATGGTAAGATATATGTAGTTATTGTATTGATCGAAACCCAGCATGTAATCTAATAATTTATGGTATTGAGGATTCCTATTAACAACAAATAATGTCCATTGACTTAAACCATAGAAACATAAATGGACTAATCAAGATGATCTTGTAGCGAAGGAGAAGTCTAAACAGAACTAATGATCCAAACTCTAAATCACACGCCCTTAAAAAAAAGTCTATAGACGGACGAAACACTTTGGGACATGCCTACCTCCACAAACTGATACAGGAAATTACAGAAGACACATGCATTCAACAGTAGATACCTCTCTCTCTTCTCCATACGCTGGCAGCCTGGACTGCACTGGAAACACTTTGGGTACCCAATTCACCAACTATGATGAACAATAACAGCAAGTATTAAGTTACATCTTCTTGATACCAGTAACATTTTAAAATGTTATTGTGGACCATCAAGGCTGGTTAGCAAGTTTTTTGTGGACACTGTTACTACATTTTGAACGAATTATATGCTACTATTAATCTTTGCACAGTTTGGCTCAATTTCTGCTGGACTTTGTGATATATGATTACTGGCAAAATCTTAGGTTTAAAAGTGTCTATTGGAATACAGACAATTGTGCTGTTACCATTTTGGACTCTGAAACGGTTATAGTTTTATATGTGTGGTACACTTTATATTTTATTTTCACACTAATCGTGATTATTTGAACTTTATTTGTTGCTGATTACTTTTTTTTCACTTTTTTCGCTGTAATTATAGGTATGCTTTGAACATGAATTTATTAGAGTATTGTTACATATTTATTTGTATTATGCTATTTATTAGGTCTGTGACACATTTGTTTTAGCATGGTATTTATTAGGGTCTGTGCAATAGCTTTCCTCGTTAGCCTCTGAGGTTTATTAATTGTTTTTACTGATTATTTATGCAATAATAACTGTCACTAACTATATGATATTTATATTACCTAATTTTGTTAGGATTAGAGCGTTGTCAATACACCTATCTCTCATAACCGTAAAGCTAAATAAACATAATTAATAATACAAACACAATACAATTACAACATAAAAATTAGCCATTGAGCACATAACTATTATTGTACTGAGCTAAAATCTGTGAGGGAGTGATACCCTTGGTTATTGCAGCTCTTGTATATTTGGACAGAGTTCAGTACAATATTAAATATTTTTATCTAGACATGTAGGTTACTCTGTTAATGTTCAAGGTGCTTTTTTTGAAAAGTGTAAAACCAATGATACTGGGCATGGGGAGAAGGGAGAGAGGAAAAAACATACTCCAATATTCCTGTCATAAAAATAAGACAATACATGATTAAGTCAACTTTGAGAACCCAAAAGAAAAGTTAGGATTAGCATCTTAAAATTCTGTTCATAGAATTTAGCAAGAGGAGGAAAGTTATCATATACATAAATAAACTTACATCACATGTCATTTTCTTGCAGGCTTCTCATCTAAAGGAAAAAGAACCTAAAAAACTTAGTATGCTATGGCAAGTGGTAATTACACATCCATCCTATATATCTAAATCCAAAGAATTAGTGTGAAATGCCGGCACCCAGAGCCAGGTAAGGGAGCAAAAGAAGGAAGAAAAAATGCTTACCTGTTTCTGGGTTCAGAATAGTTAAGTTTTGCTGCTCTTCTGTGGCAAGCTCCAGCACTGGTGAGGGCAAGGGATGTGAGCCAATCAGTGTCCATTGCTGGCTATTTGAATTTTTGGCACAGCAGCAAGCCAATCAGGGCTCACTGCATCACCGAGTAACATCAGTGCTACGGCTGTTACATAAGCCGTCTCATCCAGCATCATCAGAGACTCGACGGTAGATCCAGAGGAGATAGGACATCGGTGGGGCTCGGAGAAGAAGATGAGCGGGGCTGGAGAGAGAATGTCACCGAAGTCTGCAAGGAGCCCTTGTCAGGGCTAAGAGCACCTCTGCCATGAAGAAGGGATGAAGAATTTGCCATCTTCAAAGCACAGCTTTGAAGATGGCGGCAGCTGGAAAGCAAGCTGTGGTGGTGCATGGATCATCAGAGGAGACAGCTGAAGCCAGGTAAGGCCCTAGTGACACACTTCTTCCATGCATGTTGATGCACTCTCCACACTCCCTTCTTTCCTCACTTGGGTGCAAGGCCCTTGGCACATTTGGGCACTAGGCCCATGGGGCATCAGTGGGCACAAGGCCTGGCAGCATTAAGTTTATTTAAGGAGCAAATAATCGTTCCTAGGCTCATGGCTGCACCAGTATTATCAGACTACAGGCCTGTGGAGCACCAGTAGGATCAGACTATAGACCTGTGGGCACCGTCAGGTTCAGGCTATAGGCCTGTGGGGCACAATTAGGGGCAGGTTATAGGCCTGATGGGGCCAGTCAGCCTAGAGTGGTCTGTGGCAGTATTGCAGCCGAAATTGTCCTTGTACCAATAGGTTGAGTCTGCTAATGGTAAGGGGCATTTATCATAGTGAGACCATGCCTGACCTATTTTCCCTGGTGAAAAGGTAGTGGCAATTTGTGTGGTGGTAGCTTGAAGGTGGGGTTCTGTGTTTCCTAGCACAACACTTTGGAATTAGTATGTGCATATTCCTGCAGGCCATAAGTGGGTGGACAATAATAAAGGAGGACTATTCGCCATCCCTTAAGTGGTTTCTGTTTAAGTAGGTAGGTTTCCCAGCCATTCCTCCCCTAGGCCGAAGTTAAGTCCATGGCCTATTAGTCCCTGGAGGTGTTCGACATACACAGAGGACTGGTGTAAAGGTTCCTAGTTTTCAGTACAGCACAATCCCTTTTTGAGTTCCTGCACCTAAGACCGGTGATTCCAATCTGGGGAGTCTCTCTTTTTGAGTTCCAGTGGTTAGACCGCTGTTCCAAACTGGCCCCTGCTGTAATTAAGTGTCAATCTCTCCTAGAAAGTGAGCATTTCCTAGTCAGTGAAGGGTTAACTTTAGCCGTAGAGTACAGGGGTTAGAACACGGTTCACCAGAACACAGGCAAGTTTAGTACCAGGTTAGGAAAATCTTTCCCTTTAGGATCCAGGAGTCAAACCCCCATTAAAGGTATACTCTTCAGTATCCGCTACCACGAGGAATTTGTTTGGTTCTCTCTCCAGACCAACGGGTGGAGAGCGAGGTGCAGTGTGATTGTAGTCCAGGATCCCCGGAGAGAAGGGCCAGCACTTTTTCATAGTTGTCCCTGGGGATCTGATAAGTACTCCGAGTGCAGGAAGAAGATCCCTGTGAAGTGGTGGTTTTCCATATAGGCTCATCTCACAGTAGCAATCTTGGATAAAAAGGCTTGTAAATAGGCACATATTATAAACTTGTAAATATATCAGGTAGATTTATAGTATTGGATGTCTCTGTAAATGGCATAAGAGATACTTTATGAAATATATATGCTCCATTATTCCAAAAATGTCTTCCTAAATATAATAAATAAATTAAAACATGTACATGGACTCAAACCAGATAATAGGGGTAGATGTTAATATAGTAGCATCACAGCAACTACATAGAAAAGTTTTAAGACAAGGATATAAATACGAACAGAAATCAGGGATTAACTATATGGCTAACCCGGCGGTTCCCAAAGTGTGCGCCGCGGCTCCCAGGGGTGCCGCGGCGCTGTCACTGGGGTGCCCTGGGCCAGGCAAAAAAAAAGAAAGAAAAGAGAAACTTACCAATCCGCGCGGTGCCGGGATCCAGCAGCCTCCTCTCTCCCGCAGCAGCTGTCACTGACATCATTCAGTGACAGCTGCGGGAGAGGAGGCTGCTGGGTCCCGGCGCCGCGCGGATTGGTAAGTTTCTCTTTTCTTTCTTTTTTTTTGCCTGGCGCGGGGCAGAGGGAGGGGGACAGAGGGCAGACCGAGGGCAGAGGAGGAGGAGGACAGATGGCAGAGGGGGACAGAGGGCAGACCGAGGGCAGAGGAGGAGGAGGACAGATGGCAGAGGAGGAGGGGGACAGAGGGCAGACCGAGGGCAGAGGAGGAGGAGGACAGATGGCAGAGGAGGAGGAGGACAGAAGGCAGAGGAGGGGGACAGAGGCAGACCAGGAACACAGATGGCAGAGGAGGAGGGGGACAGAGGAGGAGGAGGACAGATGGCAAAGGAGGAGGACAGAGGGCAGAGGAGGAGGGGGACAGAGGGCAGACCGAGGGCAGAGGAGGAGGAGGACAGATGGCAAAGGAGGAGGACAGAGGGCAGAGGGCAGAGGAGGAGGGGGACAGAGGGCAGACCAGGAGCACAGATGGCAATGGAGGAGGGGGACAGAGAGCAGACCGAGGGCAGAGGAGGAGGAGGACAGATGGCAAAGAAGGAGGGCAGAGGAGGAGGGGGACAGAGGGCAGACCAGGAGCACAGATGGCAGAGGAGGAGGGGGACAGAGAGCAGACCAAGGGCAGAGGAGGAGAAGGACAGATGGCAAAGGAGGAAGACAAAGGGCAGAGGAGGTGGGGGACAGAGGGCAGACCAGGAGGACAGAGGGCAGAGGGGGACAGAGGGCAGAGGAAGAGGACAGAGAGCAGAGGAGGGGGATAGAGGGCAGACCAGGAGGACAGAGGAGGGGACAGAGGGCAGAGGAGGAGGGCAGAGGAGGAGGGCAGAGGAGGGGGGCAGAGAGCAGATGAGGGGGACAGAGGGCAGAGGAGGGGGGCAGAGGAGGGGGGCAGCGTGAGAGAGGGCAGAGGAGGGGGCCAGCGTGACAGAGGGGGCAACGTGAGAGAGGGCAGTGTGCCTGGTTGCAGAGGGGGCAGTGTGCCTGGTTGCAGAGGGGGCAGTGTGCCTGGATGCAGAGGGAGCAGTATGCCTGGATGCAGAGGGGCATTTTTGCATACAACTAAATAAGTATTTCTGTTGTGACCTAAATACTTATTACAACTTTTTGACCCAACTACCTCTAAAACAGCACTGTTCAGTAATTATTTTGGAGGGGTGCCTTGAAAAAATTTGGAGACTCTAAGGGTGCCGCGAACTGCAAAAGTTTGGGAACCACTGGGCTAACCAATTATGAGGTGAATATATGGAGAAAGGGGCATCCAGTAGATATGGAATACTCCTCGGGATTCTTGTGGCTCTGTGGATCTGTTCATCTATAAGTATGGTATATTTGTTGTAGGAATGTATTCCTCATTGATAGCAGATGTTGTTTTCTATCCTCACTGTCCGAACAAATCCAAATGTATCTCAAAGATGACAGAGAGAGAAAAACCTGGGAATTCAAGCTGATAAGAACATTCTAGTCATTGACTCAAGGACGCAACCTAACATGTGGATTTATGACCCACTACATGGACACACTTCACACCCCACAGCAGAGTGACCCAAGATCTTTGAACTCCTAGGACTTTAACTCTTCCATCCCTAGCGAAAACCTCCGTTTTATTACTTTAGCTTATCTTAATGATGTATTCCTCCCCCATCCCTACCCTGTATAAATTGCTTAATGTAATATCTCTTAAATGTTGTGCCCCTTTTCTCAGTCATTTATTTGTAAACTTATTTTGGTTAGTCAATAAAGGTATCACTCCTATAATACTTTTGTCTTTTTTGACACAAAAATATTCAACATCACATAGATTTTTCTGGCTGACACGGAACTGCAATAAAAAAAAAAAATTCTGCTACACATTAATTCACTTGGCTAAAAATGTAAAGTAACATTTAGTAAGGACACAGGCAATAGACAGTTCCAACTAATTTATAACATTCCATGAAATTTAGGAATATGCTAGAGGCTGCTTGGGGCACATATACTAACCAAGAACATGTAGAGAAATCACTGTTTTGACAAGCTGCTAACACAGTGATAAAGGGAGAAATCATTTCCATTTCAGAACAACATAAAATCAACCAATCCGAATGATATCTAACTGCACAAAAATAATTAAGTGAGGCTTATCAAAAATTAAAAACTAAACCCCCAAATGAAGCCAGAAATGTATAGCAGCAAAACAAGATCCATTTCAATAATATTGTATTGCAATTGGGAAACAAACATATAAGTAATAGGGAATGACAATTTTCTAAACATGGGAACAAGTCTGTTAGGCTACTCTCTAATGTGTTAAGAAGGGACAGATTATGTGTCTTAAAAATGATCAAGGAGAATTAAAACATGAATGCAAACCTATAACAGACATTTTAAGAGAATCTCTTGACATCAAAAAGGCATTCAAGCTAGAAACTTGGGATCAACTGTTTGAGACTCTCCACAGCTTTGGATACCCAGAGGAATATATGAGAATTCTAGAAACATTATATATTAATTCTAATTCTCATCCCTACAAGGTTAACTGATACACCCAGCATTTTCATAGGACGCAAACCTTAGACTCAAACTACAAGGAGAATTGTTACATTACTACAAGGACAACTGAACACCCATATTTCAAGACAGGGTTGCCCACTATCCCAGTTCCTATTTGCAATAGTGTTGGAACTACTGGCAATAGCACTAAGGGAAATAAGAATTACCCTCTTTTTCAAGTAGGACAGCGTGAAAACAAATTGACTTTATTTGCTTATGATATGTTGCTATTGGTTTCAAACACTTGCCTATTGTCACGAGCCGCGGCGGTACTCACAGCCGCCGCGGCTCGCTTCCTGTCGGTCCCAACGTCCTGGCCGTCACCATGACGACCGGGACGTCATTTCCTTCCAACTCCCGACCGTTGCCAAGGCAATGGTCGGACGCTTCCTCAGCGCCGTGTCCTGGCAGCCAGGCGCGCATGCGCTCTAGGGACAATCAGGCAGATTTAGCCTGTGGCTGAATTAGCAGGCATTAGCCTGCAGGTGTGGATTTCAGGGCTAAGCCCTGATTGATCTTGCTAGGTACTGGCAATTAGCCTACAAGTGTGGCCTTGTCTAGGGGCAGGTTCTGATTGGTTGTGGGTTGTATTTAAGGCAATGAGGTCTGCTGCCTCATTGCCGGTTATAGCTTCTGTGCTCCAGTCTGCTGACCTGCTTGTTCCACTTCCTGTTCTTGTATCTACGTTTTGACTTCCCGTGTATGACCCTTGGCTTCGTATTTGACTTCGCTTGTGTTTCCTGTGACCCTGATCCTTGGCTCGTTTACCCGTTCTGCTACTTTGCCTGTGACCTCTGACCTCAGCTTGTTCATTGTTACTGTTACCTGCTGCCGACCTTTTGACCTCTGCGTGGACCTGACTCTTCTTGCCTGGGTTCTCCTCAGCCGGTACACACTTCACGACCCTCTGTCAGTCTGCAGCCCAGTCTGTCCCCACCATCAGGGGCTCCAGTGAACACCTGACTGGCAGAGTAGACTCCGGGTTGTGTTGTGCCGGCTGGAGGGGTTCCTAACATTATAACCGGCCCACTCACGGAGACAAGGTTAGAATGGATACAAGTGGATCCACACCGTCTCCGGCACAAACCCTAGCAGGCCACGTTGAGTCCTTGTATCAGATGATGCAGGGATTGGCTGAGCGTATGTCTGTTCAAGAAGAAGCCACCAAAGCTTCACAAACGACTACAGGTCCCATCTGTGAACCCAAAATGAACTTACCAGATCGGTTCTCCGGAAATAGAACCCTGTTTCGGAACTTCAGGGAGAGCTGCAAGCTCTATTTTCGGATGAGACCCCGCTCCTCCGGTTCAGAGCAGCAAAGAGTTGGGATTATTATTTCCCTTCTACAGGGTGACCCCCAGTCCTGGGCGTTTTCTTTGCCGCAGACCAGTCCGGCCATGCAGTCCGTAGACTCCTTCTTCGAGGCACTGGGTCTACTGTATGATGACCCGGATCGAGTGGCCTCCGCGGAAGCTCATCTACGGTCCTTGAAACAAGGCCGACGGTCGGCAGAAGAATACTGCGCTGAATTCCGTAGATGGTCACCTGATAGTGGATGGAACGACCCTGCCTTACGAAGTCAGTTCCGTCTCGGCCTATCTGAACAGATTAAAGATTCTTTGGTGCAATACCCGTCTCCTAGTTCTCTGTAGGGATCTGATGCACCTCTCCATTAAAATTGACAGGAGATATAAGGAGCGGAAAACTGAAAAGGAAACATCATCACCTCCATCCGCCTTCGTTCCTGTTTCCCAGGATGGTGAGGAGCCTATGCAATTAGGAGCATATCGTCTCTCTTCTGAAGAGAGAGACAGGAGACGTTCGCAAGGTCTATGTCTATACTGTGGCATAAAAGGCCACTTCTCCCGTTCTTGCCCAAATAAGTCGGGAAAAGACCATGCCTAGGGAATGAGGGGAAAGTTCACCTAGGTCTGCAAATTATCTCCCTGAAAAATGCTGTATTAATCCCTGCACAGCTCACCTTCCGGGCTCGCTCTGTGGACCTGTCGGCCTTCATTGATAGCGGAGCTGCAGGCAACTTCCTTGATATTGGGTTTGCCCGCTCTGCCGGAATTCCGATGGTAAAACTCAACTCTGCCATTACTGTCTGTGGCTTAGACGGAGGTCCGTTGCCTGGTGGCAAGATTTCCTGGGAGACCCCGCCACTACAGTTGAAGATCGGAGCTCTCCATTCTGAGTCAATCACCTTCTTCCTGATCGATTGTTCGTCGGTTCCTATGATCTTGGGCCACCCATGGCTTTCCTGTCATAACCCTGTCATAGACTGGGTAAAAGGAGAGATTGTCAAGTGGAGTACTTATTGTACACAGTCTTGTTTGTCACTGTCTCTGCGTATGATTCAGCCTATTCCGGAGCGGCTTCCATCACAGTATCATGAATTCCGGGACGTGTTCTCCAAGAAGGCTGCTGATACCTTACCGCCACATCGTGACTTTGACTGTGCCATCGAACTTATTCCTGGTTCCAAGTTACCGAAGGGGCGTTTGTATTCCCTTTCTGCTCCAGAAACAAAATCCATGCAGGAGTATATCGACGAAAACCTGGAGAGAGGCTTCATCAGGCCATCTAAGTCTCCCGTAGGAGCAAGATGCTTCTTTGTATCAAAAAAAGACGGAGGGTTAAGACCTTGTATTGACTACCGGGGATTGAATCATATCACAGTCAAGAACACCTATCCCCTTCCGCTCATCTCGGTATTGTTTGATCAGCTAAGAGGGGCTACTGTCTTCACTAAAATCGACCTTCGCGGAGCATATAATCTCATCCGTATCAAAGAAGGAGATGAGTGGAAGACGGCATTCAATTCGCACTCTGGCCACTACGAGTATCTGGTCATGCCGTTTGGCCTTAGCAATGCACCTGCAGTGTTCCAGGACTTGATCAATGAAGTTCTTCGGGAATTCCTTGGTTGTTTCGTGGTCGTCTATTTAGATGATATCCTCATCTATTCCAGATCTTTGCCCGCCCATCAGACTCACGTCAAACAAGTTCTACAGAAATTACGAGAGAACCACCTGTACGCTAAGCTGGAAAAGTGTGAGTTCAAGGTACAGAGGGTATCCTTTTTAGGCTATGTAATCTCTTCTGAGGGATTCTCCATGGATCCAGCTAAGGTCCAGGCTATTTTGGATTGGGTGCAACCCAACAATCTTAAGGCGGTGCAGAGGTTCCTGGGCTTCTCCAATTATTATAGGAGATTCATTCACAACTTTGCCGACATTGTGGCTCCCATTGTCGCTCTGACCCGTAAAGGAATTGATCCAACTAATTGGTCGTCCCAAGCAGCAGCCTCATTCGAAAGCCTGAAAAAGGCCTTTGTCTCCGCTCAGGTCCTTAGACATCCGGATCCAGCTAGGACATTTATTCTTGAGGTCGACGCCTCTGACATCGGTGCCGGTGCCATCCTATCGCAAAAGGATCCTCATACTAATCGTCTGCACCCATGTACTTATTTCTCCCGTCAGTTCTCTTCAGCGGAGGCCAACTATGATGTCGGTAATAGAGAACTATTGGCAATCAAATGGGCCTTCGAGGAGTGGCGGCATTGGTTGGAGGGTGCTTCACATCAGATCTCTGTCATTACCGATCACAAGAATTTACAATATATACAGTCAGCCAAACGTTTAAATCCCAGACAGGCCCGGTGGGCGTTATTCTTTACCCGGTTTAACTTCCTGATCACCTACCGACCAGGCTCCAAAAATGTCCGGGCAGATGCCCTTTCCAGAAGTTTCTCGGCACACCACATTCCAGTCACTATCCCAGAGCCGATTATTCCTCCTTCTGTAATCCATGCCGGGTTGACCCAAGATCTGAATATCACACTTCAGAGATTCCAGAAATTAGCCCCTGATACTACTCCGGAGCGACGTCTCTTTGTTCCAGTCCATCTAAGGAAGGCGGTTATTGCAGAGGCGCATAACAGTAGGGTTGCAGGGCATCCTGGAATTTTCAAGACGTTAGAAATCCTTTCCCGTACAGTCTGGTGGCCATCTATGTCTGCTGACGTCAGGAGTCATGTCCTCTCATGTGAGGTTTGTGCCAGAAACAAAGTTCCTAGGATCCGCCCAATAGGCCAGTTAGTTCCTTTGGCACCGCCTGCAAAACCATGGACCCACTTGTCCATGGACTTTATAGTGGATCTACCACCTTCTGCAGGACACAATACCATTTGGGTCGTGGTAGACCGGTTCAGCAAGATGTCCCATTTCGTTCCCTTACCCAGACTGCCTACAGCTCGGGATTTGGCCGTCTTATTCATTCAACATATTTTCCGGCTCCATGGACTCCCTACTGACATAGTTTCCGATCGGGGTTCTCAGTTCATAGCGCAATTCTGGAGATCTTTCTGTACCCTTCTCGGAATCAAGGTTAGTTTATCATCCGCATATCACCCTCAGTCTAATGGGCAGACCGAAAGAGTTAACCAGTCCTTGGAAAAGTTTTTGCGATGCTACACGTCAGAGTTCCATGATAATTGGTCTTCCTTGTTACCCTGGGCGGAATTTGCCTGTAACAATTCCTGTCATTCATCTACTAAAACTTCTCCGTTTTTCTGCAATTATGGTTTTCACCCCAGATCTAACTCCCTGTATTCGCTTAACCCAGATCCGTTCCACTGCAAGAGATCTCAGAGTTATCTGGAGGAAAGTACAGGCATCTCTGAAACAGGCTTCAGTTGTCGCAAAAAAAAATTCGGATCGCCACCGTACCATCTGCTCCTTCAAGGTGGGCCAGAGAGTGTGGCTGTCTACAAAAAACATTAAACTCAGACAGCCTTGCAAAAAGTTGGGTCCCAAGTTCATCGGCCCGTTCCTTATCATCAAGCAGGTTAATTCTGTTGCATTTAGGTTAAGAATTCCGGGCTCGTTGAGAATTCCCAACACATTTCACTGTTCTCTGTTGAAGCCGGTATTATATCCTACTCAAATCCAGTCTTCAAATTTGCCTGAGAGAAAATCAAACAGATCACCAAGATACGTTGTTCAGAAGATCTTGGATTCCAAAAAAGTGCAAGGTCAGGTGCACTTCCTAGTGCAGTGGAGGAATCGTGGGTTAGAAGAACGGTCTTGGATCCCACGGAGACAACTCGATGCTCCTAAACAGTTGAAGGAGTTCTTTAAAAAATTTCCAAGGAAACCGGGATGTCGGGGTTCCTTAACCCCTCCTCAAGGGGGGGGTACTGTCACGAGCCGCGGCGGTACTCACAGCCGCCGCGGCTCGCTTCCTGTCGGTCCCAACGTCCCGGCCGTCACCATGACGACCGGGACGTCATTTCCTTCCAACTCCCGACCGTTGCCAAGGCAACGGTCGGACGCTTCCTCAGCGCCGTGTCCTGGCAGCCAGGCGCGCATGCGCTCTAGGGACAATCAGGCAGATTTAGCCTGTGGCTGAATTAGCAGGCATTAGCCTGCAGGTGTGGATTTCAGGGCTAAGCCCTGATTGGTCTTGCTAGGTACTGGCAATTAGCCTACAAGTGTGGCCTTGTCTAGGGGCAGGTTCTGATTGGTTGTGGGTTGTATTTAAGGCAATGAGGTCTGCTGCCTCATTGCCGGTTATAGCTTCTGTGCTCCAGTCTGCTGACCTGCTTGTTCCACTTCCTGTTCTTGTATCTACGTTTTGACTTCCCGTGTATGACCCTTGGCTTCGTATTTGACTTCGCTTGTGTTTCCTGTGACCCTGATCCTTGGCTCGTTTACCCGTTCTGCTACTTTGCCTGTGACCTCTGACCTCAGCTTGTTCATTGTTACTGTTACCTGCTGCCGACCTTTTGACCTCTGCGTGGACCTGACTCTTCTTGCCTGGGTTCTCCCCAGCCGGTACACACTTCACGACCCTCTGTCAGTCTGCAGCCCAGTCTGTCCCCACCATCAGGGGCTCCAGTGAACACCTGACTGGAAGAGTAGACTCCGGGTTGTGTTGTGCCGGCTGGAGGGGTTCCTAACACCTATCAAAACTTCTGTTCAAAATGACAGTTACTCTGGCTCAGTGTTGCGTGAGAAATCTTCTTATGGGACCTCATCCCAAGACAGGGCTTCTCAGCAAAATCCTAAAATGAAGCCTTCTACAACATTCCGCTGTGGCTTTTGCAACCGAGCTGGAGCTTCCAACACCTGCACAATCTGCTCTAAAGTCTCATATGATGCTTGCGTTGCTGCTTATTCCCATGAATATTGTTGCAGAAAAAGTGATCATCATAAATTTGCATCAAACAATCAGCTAAATTATAAATCCTCCCAACTTTCACACCTTGTGTACAGATAAACTTGCACCTATTGATTACAGTTATCTTGTAAATTAATAATAATATATTCAGGTTGTTTGCTGGTCACAAAATAAATTCTATAAATCTTAATTGATTCCCCTAACACGTTCAGAATATACCTTTAATTAACAATTAACACAATAGTTTCCCAATTTAGACTATCTGCAAATAAAACTAAGTATTGAGGGATCTTTATACCATCTAGACTAAAATCATACACAAGTTTAACTTATACCCACTCATAGATAAAATAACAACATGTTTGAAAACTTGAAGATATATAATTATATCTTTTTTAGGGAGAAATTCAGTAATCAAGAATGTTATTCTCCCCAAAGTAGCATATCCATTTAAAATGCTACCAATTGGTCTAACAATATGTGATGACTCTAATACTCTCCTTTTTATACCATCTAGACTAAAATCATACACAAGTTTAACTTATACCCACTCATAGATAAAATAACAACATGTTTGAAAACTTGAAGATATATAATTATATCTTTTTTAGGGAGAAATTCAGTAATCAAGAATGTTATTCTCCCCAAAGTAGCATATCCATTTAAAATGCTACCAATTGGTCTAACAATATGTGATGACTCTAATACTCTCCTTTTTATCCAGCTGCCCCTCTGCACCTTCTGAGATCACTTATCTCAAAATAGGTATAAAACATATTATTAAAAGATGCATATCTGACAATATGAGGGGGACAGATTTTATCCCAAGCTATAATTATTAAAAAAGTTTTGTCTTAATTTGGAGGAATATGGAATTACTGCTATAATTAATAATATTAAGTAAAGACACTGGATCATAGAATTACCAACAACCAATATAAAGCCACTATTGACATTAATAGTGTCAAAGTCGTATAATTGGATGAACGAAAGTATATTGGTTAATATTGTTTTGTTGTGGGATTGCACTCAGCTACACGCGGCATACTGTGATTGCACGGTAAAATACGTACGCACACACTCGCACTACAACATTTAGTTATTTATATATATTTCCTGTTGGTTCCGTTATACAGTGATTTATGAGCAGATAGTAATTAGTTTATTATTAGTTTATATATATATATATATATATATATATATATATATATATATATATATATATCTCGATTATATGTACACTTTAGTCTTATTTAAGGTTCAGGTTACAGGAAAGGTGTCATGTCTGGTATCATATTAATCCCCTATTCATCAGCAGTTGTCCGGTTCATTCGCCGAAAAGATCACACACTGCATACTCTAGTTAGTGATGTTAGGGAATAAATACTTAAAGTAATGCTGACTATAAAATGCTAATAGACCAGTTGAAACTGGAGCCTTGGCGGGAAGAGTCAGAGTACAACCCCTGGAGAGATAACCCCCACCTTTGGATATTTTAGTTTGAACTGGCCTATGACCTGCAGCACTCTGGACCTTCCTGATACCTGGACCTTGTTCTCACTGTAACACTGAATGTATATAATATAGCTGTGCTCCTACTGGCTTCAGTCATTCTCTGACCACAGTATTCTGGAGTGAAATACTGGCATGTGAGTTGGCAGAGGGAAAATCGATTGTTATACATTGGTCTTCTGCATTTTTCTAGTCTAGGGGGTGACATTGAGTTGACTGAAAAATCTTTTTCTAGCAATACCAGCACATGAGTAGGACACTACATAGAGGACTTTATACAGTGACACAGTTACCAACTGAAGTAGCTGCTAGTAAAGTCCATACTTACACACACGACTATACATGACTGTCACACCAGGGCGTACATAGCTGTCAAATAGAAAGCAGGGTTTTATGTGACAGCTGACAAATTTATGTTTTGTTTTGTTTTTCGTTGTATTGTTTTAAAATGTGAACACACACACATACATGCATACACATATTGGTTAATATATGAAGATTTGTGTTCCCTGAAGAACAAACTGTCTGGAAGGTGAAGAGATGTGGTTAGGAGTCTGGCGGACCCTGGAGAGATGGACAGGGTAGATCAGTAGTTCCCAGAGTGTATCTTCCAGACCTAGCGGAGGCAGCACATGGTCTGGCTCAGCTGGGTACAGAAGGTATGTGCAAGTTGGTAACAGTATATTGGGGTGCACCAGACATTTCTTCTCAAGCTAATAGCACGACAACGTCCTGTCTTGTTTGAGAGAATGTCAGGAAGATGATACCAATAGAGCCATCCCATATCCCTCCTGCAGATGGGTTTATCTCCAGGTGAAACAAATCCATGTCATCCAATTACCACCTTGCAGGATTCTCAAGTATACACTGTTACCGATGAAATATATCTGGGTAAAGGTTTATTGAAATGTGTCTAATGTATTACTGTGTCATACCCAAAGCTTTTGTTATTCAATGTGATAGCCCTAGAGTTATAATAGGTGATAGCGTTTTCGTGTTATTGATAATAAATGTATAATGTATGAGTAGTAGTAACAAATTACATACTTTTGATTAGCCACAAACCAGTGTGAACATAAAGTAATGGTACTAGTTAGAACGAATTGAATAGAATAAGGGTTGAAACTTGATTGAAGGGGCTGATAGCTTTGGCCACTAGTCCTCCCCAATACCAAGATCATTTCTGGGCTGCATCTTAACCTGTTGACTTTTGAAATGTTCTTGACCCCTCTTGGGATGAGTTTGTAACTGAGAGACTAGTTTAGACCTTGAGAGGAGAGGTAAACAGTGAGACAGTAACCAAGAACGTACAAAACACCGTCTCCTGAAAAGTTACACTAACTGTCAGGATGTTGGACCGGGAGAGTAAGTTGTGGAACAGTAATTTCCTAGGCTCAGGTTATTTGACAGACAGGTACCAGGTGTAGGCTACCAGCATCACGACTTCAAGGGTAGCAGAGACACACTGGTACCCATTTCACCCACTGCAGAGGGGTCAACACCCAGAGAAGGGTCCAAGTGCACTCATGAATCTGTTCTGGGAGGCCTTGAATGCAGTTAGTAGCACCTGAGCCAAAGGCTAAGACAGTTGTCTAGCATGAAGTTGTACCTTTTTTCCTGTTTGGTGTTTCTCTCATTTCATTCTCTTTTCAGGACTGTCAATTCTTTTAATTATTGACTGGTGACAGAGGCTGGTTCAGGTAATGATATTGAGGATTTGGGGATGAAGGAGAAGTTAGTAGTACAATCGCTCCAGCCAATTACTCTATTCAATTCAGGGGTATAGGAAAATTTGGAAAGCTTGGAGAAAGTGCGAGGGGCTATTGTCTGAGTAGCATTATGTCTGTAAGTACGTTGACCCATAGTTGAAGAGAAGTACATCCAGCGATGTCGGTCCAGTAATATTCGGACTTGAGCAGGCATCTTTGAGAATGATTATCATTCTTGGGTGGGTAAGGTTGTAGACCAAAAAGTGCTGGGTGTGCTCTCATGTGCCTCAGTGGTTATATCAAGTAGGACTAGTTCTCTTCCCACTAAATATTCCTGAGGTACCCGAATTATAAGTGGGAGGTCACTAAGGGAAAAGTACGACTGCTAGGTCCCTTAGTCTGGAGTCTCCCAATATTTGGCAAGCTGATCACTGCTTCACGTACAAAGAAACTTGAGTATTGGGAGACTGGGAAGAACGAACGGACAATAACCCGCCCAACAAGTGTTGATGAAAAGAACTGATGACATTATTAGAAGTGTATATATTAACTCAAGCTGAAGGAGATTGTATACGACATTATTGATAGACATAGGATGATGTTATTGATGAACATGAAGTGTTTAAATGTATTCTGAGCTTAAAGATATACGTTGGACGGATGAACCTGTTAAACTTGAAGAACTGTAGTAGAGTATTCTATATAACTGATACATGTTCTATTGTACTCTGTACCCTTCCAAATAATGTATTACATGTTTTATTACACCCTTGAAGGGCATACAAAAGGTTATCTCCAAGCTCCAGAGGTATACGGTCTATAGTAACAGAATAAATCGTTTTGAGGATTAAGACTCTGTCTTATGATAACTTGTTTAGATCTACAGACAGCATGTTCATACACCAAGGGGGACTTGCATTACATAGCAATGAAACATGGTACTGAGATCCTGCATATAAAATCTTTAAGGTGATAGTTTATTTTACTATCAAAGGGTGGAACTGTCAAAGTCGTATAATTGGATGAACGAAAGTATATTGGGTAATATTGTTTTGTTGTGGGATTGCACTCACTATGCCACGCTACACGTGGCATACTGCAATCGCGCGGTAAAATACACACGCACACACACGCACTACAACATTTAGTTATTTATATATATTTCATATTTATATTGGTTTCGTTATACAGTGATTTATGAGCAGATAGTATTTAGTTTATTATTAGTTTATATATATCGATTATATGTACACTTTAGTCTTATTTAAGGTTCAGGTTACAGGAAAGGTGTCATGTTTGGTATCATATTAATCCCCTATTCATCAGCAGTTGTCTGGTTCATTCGCCAAAGAGATCGCACACTGCATACTCTAGTTAGTGATGTTAGGGAATAAATACTTAAATTAATGCTGACTATAAAATGCTAATAGACTAGTTGAAACTGGAGCCTTGGCAGGAAGAGTCAGAGCACAATCCCTGGAGAGATAACCCCCACCTTTGGATATTTTGGTTTGAACTGGCCTATGACCTGCAGCACTCTGGACCTTCCTGATACCTGGACCAATAGAAGCAAGAAACACCATCTCCATTGTTCTTACTGTAACATTGAATGTATGTAATATAGCTGTGCTCCTACTGGCTTCAGTCATTCTCTGACCACAGTATTCTGAAGTGAAATACTGTGCCCTGCTACCCGTGGGAGCGCAGCAGCTAGCGCAAGTGAACGAAGCGGTATGTATTTATCTTTTGGTATTGGCTGTACTGTATTATAATCATGTATTGAACTGTTAACTTTTTACATCTGCTAAAATAAATTACTTTGTGCATTGGAAACACAATACAATCACTTGGGCAATGCTTATTTAAAAACTATAGAATTACTTTAATAATAGTCACTATTATTAAGAAAATTATACTATGACAATAGATAACCCCTTACATTCTCTCTTTGGAGTGGTCAAAACACAATTATTGGAAATTCTCTATTTAAATAGGTTACTAGTTAAGGACCACACAGAGGACAACTGAACATCAACTGTTAATGGAAGAAACACATTTTCATCATTAGCATAGGAAGAAATTATTTAGATCAATGGTGGTTAGGCTGTTGAATTGTTTACCACATGCAGTGATGATTGCAAATTCACTAACATAAATTAAAAATGGATTGGATGCCTTTCTTGGAAATGGTATCTGTAGCTATAATTGGTAGAGGAAATAATGGGGATGAGTAATTCAGGGAAATTATCCAACTGCAATTTTTTTGGTGCCAGGAAGTATTGTTTTCCCCTTGTGAGGCTAAATTGGCACCATTTTAAAAATCAATTGGTAAAGCTACCAGGACAGACAGTGCTGCTAGATAAGAATGCAAAAGTGTATTACTAACAAATATATCAGTAAAGTTGCTTTTGAGCCATAACTAGTCACAGCCTAATTAATATATATGACATCTTTGTTAGTATAACTTTTATATATACACCCAGCAGCACCGTCTGTGCTGTCTTCATGGTAATGTTACGCACTTGCTTTTAAAAACGTATGTGATTGTTTTGTCTATTTGTCATATAACCATTCAGATGCTGCAATGTTGATACATTTTCAAATTTAATAAAGTGATTTATTTTCCTTTACTTTGGAGAAAAAGTGCATCTCTGTATAGTTAATGGTGTATTCATGAATTGCTACAAAATTAAACATGCACACATCTGCAGATACATCTTTTAGAAGGCGTATCTTTGGCTGCGGTGAGGTCTGGTGCAATGATATTCAATGATGATGATGATGACAAAGATGAATATCGGCAGCACTATCTAACTGCTTCTGATTGGCTGATTGCCTATTAACCAGTATTACCCCAGTTGATAGTACTTAAATCATTGGTGTTGCAGCTATTCTTTATCAAGTTGCAGCCGTCTATTTGCATTACACAGTTGACATTTCCATTTGGACTAGTGCAGGAAAAAATATTTTCATTGCATTTTTAAGTGGAAAAGCAACATATGTTTAAATTTAATTTATTTGAATTATGTTTGTATTAAAATTAGGGATGTGCACCGGCGACTTTTGGTGTCTCGTGTTTTGTGTTTTGGATTCGGATTTTCTCGATGTTTAGGGTTCGGATTTGTTTCACAAAACACCTGCCGAAAGGTTTTGGTTCGGATTTAAGGTTTTGGATTCGGATTTTTTTTGAAAAAAGCATAAAAAGTTCAAAAATCAAGTTTTTGGGCTTATTTTCACTCCTACGCTATTATTAACCTCAATAGCATTCAATAACAATCATTTCCACTAATTTACAGTGTATTCTGAACACCTCACAATATTGTTATTAGTCCAAAATGTTGCAACGAGGTATCTTTCTGGACTGCGTAGTGGAGTGGTCCCCACAATATAATAAGAAAACCATCAACTGGTCTTAATTGCACCAAAAAATGTACCTGGACTGCGTAGAGGAGTGGTCACCACAATATAATTAAAAAACCCTGAACTTGTATGATTCACACCAATAAATGTATCTGGACTGCGTAGAGGAGTGGTCACCACAATATAATAAGAAAACCATCAACTGGTCTGAATCGCACCAGAAAATGTACCTGGACTGCGTAGAGGAGTGGTCACCACAATATAATAAGAAAACCATCAACTGGTCTGAATCGCACCAAAAAATGTACCTGGACTGCGTAGAGGAGTGGTCACCAAAATATAATTTAAAAACCCTCAAATGATCTGAATCCCACCAAAAATTGTACCTGGACTGCGTAGAGGAGTGGTCCTTACTATATAATTAAAAAACCCTCCACGGGTCTGAATTCCAAAAAAAAAGTTTCTTGACTGCATAGTGGGGTGGCCCCGGTACACAACTTTTTACCGGGGCCACAATATAATTAAAAAACCCTCCACGGGTCTGAATTCTACCAAAAAAGTTTATGGACTGCATAGTGTAGTGTTCCCCACAATATTATTTGAAAATTTTGCAGCAACAGTCAACGTTATTTAATATCTGATACACCTCTATCTGGACTGGATAGTGGAGTGGCCCCGGTACTAAATTTGGTACCGGGGCCACAATACCTCCTCCAACTTCCAAGTGTAGTGTTTATAACATATAAACACTACAGTAGTTCTAGCACGTCAATACCTCTTGTTTTAAATTATGACAGGGCATTTTACTTTTGGTTTAATTTTTTGAATTTGTTGACATTTTGTTTTACTTTTTGAACATGGCAAACGACTGTTGAATGGTCACATAATGCCAAAAAAAGAGTTGCAAGATGGAATTGTCCTTGGGCCCTCCCACCCACCCTTATGTTGTTGAAATAGGACATGCACACTTTAACAAACCAATCATTTCAGCGACAGGGCCTACCAAACAACTGTGGTTGAAATGATTGGTTTGTTTGGGCCCCCACACCAAAAAAACAATTCATCTCTCCCTGTACAAACTAAACAGGCTCTACTGAGGAAAGATGTCGTCCTCATCCTCAACCTCTGATTCCTCTCCCCCTACAGTGTGTACTTCCTCCTCCTCACACATTATCAATTCGTCCCCGCTGGACTCCACAACCACAGGTCCCTCTGTACTATCTGGAGGGCAGTGCTGTACTTCATTGAGGAATTGATTATTCATTTTTATAAACACCATTTTTTTCAACGTTGTGAGGAAGCAACCTCCTTCGCCGCTCACTGACCAGGTTCCCCGCTGCACTAAAAACTCTTTCCGAGTACACACTGGAGGGGGGACAACTCAGGTAAAATAGAGCCAGTTTGTACAGGGGCTTCCAAACTGCCTTTTTTTCCTGCCAGTAACAGTATGGACTGTCTGACATGTCTATTTGGATGGTGTCAGCAAAATAATCCTCCACCATTTTTTCAATTGTGACAGCATCCAATGCAGCAACAGTAGACATGTCTGCAATGATTGGCAGGTCCTTCAGTCCGGACCAGATGTTATCAGCATCCCCGCCAGCGGGTCTTTTAGGAAAACTGAGCTTTTTCCTCGCAGCTTTATCCTCCAAATTTTTGTTTTCCATTATATGTAGCACAAGAGAGCGTACCCCTAAGCCACACACACTCGGCAAAGCCTTTAAAAATTATATTCGGCACAGGAGAGTACCACTGGACTTATACTGCAGAATCAGTGAACTTTGTAATATTGCAGTACCACTGGACTTATACTGCAGAATCAGTGAACTTTGTAATATTGCAGTACCACTGGTGGACTTATACTGCAGAATCAGTGAACTTTGTAATATTGCAGTACCAATGGACTTATACTGCAGGATTGTTTTTGAAATATTTTTTTTTAATTTCTTTTTTTTATAATTTTTTTTTTTTTTTTTATAACTTTTTTTAAAAAATTTTATAACTTGGGAATAATGGGGAAATAACAATGCCCTTAGAAGGACAGAGCACAGGACACAGCACCACTGAACTGAACAGGACACAGCACAGGACCCAGCAGCACCACTGAACTCAGAAGGACAGAGCACAGGACACAGCACCACTGGACTGAACAGGACACAGCACAGGACCCAGCTGCACCACTGAACTCAGAAGGACAGAGCACAGGACACAGCACCACTGGACTGAGCACAGCACAGCACAGCACAGGATATAGCAGGGCAGAGACCACCTAATACAACCTCCCTCTACCCTGATCAATGCATGAGTGAAGATGGCGGCGGCCAGCGGGGAATTTATAGAATCCGAGTATCGCGAGATCCGACAACGGGATTATGACTCGGAGCCTCGCTTTCAGTTTTGCAATTGGCGGGAATACCCGGATCTGTCTCGGATCCGGCTCGGATCGGCAAGGTTCGGGTGGGCTCGGATTTCAGATATCCGAGCCTGCTCATCCCTAATTAAAATACATTTTATATTGCAAATGTTACTGTAACATTTATTAATAACTGTCCAGACAGTATTCTCTCTTGTGTATATGACACTTCATATTAAGTTGTTGTACAAATAGGGTAAAGGGACTTAAACATTTACTACTAACACTAAATACACACTAGTTATGCTTCCAAGGGTTAGGTACTATACAACGATGCTGGAAATCCTGAGACTACTTACCCCGGCAAGATTATAACAAAGACCGCATTGCGGACTCACTTGAAACACAGGCAACTGCCGCCTGTACAAGGTTCTTTACTAAGCCATGTATATTGTACAGGCAGCGCCTCCTTAAATTAGTACCTTAAGAGCTCGGATGACAGTGTGTCTCTTTTCAATGTGATGTCATCGGACGTTGCTGGGCTTTTCAGCTGCCGCAATTTAGGGAAGTCTGCCATTCAAGCTGCCTGGGTTTCCAGTGAGTCCGCGATGCGGTCTTCGCTGTAATCCTGCCGGGGTAAGTAGTGTCGGAATCTCCAGCGCTGTAAAAGTGAGTACCACCCGATTCCAATACACCATTTCCTATGTATAATAAGAGCACAAATGTGTCCACCTCTAAATGAGTCCCTCAGTGTCCTAGAGTCTGTCTTGATGGTCAACCAGTGTATATCAAGGTACACACCTATTCTCCTCTTGTGTGAGACACCTCCACCAACTAGAAATGCAATTAGGTATGTGAGGAGGCGGAGAAATCTAAAGATGTGCACTGTGTAAAATGTACACAACACAACAATAGCCTAACTTCCTACCACTTTAGAAACACCTATTGCATTAAATCTTTCCATCTGTTTTTTCTAAAACACTGCTTAGCTTATAAATTAATTATGGGAGTGTGGGGACATCAGGACTGCCTTTATAGCATATGGTATTTTGTGTGTTTGAAGCTTTGCTTTGGGCAAAAGGTCATATAAATGCACTTATCCTCCTTCCTCATCGGCCCCATCAACCAGAGAAAATGTCTGCTACTCTGCTACATTAGGTTACAAGGAGTGTGATTAAAAATGACCATCTTTATTTTATAACACAGTTGATTAGCCACAAACAGTAGTGTGAGACTACATTTGTTGACAGGCAGTGGCACTCAGCAGCCCAGGAAGCAGGTTAAATTAGCAACATAACCCCAGTCATGCGTATACCATACTCAGGCTATGCTGCTTATCAAGCCTCCATTTTTGTTAAATGATGAGATTGGGCAGAAGAGAATAAGATGAATAAAGATAGACAGAAAAGGAGTTGCATAGAAAACTAACACCATAAAAGAACTGCATGACTAATACCTTCCACGGGAAATGCAGGACCTCTTTTAGCAGTTATTACCACCATAGAGATCCACGTTTACGGAGTAGCATTGGCGGGGCTGGCACTTCCGTTTGGCAGCTATGAGCAGCTGCCTGGGATGCCGGTCTCTGGGGAGGGAGCGATACTGGAGCCAGTTACAAATATTAATAATGTCTCTAAATGAGACATTATTTGATTTTTTAATGCACATGCATTACCTGGGTTCAATGCCACTATTATGGTTGACATCACTGCAATTGAGTTATTCATTGATAAGTTAGACAGCTGTCTGTTGCACAGAGAGGTGCCCTCACCTTCACTTCTGCCCAGCTATTCTCCACCCACAGAGGAACTGATGAAGAAGCAATGGTGCAGCAGCCACTGAAGAATAGCAGCTGGAGTTGAACCACCAGCAATTGTTGTGAGGTGCAGTCATTGACATCTTCTTTATTAAGCGTGCAAAAACCAGGGTGTTGGTGAAGTGTGAGCAGTCGCAGAACTCCCCAAAACACACATGTATTTCTTAAGATCTTTCTTTTAAATGCTATGTGTTTTTCTACCAATCAAAGCAACTGTTGTGAGGTGCAGTCAGTGACATCTTCTTTATTAAGCGTGCAAAAACCAGGGTGTTGGTGAAGTGTGAGCAGTCGCAGTACTCCCCAAAACACACATATATTTCTTAAGATCTTTCTTTTAAATGCTATGTGTTTTTCTACCAATCAAAGCAACTGTTGTGAGGTGCAGTCAGTGACATCTTCTTTATTAAGCATGCAAAAACTGCATATTTTATTGTATATCATCAGATCACCTATAAATTCACTTGGTTTGTATCCTTGCAAGTAGTGAAACTTTGCATAATTTTTCTTTTCATTTTTTATTGAATTTTACAACATTCATATAAGACAAAACAAAGCAACCAAAAACCAATGAAAGCAGTCTATCCTCTACAAATAACAAATTACCTTATAGAGGTATCTTTAGAATATATTATGACATATTACTAAAAATTAAAGAGAGCCATATAAGCATAAACACATAAAAAATCAGATCCAAATTCACCATATCTGTAACTAAGGGTATATATATATATATATATATATATATATATATATATATATATATATATATATATATATATATATATAATATATATATATATATATTTTATAAACAATTATATTCATATCCTCTTCTAGGGATGTTCCAAAAATACATATTTTAGGATTAAGTGGAGGGACCGTAACTACTGTGACACACACCCAGACCGCAACCCAGATCCTGTGTACCACTCGGCATTCCCACAGCTTGTGTCAAAATGTGTCCATATCAGAACCACATTTAGGGCAATTCGAATTACTCCTACTACCCAGTCTACGTAGGGAAACCGGAGTGTGATAGACCCTATGGAGAATATACAAATGGATTTGTCAGAACCAGAGGCCCGAAGTGGCATCTTTCATGCTGTTAAGGACATAATTCCACTCTTCATCAGAAAACAGACCTAAATCAGCATCCCACCTGGATTTAAGTGACTGTCGTCCATCTGAAGCTAGGTAGAAATTAACGTGAGAATACAGAACAGAGATTAGGTTCCTATTGCCCACAGAGAGCAACAGTGTCTTAACAGGAGATAAAGAAATCTGCGACGGCAAGCCACCAAACTTAGAATTGATGACATATCTAAGTTGCAAGTAACAGAAGTAATAGAAATTAGGAAGCCCAAATTCCTGTCTCAGCTGTTTAAAGGACTTCACTAAACCGTTAGTGTAGAGATAACCTAAAGCAAGCACACCATATCTAAGTTAACAATTTCTCCATAGTTGTGTATCAGGATCATAGCCCAGACCACTCAAGATAGTATGAGCAGCATCCCAGACTTCAATTGTCTGAGAAATGATTGGGGCAATTTTTTTTCTCCATTTACCCATTAGAAGAAACTGAAGGGGGCTTGAAGGGAAGCCCCCTAAACCGATCCTTCCTGGAATGCAAGGAGAGATATAAGCACTCCAGTTCCTTGCAATTTTGCTCAAGTTTGGCCTCTATCCTCCTGTTAAAGGACTTAATGTCAGCACTCGCTTGATAAGTGTGCCTCTGAGAAATGCTTTAAAGGCGTCCCAGAAAACGGTCTGTGCAGACAGCTGGCAGCTGGCATCAAAATAACCCTCCCACATGTAAATTAAATCAGAACCCACAACCATAGAATTGAGCCCAACCGGGTTCAATTTCCAGAATCGTATCCCCTTATCTGCAGCAATGTATATAGTGACCATCACTGGAGAATGATTTGATATCCCCCTAGCTAGGTAAACTACATAAGATATTAGAGGAGCCAATCTATAAGATGTAAGGATTAGGTCTATACGAGACATTGTATGATTTGTGGTAGAGTGGCAATAAAACTGCACAGCCTGCAGGCATCTTAACCTCCATGCGTACACAAGCCCCATTTCATCAACAAGTCTGGAAAAGGGGGTGCGTCTTAACTAGAGATGGTCACTGACCCCCGTGTTTTGGTTTTGGATTCGGTTTTGGATCTGGATTACCGTCGTGTTTTGGTTTTGGTTTTGGTTTTGCAAAACCGCCATTGCGTGTTTTGGTTTTGGTTTTGGTTTTGTTTGGTTTTGTTTTGCTATTTTTTGGGAAAATCCATGTTTTTGGGCCTAAATTAACCCAATTTAGTGCTCCAACTGTTTTAGAGACAAGTAATCTAATTGTTGAGGTAATAAATCATCCAAAAAAACAGTTTAATTCTTCGTTGGTAGGCCTTCATTTATTCTACACACAAAACAGATTGTCTTCCTCTCCATCTATGCATATTGGCAATGCAGCCATCGTCTTTGGATGTATATTACACCCTACACTTATAGTTAAATATGTAAAGAAATGGAAAAAGACAGTTTGCTTTCTGTCTCTATAGGCCCCCCTCCACTTGTATAAAATACCAAAATATTCAGCCATTATAGACTGTACAATATTAATTGACATGGAGAAAGCCAGTTTGGTTTCTGTCTCTCTAGGCCCCCCTCCACTTGTATAAAATACTAAAAAATTCAGCCATTATAGACTGTACAATATTAATTGACATGGAGAAAGACAGTTTGGGGTCACTCTGTCTCTCTAGGCCCCCCTCCACTTGTATAAAATACCAAAAAATTCAGCCATTATAGACTGTACAATATTAATTGACATGGAGAAAGCCAGTTTGGTTTCTGTCTCTCTAGGCCCCCCTCCACTTGTATAAAATACTA